>NC_083699.1:44055000-45255000 GCF_033118175.1 Dama dama | reverse complement strand
TGAAGTTCTAAATAAATGGAAAGATATCCCATGTTCATAGATCAGAAGGCTTAATTTTTTGAGATGACATTTGAGGGACTCAGAAAAGTGAAGACAATCTTGAAAAAGAAGAGCAACTTTGAAGGATTCACATTTCTGATTTCAAAGTTTTCTATGGAAATGCAGTAAATCAATAAATAATGGTACTAGTGTAAGGATAGACATATAGATCAAAGGAATAGAATTTAGATTCCTGTATAAATATATATATATATATATATCCCTGAAATAAACCTATATATTTATGGCCAGTTGATTTTTGACACATGTGCTAAAACAATCCAATAAGGAAAGAATAATGTTTTCAACAAATTGTGCTGGGACAACTAGACATCAACATGCGAATGGATAAAGTTGAACCCATTCCTCACATCATATACAAAAATAGCAAAATGGGTCAAAAACTTGAATGTAAAGCTAAAACTGTAAAACTCTGAGAAGAAAACATAGGGGTAAATCTCCATGAGCTTGGATTAGGCAATAGTTTCTTAGATATGACACCAAAACCATAAACAACAAGAACCAAAAATGTGTAAACTGGACCTCATGAACATTAAAAGCATTTTGTACTTCAAAGGACAACATCAAGAAAGTGAAAAGACAGCCAAAAGAATGGGAGAAAATTTTTGCAAATCATGTACCTGATGACTTATACATAGAAAATATGCAGAATATGGGCTTCTACTGCTTGCAGCTGAGAATTTTGACTGATAATGCCTTGTGTTGAATCCAAGTATTTCTCCCCAGAGCGTTCCTCCTTGGTCGAGTTTTGCCTTTCAAAGCCACACAGAAGCACGTTTCTCTTTCACGTGACAGCCCTTCAGCTCTCTGTAGATAAACACAACTGTCTGAGGCCTCCCTGTGTTGTGTGCTAAGTCGCCCCAGTGGTATCTGACTCTGCAACCCCATGGACTGTAGCCCACCAGGCTCCTCTGTCCATCGGATTCTCCGGGCAAGCATACTGGAGTGGCTTGCCATTTCCTCCTCCAGGGAATCTTCCTGGCCCAGGGATACGTCTCCTGCGTTGGCGGGTGGATTCCTTACCACCAAGCACCACCTGGAAAGCATGAGGCTCCCTGCTTCAGACCAAATACTGACAACTCCTTTAGTTGTTCCTTACATGACGAATGTATCAAAGTTCTCTGTGGCCAAGTAGCAGAAGCCCATGCTAGCTGACTTAAAATAAGACAGTGCTGTTAAGAGGAAATGGAGAAGTTCACAGAATTGGTAGAAACCAACAGCCTTGAAACTTATCCAGAAGCATCTCAAGAGCACACAGGAGATGCCAAATGGAACCCACACCACCACAAAGGAGGGAGCAACTATGGGCACTGCAAACTGTGGATGCTGAATTACCCACGCAACGGAGAGAGCAGCAGCTAGTTCTCAAGAACTTACTGGGAAAAATAGATTGTGGAATTTTCCTAGACATCAGTTTGCCATGTTAGGTCAGCCTGGCTTTCTCTAGAGCATCAGGCATAGATGGTATTAATGATAAATGCTTGTGTCTCCCCCAAATTCATATGTTAAAGCTATAGCCCCCAGTGTGACTATATTTTTGGGCTTCCCAGGTGGTGCTAGTGGTAAAGAAACTGGACTGCCAATGCAGAAGACACAGATCCCTGGGTCTGGAAGATCCTCTAGAGAAGAGTTTGGCAAACCACTCCAGTATTCTTGCCTGGAGAATCCTATGGATAGAGGAAGCTAGTGGTCTACAGTCCACGGGGTCGCAAAAAATTGAACACGACTGAAGCGACTTAGCACACACGCATGCACGTGACTGTATTTGGAGACAAGCTTGTGAGGAGGTGATAGGGGCTAAATGAGGTTATATGGGTGGGTCCCTGCTATGATAAGGTTGGTGACCTTATAAGAAGAGGAAGAGACACCAGAGCGCTCTCCCCAACCCCCCTTCTCCTGTGGGAGAACACGGAAAGAAGACAGCCGTTTGCAAGCCAGGAAGAGTCCTCATCAGGAATTGAATCTGCTGACACCTTGATCTCACACTTCCCAGTCTTCAGAACTGTGAGAAAAAAAATGTCTGTCACTTAAGCCAACCGGTCTATGGTACTTCATTATGGCAGCCCGAGCTGACTAAAGACAGATGGGTTGGTTGTGGCAATGCATTTTCAACTACCTGAAATGTCTACAAAAACTAGTAGACTTAAGAGAGACATGAAAGCAGAGTCACGACCCAGGGGCTTTCCCGTTCAAGCATCAGACTTATTCTCATGGTGGTGGTTTTGGTGTAGTTTACTCTAGGTAGCATCAAATTAAGGGGGGGAAAAAAGATCATTCAAGAGAGCACAGAGCCGTAGCATGTCCTCTGGGGTCCTCTAGGGCAGTCCCGAGGCAGGCACCATGCAGGCTGTGTTTAAGTTGCTTGTGAAACTTTCTAAAAATATAGACTCTAGATCGTATGCTTTTTCATCAGAGGCTAGTTTCATCTGAGGAGGGAATCCAGCAATCTGTATTTTGGACAAGACCCCCAGGAGACAGGGCAATATAAAGCCAGGACAGGGAACCCTGCTCTGGACAAGTTCCACCCACTTGAAGAAGAGGACTCTAGGCTCAAGGTCATCCATCCTTCTCCAGGTTCAGCCTGAACCAGAATCCAGGTCTCTTGTTCTCTGGGTGTTTGTCTATCTCTTCACAGCACCGACATGTCCTCTGTGAGTGAGGGATTGAGCAATGGCTGAAGAGAGCAGGTGATGTTTTATAAAGAGCACAGAAATCTTTGATGGGAGCCAGGAGGTGAGGGGGCAGGAATTCTGATGAGAAGGGGCGGGACAGTTTACGGTCTCTTGGTGACCACTCACCTAGAGCCAGGCCTTAAATGGCTAAGTAGAAATGTGTAAGACAGTGTGAGTGGAAGGAGATTCTGGGAGGAGGGAACAGTGTGAGCACAAACCTGGCTGGCGGTGTGGAAGTGTGGGTGGAGTGAGGGAAGTGATGGCCAGCTGGGCTGGCTCTGCCCAGAGCAGGGGGCCTTCGGGACACACTTGGAATTGAGGCTTGCTCGCTAATGTGCTTGTAAACTTGGAAACACCACTGGGCACATAGAGTTGGGCAATAAATGCCTCATAAAGTCATTTGATAACTTGCCCTGGTTTCAAGACATGAAGGAGTTGCTGCTGCTGCTGCTAAGTCGCTTCAGTCGTGTCCGACTCTGTGCGACTGCATAGACGGCAGCCCACCAGGCTCCCCCGTCCCTGGAGTTGAGGGTTTTGTAAATCAGTAGAGAGAGTTCCACATGACTCATGTAACCCCTTCGGGAAGGAGGAGGTTTTGCCTGGAAGGGAAAATAGCATATACCCCCAAATCCTACGGAGAAGGCTCACCTCATTCCCATGGCCCCGCTGAGTTCTCCCAGCTCTCTGGCAGCTAGACAGATACTTTGGCTTCTGCTGCTTTTAATGCACGTGGGGAGAAGTTAAAAAAAAAAAAAAAAAAAGGTGGGAGAGTACCTTCCTGGTGACTCAGGGTGGAGATTGCGGGTGTGATTATCTGAGGGGGCAGGTGAACAGAGAACACCCTGGTGGCCGCCCCTCCTCCCCCGCCCCCCTTATCATCCTCTGCCATCAAGTCACAGGCATTTCTGGACAGCAGCTCAGGAGGCAGCTGCCAAATAGGTTCAGAGTCAGATAAGTGCAGCTCCAGGTAACACCAGAGGCTGCCCCACACCCTGCCCAGGACTCCACACACATCCCCTCTCCCAGCGCATGGCTCTGGGGCTGGGGGAGGGTGCCGGCTGCTTTTTAAAGCTACTATTTCAGAGGGAAGAGAGAGGCTGCAATTGCCTTTCATCCTGAAGGGCAGGGATGGTCAGTACCCAGACGAATAATAATGGGGGGTGGGAGTGTTTGGGAGTGCAGGAGAGGCAGGGACAGGTCTGATGAAGCTCCCTGGTTCCACAGAGGAAACAGTGCCATTTAGCTGTGGGTCCTGAGAAGGCAGAGGGCAGGGTAGCATTTGAGCTGGAACTTGGGGGTGCAGATTGGACAGTGATGGCTGTAAGGAACTGCAGGTGGTAGAAATGGCCTGGGGAAGGCAGAGAGGATGGACATCCCAGTGCCCAGTCACCACTTCCTTCCGCCTTCTCCAGGGCCCATGAGGCAGAGCCCAGGAGCATCTCTCAGCCTCTCTCTCCTCAGCCCAGGAGCATCTGTGCTGTTCAGACCACAGTTCCAGGTCTCACACTGTTTCTAAGAGGAGGAGTGGCCCATCCCTGCCTTACAACTGCTAAAAAGCTTCGATGAAAGAGGAGAGCTCCTGGTGAAGCAAGAGTGCTGTCGCTCCCTGCAGAACACTGCCCGCACCCAAAGTCCTGTCTCTCTGGAGCCCAGTCCAGGCTCTGAGCAACACTCACCTTGCTTTCTGGACTTTGCTCTGCCCACATCTGGAGCATCCTTCCTCCCATGGGTGAATGTCCAGATCTGCCCACGAGGCCTGACTCAAATGCCACCCCCAGTGTGACCCACATGGGCTGACCTTCATCCTCCACTCCATCCAAGGGGGAAGGGAGCACGCCTCTCCTTGATTGCCGAGCACACTGTGTGTCCTTATCTATGTGTCCTCACACGGTCATCTGCTGATGCAATTTAGCCTTCCCCAACGCTAGGTGTGAGCCTCTTGAAGGCCAGGCTTCGTGTCCTTCTCAGGGTCTAGCATAACCACTGGTACTCACAGCTGCTCAGGAAACGTCTCTGTCAGCACCAGAGGCTTGGATGTACAGGTCTCTGAAAGCATGGGGGCCAGAGCTTCTCAGAAAGGATTATAAGTATCTCAGATGGAGAACTGGAAAGAAATTAAGTTTGGAGATTTGCGGAAGGGGTTGAAGAGTCACCTGCACTCTCCTGGATGGAGGGTCCTACTGGCCCCCTCAACCTTACACTTGTCCAAGAAGCCCTTCACTTCACCCCCAACCCAGACACGTGCCCTGACTGGATGCTGCACTGAGGCCTTGACTATGAGACAGAGAAACTGGCTCAGAGGTGTAGGGAGACACTGATGGCTCTTGGAAAGGTTTCTGATGGGAGGAAAACTGCACTTCAAAAGAATAGCCTGGGTCATGTCACTCCTTGGCTTACGATCCTTCAGAAGCTTCCCATTTTTCTCAGCATACAGAAAAAAGCACTTTTGTGTGGTTCTCAAAGCCCAGAGTGCCTGGACACCATCAGTGTGAAGCTCAGCCTGCCCTGAGCAGCCCCTCTGCTCCTCCCTCTCTTAGTCTTCACTCCGTGCTCCCTGCCACAGGACATTTGCACAGGTGATTGCTTGGAACACTGCTCAACATGGAAGTAGAGAAGATGGGGAGGGATGGCAGGAGCCCCAGGGGACTGTGTGAGATGAGAGGGGTAGTTGTAGAAACATGCAGAGCAGCTGGATATGACTTTCAAACACCAAACTAAAGAATGTACAGAGGGGAAGTAGGGAACAAAAAGGAAAAGAAATGACATTTGTAAGGTTCCTCCTGAAGAGAGAATAATAGTCAAGGTCTGACTGGTGCTTCAAATCCCAGCTATGGTACCTGATGGCTGCATGGCCGTGGGACAGGTGCTGCTCCACTCAGCCTTAGAGTTGGCAGAAGTCCTCTTACAAATGCAGCCTTAAAGCAGAGACTGGCTCTTATAAGGCAGACAATGAATGCTAGCTGTTATCAGCACTGCTGAACACCAGGGATAATAAGACCTAAGGGCTAATTGGTATTACTTACCTCCATTTTACAGACTGGAAACTGAGAGTAGGAGAGGTTTGGGTGTCTGCCTGCGGTCACACTGCAAAGCCAGGATACAAACACCGACATTTCCTGTCTCAAGGCCCACACATGCTGTCTTCCCATTGCTCTGTGCTAGGAGGGGCCTGAAAGACTCGCCCAGTCCAATCTCATGATAAACATGGGGAAATGGAGACCACCAAGGATAAAGTGACTCCACCCAACCTCACACTCTTAAGCTGTAAGCATTGAGGGATCATCCCACCCAACCTCACCCTCCTAAGCTGTAAGCATTGAGGGATCATCCCAGTTGAGATGTCCAACAAATAGTGGGAATACTGGACCAGGCCTGGGTGAGAGGCTGAACTGACTCCCTGGGATGGAGTGGAGCCCCACAGCTGGTTTTCAACACCCAGAACCATCTGCCCTGGCAGAAGTTCGCTGACCTGTGTGCTCCCTGGGTGACTGGGCAGATGGTGAACTCTGGTTGCCAAGGAGCGGGGTTGGCAGTTCTGAAAAGGGCTGAGTCAGTACCTCCCTCCAGAGGCTTCCCACATCCTTGAGTAACCAGCACACAAAGGTGCTTGGCTTGGGGCCAAGGGTGCGGCGGAGGCTGAGTTAGTAACACACACTGGGTGCCCTACCTAGCTGGGTTTCACTGCACACTTGTGACGAATGCAATCCCTTCCTTAGCATTTATGATGTCCTTAAGGTCCCAACTGAAAAGGCAGAACTCTGCAGGGGTTGGAAGGGGGCAAACTGGCTTGGAGTGAGTGGTCCCACAAAATGGAAATCCAGGTAATTGGCTACTTACAGGTATGATGTATGAAGTGACTCTGTCAAAACTTGAAGGTGGATGGCAGTGGGACAGGTAATGAGCAGAGGGAGGCAGAAAGGTGTAAATAATCCTCGGTGAATGTGGGTCTTGTTGGCACAGTGGATTTATGCCCTGTCTTCATAATGTACTCTTTCATCTTGGGAACCTGGATTCCAAAAATCTAGTCTAGACAGGAATTGATGGTGCAGCCTCTCAGCATGCACGATTCAAGGTTTCTCAACCTCCGGGACTCCTAAATGTTGATGTGGATGGCCCACTCTGCCAGGGGACATTGCTGGGATGGGGAGCTCAGTCAGCCAAGGGCAGCCTTCTTAGGTTTCGGGCACAGGCGCTCCGCTCACAGGCAGCCAGGGAGGCACCGCCGCTCTCTCTGAGGATGACGCCACCTTCGTCTCCATCTCCCTGAGTGGGAGGCAAGCCCAGTCATGCCTGCGACCCAGCGGTCGGCCTGGGCCTCTTCTTCCTGCCTCCTTTTCATGTGTGCCTGGGTCTGGTTTCGGCGGCTTTCATCAACGACTGAAACCACCCCCTCCCTGTCACATCCTGGGGGCCACGGGCAGGCCCGGGGAGTCTTGACAACAGTAAACAAGGCAGTCGGGGGACCCCTCGGAGCCGCCGGTCTGCCTGGGCAGGCCCCATCTCCTGGGTGGCCAGAGGCAGGGCCCCGGAGCCCCCTGCTGCAGGAAGCAAGAGTCTGACAGGCCGAGTCGTGACTGAGCTGTGGGACTGAGGACTGAAAAAGGGACTAGAAGAGACAAAAGTGATCCGGGAACACGGGCAGACAAGCGGCACAGACGTTCAAAACAAACCGCGAGGTTACAAGGGCTCCGAAACCGGTTTGTTGTCGTTGGTGAACACATGGGAATCCCTACACTGTCCCCCTGCTCTCTGCACCACAGAGGCCTGGGAGAGGCTGGTTCTGTAGCGCGCAGAGCAGAGCCCTAGGCCAGCGTTAGCATTGCCACTTGTAGGCTGTGTGACCTCAGGCGAGTCAACGGAAGTCTCTGGGCCTCAGATTCCTCATTTGCAAAAAGGAGACATATCTACCTCCCCAGGATGTTGTCAAGGTTGAATGATGACACAGTGGTCATACGCCTGGCACAGTGTAGGCCTTAAATGCATAGTCACAATTACCATCCCTCAGCAAGTATTGCTCATTGTTAAAGCTTTCCCTCAGAAACCAACTTTCCATACACGTGCTCTGTCCTCTGAATGACTTCATCTTATCTATAGCCTCAGATGGTGTGTGTGTGGGGGGGTGTGTGGGGGTGGGTGTGTGTCTGTAGAAAGGAGACAAAGAAAAAAAACGTCCTTTCAGAATAGTGAGCTCATTTTCCCTATCTTAAAATATGTGTATGTATATGTATACAGACACACACACAAACACACACACACACACTCAGCCCTGTAGCATGGACCGTGCACAGTTAAATATTCCTCCTTCTAAAGGTAGAATGCTCACCTCAGACAGATGAAGTGACCCGAGAAAGTCACACAGCAGATGCATTTCTTCAAATGAATCATCAGGAGCCAAAATTTGTGTGTGGTATTTCTCCACACACACAAAGCCTGATGAAGAAACGTTGAGATCATACCTTTAGGCCCATGTAAGTTGTTCTTAAAAGGTATCATCTAGCCATTTTGAAAAGGTAAGTTTCCATTCTTTAAGAAAATGTGCTTCCACCCACCCTGTGACTTCTCTGATGCCATCTCCAAATCCCCTCAACAGACTCCTGGGAAAGTCAAGTCACAAAGAAGAACAGCTGTCACCTGAAACAAAAAAAATTATTTTCTCCTGGAGACACCACTGGCCCTGAACAGTTCCTCCCATGCTGTTCTGCACAATGACACATGAAGTTTCAAACCAGGACCAGGGCACTGACAGAGTCACTGGCCACGAAGCCCTCACCAGGACAGGGAGAGTGTTTTATGCTCACAGAGTGTCACTCACTCATTGGCAAATCTGTTCTTTTCCAAGCCCTGTGAGGTCGGCTGCAAGTGGGCTCAGGATCCCTGTTTCGCAGGACAGATGCTTGAGGCACCAAGCAGTTCTCTGACCAGGGATTGAACCCCGAGCCCATGACATTGAAAGAGCCCTAACCACTGGACCACCGGGAAGTCCCTAAACCACATCTTCTGACCTGCATGTATGCGTGTTTGCTAAGTCACTTCAGTCATGTCCAACTCTTTGCGACCCTGTGGACCGTAGCCCTCCAGGCTCCTCTGTCCATGGAAGTCTCCAGGCAAGAGTACTGGAGTGGGTTGCCATGCCCTCCTCCAGGGGATCTTCCCCACCCAGAGATTGAGCCCATGACTCCTGCACTGCAAGTGGATACTTTACCATCTGAGCCACCAGGGAAGCCCCTCTGACCTGACCGGGGCTCTTTCCTCTGGACCACTGTGCCTTTCAAAAGCACCGTGCAGAGAATTGTGGGTTTACTTCACCTGCTTTTATTTGGTATGATTGAGATGATCTTCCCTAAACAGCTTTCCTAACTTGAAGTTTTGCTCTCTGTTCCTCTGAGAACAGGGCACGCTTTGAAGAAGGAATTTAAACATGAACAGTCATGTTGTGTAGACGTTAGTGTTTATTTCTCTGTGATATGGTCGCTTCCTCTGGAAAAATCCAACCAACACATCCGTTTCAAGTCCTGAGAAACTCTCCAGTGTTGACCATGTGTCTGATTCCTGTGTGGTCAGAAGAGTGATGTTTCTGAAGGCCCGCAACTTATTTCCATGTTAAAATAATTCCACGCTCGGCTAAATTCCACTTAGACACAAGTATGCACCTGTTAAAATAGGTCATTTTTCACTGTTAATCTTCCAGATTCCATGGGTATGTGTGGGAACCTCAGACAAATGCGACCCGAATGTCACCGAGAGCATTGTTCTCCTCTGAGTGATCCTGGTTGGCCCAGACCCCTCAGGTCCCTCACTCCCACGGATCTGAGAGAGGAAGAAGGGTCACATTCTGCTGAGAGCCTGGATTGGAATCCAACATCCGCACTAAAGTCCTCGTGTGACATTGCACGCGGTTTTTGTCTTAGAACCGTGTTCTGTTTTAATTAGGTTTCTTGCAGATCTTTTCTGTGCTCTGGTTCATGACTCAGTGTGCAAACTCAGTAATTTCCCTTAGTGTCCTCCATAAAGCTAAAAGAGAAAATAGAAAGGGAAAAAAAAAAAAAGCCTTTCAGAGCAAGGATCTCTGGCCTCTGAGGTTTTGTACCTCTTACAGAAGGTCATCTCTGCCACAGCCTTTAAGGCTAAAAAGTAAATTCGCAAAAGAATATGTCTGATTCTGAAATTTGCATCTTGGCAATGACTTTTCTTTCTGCTGGCATGCTCCCAGAAACTCAAGTACCCTACATCAGTCTCAGGGGACTGCTCCTAATTCCTCAGAGTCTCAAGGGCTCACTGCAAATGTGGAGCCTGGTTCCCAAGAGACAGGCTTAAGATCGCCAGGGAGATTGATGGCAAACTCAGGAAGTGCAGGCCTCATGGCTGACCTTGGTCTCAGGACTTGTACTAGGACAGCCTCTCCCCTCCATGAGTTATAAGGAGCTGCCTTGGACTGCTAATCTTCCCGGCAGTTTATTTTGAAGAGGAAGTCGAGGCCTGGAGCCCAGAGTAGACAAACTCTTATGGGCTACATCGGACAAGCCACAGGTCTCTGGAAAAGCATCCAGCCTCTTGGGGAGGCAGATGTCAATGTCTTGCCTTTCCTCGGGGCTGTTAATGTACATGTGAATCCCAAATCCAAGAATGGGCTCTCCAAACTGATTTCACGTGAGAAGGCAAAATGTGGCTCCAGCTCTGTCCTTGAGGAAGTAAAGGTGAAAAGCTATGTTTCTAGGGTACAATTTGGCACAGCAACTGGCTCATAGCAGGCACTTCATAGCTTTGCCTTAGCTGAAAGGACCTCTTATCTTCCTTTTAATAGGAAAGATCACGTTGGTGATGAAATCTGAGGACTTAAAAAAGAAAAATCCATCTGGTCAATTACATAGGCTATAATCCATGCAATTACAATCTTTTCCATCGTTCCAGCCAGTTCTCTTAATTCAATTCACTTTCACAAACAATTCCTTAACACCCACCCATTCCCCAGGACTGTAGTGAGTGCCATGGGTAGACAGAGGTGAATGGGACACAGTTCTTACTGCAGCTGAGTAAGCTTATAGCCTGTGTCTATTTGCCAAGAGCATGGCCAGCTCAATGAAAACAAAACAAAACAAGAAAAAAGTTGATTTGGTGCGATGACTGGACTTGGGAGGGTAAGGTAGTGGCCAAGCTCTGAATCCCCAGGGAGCCAAGGAAAGTTTGCAGATGGCATGGTAACAGTGCGGCGGTTGCTGAGGGAACCTGAAACCATGTCACATGGAGATTTGTAGGATGGAAGGCCTTTGGCCCAGAGAAGAACAGACGCGGGGACAGGAGAGCTGGGTCCACATACCTGAAAGAGTGCCATGGGGAAGACCCCTAGAAGTAGAGCATGAGCTGTGAGGGATGTATCCAGGGGGGCTGACTGTAGTTCAGAACTGTAGTCCTCAGAGCTGTGAAATAGGATGTCCTGTGGAGAATAATTGAGCAAGGGGAGGCGGGGAGAGGCCTTGATCTGTGAGCTTTGCTTTCTCTGAGAGCCTTGGATTCCCTCCCTCCTCCAATTCTAACTTTAATGAGCTGCTAACACCAACACCTGGATTCTTACTCAGACACACAGAGGTGTGAACGGGGAGGCCTGGCACCACAGGTGGGGAAATTAATAGCAAACTCCCACAGGGGTTATTAGAATGAGAAAAGGAGCAGGAAAGCAGAAGCATTCTGCAGGCCTGAAGATGGGATTCTGGGCCTCTGCCTTCCCCAATGCCAGTGTCTCTGGAAACTGACACACCACTCTTCAGCAGGAGGGGAAGTCTCTTGGTGGTGTCTTTACAAGGTGACAAGCAAGAGACCCATAGGGCAGAGAACAGACAGCTTGGGCAACAAGTCACCTTGGGCTCCTCACGTCATCACTGACTCCGGGTGATGGTGATTTGGGGACTTGGTCACCCAGGGCAGTGTGAGTGCAGAGGGTACCACTCAAGGAGGGCATGGCAAAGTGGCTCCTTTCCACACCGCAGCTTTTCCCCACAGAGGGGGTGTCTGCTATTCAGATCGAGGGAATTGTACTCATCTGTCACATCGCACCCTGCCTATCCTTCCACACACATCTTTTTTTTTTTTTTTTGGTTAAAAAATGTGAGTAGCTTTTTCCTGACATCACTGTCTTAAGAAACAAATGAACTGCCACAGATTCACTCAGTCAGCAGGCATTTGCTGAGCTCTTGTCACAGGTTGAGGTTATAAGTTCAAAGATAAAGAAGACAGCCACCGAGGAGCAGAGAAGAGGGGTGGCAGAACCCAAGGGTGTGTCGACACAACTAGGCCCTTGATAAACGGAAGGCCTGTTGCTTTGGGAGCTTAGAGCACAGACCCAACTCAGTCTGGAGGTTTACAGAAGACTTCCCAGGAGAGATGCTATTTCAGCTGACTCTTAAAGGAAGAAAACAGAGGGTCAGAGAAAGAGAAGTGAGCACACAGCAAAAGCCTGGCAGTGGGAAGCTGTATTAGCACCATTGATTAGCACTACTGGTCTGCAAACTAGGAGACCGGGAGTGGAAGGAGATGAGTCTAAGCGGTCAGTCTGGACACATACTAAGGGCCTTACTGTCATTCTAAAGTGCCTGATGTTTTCCTGTAAGCTTCATGGAACAGAGGAGTGGCATGGCTGATTTACAGAAATTTTTCTGCCTTCATCAAATGTGTAACATATAGGGGAGCAGAGCTAGTATTTAATATACTAGTCAGAATTCTCCTGTAATTCTCTAGTGAAGACATGGGAAGAGCCTGAACTAGTATAGTGTTGATAGAGTGGAAAGGAAGAGACAAAAAGGAGAAAGGTTTGAATTTAAAAATCAAAAAGACTGTCCAACACAGGAAAGCTAAAAAGAAAGACAAAGGATCCAAGAAAACCATGAGCCAAAGAGTTGAACAGACACCTCACAAAAGAAGATATGAATACCCAATAAGCAGATGAAAGCATGCCCAATGCTATTAGTGACAAGGAAAATGCAAAATAAAACTACAATGAGCTATCATTTCATACCCTCTAGAATGGCTGTAACCAAAATGACTGACCATATCAGCGCTGGCTGAAATGTGGAGGAACACACTTTCCAATGCTGATGGTAGAGAGTTCAATGATACAGATGCTTTGGAAAATTCTTTGTCAGTTTTTTACAAAGTTAAATGTACATCTATTTTATGACAAAGTAATTCCACTTCTAGATACTTGCCCAATAAAAATATGTTCTCAAAAACATGTGCAAGAAAAATATGTTCCCGATAAAATTATGAACAAACTTTATAGCAATCTTATTCAAATACTGCAAAACTGGAAGCAACCAAAATGTCCATCAACAAAGGCAGAGAGAAGCAAACTATGGTATATCTATACGATGGAATACTGGTAAGCCATAAAAAAGGAACATGTTAACAACACATGGAATAACATGTATGAACATAATAATGATACGTGCAATGACATGGATAAATGTGTTAAGTGAAAGAAACCAGGTGCAAAGTAGAACATACTGAGTGATTCCATTTAAATGAAATCTGAATGCAGATGAAATTAATCTATCATGTTAGAAACCAGACAGTGGGTGTAATTTGTTTTGGGGTGGGAAAAATTGTCTGGAAAGAGGCTGAGGGGAATGCTCACAAAGGATAAAAATGTTATTCATCTTATTTTTCTGATGATTACACAGGTGTATATAGCTGTCAAATTTCATCAAATTGGACATTTAAAATCTGAAGTTTTTTGGATGTGAACTTTATCTTAAAAAACCAAACAAATCTGCCAATTGCTTTATCGTCAACCCTCACATTTCTAGCTTTCAGTTAGAGTGGATGGTGGTGACCATAAGGTAGATATGAGAGAGAGCAAGTGAAAGGGAAGAAGATAAGTTCAACTGTGTATATGTGGAGCATGTGGTGTCCAATCTCATGGGCACTAGCAGGTGATATCCTGCCAAAGAACACCAGAATCAATGAGTCTGAAGCTGGAGGAAGAGGTCAGGATGGAGATATATCTTTGGGAATCACTTGCTTATGGGGGTAGTTAAAGCAAGTGTATGAGCAGAAAGGTCCATAGATGGGCTTCAGTGTTCAGGGTCCATAGTTGATCCTGGGTGAGCAGAGGAGGGTGGTCTACATATGGAGCAGGCTGGAAACCATCAGAGAGATTTGAAGAAAGCCAGAACCACAGGTGTCCCTAGCAGAGAGCTGTGTGTGGGTTGTTTCTTTTTTTGGGGGGAGGGGTTGGGGGTTTGTTTGTTTTTCGAGTAAGTAGGTTTTATATATTAAAGATTTTTTTACAATTTTATTGCAGTATAAATTACATACCATAAAATTCACTCATTTTAAGTGTATGGTTCAATGAGTTTTAATGGATTTATACAGTTGTGCAACCACGACCACACTCAAGCTTTAAAACGCTTTCATTACTGAAAAAATGAGCAATCCCTGATCCCACTGCCAGCCCCTGACAACCACAGATAAGCTTTTGTCATCACAATTTTGCCATTTCTAGAAATTTCATAGAAATAGAGTCACAGAGTCTTCTGTGTCTGGTTTATTTCCCTTGGCCTGTTTTTGAGACTTCTCTGTGCTGTTGCAAAGATTTGTAATTCATCCTTTTCTCTGGTGAGAAGTATTCTACAATATTAATGTAATATACTTTGTTTATCCATATACCAGTTGATGGACATTTGTGTTGTTTCCAGTTTGGGTGTTATTATAAACCGATTGTAGATTTTAAAAGTTCTCACCAGGCAAAAAACAAGTAACAAACAAACATGGTGACTATGTGAGGTGATGAATATGTTCACTAACCTTATAGCCATACTCATTCATTTCACAGTATATACATATGTCAAATCATCACATTATAGTCCTTAAATTTATAGTTTTATGTCAATTATACACACAATTTCCAATAAACCTGGAAAAAATTAATGCTTTATATATACTATCCCCCAAAAAGTATGTTCTGGGATTCAGCAGCATTGGCATCACCTCAAAGCTTGTTAAAAATGAAGCATCCCAGGCCCGATCCAAGACCTGTGGAAGCAGAATCTGCATTTTTCACAAGATGTCCAGGTGATTCTTATGTACCAAAAAGTTTAAGAAGCACTGGCTTATACCATAAAAAGCATCTTCCTAAAGTAAGATTCAATTCCCTCTGGTAAATAACTTTAATGTTGTATATGTGTGTCAATGAATGAAAAATGGTAAAGAACCTACCTGTGAATCCAGGAGACATAAGAGATGCAGGTTCAATCCCTAGGTCAGGAAGATCCTCTGGAGGAGGGCATGGCAACTCACTCCAGTATTCTTGCCTAGAGAATCCCATGGACAGGCTGGCAAGCTACAGTCCATGGGGTCGCAGAGTCAGACAAGGCTGAAGCCACTTAGCACACGCACACACACAAGGGAAAGTGGAAGGGCTTGCCCATACAACTAGTAGGTAACCCAATGAAAATACAATCTGGTTAAAGAGAAAGAAGAAAGGAATTTCAGCTCATAAAAAAGCCATTTGGGAGCTAAAGTGAGCTTTGGGGGAGGTACCAGTTAAATCAGGACATGAATTAAATAGGTTACTATTTTTCCTCTGAATGGAACTCTCTACTTAAGAACGTGGTCTGCTGAGGTGACAGTCTTGGCTGTTTTCATTGTCACTCCCTTCTCAGCAAACCTCATCCCCAGAGTCACGCATATACTAGGTCAATAAGCTTAGCCAAAAACACACCAAAACCAAAAAGCTTTGTGGGTACCAGGTCACAAGTTGCATTCAGGCCCTGGCCTGCCATCTTGGAAATGCCGACCATGAGTCATCACCAAGAACAAGGGCATGTAGATGTCAGCATAACCTAATCCCCTTGTTGGGAAAAAGACCCAGACTTTCAGTGAGCAGAAGTCTGTTCAAGTGGAAGGATCCAGATCATACATTTGGCACCATCAGAGGTTCTTTTTTTCAGTGTTTTTTCCCAACAGTGTTTTGGTTGCTGGAGCCCAGTGTGGGCAGTACTGCCCTTGTCCATCTCCTTCAGAGGATCTTTCCTGCACTCCTCCTAGAAGAGCTCTGCAGGCATGAAGGCAAGAACTTCTGACTCTGAGGCTTATGAGTTCAGCCAATGTTGTCTGAAAAGAACCCTGATCTTAAAGGAAGTCAAAGTGTAAGATGTATGTCACCATGAGCTGCTACTGGTAGAGTGTCAGAGCTGAAAGAGACCTCATTTATTCAATTAGAACTTCATCCATAACCGATTATCAACTGGAGGCAAAACAGCCATGTGGCTAAGAACTCAAATTTTGGCATCAGAATTCTTGACTTTGAATCTTGGCAGCTGTGTGATCTTGGAGTAAATATTAACTTCTCTGCTCCTTGGTTTGATTGTCTGTAAAATATCATTAGTGCTTGCTTCCCAGGGTTATTCTGAGGGTTAAATAGAATCATTGACCTAGAACACTTAGGAGAATGTCTGGCACATAGTAGGCACTCACAAGTGTTAGCTCTTGTAATTATTGAAGCTGCCCCGGCATGGAATCTTAATGAGGTCAGGCACTATGGTCTTAGGGGAGCAGTGAGCAGGGGGCATAACACAGGCTAGAGGAGGGTGTGGGTCAGGCGAGGCTTAAGAGGCATCTTGAGGTCTAGGAAGAATAGGCAAACGGGTGAGCTCTGTATCCTGTCTTTCCATCTTGTGTTTTCTGCTATACACTCACACATGGACACATGCGCGCATATAGAACACACGTCAGGAGGTTTGCAGCTGTCAGGGAGATAACATGGGAACAACTGCCAGCAGCTGGGAGCCCGGCCCAGCACTCAGGCTCTGGCAGCTCCAGCTCCAGCTGTGAGGGAGGAGGAAGGCTGGAGCCAAAAGCCAGCCTCCCCCCAACCATGAGAAAATCTCCCCAGATTAAGCAGCTGCCAGCTCTCTCTCCTCCGCCTCAGGTCTCAGCTGGAGGATGGGAAGACGGATGGGAGGTGAGGAGCAGGAGGCCAGGAAATTGGCTCCATTTATCCACATCTTCCCGGAGAGGAACCAGGAGACCCCACCCACCCCAGGATCTCAGCATCTGGTCTAGCCTACAGCGGCTCTGCTTGTGCATCAGTGTCAGGCCTGCTGTGCTTCCCCTCGTCTGTGTGTGGGTCGTGGGCAGGGGAGATGCCTGTCCAAGCCTAAGAGTAGTTCTCAACCTCAGCTGCACAGCGGAGTCTTCTGGGGAGCTTTAGCCTGTGCCCTGCCCCAGAATGACTGAATCAGAATCTCTAGTGGGAGAGCCTGAGTACTGTTTTTTTTTTTTTTTCTTTTGGAAAGTTTCCTGGATGATTTTAATGAGTACCCAAGGTTGAGAACGATGGACAGATAAAGAAAAAACGTAGCTCTCAGGAGTCATAAACCACAGACCTTCAAATCCAAATGGGACTTTGGAAATCGTTTAGCCCAACACCCTTGCTTTATAGATGGAGGAACATAATGGCCGGGTGGGAACATGACGAGTCTAGCCTCTAGACTGAGTGGTGGCAGAGCTAGGAGAGTAGCCAGGGGTCCTGCTTGCAGGCCCAGTGTTGTTTTCACTGCATGAACCAGAGCAAGGCTTAAAGTCCCCCTCAAACACTTGGGCCCCTGAAAGACAGTGCTTCTTGCCACCCAAAAAAGCAAGCATTTAAAAAGGACAAGATAAGCCACCTGTTCTCAAAGATAGAGGTGAAGGGGCACACATGTACACTCTGAACGTCACCATCTGGCCTTGGGCACGTGTACAAGCTTGCTAAGTCGCTTCAGTTCTGTCTGACTCTTTGTGACACTATGGACTGTAGCCCAGCAGTTTCCTCTGTCCATAGAGTTCTCCAGGCAAGAATACTGGAGTGGGTTGCCTCCTCCAGGGGACCTTACTGACCCAGGGATTGAACCCGCATCTCTTGCATCTCCTGCATTGGCAGGTGGGTTCTTTACCACTAGCACCACCTGGGATGTTCATCTGACATTGGATGAGGGACGTTAGATGAAGGGCTTAATTTGCTGGCTCATTGGTCTCACCTGCTCAGCTGTGGCACTCAGCCTCTTAGGCTGCTACAGTCCAGCATTCCCCTTCTTAGGGCTGTGCAAGAGGACTCCTATACTTAACAGGCCACACTCATCTCCAGAGGGTGGGGAGTCCAAGAGGTCAAGGGCACATGGCCACCAGGAGCCTGTCTGTGTTCCCTGTTCCAGGCCTATGCTGGGTACCCAGGACCTCTCCATCCCCTGCCAATACACCACTAGCCATTTCCAGGGCCAGTGTCTTGTCACAAGTCTTCACATCCTTGGCCCAGGGGTCACCAAGGAATACACTGCCAGGATGTGCACCATCCGTTGTATCATAGTGATCCACGGGAATTCCAGAAAAATATCTACTTCTGCTTCATTGACTATGCTAAAACCTTCAGGACTGATGCTGAAGCTCAAGCTCCAATACTTTGGCCACCTGATGAGAAGAGCCCACTTACTGAAACAGACCCTGATGTTGGGAAAGATTGAGGGCAGGGGGGGAAGCGGGTGACAGAGGATGAGATAGCTGCATGGCATCATCAACCCAATGCACATGAGTTTGAGCAAGCCCTGGGAGATAGTGAAGGATAGAGAAGCCTGGTATGCTGCAGTCCATGGGGTCACAAAGAGTCGGACATGACTTAGCAACTAAATCAACAACACGGGCATCCCTTGGCCAGGTGTAACCAAGGGCTAGGTACAGCCAAGGATTTAGAAGAGAACTTGCCATCTGAACCAGGTGTCCAGATTTGGGGACAGATCCCGTGTGGACAGGACTATTGCTGGGGTAAGGAGGTTAAAGTGCAGGGCATAGGTCACAGGTAAGCTCACCTTGTGCTACTGAGTTCTGCTGCAAAACTCCCAGAATTTGAGAATTCCAGATTAAGACTTGACCTTCAGGTCACAATAAAGATATAATTGTCAGGGTGAGAGGATAGAGTATCTCTTCATTAATAGTTTTAACCTGATTTTACAACTTTTGAATAATTGGCATTAAGTGTGTAACCCTCCATTTGCATCTCACTCTGGGCTCTGTGAATGTCCAGGGCAGGCCTGAAGCCCATACTTTTTCCTTTGAGCAGATTACAAAAAGAAGTCCCTTCCTCTGAACAAGTGAAACTCCCAGCAGAGCATACAGCTGAGGCCCCGTGGACAGTGCAAACCCTGCCCAGCCTCACCTGACTGTTTTGGAAGCAAATCAAACTCAGGAACAGTGTGGGGACAAGCGCAGGAGATGCCACAGTGGAACATTATCAGTCCATTAAGGTCCCTTGCACTATCCTGGCCTGCAGCTTCCCTCCACAGAGAGTAGCCTCTTGACCTAGCACCAGCTGGTCCTCATATCAGTTACTTGCCTGGGAACTGAAGCACCCAGGGACCATGTCCCCACGGCACAACAGCTAGCCCACACGGACGTCTGGAGCCCACTGGCTCCCCAACTGTCCTGACACCCTGCCAGACACTGCCTAAGTATCTGTTGACCCCTCTCCACATCAAAGGGTCTAATTCTCAGAGTATAATCAGCAGACTCAGAAAGACTGATCTTGAGTGGAGGGACTGGGAAGCCCATCCTTGGTGAGGGCTTTTGTGGGTGGCTAAAGGGCTAAAGGGTGGCTAAACCAGTAGACATAGTGGAAAGTCATCCACAAGCCAAGTCAAGCAGGTGAGCATGGTTGAGAAGAGTGTGCTGAGATCAGGTGGAAGGTGTGAAAAGAGCAGATGAATAGTGTGGGTGTGAGAGGTGAGTTCTGAGCAAGAAGCAGGAAGAGGAAGCAGATGGACGCCATGATAAGCAGCTCGAAAGATAGCTCTGGTCTTCACACTTCAGTTCTCAGCTGGACTCTCCACGGAGATCTAAGAGGCAGATGTGTTTGTGTTGTTGGTCACTTTGGCCAGCAGATAAGTGGACTTCCCAGGTGGTGCTAGTGGTTAAGAACCCACCTGCCAGTGCAAGAAACATAAAAGACGTGGGTTTGATCTCTGGATCAGGAAGATTCTCCTGGAGGAGGGCGTGGCAACCCACTCCAGTATTTTGCCTGGAGAATCCCACGGACAGAGGGGCCTGGCAGGCTACAGCTCATAGGGTCACAAAGAGTCGGACATAATTGATGCAACTTAACATGCATGCATGTGCAAGCTCAAAAATCTGAGTTCTATTCTCACCCATGTAGGAGCTGGACTTCTTCCTGGGTGGAACTGGCTCAGAATAGGAGCCAATATGTGCTCAGAGCATAGCTGTCCACCTCTTAACTCTCTTCCAGCAAGTGGCTGACTGGTGATTGAGACTCTGGATATTGCCCCCTCCTATCTCTCTGCAGCGGACTCTGTAGCTGGTAGGCTCATCTTTATCATTCATTCATTCCTTCATTCATTTGTTTATTCTTTGTTTGTCAGCCTTCAGCTGAGGTCTCCCGCCTGTCAGGTCACCACGAAAGCCAAGGACAAAGAAGCAGCAAACACAGTCCGGGTCTGCAGAAGCCCCATAAATTGCTACTGAGACAATGGAGGCAAGAATAATGTTCTACTTCTCTCACGCAGGTGCTGGTTTTGTTTTCCCTTCCAGACTAAGGTGGGTAGCCTATGGACTCTTTCAGGAGAGTAGCCAGAATGTCTTTAAAAGCCTGAGACCAGAAGTATGAGGGCCAGTGGCCCTGGAATGCCGTCTGCCATGGCCAGGACAAAAGCCGTTTTCTCTGAACTCCTCTTCGGGTGCTTGTGTTTCCCTCTGCTGTGTACCTACGTAGAGCTCATCTCTTCCTCTGCAGCCTCCGTGCCTCGAAGTAAAACCTCACAGCCCCCCATGGCCACCCCATCAGCTCCACCTGTGTCTAGCACCCAAACTAGGTGATAACTGAGAACCCCACTGCACCCTCTGACCTCACACCTCCGCCCGCACACATTTGACACCTCCACCCCAGGCTGCGGGTGGCACTGGAAGAGTTCTGAGGTAGTGCTTGGGGCCTTGATATAAACACATTCCTTCCTGCTCTGTTCCACAGCAGAAAACAAAACCCTGGATTTCATTCAAAGGCCAGCTCATCTGAAGTTATGCCCCGCCTCTGGAAGGCTAAGAAGGAGCAGACAGACAGGATTAATCCTTGTCCACAGGTTGATGGAGACATGTCCACGTCAGAGCATGCAGTATCACCAGCTAATGAGGACCCCATAAAAGTTTCATTCAACAGACAGAGAGGCTACTTCAAAACATGTGACCTGCATTTGCCTAACCCACTAGCCTGGCAGACACCTGACTCCTCAACACTGCAGGAAGAAAGTCTACTCTGTTGTATTTACAAAGGAAGGGGACCCTCTCCCCTACCACAGCCTGATTACCCTGAGCTGGCCAGGCCCCTGCCCACCCACTCCCAGCCTGGATTTGGTTGGGAAAGTGGAAGGTGATTGAAGAATGTTTCTAAAACTACAGAGGCTGCTAAGCTTCACCTTGTCCTCTGTACCAGTCCTACATTTTCACGTTTCATTCTCACCATTGCTCCCAGGTTGGTCTTACTATTCTCATCCTGCAGATGAGACAGAGGCTGAGGGATTGAGTAACTATCCAAGGTCCTACTGCCAGGAGGCAGCAGAGGCAGATTCCAGCCTCATCATCCCATGTTCAATCCTATGGTCTTTTCACCACAACACGGGCAGTCATGGCAGAATCCACCATCACCAAGGCTCCTACCTAACCCAAAGCTTCCATCCTTCCACAGCCCCATCCTCTTCCTCTGGCATCAACAGTGACCAAAACTCTGCATTCTTTGCACAAGTGAATTGCTATTTGACGGGAAATGTGGGTACAATTCAATTGTCATCACTGCAGTCTAGACATCCCCCATGCTAAGAAATCTCAATCTCCTATTTGTGGAGAAAAGAAAATACAAACCACTGTTCTCCTAGGGAGGAGCAGACTTCAATGAGGAGTTCTCCAAGGCTTGACTGTCTTCAGTGAGGAACATTTGATCGTGGTCTTGCCATCCTTTCCCTCATTTCATGAGCCTGGAGGTCTTTCAGGTGTAATTACAATTCTTTTGAGGGGGAGGGGGTGTTCTGTTGGGAATTTTAAAGGTTGAAGTATAGTTGATTTACAAGGTGGTATTAATTTCTGCAGCACAGCAAAGTGAAACAGTACAATTTCTTTATATCAACATTTTCTCTGGGATGTAACATCTTCAAACTGGAGGTCATCTTCCAGATCCTGCCATCTGATCTTCCTCAGTGAACAAAGGAGGAAACTAACATCCAGTAAAGGAAAATGGCTTATCCAAAGGCACAGGCAGAAGTACCACTGCAGAACTCTCAAGTCTGATGCCCACGCTTCTTTCACAAACTCACAGGGCTGGCCAATGAGAACACGTGCCATCATGACATCATGGCCTCATGGTGGTCCTGTGTCCTGAGTCCTGTGTAGGTGAAGGAGCAGAGAACTGTAGTGAAGTGCAAATCAGGGTGATTATGCTCCCACTAGTTACTCTGCCCCATAGATGTGCCTGCCTTCTTTCCACTTATATCGTCTGTCTTAGAGCTTTAATCCTTTGTTGGTTTATAGAGCAAATGACGATCTATTCTATTTGAGAGAGAAGGAAAATAAACGGGAGTGATGCCCAGTCTCTGTTCTTGCCCTTAAGGACAAATCGCAAAGTGTGTCTGTGGGTATGTTCAGCCGGCCGGGGATCTCAGCTCCACACCCACAGATGCCACCGCCTAGATCTCTGCCCCCAGGCTCCTCACTCACCACACGGGCAGGAGTGAGCCCTGCAGCTCTTCCCTCAGACTCAGTCCTGGTCTAACTGTTCCCATGCTAGGAATTGACATCACCCTCCACACAGTAGCCCCAGCCTGAAACCTGGATGTCCATCATCCCTGCCTACAACCACCACTTCCTGTCAGTCCTAGCCCACGTGCTTCCTCCTCCATAGTCCTTCTGTTACTCCCTTGGGACATACCTTCATATTTTGCTGGAATGATTGCAATAACCTTCTAATTAACCTTTCAACCTTCACACTGGCACTAGCATTTCCCTCATGCCCACACTCCCACCCTCACCAAATCTGCCCTCCACATCGTTCCAAGAACACCCCTAAAATGCAGATCTGTTCCTGTCGCCACTTTGCCTCTTTAAAATCCTTCAGTGACCTCCCATTGCCTTCACAATACATTTGAATTCTTGTGACCATGGCTGCTCTGTGACAACTGTCTTTCATGTTGGGACAGAAGGCTTCTTGAGGCAGGAGCGGGGACTGGCATGTGGAAGGTATCTGATAAACAGTCAGATAAAGAGTCAAGGGACACGTGAGTGGAGAGAGGATCCATCAACAGGCAGGAGGCCGTGGGTTCCATAAAGAGGCAAATCAGGTGCCCTGGACATTCCATGGAGGAGATATTAGGCCTGAGAGATGCAGAATTTTTTTTTTGGACTGGAGAGGACATTTAGGGTTTAGACTGGCAGAGATAGAAGCAAGTGGAAGGGGGTTGGGGAGGAAGGAAGGAGAGGGAATTCCTAGTAAAGAAAAATTCCTAGTAAAGAAAAAAAAAAAAAAAGGAGGCAGTACAGGTAGAGTGAAGAGAGGCACATCAAGATGAGGTGTGAGGATGGAAGCAGAGTGGATAAGGGCAGGTGACAGCCAACCCAGGTAGGGGGTCTCAAAGGCAGACTGAGGGATAGAGTTTCTGTTTATCATACATTAGGGCTTATGCCGGGAAAGGCAGACAAAGAAAGAGCTGAAAAACAGTGGTGACAGGCTCAACTCCCTCAGGTTGAGAGAGCTGCTGTTTCATTTGGCTCTTGTTGACTTGAGTTTTGAAGGAATCAAATATCCCTTTTCTCCCCCTTTATTTTTAAGGCACTTAATTGAAGTGAACACTTGGGCCTTATAAATAAATGATGAAGGAGGAACTGGTTTTTATTTTAATGAGAGGCTTAAATGGGGTCATTTTGGATTTAGAGTCAACATCCAGCTCTGTTTTTATCTTGCTAATACCCCAAGAAAGGTGGTCTGTGCTCAAAGTGATGTGTGGATGCCGCCGCCCGGGACAGCAAACACTGTCTGGGCTCTGTCCCGGGCAGGAGTCCCTTCAAATGGGGACAGTACCTCTTTGAACAGTTGGGACCTTTTTTAGTGGACAGAGGCAGTGGGGGGGTTCAAGCAAACTTTTGACATAGTTTGTTCTGCTATTAAAGGCAATTAAAGCTTAACTCTCTTAATCCTGAAAGAGACAGGTGGAGATGGTGTGGTCGAAGGGAAAGAGGTCTGGTCTGGGTCAGAGACTCAAACTCTACCTTCTGTCTCGGCACTTTTCTGCATAATCGTAGGCAAGTTCCTCTCCCAGTCCAAGCCTCTGTTCACCCACCTATGTGAGGAAAGACTGGGCAAGACCTGCTCTTTTTAGAGCACTTCAAGCTCCGAAATGCCCTGAATATCTGTAGCTTCTCTTCTGACCTCTGCTTCACTGGGTTTCTCTAAGAGCATCAGGGAACAGAAATCCCAGATGGAGAGAAGGAAGGGCCTATTTTAAGGAGACAGATGACTAAGAAGAAAACCACTAGTGAGGAGAGAAAAAAAGCCCAGAGAGCACTGGCCTTTGCACAGACCTGACATTTTTATGGGGCTCTGCTGGCCTTGGACCACGAGCTGCCCACACATGCACAGGGGGAACCCACAGCAGCCACTGAATGCCGCATTGTGGCATTGGGACCTACGGGCCAAGAGCCCCTATTTGCAGTCTCCATGAATGCAGACTGGAGGAGTGACTGGCCCGGCTTGTCAGCTCGCACTGGGCTGGACCTGACTGACTCCAGCAGGGAGACCTCCCAAGGAGACTGGAGAAGTGGAAATCAGGTTGGAAATTCACTGGCAACCCACACTTGACCCCATGGAAAGTGTTGGTCTGGGCTAGAAGGAATGGCACAATTTGGCTTGGCCAGGTTGTCTTGTTCAATTGGACCACAGAAAGCCAAAAGCATGGAGCTAAACCTCCTACCAGGGGCTGAGTCTGGGGTCGCGGGATGTCCACCGTGGAACAGGCCCAGGGCACATGATGTTAGACGTATACAGGCTCTGTTCACATGAACTGGCAGCCTAGGAGGAAGGGCAGGTATGCCAACAGTCTGCCACCATCTGCCTTAATAAATGCCACACTCAAGATGGGTTTGGGGAGCACTGAAAATCAAGTGACTGATTCAGAGTTGGAGGGAGGGAGACAAAGAATCACAGAAAAGGGGAAACATCCTTGAGTTTTAAAAGCTATTTGAGAGTTACCAGGTAGAAGAGAAGGGGTAGATGGGAGCATTTCTGGCTGAAGACCCAGCACATGTGCAGACACAGAGATGTGCTAATAGGGCAGTTTGCAGAACTGCAAATAGCTCTCAGAGCCTTGTGAACAGTGGACAGGGGTGGAAGGGCAGCAGGAGGGCCTGGAAGTTTCACAGGGTGAATTGCATCCCTTCAAAAAGTATGTTGAAGTCCTAACCCCTGGTACTTATGAATGTGGGAAATAGGGTCTTTGCAGATGTAATTGGGTTAAGATGAGGTCACTGAGGGGAGGGACCCTAATTCCAGGACTGGTGTCCTTATAAGAAGAGGGAAACTTTGACACAGGGACAATATCATGCAAAGATAAGATCAATGGGTGTGACACATCTAAGAATCAAGAAACATGGACGATTGCCAGCAGCCAGGAGAGTTCCATGGACTATATAGTCCATGGGGTCGCAAAGAATTGGACACAACTGAGTGACTTTCACTTCACTTCACTTCACTAGAAACTGGGAAAGGGGCGTGGAATGGACTCTTCCTCTGAATCTCCAAGAAGAAATCAACTCTGTCAACAGCTCGCTATCAGCCCTCTGGCCTCCGGAAGTAGCCTCCAGAAATGGGAGACAATAAATTAAGCAACTCAGTTTGTGGTAATTTGTTATGGCAGCCCTAGGAAATTGATGCAGTGGGCATATGAGCCAATCTGAGTTTCCACTTGTCGGTAACCTATGCTGCTGCTAACTTCAGAGGTGCTTCTCGTAGGTCCCTTCAAATGGCTTGAAAATTCCCATGCCCAGATAGTCAAGCTATACTCTTTTGTGTTCCTTCTTATACCTGGTACCTGCAAACAATCTTTAATTAGACTATGTATCCTGATTTTCTTGTCTTTTTTTTTTCTTTTTTTATTCAGAAAGACAGACTTCAGAATTATAGCGTCATATTGTGTGAGTTTGGGTGAATCAGCCAATTTGTTAATGCCAAATGTTCTTGCCAGTTTTCCTGATTCACCCTGCTTTCCTTGAGATTTCCAGAATTAGGTTGCTTGTGAAATATGAAAAATGACCTTCAGCTCCTTGCAGGCTCACATGGAGTCCCATGTGATTTTCTTGTTTGCAGACCTGTACTTCCAATGTCATTTCAGTAGAGCAAATCTTCCCATGACATCTCTAGGGCAGGGCCCACCTCCCAGACTTCTTTCTGAGCCTGCACAATTAAAGTCCCATCTAGAATGTCTGCTCTGGTGTGGCTGACGGGGAAACTAATTTGAAAAAGATACCCTTAAGAAGCTAGCAGTCTGGTGGAGGCTAGACTTGGGAGAGAGTCATAAAGACCAAGTTGTTTTAGTCTATCAAGGTTAGTGACCCAGCAGATGGATGCATGGGGTACTTTAGAGTCCAGAAGAGGTGCACTTGGCCCATAACAATGGCTGCATTTATTGAGCACCTACTAAGTGCCAGACACCATGGTAAGGGTTTTTATATGCGTGATCTCTAATCCTCAAAGAGCAAGATGCATGTTACCATCCTCATTTTACAGATGAAGAAATTGAACTTCAGGAGGTTAACTAAGTAAATCACTCAAAGTCCCTCATTCAGGAAGTGACCAGAACCACAGCTTGAACTGAGGTCTGCCTGACACCTAAGATCCCACGTGGTTTCTCCATAATACCAGGCTGCCTGATGCCCAGGGTTTGTTCATCAAAGTAGGCACTGAAAAATACTCACTGACTTTTCCATATTGTTTCTGCACTATCAAAAACATTTAGTGGGAAGATGAAGATGACACTCACCAAGGTTGCCAACAACCCCGTCACGGTTGACCTCCTTATCTTACTTGAACTTCCTGAGGGTTAATCTTGCCGCCTTCTAGAAAATTCTTCCATTTCCTTCCACAACACCATGCTTATCTGGTGTTCTTTCTTACTCTTTGGGTGTTCTTTTCAATTTCCTCTTTTTCTAACTCCTTCTTTAAGGGTCTTCCCCCCATTCATTTTTTTATCACTCTATGTACCATCTCCAGGAAAATCCCATATACTCCAATGATTTCAATTACTTTCCTGGCCATGTTTTTCTCATTTGTTTCTTATTGATTCCCAAATCTTTACATCTAATGCTGATCCCTCTTCTGAGCTCCAGACCTAGACACCTGTTGCTCTTGCAATCATTTCCACATGAAACTCCCACAAACACCTCAAAGTCACAATGTGCATAACTAGTCTCATTATCTGCCCCCTCCTCCCTGCCCTGCCAGATTCTACCTCCTCTGTTCTCCATCCCAGGGAATGGCATTCCATATCTCCACCTCCTCCCATTGGCCAAAGTATTCTTCTTCTTTATCCTCCTTCATTTGGTTGATTCCTAAATTTTCTTCATTTTACCTTCTAAATGTTTGCCACAGCCTTAGGTCTGTCCCCTATCTTGTCTATCTGAATGACTGTTTCTCAAAAACATTTTTATTTTGAAATAATTTAAATTTGTAGAAGAGTTGCCAAGGTAGTAGAGAGAGTCCCTGTATACCCCTCACCCAGCTTCCTTCCATTATCATAGTACAGTTATCAAGATGAAGAAATTAACATTGCATACTGAATTATTTTTCCAGTCCTATCACCTTATGGCAAATAGATGGGGAAACAACGGAAATAGTGACGGACTTTATTTTCTTGGGCTCCAATATCACTGCAGATGGTGACTGCAGCTATGAAGTTAAAAGATGCTTGCTCCTTGGAAGAAAACTTGTGACAAACCTGGACAGCATATTAAAAAGCAGAGACATGACTTTGCCAACAAAGGTCCACCTACTCAAAGCTATGGTTTTTCCAGAAGTCAAGTATGGATGTGAGAGTTGGACCATAAAGAAAGCTGAGCACCAAAGAATTGATGCTTTTGAATTGTGGTGTTGGAGAAGACCCTTGAGAGTCCCTTGGACTGCAAGGAGATCCAACCAGTCCATCATAAAGGAAATCAGTCCTGAATATTCATTGGAAGGACTGATGCTGAAGCTGAAGCTCCAATACTTTGGCCACCTGATGCAAAGAACTGATTCATTGGAAAAGACCCTGACGCTGGGACAGATTGAAGGCAGAAGGAGAAGGGGATGACAGAGGATGAGATGGTTGGATGGCATCTCCAACTCGATAGACATGAGCTTGAGCAAGCTCCAGGAGATGGTAATAGACAGGGAAGCCTGGAGTGCTGCAGTCCATGGGGTCACAAAGAGTCAGACACGACTGAGGGACTGAACTGAACTGAATGATTTTGATGGCTTCTGTGACAGGTCCTTCTGGTTGTCTAGTGCCTCCCCAGAATCTTTCTTCCCCTTTTATTAGCTGGACTAGAAATGTGTCTACCTCCAGAGGATGGATCAAGGATGGTCTCTCCCTCTCACTTTGACTGACTTCCACTCATCCATCAGCATCAGCTAACTCCCCCAGATCTGATGAGGTGGTCCTCCAAGATGTTCCCTTATCAGCATACTCATTCTCCATGTCAGTGGATTGTAACTCTGTATTTTCTGTCCAATCGCTATTGGTCTGTGAGTAATTATCTGTGATATGACTGAATGGGATCAGGGTAGCAGGAGCTATAGGCTTGCAGTTGGTGATCACAATGGTGTCTTCTATGAATTGAGGAGTTTGAACAGCTTATTGGGAGCCCAAAGTCCTTTAAAACACAGAGGCCCAGTCCCAGCAGAGATGGACCCTAATGCCATTTCCATCTTCACTCTGATCATCCTAGTGACGAAGGGCAGGGCTAAGCCTGGTGTCACAGGCTCCTTGAATGTCATGTCTGGGAGAGTACCTTGAATCCAATGGTTCTCAGACTTAGTTGGCTGACTCAGAGCCTCCAGGGATGGGGCCTGGCAATCTGCCTGTTTAATAAGCTTGCAAGGTGATATAATACACTGCAGAACCTGGCTCTAGTCCAAGAACTGGAGTTCAAAAATCCCCTTTAGTAGGCCAACCTGCTATTTTACAGTGCTGCATGATTTGATCATGAAGGTCTCTTCCAGCTCTGATTTTCTGATCCATTATTCTTTTTCTCTAATTTGAAAATAAGCTGGTGAATCTAAATGTTTTTAATATGAATCATGGATCTACATATTACACTCTTAGAATGCCTTTCAAAAGTCACATATGATAGGAAATAACATCAGTTTCTTAATCTTAACATTTTTAATTCTAAACCTCATGTTTTTTATAATGCAATATAAGGGATTCTGGTTTTATGAATCCTACAGTATTATTACATTAGGATCTGATGTGTAAATTGCATGCCATTTGTGTCTTGATTTAGCTTAACAATCATAGTCAGTTTCCACTCTGACTTTTGAGCATCCTGAATTTCTACCTAGACCATTTATTGATTTTTATGATTGGAATATATTTATAGGTTTTTAGTCCAAGCTAAGTTAGTCCTAATGTTCATGCTTCTCCAGAATTATAGATCTCTGTCTAAGTAAGCCAAATTGCAGTAGACTTTCCACTCTTTAAAATACCTAAATTCTGTAATGGTTTGGCTGGTTCCTGGATGGAAACAGAAATACCGTATGTCAGAACCTCATCTACCCCCTGCTCTCCATCCTATTCTAGACAAAGAGAACAAAGTGAAGTTTTGGAGCGACATGGGCAGCCTCTACCATGGGATCTCCACAGCCAAAGGGGAGGCATGTGGCTGGAGGGATACTTGGGCTACACAGGCTGATGGATCATGTTAATATTCAGGTGCCTCAGGTGCAAATAACGCAGCTTCCAAGTCTGCATCTTTCCAACGGAAGGCCCCGTTGCTGAGTGCAACCTGGGGTCAAGCAGGTGGCTAGTCTCAGAAGGAGGTGAGTGAAGAAGCTGTTATGGACAAGCGGCTTGTGGTTCAGAGGGGAAGATGTTTTGGGAGTTCTACTGAACTCAGGAGTGCTCAGAACAATGATAAAATTTTAAAGTTTCCAGTTTGATTTGAATCCTTCAAAGGGAAAGAACACTGTTGAACATCCAGTGTTCAACAGTCAAGGGCGGAAATGATTTCATGGTGTGTGCTCCTCATTTCTCATCCTGTCTTCTTCACTAGTAAGGATTCATTTCCAACAAACATTTAAGAAACAATTAAGCCTTCACGGCTAATCAGAAGTGCATGGAAATGCTTTGGTCATCATTTTTCCAGGCTGCTGCCATGACATCTGTTCTATACTGCAGCACTGCAGGGAAAGAGCCATGACTTTCTAAGCTCGTTTTCATGCCCCCTGCTTCCTGTGCCTGTGACTGGAGGTGAAATGGGCCATCCACTGAAGAGGGGAAGTTCTTCTGACGTCTCTGGACAACAAAGAAGCAAGGAGACCCTTTGAAACTTGCAGCCAATGTGTCTATCAGTGCTGTGACACATCCCTTCCAACCTTCCTTTTTCTTCCTTCCTTCTTTCTGGTCTTCCTTCAGTTCTTTCTTCTAACATATATTGAGCACATATTATGTAAAATGTCATGTGCCAAACTCTGGTTTAGTTGATTCAGAAGAGAGGTGTAGTAAGGTGACTGCTGACTGGTACATACAGAGTACTTTCAAAGCTCTTGAGTCATCCATGCTTTAGTCCAACAATTATTTATTAGCAGTTACCATGCTGTCTCAGAGACACAGAATTAAAGTAGAATGAGCTCCTGTTTTTAAAGACCACACCATCCAATCTTAACACCCAGATATAAAGGGTTGTGACATAAGATAGATAATCTTGAATGACATAGAATGCTGATAGTCCATCCACTCATCCTTCCATCTACTATCCATCCATCCAGAAAGTATTTATCAGATGTCCACTACAACTGAAACTCTCAGCTTCAGGGGTGCAACACTGAAAAAAAACAACCAAACCAACCAAAAAAAAAAAAAACCAAATAGCATATAAACCACAAACCAAAAATTAATAAACAGAATTAATTCTTATAGTGAACAAGTCTACAAAGAGACTAAATCAAGGTGATGTGATAAAGAGTGCTCCGGATAGAGAGGTTATGGAAGGTCTTTCTGAGGCCATGACATCTGAACTGAGACTAAAAAGGTGTGAGGGAGTCAGCACGGGGATTATCTGGGTGAAGACATAATCCCAGACAAATGGAATAGCAAGTGCAAAAGTCCTGAGAGAGAATTAAGTTCAGTGGGTTCAGAGAACAGGAAAATGCCAGAGTGACTGGAGTATAATTTGTAGGGGTGAGTAGAGGGAGCTTGTGAAGATGGAAGAGGAGACCTGAGAAAAAGGCATAGACTGGATCATGTAGTCTCTTACAGATCCAAAGATGTTTGCATCTTATTCTAAGCACACTGAGACTCTTTGAGGACTTTATATTGGGATGGACATATTCTGATTTATGCTTTAAAAGATAGTTCTGAATCTTTCAGTGATTCATATAACAAGTATACAAAAAAACAAACAGTAAAGATACAGGTCCAAAAAAAGTTAACTTAATTGATGTTTACAGACCATTCCACACCAAATAAGTGTAAAATATACATCCTTTCCAGGTACAAATAGAATATTACCCAGGATCAAACATTTGCTGAGCCATAGACCTGATGCTGGGAAAGACTGAAGGCAGGAGGAGAAGGGGAAGACAGAGGATGAGATGGTTGGATGGCATCACCGACTCAATGGACATGGGTTTAGGTGGACTCCAGGAGTTGGTGATGGACAGGGAGGCCTGGCACGCTGTGGTTCATGGGGTCGCAAAGAATCAGACACGACTGAGCGACTGAACTGAATTGAACTGAAAATAAATCTCAACACATTCAAATAGTTGAAATCTTGTAGAATGTCTTCAGTAAACCAATGAAACTAAATTAGAAATCAATTGCAATAAAATATCTAGAAAATCCCCCAAATATTTAGAAATTAAATGGCATACTTTTAAACACATGGGCTTCCCAGGTGACGCAATGGTAAAGAATCCGCCTGCCAATGCAGAAGATGCTGGTTCAACCCCTGGGTCAAGAAAATCCCCTGGAGTAGGAAATGGCAACCCACTCAAGTACTCTTGCCTGGAGAATTCATTGGACAGAGGAGTCTGGCAGGCTACAGTCCACAGGGTCACAAAGAGAAGGACACAACTGAGGAATTGAGCATGCACACACACAAACACATGGGTCAAAACAGAAATTCTGAAGAAAGTTAGAAAATTTTTGAACTGGTTGATAATGAAAATACAATATATCAAAATGTATGGCATGCAACAAAAGCAATGCTTAAAGTGAAATATAGTTTAAATACCCATATTAAAAAGGAAGAAAGCTTTAAAATCAATGATCTAGGTTTCTATCTTAAAAAGCTAAAAAAAGAAGACTGAATTAAATATGATATTAAAGAAAAGGGATAATAAGCATAAGAGGATAAATCAATGAAACAAGGGACTTCCCTGGTAGTCCAGTGGTTAAGACTTTGTTCTCCCAGTATAGGGGGCACGGGTTCCATCCCTGATCGGGGAACCAAGATCCCACATGCAGCATGACACAGCCTAAACTAAAATAAAATAAAGTTTTCTGACATCAAAATCTAACACATACCCCAAGTGGAGAAAATTGACAAAGCCAGAGAAAGTTCTTTGAAAAAATTAATTAAATTTGCAAATTTTTATTAAGATTAACCAAGGAAAAAAATAGTAAAGACAAATGACCAATTTCAAGAATGAAAGAGGGGCTATCCCAAAGATCCTGCAGACATCAAAAGCTAATAAGGGAATATTATGAACTCTGTGTTAATAAAATCAGCAATTTAGATCAAGTGAACAAATCCTTTGAAAACCGTAACTTACCAAAGCTGATTCAAGATGAAAGAGAAAATCTAAATAGCTCACATTCTACTAAAAATATTCAATTCATAATCTTAATCAAAAACGTTTCCACAAAGGTAACTCCAGGCCTAGATGGTTTCACCAGTGAGTTTCATCAAACATTTATGGAATTAATAGTACAAATTTTAAACAAACTCTCTTAGAAAAATAGATGGGAAGGCTCCATTTCTCCATTCTGTGAGACTAACCAAATCTTGATAGAAAAGCCTGACAAAAACATGTAAGAAAAGGATGAATGGAGTAAGGATAATATGTGATATATAACATATGGTATAGCATATGATAATTTATATAATAGATATGAAAATATATGATATAATATATGATAATATATTGAGGCTAATAAAAGTGACACAACTTTCCCAAATCTCAGGATCTGGAAGAGGCAGAGTAGCCCAGGTTTCCAGTCCCAGACTGTCTTTACCATGCTGCTGCCTAGAAAGCAGCCCCTTTACAATCTGAGAATCATATCTGGTAGGCAACAATTTAAAGTTACCTCCACCAGAAGTTGAGACCTGAAGACCTCCCTTCACTACTTCCTGCTCCTCCAGGAATGCAGATGGATGACTTTTCATCCCTTACTGTCCACTTTGGAGTCCCTGGTGTGAATCTTCCTACTTATAATGAACAGCTGTGTGAGGCCAAAGATCTATGTGTGGTTATAGGGAAAAAAACCCAGAAAACTCTTCCATATTGCATCTGGTTTTGTCATTTGGGCCAATAATCCTGTCTAGTTCATTATATATTGCTTTGGGTAACAGATACAGCACAGAAGGAATGCTTAAAAGTTTTAACAGCAAAGCAAGTCACTGCCAGAAGATAACAACAAAAAAGCAGCAGTCATAGCAAAACTCTCTTCAATTCTTCCTTATGTGGAGCGTCCAGTACTATTTAAATTGAAGCTTGAATGCTATTAATTAGCACGCACATGAGTAATGCAGCTTGTAATTGACCCATTATCAGAGCTTGAAATAATCACCTTAGTTCCCCTGTGACCCTGTAGTATCGATGTCCTGGGTAGAAGTGGGCTGTTGGCTGCAACGTGGGAACTGATTTCACAGACTGTGCTGTACTAGGTGGGGCATCACCATGACCTAGTCATGCTGGGAAACATGGTCAGGGCTGGTCTTCATTCATCTCGTCACCTTGACGTCTAATCTTGCCAAGTTTTCTAGTTGAGTCTACCTCCTAAATATCTCTCAGCTCTGTGTCCCCCCCTCACTGCCCTCTGTCCTTGTTTGGGGGTCTCATCAGCTCCAAGGCTGTGGCTTCCTAGCGTGTTCCTTGCCTTGAATCTCCTTGCCTCCCGTCTGTTTTTCACAGGCTCACTAGAAGCTGTATTTCTGTGTTGTCTTTGTGTTAAACCAAAATTTCATTAGTAGCTCTTTCATAAGTCTATCTTCAGTGTATGTAATTAATTTCCCATTTTAAACTCTCTAAACTGAATTCCCAAGAGTCCCGCCTCACCTCCTTCTCAGCATTCCCCATCTCAACTAAAGACCATTTATTTCATCTAGCTGCACAGACCAAAAACAGGGGGTCATAGCTGACTCTACCTTCTCTCTCTACCCTATGTCCAATCCTATCAGCAAATCTCGTTGTCTGTATCTTCCAAAGAGATCCGAAATCCACACTGCTCATCGCCTGTACTCCCACCTTGAACCAAATCTCCCTGATCTCTCACCAGGAGTATCTCAGGAGCCTCCTTAGTGGTCTCTCGGCCTCCTCCCTTGTCCCACCATTATTATTTTCAAAAGCAGCCAGAGGACAGAAGCCAGATCATGGGACTCTAGTGTGCAAAATCTATAACTGCCACCTTCCTCAGCATAAAGACAAATTTCATTACAGTGGCCTAAAATGTCCTAGTCATCTGGCACTTCACAAGTTTCCAAAACCCATCTCTACTCTTCTCCTGCACTCCCCCTATCCTAGCCACCCTGGCTCCATCCATGCTTTAGGCAAGATCCTATCTAAGAACCTTGGTGCCGGCCACTCCCTCTACCTGGAAGTCTCCCCCCACCTGTCTGCCTGGCCCGCTCTCTTCCATGACTACCCTACAGCAGTACCCTCTCTTCTCTCCCCCTTCCTATCTTTCTTTCCTACTTCCTTTACTTTTTTTAACAGAATACACCTAACTTTCTGATGTACTAATATACTTTTCTATCAATTTATTATTATCTATATAGTCTACATTCCCAAATGGAATACAATCTCTATTAGGTCTGACTTTGTTCATTTTATTCACTGTTGCATTTCCAGGGCCTCTTTCTGACCCCATGGATTGTAGCCCACCAGGCTCCTCTGTCCATGGGATTCTCCAGGCAAGAATACCAGAGTGGGTTGCCATGCCCTCCTCCAGGGGATATTCCCAACCCAGGGATCGAACACAGGCCTCCCATATTGCAGGCAGATTTCTTACTATCTGAGCCACCAGGGAAGGCCTCCAGTGCGTAGTACATAATAGATGTTAATAAATATTTACCAAATGATTGAATAAAGGAATATGCTTCTCTACCCTCATCTTCTAGAGATTCCTCCCACTGAATCCTAGCTTTTTAAAAAATATATATATGTTATTTATTTATTTATTTGTGGCTGTGCTGTGTCTTTGTTGCTTCTCGGGCTTTTCTCCAGTCACTGCAAGCAGGGGCTGCTCTCTCGTTGCAGTGCACAGGTTTCTCATTGCTGTGACTTCTCTTGTCATGGAACATGGGATCTAGGGCACGTGGGCTCAGTAGTTGCCACTCTGAGGCTCTGGAGCACAGACTCCATAGTTGTGGCATACCAGCTTAGTTCTTCTGTTGACATGTGGGATCTTCCTGGATCAGGAATCGAATCCATGTCTCCTGGATTGGCAGGCAGATTCTTTTCCGCTGAGCCACCAAGGAAGCCCCAACACTAGCTTTTAAATAACAATGATGATGATGATAAATGTTTCTTGAAAAAACTTTGCTACAGGCAAAAGTGTAAAAGAAAGAGATAACTGTTGTCAACATATGTGTGTATGACATATTGATTAAAACAAGCAAACACAAAAAGAACATAGCCAAAACATGTGCAAAATATATTAGCACAGAGGGAAAAAAAGAGTTCACTGGATTCCAAGGCCTGTGGATTTATAACAACAATGGCTCCCTGGTCTCAACAGCATCCCTATGGTCATGTCACAGGCAAGAAACCAGATGTTGGGTTTATTGTTCAATACTTTGTGGTGATATGGGTGGGGCTGCGTTCGGATCCCCTCAAGGTCTTACCTAGTAAAGCTTCTGATTACTTGGCAAGAATAGAAAGCATTCCTGTGAACTGCACAGCACCTAGTTGGACTCCTCATTAGGTGAGCGATTACTCCAGGACAAATGGATCGTTCAGGCCTGGGATGTTTCCGGGGAAAGGAAACAGCTAAGTCTCTTCAGTGCTGTTTGACTCGCCCCGTGCCTGACGTTGCCAGATGCTCCAGCACACAGGTGCATGGGATGGTCCCATTTCCCAGGGCCTTGTTGTGTTTCAAGCTGTGCTGGGACATCTCATGAAATCAAGATGTGAGTTTCTCGCTGATTAGAACTTCCTCAGTACGCATGCCTAGTCACTCAGTCATGTCCGACTCTTTGCCACCCCAAGGACTATAGCCTGCCAGGCTTCTCTGTCCGTGGAATTTTACAGGCAAAAATACTGGAGTGAGTTGCCATTTCCTACTCCAGGGGATCTTCCCAACCCAGGGATCGAATCCCCATCTCTTAAGTTTCCTGCATTGGCAGGCGGATTCTTTACCACTGTGCCACCTGGGAAGCCCAGAATTTCCTTAAGATCCCTCATAAAAGTAGGGTTTGTATCTGCAGATGACTTACCCTGCATCCCTCCCCTGCACCCACTGTGCCCCACAGAAAGTCCCTACTAGTCAGGCATCACTTTTGATAGAGACAGACAGAAAAACCTCTCACATAGTCCTGACTGTCTTCCTGCACCTTTTGGCACCTCCTCTGCCCTCAACATGTCCCTCTCCATCACCCTCAGCCTCTAATCTAGTGGTTGTCAAACTTGAACATTCATCAAAATCTCCAGGAAGGCATCTTAAAGCACAGCTCCCTGGAACACACACTGTGCATAGCCTCGAACTCACTAGATCTAGTATGGGGCTGGAGATTTCTATTTTTATCAAGCCCCCAGGTGATGCAGATGCTGCTGGTCCTGGGACCATGCTCTGAAACCCACTGATGTACTTCATAACAGTTTGAACCCTTTTCTCCATCTCCTCCCCATTCTTACTGCCACTGGCTTTGAATCCTCACAGATTTTTAAACTTTTAGAACTTTAAACATAATATTTCAAAAAAGTGAAGTAGCAGCCTCAAAGTCACACAGTTAGGGAGGTGGTTGATTCAGGATCCTCAGACCCCATGCAGCATAGAACAGTGACCCAAGCCCTTACCTTGGAGGAGGCCCTGTTGCCGAGAGGACAGGCCTTGCTTACTGCAAGTTAGCGGAGCATCAACAGCTCCCTTCACTCCTGATATCTCTCCTCCTTCCACTCCCGTTCAGCTCCTCTAATGAGCACCTACTGTGAACCAACGTGAGCTCATCCCTTCATTCGGTCAAGCACTTCAGGCACTGTCCCCATCACTGGAGACACAGTCATGAGTGACAACAGTTATTTATCTGTCTTCATAAGTGCCCAGTGGAGGCCTAATGGAGGAATTAGACATTATCAATTAACTGCACACAAAACTCAAGTTTTCAGGACTATTAAGGCAGGGGTGCATGGTGCTCTCAGGGCATGTAAATGGAGAATTTACTGTAGACAGGGGTGTGGAAGAAGTTTCCCTTGCAGGACTGATGTGTAGGCATGGTTATCTAAGGGACTGTTGTTGCCATTTAATCACTCAGTCGTGTCCAACTCTTTTGTGATCCTTTGGATTGTAGCCTGACAGGTTCCTCTCTCCATGGGTTTTTCCAGGCAAGAATACTGGAGTAGGTTGCCATTTCATTCTCCAGGGGATCTTTCTGACCCAGGGATCAAACCTGCATCTCCTGCACTTCAGGCAGATTCTTTACTGCTGAGCCACTGGGGAAGCCTCTTCTAAGGGATAGTAGACTTTAATCAGGTAAAGAGATATTTGGTGGAGGGAGCAAAGGTATTTGGTGGAAGGAGCAGCTTATGTAAGGGTCTTGTGGAAGGAGGGATGCTGATGATTACAAGGGGATAGAGGAAAAGCAATATGTCTACAGCAAGAGAGGTTAGGGGCTAGAGAGGCAGGGGCCACCAGTCCTGTCAGCATCCATAGGACACACTGGGAGGATTTAACTGCTAAGAACAATAGGAATCCACCATGGGGTATAAAGCACAGGCTGGTGGCATCATCAAATTCACTTTTCTGAAAGATCCAGGTGGTTGTCAGGCAGAGGAGGCAAAATGGAATACAAGTTCTGTATGACTATTGAGCATATACAAATGGAATCTGAGTATGTCTACTCCACTGGAGGAAAGCGTGGCCAGGATGGGGATCTCAAATCTGTGGAGATTAGAGAGACCAACAGTTTGAAGGGATCTAAACAATAATATTTTATTAAATTTTGAAAGTCCTGCCCAAACAGAAAAACAAATTGCATGTTCCAGACATAATCATGAAATGTCACTAGGCATCGCTAGCCTTACCAAAGGAAAATATATGGCCACTTGGCCACTGCAAACTTAAATTCATCTTGCCTAATTTTCCCAGAATTCATGTGCCCTGATGAAAAGTTTAAATGTGTCCTGCTGTTTACTGAGAACGGTGGGGAGCACATTTCAACTAAATCCCTTTCTTCAACAGTTCACAACTTCAAGTCCTTATGCATAATTCCCAGTTTGGAAAACCTAGATTTACCCAGATGCTCCTTTTTTCAGGTAGGAGCTGTCTCTCACCTCTTTCACTCTTTTATTTATAGACTAGCAGTCTCCTTGGCGACCCCTGGCAACCATGCCCCTCCGTCTCATGAATGAGATGCTAGTCTGATACGTCATCTGTGTTTTGCTTCAGTCTGAATTCTGGGAAGTGTTGCCATTTCCTTTCCTGAACATTTGCTTTGAAAATAAAGAGAGGATGTTCATCTTCCCCAAGAACCTCCCAGGGTGTTCCTGCCTTCAGTCTTCCCCCTGCCTTGGGAAATTCCATCAGGCAAACATGACCTGGGCTAACCACTCAGGTGACAGACACAGAAGTGGAGGAGACGGGAAAACCCTTTTGCAGAATCCTTTTCCTTTGAATATGCAGGCAGTGATTTTAGGAAGGTGACTTGTGTTTACTAACACCCATGTGCCAGTTTAAGTAGATTTCCAAACCATGCTCAAGGACACAGAGGTGTGTTAAGAAGCCCAGGGTCCAGGTACTTGGGTTCTGAGTCTGGCATTGCCAGTGAGCACCCCTGTGACCTTGGATGCATGTCATTGCAGCTCTGGCTTTCGGAGCCTCATCTGGAAAATGGGATAGGTGAATCACATTAGCAATGTTTTCATTTTTATATTTGATCTTTTTTTTTTTTGGTGTGATATCCTTACTGCTCTAGGCCCCCATGTTTGAGAGGTTTCTTTTGACTTCTAAACACTCTGAGTTTATTAAACACCTTTTATCTTATTTCTCTTTATTATTCATCAAAGCACACACCAGAGCCTGTGATCAACATGGCTAATTGATAGCATTCTAGACAAATAAAACCTTATTGTAAGGACATGTAGTTGCTTATGGGATGTTTAATTTTTTGAAAATAGGTTGCAAATCTCTACTGCAACATTCATAGACCTCTAAAAGTCCTAAGGATCCCAAATGGAGGAACAAATAGGGTAAAACATCTTTAGAGAAGCGAGCTGTATCCAGTGTCCTGAAGCTCAGGCCTGAGAAGATAGAACCCTAAGTTATTATACAAGGGAAAAAGTTAAGAACTGACTTAAATAGCCCATTGCTGGGGAATCCTAGACAGATCTCTGTCTTTCTTCTCTGTTGAAGGAGAACCACTATGTGTCTCTGGATGATGTCTAAAGTTCCTTCATTTAATCTTGCCAGTTGCCATATTCATGAGTAGTCTCCATCGACTGTCTAGAATGATGAATATCAAGTAGCTCATTTATCTTTTTGATGGTTCCATAGCCCAACTTCCCTAACACTTGTAATTATGCTAGACTTCAAAGGCAGACAAATCAAATTCCTTTTCCAACCCCACTTAATTTTTTTTTAACACACTGATTAAGTGCCTACTATTTTCCAGGCACACAGTAGGCACATAATGCATGCTTGCTGAATGTATGAATAAGTGAACCAACTCAGGTAGGAGCAAACTCTATTAAACCTTTGAACACATCCTATGTCATTTAACTCTTTCTACCACCCTCTAAGGTAGGAAGTCTTCCCATTTTACAACTGAAGAAACTACATCTAAGATACTGATGTAGCTGTGTTTTTTGGTCATACAGCTGGAAGGTAGTGAGGTAGAACTTGAATCCAGGTCTTTGGTCTGCAGCCTTGGCTGGTACTCTCCAGGGATGCCCCTTGTTACTGTTCCTTCCTCCAGCATTTCTGGATGAGCTGACCCTGTCTCTTCTCACCTCTCCACCACCAGTCTGCCCAGTTAATTAATCTAGTCCTTAGCCACCATGCTGCTCACCATCACCCAAGGGCATGTTAGTCCTTATTATTGTGAAGGGCTTGATCACCTCCCCACTGGAACCTTACCCACTCCAACTGGTCCTCTCCTCTCCTCCCTCCTAATACTTTCTTTATTCTGCAAAGGGCCTGCCCTACCCCAAAAGTCAACTGTATCACCAATTAGCTGGGTGGTGTTGGGTCAGTCATATCCCCAGTTGGGATTCTCATTGGTTAGTGGAAGCATTTAGCTTGGTGACCCTAGCACCTTTGCCATGGAGCCTCTGGAGAACATCCTTTCCTCTCCCTCCTCCCTCTCTCAAGGCTGCCCCGTGCTTTGCTGAGACCTCCCTCAGCGTAGGGGCCTCTCCACAAACAACTTCAGGACTTTTAGCTTCTCAGATGATCCCTGAACCCAAGAGGGCTGTTTTCAGCCTCATGACTCTGGCCCAGAGCTCAAATATCTCTCAATGCCAGAACCACAAACTCCCAGAGAAACACATAGCATCAGGGCTAATGAGCACCTACCTGCTGCTGCCAGCCTGCCTGTGGTTCTCCATCCTTGGAAACTGGACACGAATGAATCCATCCCTTCATCACTACACTTGAATCACTCTGGTCAATTTAGGAACAAGTGAAATTACATATTCTCCCTATCAGAACTGGGATGGTCCTTTTAAAACAAATGGTTCATGTTACCTCCAACACCTATGCCTCTTCTACACACAAAGAAACCAAGACCCCTAACACCCTAGATAGAGAATCACAAAAGAACATGAAGGATGGTAAATGACAGGCCTTTTTGAGGGGGATGAATGGCAGAGGTATTTTACTGAAAGCATTCCTTTCTTGCTCTAGCAAAAGAGATGCTAGTGGTAAAGAACCTGCCTGAAAACACAGGAGACTTAGGAGACATGGGTTTGATCCCTGGGTCAAGAAAATCCCATGGAGAAGAAATGGAAACACACTCCAGTATTCTTGCCTAGAGAATCCCATGGACAGAGAAGTCTGGTGGGCTATAGTCCACAGGGTAGCAAGGAGTCAGACACGACTGAAGCGACTTAGCACACACATTCCTTTCTCTATCATAGGATAGACTGGCAAAGGACCCATTGGGGAAATGGCCTCTCATGACTTATTAATCCTGATAACAGGATTCTGTTATCAATGACAAGGCCTGTAGATTTTTTGCCTCTATTGGCACAATAGCTCAGTTGCTCAAAAACATGATGCTGATGAGAGTACTAAGTCTCCACCACTTTCAGACTGACTTCCTCAAGATAAGGGATAAGATGTTAGCCTTAGCCCTTGATAAGCCAAATATTGGGTTTCCATGGTGACTCAGATGGTAAAAATCTACCTGCAGTATAGGAAACCAAGATTAGTCCCTGGGTTGGGAAGATCTCCTGGAAGAGGGCATGGCAACCCATTCCAGTACTCTTGCCTGGAGAATTCCATGGACAAAGGAGCCTGGTGGGCTACAGTCCATGGGGTTACAAAGAGTCAGACACGACTGAATGACTATTAGCTATAGTCAAGCCTAATAATCTGAAGCTCCAATAATTTGGCCACCTGATGTGAAGAATTGACTCATTAGAAAAGACTCTGATGGTGGGAAAAATTGAAGGCAGGAGGAGAAGGGGATGACAGAGGATGAGATGGTTGGATGGCATTACCGACTCGATGGACATGAGTTTGAGAATGCTCCGGGAGTTGGTAATGGACAGGGAAGCCTGGCTGTGGTCCATGGGGTCACAAAGAGTCAGACATGACTGAGTGACTGAATTGAACTGAAGCCTAATATCAAGTGCTGCCCGCCCCCCATGCACACAGACACACACAATATACTGATTAAACTAATTTTATGCCCATGATGCATTTTTTAATAAAGGGAAACAGTATCCCCAGGCTAGTGTTTGGGGGCAGACCCTCCCCCTTCTGGATTGGTTGGCCAGGGTGGTGCTGAATCAAGTCCAGGATTTGGGGTCAGGAGAAATGGAACCAGGATTCTGGCCTTAACCTTGACTCACTGTTCGACCTGGGGCAAGCCCTCTGCTTCCTGACCCATAAAGTGGAAATGTCACACGATTGTTCACAGTAGCACTGTGGGCATCAGAAGAGGAAAGGCTGTGGAAGCTCTTTGTAAACTGTAAAGTAATGATTACATACAAGTTAATAATACCAGGTTTTTACTCCAGGGATCTGCTGGAAAGCTCATGTGGATGACCCTGGTCACATATATGCACAAACTGTTGCCGGCTCACCTTTCTCAAAGGTTAGCTATGCTCACATTGCCTGTTCACAAAGTGAGCCATTACAGCTACCCCATACCTGCTGCCCAAGCTCCAACACCAACATCTGTTATCTTCCAAGGAGTGAAACCCCTGAGCAGTCTAACCAGCCAAACTGACCCTATCATGGTTACCCAACGAGTTTCCCTTCTGTCTACCTTTGCCAACCTAGAAATGCCCCCACCCTTCCTCTCCGACCTTCACAGACTCTACACATCAGAGGCCTACCCAGGCTTCCAGGCACAATTTTCAGGCCACCACTTCCAGGAAGTCTTCCCTGATTATATCCCCACCCACCCTCAACAGAAGTGGTTTCCCCTCCTCTGAACTCACGTCATTGTCCTTCTCTTAGAGGGTCTATTTTCTATCAGAACAAATTGTAGGTGCATTCCCTCTCCCTCTACCAAAGTTGGAATTCCTCAAGACCAGGTTTTCTGTCCACCATCCTTCACTCCCAACTCCAGCCCCTTGCACAGTTCCCAGCACCAGTAAGAGCTTGGCGTTGAAGGAACAAATGAATGAATGTACTTCTTCCAAACGCAAAACTCAATAGCAGAATGGAGTTTTTCTCTTCCTGAGTGTGGGTTTGATAAAGAATGTTGCATCTGGAACACAGACAGAAGATCTCAGGGAACTCAGCAAGTGGGGATCACAAGGAAGTAGGTAACACAGAGATGGAGAGTCAATTGGTAACATGAAACCACGTAACACATGGGTTGGCGATTAATCACCGAGCAACCACAAAGTCCAGGGCATATTTTTAAAAGGTAGTCAGAGTTATAAGGCATGTCTAATAAAAATCACAGTAATCATGAACAGACTTAATTTTTTATTGTTTTACACCTATTCTTCCAGGATATTCAAGCAAATATCCACCCGCAAAGGGAGGAGCTGGGACTGGCAATCTAGGGGTGGTGGCACCCAGGCCAACCACACAAGATGGGGGAGGGTCTGTCTCCAAACACTAGCTTTGGGATATTGTTTCTCTTTATTAGTCTGGGAACGGAAGTTTTAGGCTAAGCTCTGAGACTAATTGGGTATGTAGATATGTCAGGAGGATGTCCTTTTGGTCCCTGTATTTCTGTCCTCCTGTAAATCACAGTTAGACAGGTGCTCCTATGTGACCCTCAGATTAAGGAAGGTGTATGGGTTTCCCACTTGCCCCCAATGACTTTGGCCACTTTCCACTGACTTTTAACAAAAGGCCCTCTGGACTTACTCAAACTTTTGCCAGGTTCCCAGTAGTAAGCACACTGTTGGCCCATGCAGGATTTCCTGATGATGAGTGTGGAATGGGAGCCCCCGAGAAACAGATAGGTCCACCGTCAACTCTCAACTGAGGGTCCACCTTCAGTTTTGGATGTCGCCGTCCCTGGATATCACAGACAGCGAAGTCCAAGTCAGGAGTCCCTCACTGGGGTCCTTGGCTCTGCAGTCTTGTCTTTTGGTGGCTCAGCTGCCCACAGAGAAACTGAGATAACACCTCTGAGCCAGGGTCCTGCACAGTTGCATATTCGCTGAGCTGGCCACCAATACCCCTTGGCCATCTCAGAGGGCCATCTCTTGGGCCATACCCAGAGCCCAGGGGTAAGCAACCATCTGCGGGAAGGGTGGTGGTGGTGGTGGTGGTGGAAGAAAAACAGGAATGTCCCCCAACCCCTCTGCCACCCACGCCCAGAGCAAACAGTGCTCACCCCTCAGAAACAAGTAATCAGACGTTCCCAGAATGGCCTGTAAACTGCTAACCTCTCTCTTTGGGAGGTAGGAAGGAAAGAGATTGCTACTGAATATTTCTCTGTTTTTCTGTCTGTGAGTATCGAGAGATAGCCTGTGTGTGTGTGAATCCCCCTTCACCCCATGACTTACACAACTGGGTATTTACACACCAGATGATCCCTGCAGGAAAAGGCAAGTCCCCAGCTGCTGTGGAATTTTAAGAGATCTCCCAGGAATGCCCTTCTGGGATGTCTGGTTCTAATTGCCTCCGTCAGCCAGTGCTGGCGAGCTGGCAGAAGCAATGAGAGGTGAAATTAAACAGATTCCAGTTCCCATCAGACCCCCAGCCCTGCCAAAGTCCCCCAAGGGCCGGAAAAGAAAACAAATGCGGCCACAGTGGTGGGTGTGGTGGAAAGAACTCCACACTGGAAATTGGAAGGCCGGGATTCATGTCCCTGCACTGCCACTAACGCCCTGACCTGTGTGGCTTTGGACCCATCGCTTCCCTTCTCCTGCAGCAGTTTCCTCATTTGCTAAATGCGTGGTGAGGACTTCTGGCTGGTCTCCAAGGCCCCTCCCCAATCCCAGACTCAGGGACAGAAGGGTTGAGCTCTCATTGCAGAGCGTGGTGGGGGTGGGGATTTTCTTCTGAACTGTAAAACCAGATGCCTGGCATTGTTAGATCTTTAAGAAGAATGGGGTAAAGGGTGAGGATTTCGTCCCCGTCCCAGCCCCAGCCCCAGCCCCAGCCCCATTTTTCCCCTTTACTTGGCCTAGGATAAGGGTGCTGGAGACTCAGCCAGAGAGGAGGAGACAGGAATCCGCAGGTCCTTAGCGCCCCCTATAGGCCCAATGGACAGTGGCGCTGAAACGGCGGTTTTCCCGGGAGCCACCTGCACTCCAGCCTCCCAGGCTTCTACTGCAAAGCCTCGGGTTTTAGAAGCAGGCAGTTCAAACTGGCCCGTAGGTTGTGCGGAATTTCTCTCTCTTTGTAGCCTGTTGCTTTAAGGCTCAGAATAAAGCCGTTGAACTAATAGCCACAACAGTCTGGGGTTGATCACCCCGTGGGGTTCCTATGGTATAGGCATAGTGGCAAGGGTCATGGAGTACAAAATACCAAAGGCTTTCTGTTCACACTCAGCCTTACTCATCCACCCTCCGCCATCCCCCTCACTCCCTAAGCCCACAGCAGATGCTTGAATATCTCCAGCTACTACTGCTCACTATTTTCTGAGTCAGCCTATACCTGGTAGGGATTTTGTATGGCTAGTAACAGAGCCCACAATCGCAGATCTGACTTTGTGAAACTGGGGGCTTATTTCCTCGTCAAAAAGGCATCCGCAGATAGCTGCAGTCCACAAACTCATGGGGAACCAGAGCTCCTTCCAGATTTTTCCTTAGCCATTCCTACAGCATGACTCCCTCATGGGCCTTATGGACCAAGATGACCACTTAAGTTCTAGCCCTCACCTCTGCATCCAGAGAAGAAGAAGGGGAGCCCAAGGGTTTCTGGGGTCCCTCCTCACTTGGTCAGTCCCCTTGAAGGCCCATTTAATGACTCACACTTGCGTTTCCTGGGCCACTCCAGCAGGGATGGCTGAGAAAGCTGTCCCATGGCCAATTCACATAAAACTGGGCTCTGTTTGCCCAGGGAGGAGGAAGTGTGGACATTGGACATACAGCCCATCCGCGTTGGGAGAAGCCTTGATTGGCTGCATCGTTGTCTCTTTCATACACTGATTTCCTCTGCCTGCAGAGAGGACAGGTACTCTGTGAGCGCTCACCTGATCCCAGAGAACGCCCCACCTCTCCACACAAGACCAGACTCCTGCTAAGCTGGTGGAGAGAGATGGTATCTGCCTGATCACTCTCTCCGGAAGATGATGCCAGGCAACTTCCTCTGAGCCAGGCTTCTCTGGTATTTTCCCTAGGGAGAACTTTGCCAGCTCAAGGAAGACCTAAGCCCAGCTTCAGACACACCTCCCTCGGTGCCCGCTGCTTCCCTGCAGGCGCTAGTGGCTTTGTCCTGGTCTTCCACTCCACCCAGGGAAGGAGAGGGGAGATCCCCAGCCCATATTTGGATATGCCGTCTATTCCAGGGAGAGAGTTCACTGCTTTCTCCCCAGATTTGTGCTGCTGGGAGCCAGAGCCACACATCAGCTCAAAAATCAAAGCCTTACATGTTTAAATTTGGTATTTAAAATGGTATACAGAGAATGTATTAGCCAGCAGAGACGGACTTGGCTCTGCAGCTAACTGCTTAACTAGCTACTATCTAGTTTTCTTGTCTCAGATGCTGCTGAAGGCTTGGAGAGGAGGCTTAGCCTGTGGCTGGTCTCCAGGCTCTGCTTCATGTGGTGGATGTGATTTCCTCCACATCAGGAGACCTACAGGACTGTCTCTCCACCTTGGACCTCTGCAAGGCCACTTTCCAGTGATGGAAAGGTGTCACTTACACTCGACCAAGATGTGAAGGAAGGGGAAAATTTGGGAGCAAACTTCTTTAGGGACCCACTTTCTAAATCTCCTAGGGGGGGCTCCAACTCTTCCCTATGGCCTCAATCATTATTCCTTTTTTATTTCAGCAGCCATCCATGTAACTCAGTAACTACACCGCCTGCTTGTGACAATAAACTGCATCCTCCTCATGGAGCATCATTTGAAGCAGGCTTCGATTGTGGCCATCTTTGTTAGACATGGCCTAAGAATGCCTCTTCTGTCTTCCTGGCACCTTCTTCCATTCAGTTCTCTCATGAAGAGAGAGGACTTTAATCGTACAATTAAAGTGGGGTTTGCCTTTAAGATGGCATTTCCAGGAATGAACCTTGTTTAAAAGCCAGGACCACCTCTCTGGGAAGGCAAGGGAGAGAAATAATCAGCTTCAATTTGTGAAGAACCATTTATCATGAATGCTCTAAAACTATGTCTGTTTTAGATCTTTTCTCAAGTCTAACGAAGTTATTGCACATATATCACGGAAAGGTTCCTAGACTCCCAGGCTCGGCAGACAGCCCCCCAGAGGCCAGCTTTTCCATTTCTTAGAATAGACTTAAGCAAAGACAGAGTGTCATTGTTAGCACTTTGCTAGTTAGTTGGGTTTTTTTAAAATATATTTTTGTGCTGTTTCATGCTAGTGACTTAATACCTTGGAGCACTTAAAATCCTAACAGCCGGTCAAATTATCACTGCTTTGCAGCCAGGGAAGCTAGAAGAAAGGTTAAAAGAAATGGTAAGGTGCATGCTCTGTCTTTAGCTCAAGGTGGAAGCAGGAAGTAGAGTCCCATGACTGCATCATACTGACAGACTGACTCCATCCTTGCCTGTCTGTATATATTGAAGTTATTATTGAGAAAACTCTGCCAAGTCGCTCCCTTCTCTGGAGCTCAACTGTAAGACCTCCAAAGCCCTAAATCGGACTAGCTGAAATGGAGCAGGAACTTGGTTTGAATAAATCATTTCAATCCCTAGATGGTTTTCCTTATAAAGTAGGGGTCACATCCCCCAAAGATCAGTGCGAAGTCTTTTGAATTCTTGGAAAATGTACATGGAAAGTGTAAACAAGAGTGCTTCTGCAGTAGAAATCTCTTAACATCTACATGGCACTAATTTGTTTAATAAGTGTTGACTGACGCTTTCATCTGTGCTGCATTTTAGGTGTGCAAGACAAGGGTTCCAGGACTGACTACTGGTGTCATGGAGCAGAAGAGGGTGGATTTATACCCCAGTCCTTAAGCTGGAAAATATAAATGTTCAGGGAAAAGGACAGGTGTGGAAGAGAGGATATAGTATCCTGAAAGTGAAAATGCTATTCACTTAGCCATGTCTGACTCTTTGTGACCCCTTGGACTGTAGCCTGCCAGGCTTCTCTCTCCATGGGGTTTCCTATGGAGAGCAAGAATACTGGAGTGGGTATATTGCCATTTCCTTCTCCAGGGGAGCTTCCCAACCCAGGGATCAAACCCAGGTCACCTGAATTGCAGGCAGACTCTTAACTATCTGAGCCACTCTTGATTTTGTTGTTTTTTTTTTTTTAAAGGAAAAATGAATATGAATATACATACATGTACTTACTTGTATTATAAGTGTAATGGGTATAGCTGGTAACATTAGTTACTAGAGGAGAGGTAACAGATGGTGGGAGTAAAGGGCAGGAGCAAGAATTTCCACTTCCTACCTTTTGTACCTTTTGAATTTTAAACCATGAGAATGTATTATTACAAAAAGATAAATAACACTAAATTAAAAACCTAATGCTACCTGTATCCCAAGTGGCAGCGTCAGTGGCTCAAAGGCCTGGAGGGAGGGAACAGGCACTGTCTCAGCCAGCCTGGCTGATGGTTGTGATGACCCGGAACCTCAGTCTGGGCACCTCTTGCTACCCAGCACCCTCCTGGCAGCCAAGGCCAGTGTTCAAGGCTCATGTTATTTCTTCCAGCAAAAGCAGAAGCTCCTCATTTGTGGGCTGGCATGTAAAGCTTTTCAATTCAAAAACAAGAATGCTTATGTCCTTGTCTTGGGACCCAGCTGTGAGGAATGCAGACCCAGCAGAAGACATCCCAGAAGCTGCCTGGATAGACTGGGATACATGTGCCAGGAGGGAAGGTTGGAGACATCAGCATGCAGCCTGGTAACTGGGAACTAGAGGGCATGTGGAGCCAGGACCCCATCTCCAGCTGTGTGAAGGGAAACCGGAAGCCAGGCAAGATGAAAGCTGACACAGATGTGTGTCCTGGGCAAGCTACATGCCTCTCGGAGCTGTCTTCCCCATCCACAATAGGAAGAAGATAATACCTATGACAGCAGTACTCTTGGGGTTTTCCTGATCAGGACATAAACGTATGCAGGATGTCTAGCACTTAGTAAGAACTCTGTAGAGGCCCCTACACCTCGTCCCTACCACATGAATCACCCATCCAGGCAAGTAAATCAGTCCTGGGGCTCCAGTGGGCGAAAGCTGCAAGAAAATGGACTTGGGCTCCTAACATCAAAGACTTTCCTACAAGTAAAATGGTTCCATGAGAGAGCAAATCTCTCATGACAGGCAGCTTGCCATGTGGTACTTCCTAGGAAGAAACCAGAGGCTCTGCCTTTACCATCTCTGTGCTCCCAAAGGACTTCCCGGGTGGCGCTAGTGGTAAAGAACCTGTGTGCCAATGCAGGAGACATAGGAGACTCAAGTTTGACTCCTGGGTAGGGAAAATCCCCTGGAGGAGGAAATGGCAACCCACTCCAGTATTCTTGCCTAGAAAAAGTCCATGGACAGAGGAGCTGGTGGGCTGCAGTTGCACAGGGGTGCAAAGAGTCCGACATGAAAGCACACACTCATGCTTCCAAAAGGAGGGGGATCAGAGACCCCCGGGCCCTTCCTTGCCAGCGCCTCTCTGCTCCTTACCCTCCTCCAGCCAGCCTGCTCCCAGAAAGGTTCAATTAAGAAGGCATTTCCAGACCTCTCTGTGGCTGGCACCACCACATTTTTTGCATTCCCTCCTCCTCCACTGCTCCAGGAGAGGGGTGTGTGTGTGTGTGTGTGTGTGTGTGTATGTGTATGTTTCACCTACATCTACATCAGGAGTCCTGTGACCCCACCTAAGGGGGTTCTTTCCTTCAACTTCACCATTCCAGCTGGTAGGATTTTCTCCAGGCTCTAGACACAATTTTCTTCACTCTTCTCTGACTCTCCAGGACTTGTGAGCCAGCGCTGTTCTGGGCTCATGGGGATTCTGGGGTAAGTGGGGTCTGGCCCCTGGCCCAGGGTAACCACAGTCAAACGGGGGCGAAACATACTTATGCAAGGAGCTCTCACCCTGGGAGAGGGATGATCCATGCCGCAAGGCTGGAGTGCCGGAGGCCCAGGGAGGCAGCTGGTGATTAATTCTGACCCCAGGCGCACGGTTCAGTGACAGCTTCAAGCAGTAGGTGAGGTTGAAACTGGGGTTCAGGGATGAGTCAGAGACTGGGAGTGGGAAGAATGCCCATGATTTCGAAGCTCTCGTTGGCTTCATTTTTGGTCTGTGAATCCTTTTGTTCTCTTGGTTTTCACACCAGTGAAAGCATTTCCCTTCCAGGGTGTGACCGGCCCTGGCTTCAGACACCCCTTTGGGTGGGGTCTTGCAGGAGGGACCGTCTGGCTGCCAGAGATGGACCAGAGATGGCCCCTAGGAGACGCTGCCCCCCCTCCCCTTTTCCTCTTTCCCCTCCAGTGCCCCATCTGGGGAAACTTATCCAAGTTCCAAATAGTAAATTGAAGTCCTTGGCAGCCCTCCCGCTGATGACTCCCGAATTATTCCTTTCCAAGGCTGCGGGTGGGGGAGGCCAGGAGTTCAGGCCTAGGATGTGTGGCCCTGTGGTCTGAGAGCTCCGGGCGCCATCTGCTGGTGGAACCCAGTAGCCAGCTTGGAGTAGGAGGCGGGGGCCAGCGGGACTTTACCAGCGACAGGGAGAAGCCTGGTCTTGCATCTCTGACAGTGAAGGCAAGTCACTGTCCCACCGACACTGCACAGAGCAAGGGGGAGAAAGGGTGCATGTGTGTGTGTGTGTGTGTGTGCGCACATGTGTGTGCCCAGTTTGTGTGTGTGGATTCCTCCATCATCTCCCCCTGCAGCTGGGCTGGGGGTAATTTGGAAGGTGTGTTGGGATGGTGTGCATGCTTCTGTTATTGTCCCCTAGGGTGAGTCTACGAGTCTGTCTCCAGAGTAAAAAGACAGTAAATAAGAAGGTAATCAGGCCCAGATGTATCCCTCCAAGGGAAGTTTCCAGATGTCCTCTCATTAATCCCCAGTCCAAACGTTGGTGATGTGTGAGACTCTGTTGATTGCATTTTCAGTAGGGGAGAGTGAAACACACAGTGCGATCAGGGCCCAGAGCAAGAACACGGGTCTTTACAACAAACATCAAATGACCCGGCGATAAAGACCCTGCAGGTCATTTAGTTCAGCCTCACCATTTTGCAGAGTAAGAGCCATGAATTCAATGACAGAAAAGCAAGAGACATCACATTAAATTAGCCCTGAAATCCCTCTCGGGCTTCCCAGGTGGTGCCCAATGCAGGAGACTTAATAGACATGGATTCAATCCCTAGGTCGGGAAGATTCCCTGGAGGGCATGGCAACCCACTCCAATATTCCTGCCTGGAGAATCCCAGGGACAGAGGAGCCTGGTGGGCTATGGTCCATGGGTTCGCAAAGAGTTGAACACCATTGAAACAACTTAGTATGCGAAATCCTTCTTCACCCTGAGTTCTGGACAAATCCCCAGCCCATTGTGTGTGCCCAGAGGATCCCAGGCAGCTGCTCCCTGCCTTGCCCACCTTTGCCTCACCTCTTCTCTATTTATGGTCCTGAAGGAATTTCCTGGCCCATAAATCTCGAGAGATTTATTATTTCCTGCGGCATCCTTCATTGGAAAATGTGGCTTTCCAGTTCAGACTCAGAACCAGACTGAGGTCACAGCTTTCGAGTGGGAGCAGAATCTCTCCTGAACGGCGGTGGTGGGAAGGACACCAGCCCTCTGTCACCCCGAGAGGCTACCACAGACACTCCTTGCTTTTCTTGGCTCCCAGCTAATGCTGCCAAAACAACCGAATCACAAAGTTCTCTCTGCTGATTGTGAGATCCGCCAACAGGCCCAGAGAACTGAAGGGCTTCGTTCCTATGCTCACATCTCCTGGAAGGAGCAGGGGGTGGGAGGCATATGTAGTCTTCCTATATTCTCTCCAAAACCATGGCCTCTGACTTTAGTTGCTCCACCATGAGCAAAATCTTCCTAAAACTCAGCTCAGCTCAAAATCCTGCAGGCCATGCCTCTTTTTGCCCAGAGGATAAGTCCAAACACCTTTACAGACAGGGTCTTCGAACCATTCGAGACATGACCCAGACTTCCCTCCAACACATGGCTCCCTTGTGATGTTTTCGTGTGCGCTGAGCTCCAGCCCCATCAGGGTCCCTTCCCTGTTTCTGGTCCCGCCCCACCACGCTGTCCTGCAACTACAGCCTCACTGTCACCCCTTGCTCCCTTCAACCTCATGCCCTTTCCTCTGCCTCCAAGTGCGGAAATCTTCTGTTTTCCGAAAGTCTATCAAAGGTCACTTTCTCCTAGAAGACTTCAGGGATCTCCTCCCTCCAAAGTAGGCAGAATGTCATTTGGGTCTCCCAGTAGGTATTGGGCTTGCACCTTTCAGATTCTTGTAGGCTGCTTTATTCTGCTGTTCCTCATCCACATAAGTACTCTTCTTCTTAGATTCTGAACATCTTGAGGGCAAGAGCAGCATCTTGTTCTTCCGCATGCCCTTTCCCTCTCATTCCCCACTCCCCACGACCCAGTGCTGTTCCCAGCAGTAAGGATGTTCTTGGGGAAAGTTATAAATGACATCAATATTTTGATTTTTCCATCCTCTCCTTCCCCTCCCCAAAGGACACATTAGCCCAAAAGAACAATGTACTTCAGAGGAAACAAACTTCTTACCACCATCATCCATCTCAGAAGAGAGGATGGCCCAAAGCCATGGTGTGCAGACAGCAGATATACTGGGTGCCCCAGCCCTTGGTAAGCTTGCTCCAGACTCAAGATCTGCAGGCAAGCCTCATTCCAGAGCCAAGGACCTCCACTGAGCAGGAAGTTACCTGAGCTCTCAGAATTTATACCTGGAGAAGAAAGGAAAGATTGATACCAGAAGGAAGTCTGCATGCATCAGTCAGTCTGCTGTATCCTCCACAGGAGCCTGGAGAGAAATGGTGTTTTGACAGCCCAGGCCTAGAGATGGAAGTTGGGAGGCAGGTACTAGCCTGACTTTGATGTAACCAGATCTCAGACCTGAGGCAAGTTCCTCCCCATCTGTATAACGTGGGGGCCAGCCTGGATTATCTTTAATGCTTTTGCAAGACTTGACACTCAGAAATCAAAAGGACACACACCAGACAAGTGGCCCTGCATTCAAAAACCCTCACACATTTGTCTCTACAGTTAGAAGTTGCATAGGGACTTCCCTGGCGGTCCAGTTGTTCAGACTCCAAGTTTCCACTGCAGGAGGCATGGATTGGGTTTGATCTCAGGTTGGGGAACTAAGATCCCACATGCTGCTCAGCGGGGCCAAATACTTTTTTTTTTTTTTAATGAAGTGGTGCCAGAGTTGTGCTGATATCAAATAGTTTTGGTTATCCAAAGTTTTCACGAAGAGCCTCCAGCTAATAAATCATTTATTTCCTGATCTTTTGAGATGATTGATGGTTGTCATTGTGTATGTGTGAAAGCTGAGATGGAAAAAGAGCCAAGATTTTATTTCCCTTAAATAATTTCTGTAATGTTTTTAAATTCTAAGAGTAATTTAAATTCATTGTGAGTAAATATTGAAAATATAGGAAAGTGTAGAGAAGAAAACACAAATTCCCTAGAATCCTACCACCTATGGATCTCTATGAACCTATTGGTATATACCCTTCCAGATCTTTGTCTAAACATATTTATGGACATATTTTTGCAAAACTGGTATCATGTGAGAAATCCTGTTTAGAAACCTTAGATTTTTGCATAACAAAACTGTATGCATTTTTCCATGCCTACAATATTCTGTGGTGTTATTTTTAATGGTTTAATAGTATTCCATCATATAGCTATATTATATTTTATTTAACCAATCCATGATGGTCTCATAAATATCCTTTTTTCTCCCCATGCATATGTCTGATTTTCTTCTTGAATTATATTCCATAAATAGGATTGGTGGGCCAAAGTATATGGACTTTCTGAAGATTTCTGATATTTCAAAACTCTTCTTCTGAATTGATCCCCTTCCCAAGGCTGAGTCACCCAGCCTGCCTCTGGCATTTTTTACTTGCTGAATGATGGGGTATCAAAAGCGGAAGAAACCTTAGGCATGAAGATTTACAGATCATTTAACAGGTGGAAAAGCAGAGGTTCACACAGGGCAACTGCCTTTCTGCACTTCCCAAAGGAAGCTGGTGGCAGTCTGGATACAGTTGGCTCCCTAGCCAGTGAGCTTCTCCGCATTTCCCTGCCTCCCTTATAACCTGGACCCTGAAGTCCATTAGCTCGATGCAGGCTTCTCAGGGTTTCAAATATATATGCAGCAAAACCTGCCATTTACTGAGCTGGCATTTACACCAGAGAAACATCTAGGCTAGATGTCTATATTAAATATAAACATGACCAACTCTCCATTGTCTCAACAAACAGAAATCCTCTCCCAGAGCTTAGATTCGGTTTTTCATTGGAGGGGGTAGAAATGAGATAGTGAGAAATAGCTGCACAGGCTGTAAAATTGAGTTTTGCAGGAACACTATTGTGAAACAGCTTGAAGACTTGAGGGCTTAAATATTCTCATTAAAATGAAGGACAGAGTCCATGTTTGAAACCCCAGGGTGGGTGGGGTAAGCCTACATCTCTGCTATGGCTTCTCAGGTATTTGAGCCTAGAGAAACCATGCGTGTCCCAGGAAAATTCCACACCGCTCCAGATTAAGCCTTCCATGGGGAGCGGAGGGGCTGGGGAGGCCCTGCTTATGCTAATGAGACACTAAATTAGTGCATTACATGCCTCATTTAACACGACTGTGCAAAATCTAAAAGTACTAATAAATTTTCCTTCTGGGGTCAAGAATCATAAAAGGATAGATGATCAACCATTAATTAGCAGAGAAATTAAAGCTTGACAGCTTCTGTTCTATCCCTGCCTTCTTTCAAATGGTGTAATTTGTTCAAAATGCTCTTGCAAAGCAGTCTTTCTTAAGGAAAAAAAATAGCGGCATCAGCCAGGAGAGTGGCCTTCTTATCCTCTCTGACTCTCAGGATGATGGACTTTGCTTAGAGCTGACTATTCTAGAAGATGAGCCATGGACATTTTGTCAAGAGAAAGGAACTGGCCAGTTCATTTACTTATTTTTCCTCTTAGATTTAGTATGAGATCTATGTCTCATAGTGGGAGCAACTTTTAGAAAAGAACATTCTTCCCTGCTATTTGCACTAAAAGTCTATCACTCTGAAGGATCTTGATGAAATGAGCCATATACTGCAAAACAGACACTTTGGGGATGAAGGAAAGTCAATCTTTTGTTTGACTTTTCTAGTGACTTTTGAGGACAAATCTCTTAACAATTTACTGCTCCTTTTTCTCCCTTCCTTTTCAGGATATGTATTTATATATTACAGAAAGTTAGGTGTGGGGCTTTACACAGTTCTCAGCTGAAAGTCTTAAACCTTCAGGGGATCTCTCTGCACATTACTGCTACCCCGACTTCAGTGCCCTTGTGCACCCACTGTCTATAAAGTGAGATACTTGATTATGCAACAAAAGATGCCTTAAGCAACAGTATAAAGGTAACATCTTCTTCACACTGCTAATACCCCTCTTCTCCTTCCTAGGTCTTGGCTTTGCTAGAGGGCAAGTGAGCATCCCCAGAGAGCGGAGGGTGGGCTTCCCCTGAGGCTTCCCATCATTACTAGATCCTCCCAGGCGGCTGCAAATAAGTTTAAACAAAAGCCAAGAGGAAGGTTCAGCTTGTTTAAATCCTCATGTGTTTTGTGTGTTTCGGTCATGGCTTTGGAGGTATAAACACACCCAGATGTTTTAAACTTTTCCCCTGTTGCATCTAATCACCAGAACCACTGGGACTCCTCTCGCCCCGCCCTGCAAGGACATGCAGAGTCTAATTAAAAGGGTAGTCTTTTGTTTGTTTAATAGCTCTCAGCCCTGGGGAGTCCAGAGCATTTGGTCAACAAGACAGACCCTAATGTTTAAGGCTCCACATGTGGGCATGCCTGCATCAGACAGACATTCAAGGCAGCTTAGCATCCTTAGGGAGTTGAGGGGCTGGAGACAACTCAGCAGGACCAGGTTCATGGGGAGCATCTCCTGAGATGACTCTCAAGGAAGGCAGTTAAGGAGGGTGTGGGAGGGTGAAGCCTGCCGGGGACGTTCTGTTTTCTAATAGCAGTTGCAGCAGCTGTTGCTGGTCCCTTGCTCATTGGAAAGAATCCTTTTCTCTTCCTGCAAGGTCTTGGCTAGAGGATCCCTCTCTGGGCCCCTTCTCTCCAACCTCCAGCCACTGACCATTCTGGTCCTAGGACAGCTCTAACGGGTCTCTCCTCCAGTCTCTACTGCTCGCTGGAATCACTGCCAGCCCAATGCATCCCCCAGGCCACTGCGCAAATAACCTTCCCAAGACACAGACTGTGTCACTCCTAGGCCTGAAATCCTTTTCTTATTCTCTGCTGCTTCCAGAACAAAGTGCAATGCTGCAATCTCTTGGCCCTGACCTCATCTTTCCTCAGTTCCGCCTCTAGTTATCCTACTGGATTTCTTACTCTTCCTGTTCACTGCCTCCCTCTCTTCCTGTTGTGCCTTTGACTTGCAAAGCACTTCCCACTGCTGGGCCTGCAAAACTCCAGGTCGCCCTTCACAACCAAATCAAGTGTACCCTCTGTGGTGCAGCCTTCCTGAGGCTCTGCAGGCAGGTCATCTGGCACCCCCTTCTCTACGTCACAATCTATTGAAATGTAGTCTCTGTGTATTTCTTTTCCAGACCTTGAGTTCCGGGAAAGGAGGGGTAGGTCTCATTCATCTCTGTGCCCCCTCTCCTGTGCACATTTCATATTCAATACTTACATCACCTCTGTAAGTATTGCACATGAAAGTGGAGAAATCATATTTGACTATTTCACAGGAATTTTCTGGGTCACTGAAGCTAATCTTCAACCTTGGTCACTAGTCCTATTTCCCAGATGACTGCTTATTAGATGTTAATTTCTAGTGTGACAACTGTCCATGAGTCCTAACCTTGCAGCATGGAGCCCAGCAGAGTATGGGACCCCTCACGCTCAGGCCACTGTAACATACAACCCCTCCCTCAACACTCCTGGTTGGAGGACACCTGCAGGACAGGCTAAAACTAAGAGTCAAGGAACACCCTAGCTTACAATGGACATGAATAAAAACACAATGCCTGGGACTTGTCCAGTGTTACAGTGGATAAGATGTAGTGCATGGGGCACTACACAATGCCAGTGCAGGGTCCATGGGTTCAATCCCTGGTCTAGGAAGATTCCACATGCTGTGGAGCAGCAAAGCCCATGGGCCACAGCTACTGAGCCTGTGCTCTGAACCCACTTTCTGCAACTACTGAAGCCCATGCTCCTAGAGCCTGTGCTTTGCGGTGAGAGAAGTCTTTGCGATGAGAAGCCTGAACACTGCAACTAGAGATATAGTCCCTGCTCTCCACAACAAGAGAAAGTCCACGCACAGCAAGAAAGACCCAGTGAGACCAAAAATAAATAAATGAATAAAATACATTTTTAAACAGTGAGCTTGTTTTAAAAAGCAAAAACGCAATGCTGGATCTCATCTCAGATCAGTTAATCACAGTCTCCGACTGGGGTTCAGGCCTGAGTGTTTCTAAGCTCCTGATGTGCATCCAGAATTAAAAATCACTATTGTGGTCCAAAATAGTGAAAACCTTGCAACCTACTTTTGAACTCTTAAGAACACAGCCAAAGCAGTCTTTCCTGAAGTGTTCTATAAAATATCACTACCCGCCCCTGCTATTTGAAGGAGTCAAATAGAGCTTGGCACAAGTGGCTTCTCATTATCTCAAACCAGCTGACTCCTTGGTCATAAAAAGGCAGGCAGGGGGATTAAGAAAAGCCCCTCCAGACTGGAACTATTCAAAACCACACGGGACCCGCGCTCAAAGGGCTTTGGATAGCTTTTCTGAGTGTTGTTTTCCTCATCTGCAAAATGGATTTAGCAATAATTCCTGCCACATAGAATATGGTAAAGGAGATGTGAAAGCATTCCATAAATATAAAGGGCAGATGTTAGTTGTTGTTATTTCGGTGCTATAATAATACATTTCTGAGTTGATGGCAAACAGGGCACATCTTCATTTCTTCACACTTTGTAGCAGACTCCTGTCCATGGCTCCTGTCCTCCTCAGAGTGTACTGAGTATGTGAATGAATAAGTGAGTGAGGTTAAGAGTGAGTGAGAAAATGAGTGAGAGAATGAACCAATGGATGGATGAGCACTGGAGTTCTGGGTCCTCAAATCCATACTCCAAAGCTCTGCAAGGCCATGTGACAAAGCTTTTTCCTCTCCTGCCTTCCAGCCTTCAGCTGACATGATCCACACATGCAGCAACTTAATAGACAAGCAAACATCTGGGGACCAGAAGAACCGTCACACAAACCACCCTGGACCTATCCCTGAAGTTCAAGGAATGTGTGTAGCTTTGCAGTTTCCACTTGTGTCTCATGCCCTTCCCCTCTTCGATGCTGCAAACATCAGGCCGCGACTGGCCATGGCCAAACAGCCGAAGACCGAGATCAGGGCAAGGAGCAGGAGGAAATGGGTGGCTTCACCCAGGCTATGTTAGTGCCTGAAGCGAGAGAGCTGACCTTGCTCATGCAGCTCTGGCCCACAGACAGAAGCCACCAAACACAGAGGCAAGAAACAGGGCTTCAGAAAAAGAGAACTGGACTTGGAATCAAAAGACCCAGATTCAATTCCAAAGGCCACCATTCATTTTCCACGTGGCCTTGGGCAAGTCATTTAACCCTTTTGTAAAAGGAGGCTAATCACTCCCCAAAGGGTTGTGAAGAGTGAAAGGAAAAAATATTTCTGCAAACTCCTAACTTGGAACAAGCTAGTTTTAAACATTGACTCATTCATTCATTCTTCAACAAAATTCACTTATTGTGATTTTCCAAGCATACGCTATTCCAGGACACAAGACTCCCAATAAATCCTTCCTCCCTTCCTCCTTCCCTCCCTTTCTCTTCTCAGAGAGAGAAGAAGACTTGCGTATTATTTGGTTTAAACATAAAGGCATGGACTGATGAAACGATCCTTGTTTTTCCTAAGAGAGCTTCTCACTCCCGCACCCAAGAGGGAAACAACAAGAGCAGAGAGCTGTGCAAATACACACTTATCACATAAACAGAAAAGCACACACGTCTTCAAGATGATTTATCTCAACAGCCTGGAAAAAGGCAAATCAAATTAAACCCTTGATTGGAGAAGCGCGCACTTGGCCAGAGGAGTTTCTGTGGGGCCAGATGTGTCCAGTGGGGCCAGGAGGGCTGGGAGAATTCTGAGGGCACTCCTCCATGTTCTGCGTTATCTCTCATTGCCTTTGGGAGCCCAGGAGACATGGCCTTCCCAAAGCAGCCTCTGAGGTGGCCTGTGAAGCTTTTGTCCTTGGCAGCAGAGAAATTTCTGCTTCAGTGGTTCCAAACAAGGCTTGCATTAACTCCGGGCCTGTGAGGAGAGCACGCGCGACAAAACCCAACACCATGTCCCAGCCCTCAGACAAGCACAGAAACAAACGGTGCAGGAATTTTTCAGAATAGAATCATCCGCTCAATGTCACTGCATACATTTACCTACCTCAGTGCCTATTCAGGGCCCCCTTTAAAGGGGGCGATCAATAGAGATAGATCAGACAACATCTCTATGGCAACACCTCCACTGAAGACTGACGGCCGCCACGGCGAGAAGAGTGATGACCATTTTTTAAAAATATACACAAATACAGCACTACTCACCCCGAAGGACCCCTTGGCTCCTGGGACACAAGATGACGTTTAAAACAATAGTGTAGGAGCCCATGACAAGACTAATTAGGAGCACGAGGGGACATGCAAACACAGGACAAGAGTTTGCACAAAGCCTGGAATTTGTCAACAAAGTCAACATTCTCTTTCCTGGAAACTCTCAATCTGAAGCACTTCACGAGGACCTTATTCTATGATTGCATCTTGGGACAAGGAGTCCATCCTTCCATGCTCATACTCGGTCATGTCCGACTCTTTGTAACCCCATGGACTGTAGCCCACAAGGCTCCTCTGTCCATAGAATTTTCCAAGCAAGAATACTGGAGTGGGTTGCCATTTCCTCCTCCAGGGGATCTTCCCGATCCAGGGATCAAACCCTTACCTCCTGTGTCTGCTGCATTGCAAGCAGATTCTTTACCCACTGAGCCATCGAGAAAGCCTTGGGACAGGGGGTGAGAGATGTAAAAACAGAGTAACCACCCCCAGGCCCTGAACAGGATACTAAACCTAGTAGAAGGCTGGAGTATACCTCTAATTGGCACACTCCGTGAGCTTCCTCTGAGCCTTCGCAAATCAGGATTTGTGGAAGGAGTGGACTTCACGACCTCAGGGTAGGAAGTCTTACAGACCTTGTGGTTCCAAAGGGCTGTGATGGTGGAAAGCCTAAATTGCTACTACTGAGAACAACCACCACCATCATCACAGTAATAATAACAGTGACGATGATAATGATGGAGCAATGAGAATTCTATTTATAGGCACTTTCAGGAGTTTTATATATTGAGTGCTTTAGAGAGAAATCAGGCACCATCTCAGCAAAGAAGTTTTTCTAACTGTCGAAAAGAATAAGCCAAGGAAAAAATCCCGCTTTGTCTTGCTTCCTAATGAGTTGCTTCGTGTATCACAGAAAAGAACGGAGAAGAAACAAAGACCAAGGTCTAGAGGGTGGTCAGGGCAGACTGCTCTGTTTCCATTTTCCCCACTTACTTTCCCTGTGACCTTAGGCAAGTCATTAACCTTGCTTGCCTCTTGAGCTCCTTTCATAAAACAAGTACTTGCGGAGTATCAGATGAAATATTCCATTGTGCATGCAGAGTTTCTATCCAACACCCTTTCTACTCAACACGTGAAAGAAATTAGCTGTAATAGGTGAGGTGTCAGGTGGAGGGCATGTGAGGGTTGCCCCCTGTGACCCCAGTGTTTGGATTCCAGGACTTTGAACAACCTTATTTTAAGAAACCTTGTCAGTGGAGAGTGGATCATGGTTGACTCTTGCTTTTTCCTTTTCTTTCCTTTCTGCTCATTCTTTCCAAATACCTTAACTTCTTTTAGGCAGTGGCAAGAATTTGTACCATAATTGTTCTAATTTTCAGGAACCATAGTGTAAACTTTTTATGCCTTCTATTAAGTGAGATGCTCTTAAACACATACAAGTTAGATCATTAGAGTTTTTTCTTTTTCTAGGACCTATACTTCAAATATCTCTTATGGAATTTTAAAAATCTATTAACACAGTTAAAATGCATATTTTATACTCGTTTGAGACATAACAACTATTAATGTCACTAACATATCAATTTCTCTATTTATTTCATTAATATATAACCAATATATATTAGTTAGAATTTCTGCAAGGGTTACCAAAAAAAAGCCTGAAAAATGACTTAAAACAATTAATTAAATTTAAAAGAACAGCACTATTAAGTTCAAAACCAATGAATATAATTTTGCTTTCTCCATAAATTTTCATCTTAATTCCCTGTCCAACATTATCCCAATATAAATGCTTTAATAAACTATATTTGTTTTAAATGGCTGCTACTACATTTTACGAAATAATTATAAAATTTTGCTCTGATAATACTACTTTTTAAAACTAAATCAAACTTTTCTTCCTTTTCACTAGGTCAGGAGTCAGATTCAGCCCAGCTGAAAGAGATACTTGACCATGTGACTAAGGTCCATTCAGGATAAGCACATGTGGAAAGTTCTGTTTTTCGATCTTGGGTTTTGTTCACTGAAATGATGACAATTGTTTCCATGGGGTTTAGTGCTTTACAACCTCAGCTGTACGGGACTGAACTTGAAAAAATAATTGATTGAGCTCCTGCTTTTTTTTTTTTGCTTCTAAGGATATTTTGCATTAAGATTTAATTCATAGCACAAATGAGACTTGCTGTGTACACAGCATGCCCTCCCCTGTTTGCTGCCCTTGGAATAGGGCACCCCCAGAATTACTACTCTCCTAAGAAGCAGATGACCCAGAAAGCAGCAGACATCTACTGCTTATTCCTCAGGCCTACAAGTGAAGAGGGGGTTCTGAGTTCCGTTCCCGTCTCCCTCTGCTGCCAAGAGAAAACAGAGGGACCATCACTTTTTGAGGTCACGTCAAAGATGTCATGATGTATCTCCCACCCCCGCGATCTTCTTACAACACTTCTGAAGTTCCGGGAAATCCCTATGAACACAGAAACGATCCATTTAAAAGGAAAATCACACAGTGAAGTTAGGATCTAATGTTTAAGACATGCATTGCCACATTGCTTGCTGATTGGGTAATAACTGGGGACAAGTTCATGGATTGGTTGATTTCAACAGACATTTACCCCACTTCAGAGTGCGTAGGTGTATCTGTTGGGCATTCAACAATAGGTCTGTAATAAACCTATCTCTTAATATGTCCTTATCCAAATAACTAGGCAAGACCTTGCAGATCATACATCTCACTTTATAGATAGGAAAACTGAGGCCCAGAGGGGGTTGCGTGTTGCCCCAGTTCATTTGGCAAGTGAGGCCTGAAGCCAGGTGTGCTGGCTCTGCACCAGGTTACGTTTTGGTTTGGTGATTACCTCCATCATCTCTACCACAGGTTGTATTAGATTCCTACACCACAGTTTTCACACCGAGGGATTGTGTTAAGGATCACGGCCAATCTAAGTTCACTGAGATTTACAAAATCCATTCTTGCCCTGAGTAATAGCCTGCTGACCTAGGCAGAGAGCTGCAAGGCTCACATGAATAATGGATGAGGAAGTAACTTGTAAAGTGATAGGCAAATTACAGTTACGAGGCATTGTTCTTCCACTGCTTTTTTAGGGACCCTGGTCACAAGATTCGATAGCAGCCTCTCTCCACGCAGCTGGTGCTGCTGATTCAGCTCTACAGCCTCAGGAGCCAGACGCACAGGTCTGCTGCCTTTGAGGGGTGGGTGGGGCAAACCTATGTGGCCATTTGGAAAGCAGAGGCATTTTGATGCAGCCAAAAGAAAAAAAAAAAAGCACACATCTTTCTGTTTGTTTTCTTCTTAATTACTAAATAATATCTAGTTCAGTCATCCCCCTGACTCCCCGGGGGCCTGGGAATGGGCTGGGGGAGTTCCAGAAGTGGGTAGGGTCAGGACACGTGCTACACAAATGGCTGCAGAAGGGTGTTTGGACACTGCAACGCAGGAGCAGCTGGGCCCAGATGGCCACGAGAGCACAGGCTGTGGGCCAGGGCCCAGGGGACAAGGCAGCCCAGCTCTCTGAGCCCCTGTCTCATGGGGCCCCCAGGCACTAAGTGAGCATGTCTTCCATGTCATAAGCAGGGCGTGCTAGGATGGCTGGAGTGAGTCAGGAAATGAGGGCAGCTGCTGGGATAAAAGTGCTGTGGAGTCTTAGAGGACAGGCCAACCCCGTGGTAAGTGCCCTTGATGGAGACCTGCATCCATGGCCTGGCCTGCCACTTGAGGAAACTTGGACTCTGGTGAAAGTAGGGACAGCAGTCCTAGCTCTGCCTCGCTCAGGCAGGAGACCCCTGGGAAAGGCAATATCAGGAGCCATTAGGTGGGAGGGTATTTTTTAATTACATGCATTGACCGAGTTCTCTCTCTATGCCATGTACCTTGAGGGCACAGGGATTACCAAGATCAATAAGACACCCCCTGCCCCAGAAGAGCCCTAAGTCTGAGAAGTGACCAGCCTGGGACACGTCCTCAGAGGACAACACCTGCATGCTCTGGTATATAGGAGCTTACCTACAGAGGGGAAACTCTTTAGGGCAGAGGCTTGGGTTTCATGTTCACAGACACACAGATGGAGTGCTTGCAGAGAGAAGGGGAGCTGCTTAGACTGAATGGAGTCAAGGAGGCCTGGGGGTCGGGCGGATGGCAGGCTGGTTAATTCACCTGTGGTACTGATTTTATTTCACATCCATCTATCAGGTCATTCTAGATTTCACTCATTTGAGCCTTGAAAAGTTCGTGCTTGCTGTGTGCTAAGTCGCTTCAGTTGTGCCTGACTCTTTGCGACTCCATGGACTATAGCTTCCACGGGATTCTCCAGGCAAGAATATGAGAGTGGGTTGCCATGCCCTCCTCCAGGCAGTCTTTCCAACCCAGGGATCGAACCTGCCCAGGGATCTGAACCAGGTGTCAGAATTCAACTCAATTCTGACACCATCTACCCAGAGAGAGCATGAGAATCCATAGCTTAAGGGCTCAGTCCCACAAAGCTGCCCCCACAAGCCCAGGTTGTTACCCAGGCTTCTGACAACTTGTCAGAGGTCTATAACTCTATAAATCAGAGTCTCTCACTAACCCCCCTTCCTTGGATTCAGTTAACTTGGTAGAGTGGTTCACAGAACTCAGGAAGCCAGTTTACTCATTATATCACCAATTTGTTACAAAAAGATATGAAAATATGCAAATCAATAGCTAGAAAGGGATCCATAGATCAAGGTCACCACCAAAGCAGTATCTGTTCCGTAGAGTTGGAGGCTGGCACAGTGGCGTGGGGGAGCATTCTGGTTCACCACCCTAGAAGTTATCTGAACCCTATCCTTTCAGGTTTCATTCTATAGGCACAATTGATTGAATTGTTAGCCACTGGTGATGCAACTCAATCTCCAAATCCTCTCCCCTCTCCAGAAATCAGGAGGTGGGACTGAAAGTTCCAAGCCTCTAATCGTTTGGTTGGCTCCACTGGTGACCAGGCTTCCTTGATAGTTCAGTTGGTAAAGAAGCCGCCTGCAATGCAGGAGACCCCAATCTGATTCCTGGGTTGGGAAGATCCCCTGAAGAAGGGATAGGCTACCCACTCCAGTATTCTTGGGCTTTCCTTGTGGTTCAGCTGGTAAAGAATCTGCCTGCAATGTGGGAGAATTAGGTTCGATCCCTGGGTTGGGAAGATCCCCTGGAAAAGGGAAAGGCTACCCACTCCAGTATTCTGGCCTGGAGAATTCCAAGGACTGTTACAGTCCATCAGGTCGCAAAGAGTCAGACACAGCTGAGCGGCATTCACTTTCACTTCACTGGCAACCAGTCCCTATGTTCAGGTGCTTTCCAGATTCATCTTATTAACATAAAAAAGACACCTTTATCTCTCTCAGCACCGGGAATTCCAAGGGCTTTAGGAGCTCCAAGTATATATATTTTATAAAACACAATATCACAGCACATATGTCACCTCCAAAGACCATGAGCTACTTGAGGTCTAGGCTCAGAGCAGACTTTTGACAAACCCTGAATGATTAATAAAAGAACAGTTGCAGTAAATGCAATATTTCACGAATTTCCTTGACACCTATGTGGGAAAACCCTCTGCTCTCCATTCAACAAATCTATAAAAATGTCAAGCACTATTCTCAGTTTTAAAGGGAAACAAAGTAGGCAAAAATGCATGTCTTCATAGAACTTATAGTTTAGAAAAGAAGAACAAACAATATGAAGGAGGAAATCAACAAACAAAACAAGTAAGTATTAAAACTGAGAGATAGTAATAACTGGAGGAGAAATAAGTGATGGAGAAAAAGAAACCAGGAAAAGGAGACAGTGAGAGTTGGGATGGGGAAGGATTTGCACCAGGCTTTTCTCTGTGGAGCTCAGGGATGTTGTTATTGAGAATGTATTTACTTGAAAGATGTGAGAGAGTGAGCTATGTGGACCTCTGGAGAAGAGCCTCTGAGGCAGAGGCAACAGTAGATGCAAAGGTCCTGAGGTAGGAAGATGCTTGGCATTCTCAGGGCACATCCAGGAGTTCAGGGTAGCTGGAGCAGAATATGTGAAGGAGACAGCCGTGGAAGGTGAGCCCAGAGAGGTAATGAGGACATAGGTCACATAGGACCTGGTGGCCGTTATTTGTAAAATAGAAATTCATTGGAAAGTAGTGTTAAGAAGAACAGCATGATCCAGTTTTTGTTTTGGCAGACTACTGTGTGGAGAATAAACTGCAGTGGGTGGGAAAGTATAAAAAGCCAGGAGGCCAGTTAGGAGGGTGTTGCAATACTCTGGGTGAATATTAATGTTGAGCTGAAACAGGCTGATAGCATTGGAGATGGTATGAAGTGTGAGGATTCTGGTACAATCTAAAGACAGAGACAACTGGATGCTGAAATTAGATGAGGTACATGAGAGGAAAAAAAGAGGAATTAGGAGGGACTACAGAATTTTTCAACTAGGCAACTAGAAGGAAGGGGTTAGCATTAGCTGAGATGAGGAAGACTGTTGACCATCATGCTGGTGTTAAGAGGCCTATTATACATCCCAGCAGAGTTGCAAACTAGACAGTTGGGTAGCCCAGTGTGGAGTTAGACAGAAGTCTAGGCTGGTGTGGAACAATGGTCACATCCTAATCTCTGTAACCCATGAATGCTACTTTACAAGAGACAAGAGACATTTCTCACCTGCGATTAAGTTAAGGATCTTGAGATGGGGAGATTATCCTGGATAGTCTAGGTGTGATGTCAGTGCTTCTTATAAGAGGAACATAGAAGTAAGAGTCAGAGGAGAAGGTGGCGTGATGATGGAAGTGGAGATCAAAGTGATGTGGCCAGGGGCTTTCCTGGTGACTCAGTGGTAAAGAATCCACCTGTAGATGCAGGAGACATGGGTTGGATCCCCGATCCAGAAAGATCCCACATGACATGGAGCAACAAAGTCCATGTGCCACAACTATTGAGCCTGTACTCTAGAGCCCAGGGGCCACAATTATGGAAGCCCATGCACCTAGAACCTGTGCTCTGCTCTAAGAGAAGCCACTGCAATGAGAAGCCCATGCACCGCAACTAGAGAGTAGCCCCTGCTTGCTGTGGCTAGAGAAAAGCCTGCATAGCAATGAAGACCCAGCACAGCCAAAAGTAAATAAATAAAATTAAAAGCAAAAAAAACTTCTAATAAATAAAAATTTTTTTAAGTTTTTTTTTTTTTTTAAGTGACGTGGCCACAAAACAAGGGATACTGGCAGCATCTAGAAGTGGGAAGAAGCAAGGAACAGTTTTTTTCCAGCTGGTTTCTTTCAGAAGGAACCAGCTCAAACTGATACTTTGGTTTTAGCCCAGTAAGATTCATTTCAGGCTTCTGATGTCCAGAGGTACAAGATAACAGATTTGTGTTATTATAAGTCAAATTCTCCAAGCCAGGCTTCAACAGTACGTGAACCGAAAACTTTCAGATGTTCAAGATAGATTTAAAAAAGGCAGAGGAACCAGGTTCAAATTCCCAACATCTGTAGGATCATCAAAAAAAGCAAGAAAGTTTCAGAAAAACATCTTCTTTTGCCTTATTGACTATGCCAAAGCCTTTGACTGTGTGGATCACAACGAACTGTAGAAGATTCTTAAAGAGATGGGAATACCAGACCACCTTACCTGCCTCCTGAGAAATCTGTATGTAGGTCAAGAAGCAACAGTTAGAACTGGACATGGAACAACAGACTGGTTCCAAATTGGGACAGGAGTACATCAAGGCTGTATATTTAACTTCTATGCAGAGTACATCATGTGAAATGCTGGGCTGGATAAAGCACAAGCTGGAATCAAGATTGCCAGGAGAAACATCAATAACCTCAGATATGCAGATGAAATCACCCTTATGGCAGAAAGTGAAGAAGAACTAAAGAGCCTCTTGATGAAAGTGAAAGAGGAGAGCAAAAAAGTTGGCTTAAAACTCAACATTCAGAAAACTAAGGTCATGGTATCCAGTCCCATTGTTTCATGGCAAATAGATGGGGAAACAGTGGAAACAGTGTCAGACTTCATTTTTCGAGGCTCCAAAATCAGTGCGGATGGTGACTGCAGCCATGAAATTAAAAGATGCTTGCTCCTTGGAAGAAAAGCTATGACCAACCTAGACAGCATATTAAAAAGCAGAGACATTACTTTGCCGACAAAGGTCCGTCTAGTCAAAGCTATGGTTTTTCCAAGTAGTCGTATATGGATGTGAGAGTTGGACCATAAAGAAAGTTGAGCACCAAAGAATTGATGCTTTTGAATTGTGGTGTTGGAGAAGACTCTTGAGAGTCCCTTGGACTGCAAGGAGATCAAATCAGTCAATCCTAAAGGAAATCAGTCCTAAATATTCATTGGAAGGTCTGATGCTGAAGCTGAAACTCTGATACTTTGGCTACCTGATGTGAAGAACTGACTCATTCATTGGAAAAGACCTTGATGCTGGGAAATATTGAAGGCGGGAGGAGAAGGGGATGACAGAGGATGAGATGACTGGATGGCATCACTGACTCAATGGACATGAATTTGAGCAAGCTCAGGGAGCTGGTGATGGACAGGGAGGCCTGGCATGCTGTGGTCCATGGGGTCGCAAAGAGTCGGACACAACTGAGCGACTGAACTGAACTGAACAGTGGCAAAAGGAGACTAGTACAGTTGGATATATAAAATTGAAAGTGCATTATTTAAAGCTGTCAGAACAATGAGATTTCCAAGGGGCCAATTACAGAGAGAGAAAAGAGATCCAGACACAGAGACCTGGGCCGTGAGGAGGAAGGATCAGGAGACTCTGAGAAGAGGTCAGGGGTCCAATAGGCGGAAATCTAGAAGGTATGCTAGAGAAGAGAACCTGCTGGAAACAACTCCACCCCCTGACATGTTTTGAGAGTTAGCACACTTGGAAAAGCCCAGCTCCACCTAAGAATAACATTTCAACTTTATATACAAAAACACATCTTTTATGGTCAAGCATGACAAAAAGGCTGTCTTTTTCCATCCCCCACTCCGCACTTTTAATCACATCAAGTTGTTAGTTTCCAGTTTCCCTAATTACACCCAGAATGTTTCCCTTGCCTCTTTTCAATTCCTTCATGTCAGCCCTCTCCAGCAATCTTCTCTTCCTCTCACCCCATTTCAGGTGACATTTCATGAAGAGAGTTTCCTCTGTAAGAATGGACCATCCTTGAGGGTGCACATGGTCTTCTGTTTTTATAATTATATGCACTGTATATTTTAAGTTATGTATATTCAGCACCTCTGTGTCAGGGTTTGTTATTAAAAATGTGAGATGAATTAGGATAGTCACAGCTGACCATTTTGTGATGGTCACAACTACTTATCAGTTTCATCATGGCTCTATTGGCTATAACTGTTTCTACTTATGGGCGAGATGTTGCAAGCATCATTCTAGAACAGATTTGTGGAAATTTAAATAGACTTTATAGAAGACTATCTTTAATGGAATTTTTGAGCTGGTAACATTTTGTTCCTCTAAGCATTTTAAAGAACTTTTTTAGCTTCTTTCCTCCTCCAACACAAATCTCATTCTGGGATACACATGATAGTCATGAATGGTTTGTTTCTGTTTTTACTAAATTTGTAGATGATACCCTATCATGAAATAGAGCTGATTAGATTTTCCAGCAGGGTGGAGGAGAAACTAAAAGTAGAATCTTGATATTCTAAACCATGATGGAGTGGTTTACTCTTATCCACATTGGGATGGGGGACAGCTTTTGTGGTTATATCAGTTGTTGTAAATTTTATCCAAGATGTCCAGCATCACTTGACTTCTTGGGGCTGCAAGTTTAGGCTTCTGTATGCATAGTTTCCCAGAAGCAAGGAATCTTTTCTGTTTCTGAGAACATACAGAGAAATGGAGACTCTCTAAATATATGCAATAACAATATCCTTTTCCTTCAAGTGTACTATTTTATTGATAGAATAATATTTAAGTAAGATGGAATGGTAGAGATGATCTATTCCAGCTCCCTTATTCCACATGTGATGAAACTAAGAGGCAGAGAAGGGAAGGACTGCCCACAGCTCACGCAACAAGTCAGAAACAGCATGTGCCCAGACCTTTAAACTTCTGGGCTGTTTCCTTCTCCATCCTCCTCCATCACCACTACAACCTTTACTGATTCTAAAGTCATTGAACTTTTGACCAAGGTGTCATTGACCCGGGAGTGTGTTGCCAAAATAAAGAAGGCTTCTACTCTGACTTTCTCCAATCACTTCAGATTAGAAAGTATTGTGCTCTTACTTGGGAGCATAAATGACTCAAGCCGAAATGCAGCCTTGTATATTGGCAGGAGTGGGTGGGAAGGAGGACCGAGTTAGAATAAACGAACAGAAACAGCCTCAGCTAGAGGTTAATGTTGTCTAGAGGAGACCAGTCCTCGTGATGCTCTTTACTCACTGAGTGACCTTGGGTTCATTTTGTCCCATCTTGGTCCCTAGATCAAGTTTCAACACCCACAAGATGAGACCTTTTGATAAATAGTCCTTAGTGTTCTGTGTCTAGGGCTCCTTCAGTTAAAGAATGTTCTGCCTTTGTTCTTGGTTTCTTCTGCTACCGTAACCAAGAGAACATGTTCTCTTGGGTCACATATGGAAATTTCAGTGCCCTGGGAGTTATTAAAACCCATGCATGCTGACTCCTCCTCCCACAGAGAACAAGAAGTCTTACCCTGGCACATGCTTCTGTCAGGGAGGATCATTACATTGCGCAGCTAGGGACAAAATCCATTGTGTCTCAGAAGCCCCTGTGGAAAGAGCAGACACTCTCATGCCCACCTCTCAGTAGCAGCATCTTTTGATGGATTCTCCAGGAATGATTTCCATTTCAAATAAAACAATAGCTACTCGCAGTTATCTCTGGCTAAGAGGTCTTTGGGTCTTGAAGATTAAAAACTGCAGATATTTAGGTACTAGCCCTTTCTCTTTGAACCCTTTAAGCCTTTCTATTTGTATATTTTTTTGGTCTAATTACAAAGAGGTCTACTCAGTTGTAGAGTCATTCCTCTATTTATTCATTCAACAAACAATTCTCAGATCTTATATGCCAATAACTCTGAGACACTGGGGAGACAGGCAAAGTTTTTACCCCCATGGAGTTTATAACCTATTATATTAAATGCAAACAAAAAATTGGGAGAGGTTGAGAAGATGCATGTGTGATTACAAACTATTTTAAGGGCTCTGAAGCAAAAAAGGGAGCAAACATAATAGGTACAACTAATCACTGGACAAGAAGGAAGTGATATCTTACACTGAGATAGCTTTTTACAAGGATATTCAGTGCCTATTTTCTTCATATAGATCTCAATTTTCTATTAACCTGAAAAATGGGGATTCTAGCAGAGGGTGATAGGTATAAACAGAAACAATGGTTTCATGTGCTCTGACACCACATTTATTTCCTATGTGGAGGACAGAAAATTAGAGTAAGTCTGCTCAGAGCTGAACCTTTTCCTTTTGGGGAATTTGCAGTCAGAAAAGATTTTTTTAGCAATAAAGCAACCATTTATCTCTTTATAGTACATTTTGGCCAGTTTCTAGCTAGTGCTTATAAAACTTCTCAGTTAAATCATTCAGTCAGCCAAGCCTGAGTGACGCATGACTTCTTGCTTCGAATTAAGGGGCCTTATTCAGGAATATGTGATAATTTAAGAAGACTTGGGCCCTTTCACTCTGAAACATCAGGAGGGCTGATGCTGCAAAGAATTTAAATCCCACAGGGATTTCTGTTTCTGGCTGTGACAGAGTAACTGGTACATAACTTGTCTCCCTGCTTTAAACAGCTACAAACAGGGCCAAGACATGCAGGGCAGATATTCTCAGACACTAAACAAGAGGCAGCTGGAGACTGATTTTGAAGAGAAGTGAACTATATAAGGAGACTCGAGTGTTCTGCCCTCTGGAGGGTTCACCCCAGCGTTCTGCCCAGGGGGACTTCCCTGCAACAGTAAGGAGTGAGCCCAAGCTGAGAAGGACCCTCTCAGAGCTGAGGAGGCAGAGAACAGAGCTCCAGACTACAGGAGAGGCTGGAATTCATGAGGAAGATATCAAAGAAAGAGCTCCACAAAAAGGCAGGCCCCTGAAGTCCACACAGAGACTGACTGTGGGTCCATGGCTGAGAACTGAGCTACAAATACAAAGCAAAGAATCCACAAGGCCTAACAGAGGTCACACAGCTGGGCAGAGACACCAGAAGTCCTCTATCGCTGAGAGACTATGGGCTCCTGGCCCAAACAGAGTGGACGCCCCTTTTAAAGTACCTTGAGGACTGAGTGGAGGCCTCAAAAAGTGTATGCCTTAAGAGTAAAAGCCATGACCTAGAATTAGGGCCTAAAAGGAGGCTCAAAACAAAAACAGACTCCTGTTTCACAAAGAAGAAGAAACAGGCCTGACAGGACCAGACATATACAATCAATTGATGTTTGACAAAGGCACCAAGGCAAATTGCTGGTAAAAGTAAAGTCTTTTCAACAAATAATGTTGGAACCACTTGACATCCTTCAGGGAAAATGAACCTCAATTCCTACCTCCCACAGCTCACAAGGATTAATTACAGTTGTCCCTTTGTATCGCAGGGCATTGGTTTCAGGATGCCACCACTCCCATCAAATCTGAGGATGCTCAAGTCTATATATAAAATGGTATATTATTTCCATGGAACCTATGCATATCCTTCTGTATACTTTAAATCAGTGGTCCCCACCTTTTTGGCACTAGGGACCAGTTTAATGTAGATAATTTCTCCACTGTCAGGAGTGGTGGGGATGGGGGAGATGGTTTTGGGATGATTTAAGCTCATTACATTTATTGTGCACTTTATTTCTATTATAACATCAAATCTACCTCAGATCATCAGGCATTAGATTCCGGAGGTTGGGGACTCCTGTTTTAAATCAATTCTAGATTACTTATAATATCTAATATAGTGTAAATTTTCTGTATGTAGTTGTAAATACAGTGTAAATGATATGTAAATAGTTGCCAGCCCTTGGTAAATTCAAGATTTGCTCTTTGAAACTTTCTGGAATGTTTTTTTTCTGATATTTTTGATAGTTGTCTAAATTCATGGATTTGGAACCCACAAATAGGGAGTGCCAATTGTAATTCAAGATGGATCCTAGATCTAAACCTAAAGGCTAAAACTATAAAACTCCTAGAAAAAAGGAAAATATTTTTGAAGTTTGAGGTGTCCAAAGATTTCTTTAAGTTGACACTAAATGACTAATCATGAAATTTAAAAATCAATAAACTTGACTTTATCAAAATTAAATATTTCTACTCATTAAAAGAATTTTTTAAAAAAGGAAAACAAGTCACAGCCTGAGACAAAATATGTATAGTATAGATAGAATATGTGTAACCTGAGACAAAATACGTCTCACTAGGGGAGAAAATGGAAACCCGTGTATTGTTGGTGGGAATATAAATTGATACAGCCTCTACAAAAAACAGTATGGAGATTACTCAAAAAGATTAAACATAAAACTACCATTGTTATTCAGTTGCTAAGTCGTGTCCGACTCTTTGAGACCCCATGAACCACAGCACACCAGGCTTCCCTCTCCTAAACTGTCTCCCTGAGTTTGCTCAAGCTCATGTCCATTGAGTCAGTGATGCCATCCAACCATCTCATCCTCTGTCGCCCTCTTTTCATCTTGCCCTCTGTCTTTCCCAGCATTAGGGTCTTTTCCAATGAGTCAGCTCCTTGCATCAGGTGGCCAAGGTGATCCAGCAATTCCACCTTTACATGTTAATCCAAAGGAAACGTAAGCAGTAGCTTGAAAAGATACGTGCATCTTTGTGCAGCATTATTTATAATAGCTAAGGCTTGGAAACAATCTAAGTGTCTATTGGCAGATGAATGGATAAAGAAAAAAACATACATGTGTATAAATATATACAATGGATTATTGTTCAATCATAAATAAGAAGGAAATCCTGCTGTTTTCAACAACATGGATGAACCTTGAGGTCATTACCCTAAGTGAAATAAGACAGGTAAGTCAGGAAGAGAAAGACAAACATTGTATGATCATACTTATATATGGAATTTAAAAACAAAGGAAAAAATTAATGCACAGAGAACTGTTGGGTGGTTGCAATGGGTGAAAGGGGTCAAAAGACACAAACTTCCAGTTATAAAATGAGTAAGTTCTGGGGATGTAATGTACAGTTCTGTGAATGTAGTTAATAATAATGTATATTTCAAAATTGCTGAAAGAGTTGATCTTAAAAGTATTTGTCACAAGAAAAAAATATAACTATGTGTGGTGAGAGATGGTAACTAGACTTATTGTGGTGATTATTTCACAATATATACATATATGAAATCATTATGTTGTACAACTGAAACTAAAATGTTATATATCAATTATATTTCAATTTTTAAAAATGCCCCAAGAACTTGTATACAGAAAACATAAAGAACTTCTGCAAATCGGTATTAAAAGGCAATGGCCAACTGTCTTTTAAAATGGGCAAAAGACTTGAATAGACATTTCATAAAAAAAGATACATCAATGGCTAATGAGCACATGAAAGGAGGTTCAAAGTCTTCAGTCATCTCTGAAGTTCTCATAATTCCTCATAGTGCTTGAAGTTCTGTAAAGAAGAGAGACACTGAACAAAAAATTGAGTAAAATTTGATGAACAAAATAACATCAAAATAGCAGAAACATACGAAGGAGGTGGACATGGTGGGGACAGTCACCCCATAGTAACATAGATGGTGGGTTGTCTGTAGAAAATTTTAAAACAATAATAAAATTGACTAAAAGCTGTCTGCCTTCCATTATGTGATGACAATTTGAAACAGTATGAGTGAAAAAATATTCTTACCACTCCCACTTATCATCAGTGATAGTTAAGCCCTTGCAATATATTCATATATATTATATGTATATATAACTATTTGCATATATAATGTGTATATATATATTAGAGCCCATGTTTCCTCTTAACATTAATCTTAACATGTTTGTTTTTGTTGTTGTTTAGTCACTCAGTCATGTCAGACTCTTTTGTGACCCATGGACTGTAGCCCGCCAGGCGCCTCTGTCCAGGGGATTTCCCAAGTAAGAATACTGGAGCGGGTTGCCATTTCTTTCTCCAGGGGATCTTCCCCACCCATCATCTCCTGCGTCTGCTGCATAAGCAGGCAGATTCTTTACCACCAAGCCCACTGGCATATTCCCTCTTTAAAAGCTTCCCAAAATAGGACATTTTAATGGCTGTGTGATACTCCATGTTTTTTTAACCAATTTCCTCTTATCAAACACTAAACGTTCCCAATCTTTCACCTACAAGTAACATTGAGATAATATCTCTGTGTATAAATCTTTGATGTTTTTTCAGGTTATTTCCTTAGAAGAGAAACACCTCTTTTTGATGCTTGAAGTGTGAGGAAATTTGTGGACAGTGAATTAGCTGGAAGTGTAAAAATGAGACTGTGTGTGAGAGAACCATGGGGATGCCCCCTCCAGGGCTGAGAGAGGTGGGAAGGGCAGAGCAGCAAGTGGGAAGCAGCCTGGGAAGGACTTGTGGAGAAAGAGGTAAGCCTGGAGGACTCTACCTATTAGTAGATGGCAAGCAGAGGGAACTCCAGGCCATGCCTGCACCCAGAGCAGGGATTAGAAGCATATGGAGGTAACCACGTTTCTTGTGCCTGGCAGATTTTATCCTCTGGGACTCGGTTTCCTCATCTTTCTAAAGAACTTGGATATAGTACCTAACTCTGTGACTATCTCCCGTAGATTAAATAGGTTAACGCCTATACAGCTCCGAGAATATGATCTGGCACACGGTGAGCGCTATGTGTTTTGTAAACAAAATAAAAATAAATATGATTTCTGTGGGGAGCCTAAGTCAGTGCTCAAGAAAGAAATTTGCACATAAAACAAAGGGCACATAAAACAGACACCTTGTGTCCCTTCATGACAGAATGAGACTGGTAGCCTTGCCCCAAGTCAGCTTCCATCAGAGCAAGTGCTGTGGGGGGCCAGCCGACTTTCGTCTCTGACTCTGGCCAGTATCTCAAAGATAAGCTGTGAGAAAGAAAATACACTGAACTAGGAGATAGAAGGCACATCCTTTCCCTTCCATCAGCAGTTTGGGGGCACCGGTCACCGCTTATTAAGCAGTGTATGTCATTAAGCATCTCCCTGGGGAGCTGGAGAACTGCAGGACAGTGTAGATAATGAAGATCTATTGCATAAGCAGAAAAAGTTCAATGGATAAATACCTCCCTCTCTCACTGGGTGCCCCCACCCCAGCAGTTCTGTCTCCTTTTAACAGAGGATTCAACATGGGTTTTATTTTCTCTCTCCTTGTGGGAAAAGACATCAATTCTGGCTTAAAGGGCTTTTCTGCACCTGTTCCCTGAGGCGGAGAATTCGGTTCCCCCAGGCACAAGCTGAACTGCTCCACATGCCCGGCGAGACCTGACATGCTTCTGACCCACCTCACTTCCCTTTCTGGGCACATGAGATCACAGATTGTGTCTGCTCCCAGGCCTCCTCCAACCAAGGAGGAGGGCCCTCAAAAATATAAGTCTGCCTTGGAAAGGGAACCAGACACTTCTGTTCCCTTGTTTGGGGCTTCCCTGATGGCTCAAGCAGTAAAGAGTCAACCTGCAATGCAGGAGATCCAGGAGATATGGGTTAGATCCCTGGGTTGGGAAGATCCACTGGAGGAGGAAGTGGCAACCCACTCCAGTATTCTTGCCTGGAAAATCCCAAGGACAGAGAAGCCAGGAGGGCTGTAGTACTTGAGGTTGAAAAGAGTTGGGGTTTTGCCCTGGGGTTTGCCCTTCCTCTGTAAAACACAGGGCAAAACTGGAAAACATGAGGCGTCAGGGTCTCCTAATCTGGATGTTCTGTGCGCTGGAAAGTCACTGATGGGCCAGGCAGCCTGTGCAGACAGGCTGGGCTCAGACCTGGGTGAGGTCATGAGAGGGGAAAAGGGGTGGGACACACGGCCTGGCCCCAGGTCAGGGGAGTCTTATTTTACTCCATTCCTGGACCTCTCACTCTGATTGAGTCAGGTGTGTGTCATGTTTGAACAGAAACAGGTGAAAAGCTGCCTCTAATGTCTGGCACGCATTTCTCTGAGCCACCTTCAGGGAGCAGTTTGGAGCCTATATTTAATTTCTCCTGCCCTTTGGCCTTCTGCCTTACTTGTTTGCCTACACCCTGCATACCAGCTCATTCAAGCTCATCTGAGGTTCATGTATGCCATCTGAAACTCATATGCCCTCCAGTCCAAATATGAGACTTTTAAAATCTCTCCTCACTACATACACTCTGGTCGTGTTCACTCCATTCTTGTACTCCTTAGCCCATCTCACTCCATTCCACCTCTGGGCCCACAAAAACCAGGACCCTGTGACCATATGAGATATTGCATCATAGTCAACCCCACATTTCCTTTTACAGGAAAAGTAAGTACCTACAAGCCTCTGTGGTTTAGAACAATGGTGTGACCTGAATGATTGCCTTAAACAAAGCATTAGGAAAAGTGCCTTTATCTTAAACCTGGTAAGCTATGTAGTTCTAAGGCAGAGATCAAATTAGAAATACTTACAGCTGGAAGACAAGTCACACACCAAACCCACAAACTGTGTTAAAAATTGGAAGTGCAGAAATGAACAGCATATAGATTATTTGGTTGAAAGAAGCATACATCACCCAGTATATCAGAATCAGAGGACTGTGAAAGGCTAGTGATGTGGAATTATATTAAAACATTGGAATTGCCACTCTGGGGAATTTGTCTTTAACTCAGTGTTTCTTTCTTTTTTTTTTTTTTAACTCAGTGTTTCTTAATCTGAGCACTTTTACATTTTTGACAAATAAGTATTTGCTGTCAGAGGCTATCCTGTGCATTGTAGGGTATTTAGCAGGATTCCTGGCCTCCACCCACTGGATACCAGAAGTACCTTCTCCCAACTTTGACAACCAAAAATGTTTTCAGTGTTGGTACTGGTACCTGTGCCCCAGAGGGAAGGTGAGATTAGCCACTGGGATGAGGGAATAAAATATGAGTTTGTCTATATATCTTTATTTGATTATAACCTATAGCAGTTAAATTCCATTAACATTAATGATATCCTCATTGAAGATATGTCACTGAGATAACCAATAACTTGGACAGGTAGACAGAAAAATCCTCATTTGTTCTGACCCTCTAGTCTTATTACCAGCAGTTGCAGTTCATATGTGCATAATTAGGTGAATTTAGTAATTATTTTAAATAGCAGATGGTAACCATAAGACTCCACAGGTTATCTCATGGCAAGAGACTTAAAAATGAGGCAGTTTTTTTTTCTCTTACAAAAAGACAAATTATTCCAAATTTGCTGCCTTTTTCTGTGACAGACAGTATGCCAGCAGTATGCTACCTAGTAGATATTTTCCAGACACATACAACCCATCCTTTTAAAGAAAAGGTGATTTTTTTTTTCATTTATTTTTATTAGTTGGAGGCTAATTACTTTACAATATTGTAGTGGGTTTTGTCATACATTGACATGAATCAGCCATGGATTTACATGTGTTCCCCATCCCGATCCCTCCTCCCACCTCCCTCTCTAAACAATGAGTGAAAATATGAGTTCTTTTAGAAAGAAACTTGTGCTCTGACACTTCTGGCAATAGCTAGAGAGCTTGAAAATTTCCCCTGAAATAGAACATATTCTGTATAAAATATATATGCTTTTAGATTTAGAAGTGAGCTAACCTGAAAGTAAGGAAAATCACCAGATTTTCACTGTGGGATGCAGAACCCACAGATACTAATAGCTGAGCAGAGAACTTGAACATCTACAGATTTTGGCATCTGTAGTTGGTGCTGAAATCAATCCCCTGAGGATACTGAGATTTGACTGTACTCTAAAAAAGGCCCAGGCATTTGTGGAAGAAGACTAAATAGAATTCTAACCACAAGAAAATGTAATTATTATAATTAAAAACTAAATGGGATGAGAAAAAAAGTAGATGGACATTAAGCATGAAATTCGGCACACAGAAGAAAGAAATTAGTGAGCTGGAAGGTAGACTTAAAGGAATATGCAGAATACATGCTTTTTTGAATCAACAGGAAAATAAAGTGCCAAAAGAAAATTATTGTCAACCAAGAATTGTAAACCCAACTAAAATATTATTTAAGAAAAAGAACAAAACAAAGACATTTCCAAACAAATAAAAACTGAGAACTTTTGTTATAAACAGAATAGCTACTAAAGGAACTTCTCAAAATGAAGTAATTCAGAGGAAGAGGACAGTCTTTCCAGGAAGTGCTGAGCTTCAGGAAGAAATGATTTTCCATTTGGAACAAGAATTCCTTAATTAGTTCCTAGTTATGAAAGATTTATATACAAATTTGTGCTACCTTGACAATTTTAACTGTAGTTCAAGGATATGAAAATAAATGTTAGAAGTTTGAGATTTTATTTTGCCACTTATTCATAGTAAAATTTTAGATTTTTTTAAAAAGAGGAAAAGAAAAAAGAAAATAAAAAAGCAAGTGATATCATTTATAAGAAAATGTGTGTTTGAAAATACAAACATATAGATTGGGAAGGAAGGAAAAAATGTGTCTATTTAACAGCATTGAACAATCTGAAAATTCAATCACTTTTGCCTCAATTCAATCTCTCATCAGCCACGTGTGACTAGTGGCCATTCTCTGGGATATCCCAGACGTATAACATTCCTGTCATGTAGAAAGTGCTACTGGACAGCACCACCCTAACACAAAACAAGGGCTCTGTCTCCTCACCTCAAAAACTGGGATAGTTTCCATCTCACAGGTTGTTGGCGACTATTAAATACAATGATGTCTGGAACAGAATAGATGTTCGGTAAGTGATGGTATTGCTATGGTGGATAAAAAGGAGTCAGCAATCCTGGCTATTGGGATGCCCAGATGGTCCTCAGGCTCTCACTCACTCTCCATGTTACCTTGGCTAGTTACCTTGGACAGCTCACTTCCCCAGCCTTGGGCCTTAGCTCCCTTGTCTGGAAAACACAAGAGTTGGCCCAGATGCTGGTGATCAGTTCTGACATTCGAAGAGCCTATTAATCAAAGGATCTTTCAATGATAAATGATTAAACAATTTTTTTCACTTTATCTCCTGCAAAATAGGGCCAAATCATACAAAATGTAGAGAAAAGGAACCAGGGGATATACATTTTTTTTCTCTCATTTTTATGAAAGGTCCTAGATTTCTTGGTGAAATTTAACAATTAAAAATAAAAATGATTCGCTCTTTCAGCATAATGAAGAAGAAAGAAAGAAAAGTAAGGAGGTTGGGGGGAAGGGGAAAAGTATGTAAATTCACAGGTTGACTCAACCTGTTCCAGCTGGCAGCTGGCGTGGTGGGGCTGGGGGACATTTGACCTCCATACATGTTCTGAACAAAGTGGGAGGGAAGGGCTTCCTGCCATCCTTTGTCATCAAGCAGGCCAAGCCTGGCTAATGGGAACTGTCACCTGGGCCTTTCCAGGTCAGAAACGAAGAACAGCAATTAACTCCTCTTGGAGGCTGGCGGCCCTGAGCTGGCCCTGCCAGGCCAGGTAGCTAAATCATTAAAGACACAGTTCTTTTCAGTGATAAATTGTGCAGGCGCGTGAAACCCGCTGTTGGCCATTAATCTGGGCTAATCAGGTTGAAAGTTGGGTTGTTTTATTTAGTAATTAACGGGTTATGTGAAAAACATGATCCATGGCCTGGGGAGTGTCTATAGAGCACTGTCCTGGTGGAGAGAATGGAGGACCGCAGGGATTCTCCAGAGAGCCGCACAGCCTGATGCAATTACAGCCATTGGCAATCGCTGAAAAATGACCCTGGCTTCGTATTGACACCCAGGAAAGAAACATTTCTACCAATAGCACAGGGGAGTCCTGAAGGCCGATAATTGCCCTCGCTCCCCTGCCCCTCACTGCCACCAGCTAAGCCAGACCCCAGGTTTCACAGATGCGTGGTGATCTTTAGGCACGCGCCACTCCCTGTGACTGTGGACAGCCTGGGTTTAAAAGGGGCTGGATAGAAAGTGGGGCCCTTTGCAGAAATGCGGGTCCCAGAAGGAAGTGAGGAAGGGGAGGGTGGGAGAGATGAATAGTTCTGGCTTGACACGTTGGCCTCTGGTGCTCAGAGACGGCCAAGAAGGAAAGGCCACTTGGCGACTGGATGGGTGGGCCTGGAGCTTGGGGCTTGTGCAAGAGGTCTGGGCTGGGGCCGCGAGCCCACACGCTCACAGTCATCCGGAGTGGCTGTGTTGAGAGCAAAGCACAGAGTCCCAGCTCAGGGCCCAGGGTGTGGCCCAGTTGGGGATCCGTGCCCTCCTCCAGTCCAGTCCCCCTCACATTGTTCTGCTGCCACTCTGCCTCCTTGACTCCCTCCTCCATGTTTGCTGCACATCAAGTCTCCAGGGACCAAGCTCTACCACTTCTGCCTTCTAAATTCCCTCCCGTCTCGTGCTGCCCCACGGCCTGCCCTCTGGGGCAGGGCACCAGCGCCTCTGCTTCAGAGTCCAATGCAGTAGCTACTTTCAGGTCCATTTCCGTTCTTACCTCCTCTGACTCAGTCTCTCTCGTGCAATCAGGGTGATCTTTCTTAATTGCAGGTTGGCCTAAAACCTTTGGGAAGCTACTGAAGGATTTAAAGATAAAATTCTTAACCAGGTGGCCAAGGTCTGGCACAATATCAGGGCCTTGCTGCATATCCAGCCCCTCTGGCCAGCCTCTCTCCCCTCGCCCTCTGTGACCCAACTGCCCTATGCTTCACTTCTGCCACAAACCCACCTCCCAGATACCTTTTCCCCTCCCCACACCACGTTAGCTCCTACTGCACCTTTGCGTGTCAACTGGAACCTCTCTTCAGGGTGACCCCTCTCTCCCAGCCTGGCCCCTCAAGCTGGGTGTGGAGCTCTCCTGTGGTTCCAGCCTCGTGCTTTCATGGTGCCCACCGCTCTGCAGCCCTTGTCTGCTTCCCTCTATCTCCCTCCAAGCCCTGAGAAGGCAAGGCCCACACCCATAGTGCTGTTCGCTAGTGTACTTCCAGCAACTAAAATTTTCCTGACATAGGTGCTCAGTAAAATCTGTTGCATGAATTAGTACAAAAATTCTTTGAATCAGAAGGCTTCTTGGAAGGCTTAGCGTACAAACAAGGAAACTGACCTCGGAGAAGGCCAATGGCATACTGGGTCATGTGGCAAGTTAGTGGCAGATCTAAAAGGAACTGAGGGTCTCCTGACCACCCCAGGGGTCTCTCCAGCACTACCTTTCAATTCACATCTTCCACAGCTTTTTCTTTGGAAGATTTACTATTTCCATTCCTTGCAGAAGGCCCTTGACTTCATGATCAACTTCAGCAGTTCCTCCAGATGAGCAGCCTGTAAGTGGGAATGGCTGACATTTCCATGTAACATCAATGACCAGAAACATTTAAGGAACATTCCTGAAAGTTTATGCTAACCTCCTAGGATCTTCTGGAGGCAGTTCCATTGACAAGTAAAAGGGAGTGTTTTTGAGCCGGAAATTTAAATCTAGTTTAAGTTCTGGCCCTGCCTTCATGAGCTGTGTAATTGGGGGCAATTTATTGGAACTTTCTGTGCCTTATCCTTTTAATCTATAAAATTGGGATTTGGGAATTCCCTGATAGTCCAGTGTTAGGACTCAGTGCTCTCACTGCTGTGGCCTGGGGTTCAGTCCCTGGCTGAGGAACTAAAATCCTGCAAGTTGTAGGGTAAAGCCAAAAAACTAAACATTAACCTAATAAATTATTGCTAATATCAAGTGAAATGCTAAGAATAATGGAAAGTGAAAGTGAAGTCACTCAGTCATGTCCGACTCTTTGTGACCCCAGGCTCCTCCGTCCACGGGATTCTCCAGGTAAGAATACTGGAGTGGGTTGCCATTTCCTTCTCCAGGGGATCTTCCCTACCTAGGGATCGAACCCAGGTCTCCTGCATTGCAGGCAGACGCTTTAACCTCTGAGCCACCAGGGAAGATGGTGTTTATTAAGGGCTAGATGCTATACTAAGTGTTTTATGTGTCATATCAATCTCTAGTATATTAGTGTCTTGTATATCTTCTATCTTATCTCAACATCTATATAGAATGACATACTACTCTTATCCTCATTTCATAGATGAAAAAAAACACAGCACAGAAAGACTCTAACCACGTTTCCTGCTATGAGTAGAGGCAACACCAGAAGCAACAGTTGAAATTGCATTTTGTCAAGGACTTGGGTCATAGTAGGTGTTCAATAAATAGTAGCTGGTAGGATTGTTATTAGCCTGAAGAGTCTGTGTGTGGGAACGTGTTTCCTACTGTTTCTACCCTTTCTTTAAAAGGGACCTAGGAGCCCTTGTGAGGAAATCCCATTAGTGAAATAGGTCTCTGCAGAGCTATGGAAGGCATTCTGTCCATGAAAGGGTCAGTCCTCAAACGGTCAGGAATTCTGGCTTCCACTCAACTGCTAAGTCAAGATGTGCTAGACTCTGGCTTCATCTCCTTGCAGGTCTGAGGCTAAGTTTCATGCACACAGACCAATTGGAGTGCCCGCTCAAAATGCCCACGGCACAGCCAATGGAGCCCACACAGGACTGCAAATACCCACGGGTGTCAACTGCAGAACACACCCTGATGGCCCCCCTGCCCCTCCTGGGCCAGCCACACAACAAGGCAGACAATCCTACATTCCTACTGTCTCCTCCATCCAGAGGTAGCCTCTCACTCCTCAAAAACGGGCACCTCTTATTGGCCTTACTGCCTGGCTGAGCAAGGGAAGGGACCAGCCTTGTGGTTGGCCACTCAGTCGTGTCCAACTCTTTGTGACCCCATGGACTGTAGCTCACCAGGTGCCTCTGTTCATGGAATTTTCCAGGGAAGAATACTGGAGTGGGTTGCCATTCACTTCTCCAGGGCATCTTCCAGACCCAGGCATGGAACCTGGGTTGCCTGCATTGCTGGCAGATTCTTTACTGGCTGAGCCACCAGGGAAGCGAGTTAGGTCCAACTTCACAGGAACATCCCTGGTGCCATTCTTGGCAAAGTGGGGAGTCACTGAACCCCAGAGATAGAAGAATGCTTGCATGGAGATCTCCTGTAAAGGAAGATGTTACGGTATTAAGGTTAAGACCCTGGCCTCTGGAGGCATCCTGCCTGGGTTTGAGTCCGGGCTCTGCCGTACATCAGCTCTGTGACCTTAGGAATGTTTCCTCATTTCCCTGTGGCTCCCTGTTCTCATCTGTACTAACAGGAATAATAACAATACCTACTTCCTAGTGTTCTGTGAATACTCTGTGCAAGAACCCACCAAAAGTACAGCTGATCCTTGAACAACTGCAGGTTTGAACTGCCCAGGTCCACTTATATGTGAATATTTTTCAATTCATAAATACAATAGTACTACATGGTCCATGGCTGGTTGAATCCACAGATGCAGAGGAACTGTGTATGCAGAAGGCGACTGTAAATGACACACAGATTAACACCCACAATTGATTGTTCAAGGATCCATGGCACTTTGAATAGTGCTTGGAACATAGCAATTGCTCAGTATTCAAATTCTTTTCCCCGAATCCAGTGCAGGAATCCTCACTATGACTAATGTGCCGATTATGTCCACTTAATCACTTCTAATGATGAGAAGCTCATTGCTTTCCAAGGTACTTCTACTCTTGCTGGACATCTCTGATTATAAGGTGGCCCTTCCTTCTCTATGCAGCAATTTAAAAGTGCACATAGGAAACCTATATAAAGAAAGATATGCAAAATATATATATTCAGCTTCCCTGATAGCTCTGCTAGTAAAGAATCCACCTGCAATGCAGGAGACCCTGGTTCAATTCTTGGGTCAGGAAGATCCCCTGGAGAAGGGATAGGCTACCCACTCCTGTATTCTTGGGCTTCCCCTGTGGCTCAGCTGGTAAAGAATCCGCCTGCAATGTGGGAGACCTGGGTTCAATCCTTGGGTTGGGAAGGTTCCCTGGAGAAGGGAAATGCTACACACTCCAGTATTCTGGCCTGAAGAATTCCATGGATTGTATAGTCCATGGGGTCACAAAGAGTTGGACATTACTGAGCAACTAACTGCTAATAATACTGCTATATATATTCAATGAGAAAGATCAAGTTGCAGAGCAATACATGTATTGGAATAAAACTAGGATTTGCCCTGCTCAGCCCTAAGACAGTTCAGTGATTGACGAGAGACACTGGCCCCTCCCTCAGGGTGATTGCCCTGCCTCCCCTCATGGTTTTAGGTAGCCGGGCAGGCTGGTAGGTAATGGAGGAGAGTTTCTCTTAGGGAGATTCTGCTGATTAAATCTCCTAGCTGTCTGCTAATCCTGTCTCAAAGAGGGTCAGTCCCAGAGTTTGCCCAAACAAAACTCACAGGCCACAAGGGTGGTTTAGATCATTTTAAAAATGAAACTTGGGATCCAGACTGATGGGAGTTCTTGGATCTGTCATTTGAAAAATTCCCTGAACTCCTAAGGGTTGGCCAAACATCTCTTGTGGAAAAGCTTCATGCGTGTTGTTGGTTGTTGTTTAGTTGCTAAGTCATGTCTGACTGTTTTGCAACCCCATGGACTGTAGCCCTCCAAGCACCTCTGTCCATGGGATTTCCCAGGCAAGAATACTGGAATGAGCTGCCATTTCCTTCTCCAAGGGATCTTCCCAACCCAGGAATCGAACTTGGGTCTCTTGCATTGGCAGGCAGATTCTTTACCACTGAGCCACCAGGAAGCCCCTTAATGCATTTACATCAGGACAACCACAAGTCATCTTCTCTTTCAGGACCTTCCAGGGGTCCCACTGAGAGCCTTCTCTTATCCTCAGGTGATGGCCAAGGCCCATCCATTGCACCTGCTCCCTACCTAACCACAGAGGAATCAGATGACCTCTGTGCAACCACTACACCTGTGAAGGCTTGAAATGGTTTTATGTAACCACTTCACTGGGGCTTCCTTGGTGGCTCGGTGGGTAAAGAATCTGCCTTTGATGCAGGAGATGCAGGTTCGATCTCTGGGTCAGGAAGATCCCCTGGAGGAGGGCATGGCAAACCACTCCAGTATTCTTGCCTGGGGAATCCCAGGGACAGAGGAGCTTGGCGGGCTACAGTCCATAGGGTCGCAAAGAGTCGGACACGAATGAAGCGCCTGAGCACAGCCACTTCATTAGCAAGGAGAGATGCTCATCGTGTCTACTAGCTCCGCCTTGTAGGTCAGTGGAAGTTTGCAGGCCAGGGCCATGTGATTATGCAAACCTCCATCATATTCATCGTTGAATTCAGTTTTACAATAAACCCATACAGGAGGTCTACTTGATCCCCTTTACAGATGAAGACATTGAGGCAGAGACAGGGAAGATTAACAGAAGTGCACAGGGAGGCTTGCAACCAGGTCTCCCAGCTCCTCATTGCATGTTCTTTCTGGTCCCACTGGCCCCTTTGCAGCTTCATCCTTTCCTCCGATCCTTGTTCCTAAGCCAATTCCTCTGCCCTCTTCAATCTACCATCCTTTGCTATCATGGAAAAGAGAAGTCTTTTAGGAGAAAGGAGGTCAAAGGTCAGTATGACAGAACAGAAAACTATCGGAAGCTCAGGACACAATAACAGCAAATATAAACATGAGGCTTGTTCATCCCGTGACAGCACCAGGTTGTCAAGGCTGACGCTCAGGGTCTGATGGAGAGTAAAGACAAGGTCCCCCTGATGCTGTGAACTGGGCACTCTGCTCAAGGCTTAACAGAGGCCGGCTTTTCAGGAGGCTCCACAATGCAATTGAAGAAGAGGTTATGGAGATGGCCAGGGCCTGCCCTTGGCCCTCCATGCTCATCCCGAGGCCACACAGGAGATTTAGAACCCTTAAGCTGTACTTTGAAGACTGGCAGGAAAGCTGCCAGATAAAGGAGAAAAGCCATGGACCACCACTGCCACAGCAGCATCTCTCAGCAGCATCATTTATAATAGAGAGGGAGAGAACACCAGCCCCCAGGCAGACCCTCTGCTTGCACCTTCCTGCCCCCCTGCCCACTGCCTGACTCAGGTCCTCCGCATCTGTAGGAAAGTGAGATGAGGCTGGTCTGAGCATCCCCTCATGGCTAGCTGGGACTGTACTCTGCAGTCTCCACCTTGGGATTGCCCTGGAGGGTGCCTGCTGCCCAAGGTATACCAGATGACTTGCAGGGATTGACCTCAGCCAGCACCAATGGACCTGGGTAGGGAGGTACCCCAGAGGGTGCCATCTTACACTGTGGCTGACAGGGACTGCAAATGGGACCTGCATTTCCCCTGGAGCATTTAAGCAGCTGAAAGCACTGGACCAGCCTGAGAACAGGAAAAGTACCTGTCCAGCAGGCTAAACTTCCCAACTTAAAATATCAGCACACTGGACATCCTAAGGGTGTGAGGTGGGGCTGGAAGCTCCCCCAGGTAAACTCCTCCTGGCTGAGAAGATGAAGGAGGAGAGGTTTCCAGCCCATCTTCCTTTTCAGCAGATTTGCTCTCAGGCTTTCATTTTCACATCTGTGGAATGAGGGACTGAAGGAACTTTCCAGTCTCTCCAGCTCTGCTCATCTATGACTATAAACCCCACACCCGGACTTCCAAAAGGTTGTGTCCGTCCCCAGACCCAGTAACCCCAGGTGGACACGCATGAGATTTTATCCCAGGGAGAGGCCGCTGCTTTTCAAGGGTTTCCCAGCATCAAAAATGAGAACATACCCTGTTTTTCTGTGACAGCCTAGGATGTGTCCTTATGGCCCCCAATTCAACTGCACTCAGTTACTGTGTGATTTAATATAATAATTTAGATTAGAGTTCTTACCTCTTTCCTTTAATTCCACCAAAACTTTGTCTGGAACACCCCACAGATTCTTCCAGGTCTGAAAGCACCGATTTTAGGTTCTGGTGCCAGGTTTCTTACTGTTTCCCAGATTCCAGCAGCTGACGTATGTCTTTTTTTTTTTTAAGGGATGGTCATAAACTTTTTTCCCCTTTTTAAAAATTGAATTATAGTTAATTTGCAGTGTTATGTTTCAAGTATATGTCAAATGATTCTGTTATATACATGTAATTTAAATTACTTATATAAATATATATATAATTTTTCATATTCTTTTCCATTATAGTTTATTATAAAATATTGAGTACAGTTCCCTGTACTATACAGTAGGTTCTTGTTGGTTTTTTTTAAATCTATTTTATATATAGTAGTGTGTGTCTGTTAATTCCAAACTCCTAATTTATGAAGATAAATTAGAATCATCATAAACTTTAAAAGATACATGGGAAGATGCATATGTGAGCAAGTACACACAACCATACACATCTGTTCCGCTAATGTGCCCAGCTCCCTCAGGGCAGGCTCTGTGCTGGGTGCCAGGCCACAGCCTCATGAAGGATGTGGACAAAACCTGCAAACAGAAAACAGAAAGCGACGTCAGGACATGCCCGGTGCCTTGATCCTTGGTGCATTTGGAATCACGTTTGAACCCCAAAGACATAATGATGAAAGTAAAAAACTCATCTGCCGGTTCACAGGGCTTGGGGCAGGTCACAGAAACCTCGCTGGCAGCTGGCAGAGTCTCCCCTCCCACTGACCCGCCTGTCCCCTCGCTCACTGCTCTGATCACGTGCGGCTCCCTGGGGACCCCATTGTCTGCACGGGGTTCATTTGGGAAGCCCAGCTCTGGGAATGGAAAGGGAGACTTCAACCGTGGCGTTGGACTTTTGTGCTGATACAACTGTGTTTTGTTTGGGAGTTTTGTCTTTTTTCAAATAACACTACACAGAGAACCCTAAGAAAGTCCCCAGGCTGCAGCAGACAGACGCAGCAGTTCCTTTTATCCCATCAGTCAGGGGGAAAAAGTGAGAAAGAGGAAAGAAAGGGAAAAAAGGAGAGAGAAGCCCCCGAGAGCCCCTTCCATGTCCTTCCCATCAGCCACGTGGGTTTGCACAATTAAATCTCAATAGCTCCTTCCAGGGCTTTGTCCCCTAACTGCCCGTAGGACGGTCACTCTGGCACTCAATGACTCCCCAGCTTCTCCTTCCGGCTGCACCCAGCAGACTGACTCTGCTGGAGGAGTGTGGGGCACTCCCCACGGGAGGGGAGCCCACACCAGGCGCGGAGCAGCCCAGGTTCCAGCTGGGAGAAACTGCCAGTCCCTGGAGAATGCAGAAAGCAGGCCACTGGCGTCGCTGGCCTTTTATGTGGCTGCAAAGAGAGTTCATCCTGAGTGTAGGCTGGTTTATAGCAGAAGTAAGGAAATGGTTTGTTTGGGGATTTTTCCTATTAAGGACCCATCAGGAATCACGTGCATTCACAATCATCTAGCATTTTCTGTTTTAAAAACATCCTAAACTTTGAATTTATCTGATAATAAAATTTAAGTCATGAAACTTATTACAAGATGTATATTTTAAATCTGAAGCTATGGTTTCAAACAGGCCTTGGCCCTAGTTTGGAAAGAAAGAGAATTCAGAAGGAGTGCAGAGAGTTAGAAGGAGGAGATCAAGAGGCTTTTCCGGAATGGATTCCCCATGTCCCGCTCCACTTCCATCCATCCTCTTCCTTTCCTTTGTCCCTTCTCCTCCTTCCTTGACTCTGTGGGTCTCTCTCTCAGGTTCTCGTGAGTTCCACTGCCTGCACAGAGCATTTCGGGGTTCCGTCCCTACCCCTCCCACAGCACCTTCAGCATCACCACAGCCCTGGGTACGGTATCACGCTCCATACCCACCGATGCTGTATTATCCCTTCTCTTCTACCAGAGTGGATTTGCCTACATGGCTTAGCCATCGAGGACCAGAACTACTTGCTCCCTGAAGGCAGGGGTGGGGTCTGAAGTGCCCCTAAGGTCCCCCTATAACCAGTGGCCTGCTGCGTAATGGGTATCCGGTGTGTCTGAGTGGACCTGCAGGTGACAGAATGTGATGCTGAGTCTCTAATAGCTTGACTTGGCTGGTTGCCAGCCCAGCCTCCACAAGGATATTGGCCGAGCTGGCTGGAAGCTTCTTCTGCCAATTTGTTCAACAAACAGGTATTCATTGGTATTCATTACATAAATATCCCCAGTGAAAAATAACTCATTTAATCTTAAAGTTCACATGTGGAAGGAGGATGGACATGGAATGTGAGTTCACAGACCTTGAATTTGCTTTCAAACTCACCCATGCCACTGCGGATACTATTTGCTCATCTGTAAAATGGAGCTAGTAATAGTAACATCACCTACCCTGTTGTCTTCTCTGTTTGTGAAGAGAATGTCTGTGAAGAGCACTTTGTAAAGAACATTTACCATATAAATGGCTGCAAAGCAAGGCTCCCTGTGCTGGGAAATGTCATTCTGTAAGCCATTGTTCTCAGTATGTAGAAATAGATTTGAGAAATAACAAAATTAAAGACTTGTTTTTTAAAAAGAATCTATATATGAAATTATGATATCTCCGGTGCCAGGAGTGGGGTGGGAGGACATTAGGGAAGGGAAGTGGGTGGATATGAATGCGAAATGGTAACCAGTCTTCCTGGAGGCAAGATAATGAGCGAGGTAAATTTGGACCTGAAAGTTGGGGCCACAGGGGCTTGTGTGCATCTTAACGGAGCCCTCGAGGATCTCTGAGCACAGAAGTGGGGTGCTGTGAGCTCTGACGGGTCAGTGTGGCGGGACGTGTTGGATGGGGAACAGAGACCCTGGAGAGGGCTGACTCAGCCCCACACAGCAGGAAGGGGACTCTGATGGTCACTGCCTGGGCCAGGGGGAGGGGCAGCCCCAGGACACCAAGGCTGGGTTATCTGTCATCCCAGGGCACCCCCACCCATGCAGGGCACGGAAGCTGCCATGGCTTGTCTGTCTCCCACACTGAGCCGTACATTCCTTGAAACAGGTGTCAAGCAACATATGTGCCCAGCATCTGGCCAATGGAAGGTGCTAATAAATGATTCGTGACTTATATTTGAATGAGAGTGACTTATATTTAGTGAAGTGAGTGAAGTTGGGGTGTCTGCCTTGTGGGGGAGCTATATTTTCAATAATGTGGTCCCCTGGACCTCGCCGCCCCCTCCTCACCTTAGGATGGATAAGGCTCTGGGAAGTTTCCAATTGCCTCCCTTCAGACATTGCTTTGGCCCTTCCCATCTGACATAGGTCCCCTGGGAACACTAGACCAGGCTGAACCACAACCTGCTCTTCACTGAGAGCCATCAGGGCCAGATTTGTAGTGTCAGCTCTGTGCTAGACCCTGGGTGTATGACATACATCATCTCATTTAATTCCAGTTCATCTTTATGGCAACCTTTTAAAAGGGTTAGAACCCCATTTATTAAAGGTAGGAAGTGAGACTCAAAAAGGTCAGTAACTTGCCCAAGACCATACAATAGACCAGCGGACCCAAATTATCATGCTATGAACTCCTTAGGGTGGGATTGCCTTCTGTTCACTCTCTATCCCCCACAACTTTGCCCATACGATGCAAGTCTGAGTGTCCGTTGAATGAATGACTGAAACAAAGTTCTTCTGACTCCATAGCTCAAATGTGCTCTGAGCCTTCCTTGCCTCATTGGGAAATAACATGACACGGATGGGCTTGGTATGAGGTTAAAATGGGTCCTGGCAATATGTTTGGTAAACAGAGGGGGTATGGAAGCCATGTGCTTTCCAGAATTCCCCAGATCCCAGACTGCAGACAAGGCTCGCACATATCATTTTGAACAGGTTTGGCCTTCGGAGCCCAGCTCACTTCCCGTTAAGGCACATCTGTGGGTCCGATCTGATTCTCAAAACTGGTACCATCACCTGCCACCAGGCAAAACTTCCAGGAGAAGCTGAACAAACTCCCTTTATTTCCACAGCATCTGAAACCGGCTCCCCAGTCCAGTCCACCACCCCACCCTGACCACACCTCCCAGCTCCCCCATGGCCCTTTGTCAGGGAACTAAGAGGAAAGGTTAACCGAAAGGGGGCCGTCTTTGTTGCTAGAACAAACTGAAGGAGACTTTTGGGCCTAGAAAAGAGAACAACAGTCTCAAAGGCCCCTTGCTGAATCATCTAACTTCGGAGAAAACAAAATAGAACTTTAGTTCCACCCTGATGCTCCAGGCCGGTTGCATCTATCTGGGACTTAACAACCCCTGTCCAGAAACCTTCCACCCCCTACACCTGCCCAGAAGACTTATCGCCCCCTGTCTGGAAACTTTGCAACCCCTACACCTGCCCAGAAGACTTATCACCCCCTGCCCAACTACAAATGTCATCTCAACAAAAGAATACTCAAAATATCCCGCCTGATTAACGTGTCCCTTATCGCTTCCACAAACCTCCCTATAAGTGTGAAGCCTCCCTGATCCCTCTCAGCGCTCAGCCTGGTAGTTAGGCTGACTGTCGCCCCTCCTTGCCTGAATAAAGGTAACCTACTTCTGTTGAGGTCGTCTTTCCTTTTCTGCCTCGCCCGAACTATACCCTACACAAACTAGCAGGGGCATCACCATCTCCACCTCCCTGGCTGAAGTTTCAGCTGCTGCGGCCACACAGAGCAAGCCTTGTTCTTTCATCAAAGTTCTAGTCCCAGTTTTGCTCCAGCGTTGTGGAGACTTCAGCGGGGCCTTTGTGACCAAAGAATCCCCCTGGACAATAGGGACACCTCCTTCAAAGAGCCTGTTCCACCCTAGAGGGAGAGCCAAGGCTTCCAGGCTGCCTGGCTGCCCAGCAACGGTGGATGTGGAAAGTTCCCTGAGGCCTGGGAGAAAAGGAGGGCACGGCCTCCACGGTGTCGGGCCTTCTCTTAGGCCAAGTCACAACCCAGGGGGAATGCTGCCTCCAACCCTTGCCAACTGGGGCCAAAATCAACCGCATCCACATGGAGACAAGACAGGAGACCTAGACTCAACTGAACTGTCTCTTTAAGAAGCTGGCTTTTCCTGCCTGGTGTAGCTGGGTCCCCTCTTGATCTACAATCCCAAGAGCATTCATGACCAAACAGAGAGTTCAACAGGGAAGGTAAGGGAAGAGAAAACGTGAAACTTTATTGAGCATTTAATGAATGCCAGGTGCTATGGGAAGCACTAAAAAAAAAAAAAAAAAAAGAAAGAAAGACATAGGGACTTCCCTGTGGTTCAGTGGTTGGGAATTCGCCTTTCCACAACGAAGAGAAAAAGACGGTCAAGAATAGTTCTGCCATACAGTTTTATACACCAAGTCTTTTCTTCATCTTATTAAATTATCAACTCTATAAAAAAAGAATTCACCTTCCAATGCAGGGTATGCAGGTTCGATCCCTGGAAGGGGAACTAAGAGCCTGCATAACACAGCACAACTAAGACCAAGTGCTGCAACAAAGAACCATGCACGCTGCAATGAAGACCCAGCTTGGCCAGAAATAAATAAAGACACACCATGCCATTTATTGGAAGGTTGGAAGGCATAACATAGAAATGATGTCAAATGATCACAGATTGATAGGTATAATGCATTTTCTATCAAGACATACTAATTAATATTTATTAAGTACTTACTACATCCCAGGTATTCTGTTAAGTAATTTATCATTAAGCATTATTTATTCCGTGCTTATTACAATAAGCATTATTTCATTCCGTGTTCATCTTATAAGGAAGGGACTGTTATCATTCTTGTTTTGGAGATAGAATTTGAGGTTCAGAGAGGTTAAGCAACGTGCGTTAAGGTCCTGCAACCTGTAACTGGTGAGCTGGAATTTAAAGAATACACCTGTATTCTTTGTTTCTTTATTGAGGTATAACTGACATACAATACACTGCACATATTTTAAGTGTACAAGTGGTAAGTTTCTGCGTTTGTGAAACCATATCCAGGATGAATACAGTGAACTTACTCATGAGTCCAAAAGTCCCCTTGTGCCCTTTACTTTCATCCTGTCTCAACCACCCACTGATCTATCACTTTATGTTAGTTTGCAATTCCTAGAAGGTGGGGTTCCTAGCAATATACAGTATGTCCTCATTTATTTAAAAAATCTGGCTTCTTTCACTTAGCATCATCATTCTGAGATTCACCCATGTTGCATGTATGCCCATTCTTTTTACTTGCTGAGTAGTATTCCATTGCATGAACATACCAGAGTGTGCTTATCCATTTCTTGCTTGGTGGACATTTGGGTGATATTCCGTTTCTGGCTATTAGAAATAAAGCTGCAAAGAACATCTGTGTACAAATTTTTATTTAGACACAGGCTTTCATTTCTCTTGAGTAGACACCTAGGAATGGAATGGCTAGATCATATGGTAGGCTATGTATTTAACTTTCTAAGAAACTGCCAACTGTTTTCCAATGTAGGCTCAAGCAACTCTTCTTCCCTTTTGGGACCCAGTTTTCCTACCTGTGAAACCAAGCAGTCCTTTAGGGCCTTCCCAGGGACAGATACCCCATGTCCCCTGCCTCCTGTTTGTAAGAAAGCTTTAGCCTCCTAAGTCTGAGTTCCAAAGAATAAATTTAATCAGATGTAAAAAAAATGCCAAAACAAAGGAGAACAGTCAATCAAGACAAAATAATACTAGTTTAGTCATAAAACAAAATCAAGGGCCTTTAGTTTCGCCTCAATGACTATACAGAATATCCTTAGCCAGATCCTTGGGGTTTTCTTTGCAGATAGTAAAACCCCCAGCATGTGGGAGAAGTGAACTGTATGCTGACCACAAACATGCAGACTCTAGACCAGTTGGAACCAGAAGGTTGATGATATTGTTATTTTAATAACTTCCAGAATACCACACTGTTATCTCACCACCAACCAGTCAGAAGAAAGTCCCTGAGCTGATCATGCACCCTACAACCCTTTCCCCTACTGTTGCCTTTAAAAGCCCTTCCTGAGAGCCATCAGGGAGATCAGGTATTTCGAGCATGAGCTGCCTGTTCTCCTTGCTTGGTGTTTCGCAATAAACACTGCACTTGCCTTCACCACAACCCAGCGTCTGTAGGCTGGCTTTGCTGCACACTGGGCAGGCAGACTCAAGTTTGTTTCTTTACCTGAGAAGAAGCAGAACCCCTAGCTCTGGCACTAGCCTTTTCCACTGCCTGCCACCCCAGCCCACCACCACCACTACATACACACACAGAGGAAGGCTTTAGGAATGTAAAAGGAGTGAGATATCTGTCTCACAGCAGAGTGTATTTAAAGGCAAGTTTCCAGCCTCCCTTCTCAAGTCTCCCTGGGACAGTTTTCAGATAGGAGAATGGACCAGGTTCAGGACCAGAACACGTCAGGTGTATTCCAGTGGTGTGGAGAGAATCCTGAGCTGACCTGTCCCCTGATGTTTCTGGATGGTGGCATAGAAGGAGGAGATGTGGTTAGGCAGTGGGCAGGGCAGCCACCTCATTCTTAGAACATGTCTCCAAACCTGTGCATGGACCCGGGCTCACAGACAGTTCTCCGGTGCATAGCCCGTCTGCTTCCTTAGTGGAGCCACAGACCACACACTGGCACTGGAAGGGCCCCAAGAGACTCAGACCAACTCTATCCTTTAACAAGGCCAACCCAGATGCCAGCGTGCTGAGGGCCTTGCCCAAGCAAGGGTGGAGCTGAGATCTTTGCACGCTGCCTTGTAACCACACCCTGCTGGACAAATACATAGTACCTTGGCTTCAGATACCAAGGGAAAGTTTCAGAAGCATGAGGTTCAAAACAGGTGAAAGTAATTTGTGTTAGACTAGGATAGGTCTTCCCAGCTGTCTCCGTGGTAAAGAATCCATCTGCCAGTGCAGGAGCCGCAGGAGAAGCGGGTTCAATCCCTGGGTCGGGAAGATCCCCTAGAGGAGGAAATAGCAACCCACTCCAGGATTCTTGCCTGGGAAATCCCATGAACCGAGAAGCCTGGTGGGGTCTTCTGGGGTCGCAAGAGTCAGACATGACTTAGCAACGGAGCAAGCGAGGATAGGACAGGTTAGGTTAGAGGTCACCCTTGCAGGAGGCGATCCCGGGAGGGAGCCCAGGTGGGCTGTGGGATGCCAGAAATGTCCAGGCTCTTGACCTGCTGGGTATAGGATGTGGCAGTTCCCATCAAGCTGGACAGGTGACATGTGTCCACTACATTTCAATAAAAAAGTACTTTTAACAAACGAATGAAAAGAGACAGGAAAGGCAGTTTGTGGCCTGAACATGGTTGGGCTTCCCCATGGCACAGAGGGTAGTGTGTCTGGCCCCCCAGCTGAGCCCCTGGGAAGGGGCTGGAGGGCCGGTCGCCTGCGCTTGTTGGCAGAGCAAACACCCAGGCCTCTGAGCGCACTGTCTCCTCTGTGTACACAGGGTGTTAGGCCAGGCTCCGCTGAGCTGCACTTCAGGGCGACAAAGACAACAATGCCACCATCTCGTAACTGTCAACAGCATCTCCGTGCTCCAGGCTTTGTTCCAATATTTGTGGAGCCAGAAGGGCCAGGTCGCCTTTATGATATTGACTTAGATGCACCACTAACCAGCAAAAGAAGAGTGCCCGGGCCTGTGGGCTCACGGCTGGGGCCTTTGGGACGGGCGTGGCCTTAGGCAGATGGTGCAGGGTCCTGGAAACCCCACCCGCTGGCTGTTGTTACCATTGTTACTGTTACTATTATCTTCCTGGTGAAGCCATGAGTTTCCAGACTGTTGTGAAGACGCCCTCAAGTCCTTTGTAATCCGACCTGCCAGATTTGCAGGGAGAGCTGGAAAGATGAAGCATGAAGTTTACATCTGGAACTGAAGTTTTTGGAAAATGGCAGTGGAAAGTTTTTCATAAGGAAGTTTTCTTTTTTTATAGGAAAAAGAATTTTTCTTTTTCTCCTTAACTGGATCACACTCTATAAATGCCAAGCTTGTTAGCCTCTAGTCGAGTGTTTTACTGCCCCCAGCGATTTCTGAGTGAGACACTCTACCACTGACAAATACTGAGGCTACTTTCCAGAAACTCGTGTTGCCAGGGGAAGCCCCCGCTCCCCCTTGTGAGCCCCAGGCCTCGGGGCCGGCCGTGACCTGTGACCTCTGGCAAGGGGCCAGCCTGCGTCAGCTGGACAAGCCGGCCGGGACACACCGCCCTGGGGCTCTGCTCTCCAGGAGGGGCTGACCCCTCGCTGCAGGTGCCCTGTCCCCGGGGCGGCCTTGCTGTCCGTCAGGTGACCAGAGGCTCAGAGCCTCTCTGCGGTCTGAGAGGGTTTCTCTTCTTTCCGTCTCATCAGAAGAGCTCGCCCTCCGTGCCCTGCCCCTCCCTCGGCCTCCAGGCCCACACATTCAGTGAGGCCTTCAGTAACCATTAATTTAGCCAATTTCCTGGGCCCCACCGTTCCCCAGGGACCCCACTTTGGTGGGCAGCAGCGGAACAAGACCGCCTGCTGTTTCCCCTTCCCTTTTAATTACACGGGGACAAGCTTCCTTGGGCGGACTTTGGGAGGCAAGCCCCGGGCCAGGCTGGCTGCCCTCCATGAAACAAAGCACACATGTTCCAGAGAATTCCCTCCTCGCCTAATCCGGGCTGGGAAGAAAAGGGCTTTTCTTCTTGTTGTCAAAGGGGGTCTTCGATGCTAAGATACCATTTTGTGTCTCAAGTCATGTCACGGGACTTCTGCCTGGGCCTTGCGGCCTGCTCTTTAGAAATGAAAGACACAGTCCGTGCTTCACCTCAGGACAAGTACCACCCCCCCCAACACGCCCACCCCAAAATGCAGGGGCTCGGGGGCCAAGAGAAGCAGGGAAATCTCCCAACTCCCACTGTTCCTTTCTTATCCCAGCAATCTCGTCTTTCTGGACTATTTGCCCAAAGGATGAGTAGGGAGGGCTGGGCATCACCTGCTGATCTCAAGGGTCATGAATATTCTTATAATCCCCTGGAAAGAGGGACCCTTTCATTAACGAAGCAGATTCCTCCTGGTGGCTGGGGGGCTTGCCACTCCTTCCTACCGGCAGCCTGCCTCCTCTCTGCTCCATAGCCTCTGGGTCCCAGCTGGTTTCTCCAGATTTTCCAGAGGCCTGGCTCTGCCGCTTTCCCTCACCAATCTATGTCCCTATTTTACGAGTGAATTAAAGAAAGTAACAGCAAAGATATTACAGACATGCAACCTGATGCTTAGAAAGGAGTTGGATTCAGGCCCAGAGAAAAAGAAACTTCTTGCATCGCTGATAGTTGCACACACTTAAACGTTTACACTTTACCTCTTGCCAAACAAGGTAAAGTGTAAACGTTTAAGTGTGTGCAACTATCAGCGATGCAAGAAGCAAGAGGCTTGAAGGTAGCTTTTGGAAATACCCATGAAAATTCAGATGAAGAAATCAAAGATAACTGCAGGGGAAGTAGTAAAATGAAATCAAGGCAGAGTGAAGTCGGTTAAGACATGTAAATGTAAATTTCCATTTGTGAGCAAGGCTCAGCTGAGAATTTAGCTTCCGGCTTCCTAGCAGCCAAAGAAAAGGGAGAAGAATGGTTGACAGAAGGTCAGAGCACGCCAGGGGCTCAGGGGAAGCAGTTCTTGAAACTGAACCCTGACATGTATACACTGTTGATGCTATGTATCAAATAGATAACAAATGAGAACATGCTGTATCGCCGCACACCAAACTCTTCCAGATCCTCTGTGGTGACCTGGATGGGAAGGAGATCCACAAGGGACGGGATACACATATATGTCTGGCTAATTCATTTTGCTGGACAGTAGTAGAAACTACCAAAAATTGTAAAGCAACTACACTCAAGTAAAAAAGAATTCTAAATAAATAAAAACAATGTAATGCAAAAAGAAAAAAAAAAAAAATGAAAGAATCGAAGGCCTGAAGCTCTTTGCTCCCTACCCCATCCCCGTGAATGGTGAGATGGTGAGTCTTCAAACAAAAACACTATGTACTGCATTGAAAATGTCATCTCTGGTTTAAGTTTCCTTAAACTGTGCCTTAAAATGGTTGAATGTACAACTCACATAGCAATGATTACTTCACTCACTAGACTTCCTTCTACTCTTGCCATTGTATTTAAAATATATCCTGCATTCAGGCTAAGAAACAAACAAATAATTCTTATGGGGTCAGCATTGCTGCAGATATTTTAAACAAAGGCTCCGATCGTATCGCTAAGCCTTATAGTACAAAGCAATCATTTTCAAAGTTTTAATCTTTTAAAAAGTACTGTGCACACCAAAGTTTTTGCTGACATGGGTTTATGTCTATTGATATTTAATATTTGATATTGATATATTAGAAACTGAAACATAAAAAATTAAAATATTTACTCTAATAAATTTTTAAAAATAAAATGATTCCATGTTTTAACATAAATTATATTTCTTATGGAAAACAAAAGAATGTAGTGTCAAGAATAGCCTTCTAAAAGTTCTTTGCAATCCTTTTAAATATCCAGCTTGATAGGAGATAAATGGATTCTTCTATCTGCTTTTAGATTCAATCTGTTGCAATATGTTGTTTTGGTTGAAGGCGGTGAAGAAAACTTGGCCTCACACAGTAATGGGATGAAAAAAAAACAAGGAGAATGGGAATAGCCTTTCCAGGTAATCGTGCAGCTTCTTTGATGCGACACTAACCCTTGACAAATCAGTGAACCTAACCTCTGTGACATAAAATCCTTTGGTCCATTCCCTGCTTAGAGAGGAGCTTCCCCCCATGCCTGTTCTCGATCTGTCACACACTAGCTGATCAGAAAATACTGGTTTCCTTGGTTATGCAGATCTTCCAGCTGACACATTGCTCTTGACAATAACAAAAAAATCACATTCCTGGATACCATCCTTCATCTCATCAGAAAAATACTGAGAAGCTATCAGACTTGTAATGTTTCTCCAAATTCTCATGTTGGCTTAAATGTACAAGTTTTCCCATTAGTGACCAACACAGCAGAGGTGTTTTCCTGGAAGTGGCAGGTTTACTCTTCTTTTTGAGAAGATATCTGCTTTATGAGTCAGTTTGAATTACCACAGTCTATTAGTCATTCTTTTAAGCAAAATGATATTCTTTGAAAAAAATGACAGTTTCGGTCATAAGTCAAATAATCGCACAAGTACCTTTTGTCAATACAACCATCATATTCTGGATTGCAAACAGTTTTTTATGTGACGCTCCTAATTTTTCACAGACTATGTACTTAAGGGTTGAGATTAAATAAAGCTAAAAATCAATAAAATACATTGGTAACATAGCAATACAAATTAATAAAATGAATGATTTTTAATATTTCATCAAGTCACTCTTTAATTAAACTAGCTTGCTTATTTTTTTTTTTTTTTAAACCATGAGTGCATCTTAGTAAAGATGACACAGCACCCATTAGGACAGGTCATGCCATTGTCTTGATCATGCTAAGCAGTGTTACCCACACTGCTTTCACAGAGCCAGTGAATGTTGACATAGTGAAAAGAAGAACCAAAATACCAGTGCTATTATAACATCATGTTGACCATGTGATCACTGAAAGGGTCTTAAGGACCACACTTCTTAGCTGCTGATGTAGAAGACTTGGCATCTAAGACAGCAGTTACTCTAGAAGTGATTCCAGATACCAAAAAGGAAGAGGATTTCCCTCTGAAAGTGGTTTGTATCTTGAGCATAGCTTTGATAGCTAAAGGAATTAGCAATGTATCTTCTGTTGCAGCAATAAATACTTCAGAAATTTAGTGCTAGAATCAAGTTATTTGATTAAGGTCAGACAAATGCTTAAAATAAGCCAGTAACTGAAATGTACTCATTTCATCACAATGACTACCTTATATTTTAAAGATCAAGTGAGATAATAACTGTGAAAGCTATATCCCAATTCAGGGCAGTGTTATTTAGAAAAGGCAGTTTTATATCAAAATAGTATCACAGGTTTTTACAAATGTCAGCATTAGAAGGACCTTTAGTGAACAGCCAATCAAACCCTCATATTTTATCAATGAGGAAATTCATAAAGATGCAAAGGACATTCCAAATTATAGCAAATCCTGGTTTATGGGTGCATAAATGGTTTTTTTGCCAGCTGAAGTGAAAAGTTAATTATTTAACCAGATAGCAAATGAAAAAATAGAACACATGCATGTGCTCACAAACACATAAACTTGAGTAAACATACAGATAGCAGTAAATGTTACCATACCTTATACATAACTCAGTGTCTACATAATACATGTTTTATAGACATGAAAAAAAAAGTTCACTCATTTAAATAGTTTTTTAATATTTGTCTTGTGCCAGATGTTGTGCTAAATGCTAGGGATAAGGAGATCTGTAACACTCAACGTCTGCCCTTAAATATCTTCCAGTCCCATGAAGAAACATGTGGATGAAGCAGCAATCCCAGTGCACAATGCTATGTCAAGACAGACACACGCGTGGGGTGCTAATGGGAAAGCAGCCAATTCAGGTGGGAGTCAGGGAGGAAGGAAGGGGGCACAGAAGTCTCCCAGAGGAAGTGGTGCTGGATCAGGGTCCCCAAGGATGGGATGAGAGTTATCAGAGCAAGGAGGACATTCCATCCTGAGCAGTGTGTGTGCACCGGCGATAGCACACACTGCTGATAGAAGGCGGGCTGATGGCAGCAAAATCTGTGGTTCTCCATACAGATGTGGGCTGAGGGGGGTGACTGAACTGCTGTTAGAGAAATGGGCAGATCCCATCCCCTGAAGAACTCTGTGCTAAAGATTCTGAACTTTATTTGAAAATTATCTGGAGACAGTTTTAATCAAAAATGGTCATGTTTGCATTTTAGATTCTTCTTCCTCGCAAGAGTATAAAGGATGCTTAAGAGAATTGAGAATGAAGGCATGTGGTGGGAAGAGAGATGAGCCGTGGGGCCATCTGAGGTGTGCAGAGACAGGAGGAAAGATACTAAGGTCAAAACTGTAGACATTGATGACTAGGTCTGTTGTTTGTATCAGGAACAAGGGGAGTCCTGGGTGTCTGTCTTGGCAGCCATCACAGTGCCTGTCACCAAAACAGTGAAATCTGGAGAAGGAACAGGTTTAATGAAGAAAGGGGTGCTTGCACTTTGGACAAGTTGAGTGTAAGACGTCTAGGGTACATGCAAGTAGGGAGTTGGAGCTGGTGTTTGGTAAGGAGAGAGAGGAACAGGATGGAACTGGAGAGTTTAGAGTCACAAGCAATGTGGCTGGAAGTTGAGCAGGTAGGAGGAATGGAGACAGAAAAGGAGAGTTCCAAGGGGGCACTCCGAGAAAGGCCCACCCTTGGGAAGGTGGGTGGACAGTCCTGACAACCAGCAGCCATTTTGTCATAAGATGGAGGATGAGGATAAAGTGGGGTCACAAAAGGACAGAAGTCAAAGAAATGAGTTGACAGGGAGAGAGAGAGAACAGATGTCACAAAGTATTACCTGGCCTTAATGAGTCAAACAAAATAAGTATAGAAGCATTTGGGGGGATTAGCATGGAGGTCGCTGGGGGCCTCTGTGAGAAGCAGTGGTGGAGGCAGTGATGACATGGAGGAGGGAGGCCCAACTGGCAAAGAAAAATGCCAGCTTGGAGTGAGTTAAAGAATGAATGTGGCGGTGATCTCTCTTTCAAGGAGCTTGGCTGAGAATGAAAAGAAATATAGTGCATAGTTTACAGATATATAGGGATCACGGGAGATGATGATTTATTTCTAGATCCTGTGATTCAAGGACATTTTAAAAGTTAACTTGCTTTATTTCCAGATAACTCTACCCAAAGTATTCAGAAGACAGTAAGTTAAAGTGGTGGCATAAAATGGAGGATGAAGTGGAGGTATAAAGTGGTGGTATAAAAGTGGACGATGAAGGAAAACATGTTCAAATTAGAAAAATGTAAAAACAGCTAACTCAAGCAGGCATACTGAATACGATACCCTAAATCCAAGTTTCCTTACCCTCGCGTGATAAAGTGTGGCCTGTTAGCAGGGCCAGTAGGCAATACGGAGTCAGTCCCTTTGTGCCCCCGGGAACATGAGGATTCACACAGCTCACACTGCGCCCTCCCAGACAGCCAATTCACAGTCTTCAAAGACCTACTGGGTCCTACTTCCCTCCCATGTTCCGGTGCAAATTAAGCTCGTGCCCTTCCCTCTGGCAGGGAGGAGATCTGGGCGTGAACTGTCTCCTTGGCAGTCAGGAGATCCCAAGACTGGGCGGCCCAGTTCCCAAGGTCTCGGGTGTGGTGAGGTGCGGCAATGAGTCCTAGAAATAGAAAAATGTTCTATTTGCAAACATTCCCGAGGGAGCTGGAACTTTCTTATCTACAACTCTCAAAATGCCTGCCTTCTGAACTCACAACCTCTCAAACTTCTCTGACGCCCTTTGCCAAGAGTAGCTTCAGCCTCAGGCTTCCTGCTAAGCGATGCAGGCCATTTCTAGCGGAGAGGCAGTTTCCAGGGCAATGGTTAAGTGTACAGACACAAGAAGCCAGATATCCCAGGTGGAAATTCCCACTTTGCCACTGACGAGCTAAGCAAACTCGAACAACTTGAACAGCTCAGAGACTCCATTTCTTTTTCTTCCCCTCCTACCTATAAAAGGGGGAAAATACCAGAATCTAGCTCTCAGGGCTGTGGAAACCAACAGTGTTCATGAAGGTTAAGTGTTTACAGTAGGACCTGACACAAGATCAGCAAACGTTTCTATCATTATTTAGGAGGATTTAGGGAACACCTTGTACCCAGTTTGGAGGCAAATATGCTGCTTTCCACTGAAAAGAGAATGTAATCTGGAAAATGTCCTGTCCTGACTTAGCTGGACCAGGAGACATTTTCCTTTGGGTTTGGGAAAACATTTTTAGATGCAAAGTGTAATCAATGGCAGAAACTCATAGGCCATCTGGGCTGGAGGCCTTCGGGACCATCCCAGAGCAGAAAGGGGCTCTGATACGATCACCTATCACGTGAGCACAGAGCATAATTAGAAGCACAGCTCTCTGGCTGCATGGCCTGTTCTCTGCCTTGGCTCTCCTACAGAAAAACACACAGGTTCAAGACCTGAAAGTATGTGCTTGTCAGGGCCTTGCCCTTCTTAGTAGCTGCCTTCTTTCTGGTGGAATTTTTCCAAGTAGAATTCTTTTTCTGGAACCAGTGATGAATTCTTGATTACAAATCCAGGAAACACACACACACACACACACACACTCAGTATTCAATAGCCTTTCCTTTATGACAAAGCATGCTTTAGTGAGTGAGGTGGTTTTATTCCAGCTGTGCCACAAATTATCAATACAAAATAATTATTTAATACTAAGATTCTGGATTACCTCCTCCTCGTGCTCAGCTGTGTCCGACTCTTTTTGACCCGCCAGGCTCCTCTGTCCATGGGATTCTCCAGGCAGGAATACTGGAGTGGGTTGCCATTTCCTCCTCTAGGGGATCTTCCCGACCCAGGGATCGAATCCGAGTCTCCTGCAGTGACAGGCAGATTCTTTACCACTGGGCCACTGGGGAAGCCCAGTACCCCTTCCTCAATAAACCTTAAAATAATGTGCTCTGAATACTCAGAATTCACTGAAAATATGAAAAACTGGTATGACAAGTGCTGTTTTCCCTGACTGAAGTTCACCAGTGTGACTTTCAGAACTGAACAGTTTGATGTTTAGAACGAAACGCTTTTATGTAAGTCTGTGCATCTTGTTCAGTCGGGGTTTTCCCTGAGCGCTGACTCACCCAATCCAGGTCTCCCTTTATGAATATGCCTGCCTCTACCAGGCTGCTCACAACACGAAAAGGAACTGCCATTTCAGAAGAGTTGAGGAGGGGAGGCAAAGGGCTGTTTAGCACGTGGCCAGCCCATCTAATACCTGCACTTTGTTCAAGATTCTGTGCTGAAACCTACCTGGGATCCCAGAAAGACTTGGCCAACAAGCCGGTCTTGGGACTGCAGGTAGCTTCTCTGAGCCAGAGTTGACCTGCTGGTAACATGTTCCCTTTAGTCCAGCCTTATCATCAGAGAAGTTAGAGCTCTGTGTATCTAAATGAAGCTAAAAACCTATGCATCTCTAGGAATGACCAGAAATCATATTCTTTTCAGAAGCCCTGATAATACTGTCACTCAAATCCAGTGAGGCCAGAGGTGAGCATAAAGTTACAGTTTAAATCAGAGATTTCAAATGGTGACCCAGTAGTGTGGGTAGTGTGTTATAGAAGTTTTGGTCTGACTCACACACTAAGACTCTTAAAATCAGCTGCTAACATTTCAAAGGAAGGTTTCATAGGACTCTCAGGATCCCCAACTTCTACAAAATGATTGGCTTTGGAGGTATTACATCTGTGTCCCCTGACATAAATCATCATGGAACAGAAACGATACTTCCCTGGGGAGTCAGAAGGCAAGGGTTTCAGCTAGACCACTAATTGAACAAATTGCTTCTCTCTGGGCCTTTTTCTTCTACTTTTTTCCTTCTTTAAAACAAAACAAGAGTTATTGTTGTTCTAAAACTATAATTCATTTTCTAGATAAGCAAAGTAAATCTGAGGGTAGAAAAAAAAAAAAAAAGATACAATTCCTCTGGAAATCACACCATACTCTGTACAGTTAGCCAGGTGGTAGGAGGTTTTAAAAATGTTTCAGAATATATATAACTGTTAACACAAAAGATTATCCAAACTATAGGCGCCGGTATATAAGTCATGGTAACTCAGAAAGAAGAAACTATTTTTAAAGGATGAGGTGTTGGGTCTCATACGCTCGGGAAGATGGAAGCTGCCCGCCACCAGATGCTGAGCATGCAGACTTGCTACATATCCATCTGCCATGGAAATTTCCCTGCTTCCACATTCTCATCTTGTCGTTCTGAGGTTGAGCATGCCACGCCTCAGCCGTGGAGGCTTTCTGCTCTGGTGGCTTCAGACAAAGTTACCATTAACTCCCCAACCTGCAAGAAAATTATTTGATACAAAGGATTCCAAAATGTCCTCCTCTCCCCCTACAAGCCTGCAAACAAATGGTACAGGAATGAGGTCAGAAAGGAATCCCCCGCCTACCAGGCCCCTGAATTCATTTACCTACCTCAGAGCCCATTCAGGGGAAGGGGTGGGACTGGGAACAAGAGCCCCTTGGAGGCCAAGTGGAGTTTGGGGGTCGAGCGCTACATTACAAGATCTGACAGGCCTTTGCCAGCCTTCAGCTTCTTTGTGTCTCTCACATAATAGAGAAACACAAACTGAGCAGCACACGATCTGCAGTTACACCCTTGGACCCAGCACACTCTTTGCAAATGCTAATAGTATTGTAGCATCCTGTCACCCAGGAACACAAAAAAAGGATGTTGATTTTCACATGAACCAGAACACGCCCATTGTACACAAGTTGGTGACCAACTTGTAGTATCTGCACATCAAAAGCCCAGCCAATCACAGGGCACACAGCTGGTGAACTGCCCCGAACGGGGCTGCCTGGCCCAGAGAACAGATCCAAATGCCCTGTCCCCGCCACAGTGACAAAACACAGGACTTCTGAAGTGAATGGGCCCACAGTTTCAGGGTCCTGATTCAGTGAAGACCAGAGCAATTGGTATAACTAGCAAGAACGTCAGTGTCTCAGATATTTAAAAAGAGAAATCTGAATGTATGAAAATGGGAATGGCTTCATGCTTCTGCTGAGAGTCTTCAATACAGCAGAGGCTGCAGAGGGCAGGGATGTTCAACTAGGCATGCACACTAGTGGGTATCAGAGGAATACAGAAGCTCCCAAGAATGTTGGCAGGAAAGTATTTATTATCTATTTCTTATTCTAATAGTCCTGGGAAAGTAGAAACTTCAGGGCAAGACAATGAAAGAATATATAAGATATTCCTGAAAATAAACTTAATTAAAGATTGCAAAGGTTTCTGTTAATAGCTTTTGGAAAGTGTTTAAGGCAGTCAAAATTTGGAAAAATAAAATATTCAATCAAGGTTTTGAAAACAGGTAACATTAATTCTGTATCTTAATAGTTGGGCTAACTCAAAAAGAGAGGATCTGTAGAAGTAAAATAGGAAAATTAACATGATTAAGATGTTGAGGGAAAACTGCAGAGTATTCATTTCCACTCCTACAACTTAAGGTCTGGGGTAGCCCTGAGATTAGAACCCCCCCCCCCCTGAATCTCAGTATCACCTTGCCTTGCAGGGACCTGTAGGGAAACATACATCCCTGCAGGGCTTTCCATTCTCAAGATGCGGCAGAAACCTCATATAAGTTAGGGAAAGCCACCCTAGGGCATTTCTGTAAAGTTAGCTCTAATTGCAATTTCTAGGTATATCAGTGCCCTATATACTCAGAATTTATAAATACGTTCATTTTCCTAAAAGTATTTTTGACAGCGAGTGAGCATGCTTTGGACAGTGGCTTGTAACCAGATCTGTTTTCCAGTTTAGACTCTATTCACATGAATGACATTGGTTACTTAAAACTTTTCTGAGCCTATTTTCTCATTTATAAAATAGAAATAACCCTGCCTGCGATAATGGATGCGTAACACAAGACGTACTGGTTCCTTTGCTTTAAAGTTCTTTTCTTCAAAATTTAAAAGGAAAGTCAAAGAAGTTTCATGGGATTAATCCTTGGAAGAGACAGAAGAGTGGCCTAAAAGTGTTTCAGGGGGTTTCCAGATAGATCCCCAAAAGCTCATGGCTAATGACAGTCCACTTCCCTGCTGTCCTTTACATGGACACTAAGAGTCCTTCTGGGAGTCCTCCTCAGGGTGTGTGGCCACCCCTGCAATGCTGTAGACGGAGGTGGCTGCACACCTTCCCTCCCAAAATGCATCAAGCACCACCTCCTCCCATTAGTGTTGCCGCTGGCAGTGGGGAGGCACGTTCGCTGCGAGCTGGTATGTGCCTGTAGTCCCAGCTACGCGGGGTGCTGAGGCAGGAGAATCATCTGAGCCCAGTTCTGGGCCGTAGTGCACTATGCTGATTGTGTGTCTGCACGGAGTTTGGCATCAGTATGGTGACCTCTGGGAGTGGGGGACTACCGAGTTGCCTAAGGAGGGGTGAAATGGCGCAGCTCAGAACTCCTGTGCTGATGAGGAGTACTGGCTGCATTCCACCTGGAGCACCAAGGAGTGCAAGTGTGAGGCCTTCTGACTTAAGCCCTCTAGACAGATACAGTTCTTAATGGAGAAACAGTAAGGACGGCATTTTTGTTAATGACCCATGACTACTTCCATGTTAAGATGTATGGAAAAGAGATTAAAAATGGAACACAAACTAAGGAAGCAGAGAAATGAATAGGTTCATTCCTTAAGAGATATGTTAATTTCAATACTTCCTGGTAGCTGAGGCAAAAAGACGGGTGAAGTCTTGAGTTCTCTTTGACAGAAGGGAAGCACTGTATACAGGCTTCCCTGGTGGCTCAGGCAAAAAAGAGTCTGCCTGCAATGCAGGAGACCCGGGTTTGATCCCTGGGTCGAGAAGATGCCCTGGAGAAGGAAACAGCAACCTACTCCAGTATTCTTGCCTGAAGAAGTCCATGGATTCACAGAGAGATGGACATGACTGAGTGATAAACACTTTAGCACTATATGCCTTGGTCTGGAATGGAAAACTCGGCTGGTCCTGAACTGCCTCGTAATCCTTACTTTAAAGAACCTAACTGTTAACTGAGACATGTCATTTTACCTTTGCAAAAGGTGCTGTGCATTTTCTTCAAACAGGTGCATCATAAAATATTTGTCTGTGAAAGCAAAGGATATAATATTAGATAAATTAATAAGTGGGTAAAGATAAGTAGTTCAGGCAGTAATCCTTTCTGATTTGGCCTAATTCTTAGATAAACTTTAGCAAAACAAACAAGATGGAGTTAACCTATTCCCTACATACTTTCTCACAAATGTTAGAAGTCTCAAGCTTTTGGCAAGTATTAGATCATGTACACCATGACCATAATTTTTCACAAGTGGATAAAATTCTAATTCCTGTGTTGTTGCTATGATTTAGTTATTCCAAGAGACAGTTTCAAAATGGACATTCTTCTTTGAACTCTTAAGGAGTGAAACCTATATTCTTAACTCTACCATAAGACATACCTCTCTGGAGGCTTCCGGCAGTTTTCATTGGATCTTCAGTGGGGTCTCTGGCCTACAATTTTTTAAATGACTTTTTGCATTTTCTCAAATACTTGGATAGGAACCATGCTACACATAGGTTAATTAGTTAAAAACAAAACATACCACATAGAGTAAGGAACTGGTTTACAAAAACATTTAAAAGCTGTAGTTACTCCAGTCAATGACTTGACCCCAAATAAACCTTAACACTGATCCTGTAGAATGTGAACAAAACCCACATGAAGGCTTCACAGGGTGATCATATACACATTCTCTGTCAAGCTGGTAACTCAACTCTTATTTCAAGATACACACTTAACCCAATGCCTTATGATGTACATCTTTCCTCAGCTTATTTGATAAAAGTGCCTTTAGGCTAAGTATCACTCACGTTTAAACTCTGGACACTACTCTGCTTTTTAATCTTTGACAACTTTTATAGTGCCTGTCTTAAGTTTTCTACATCTATCAACTTAGTCTAATATGTGCAGAAATTATTTATACTTAGTTTATCGCAAGTTGAATATTGTTTAAATTTAAATAGTAATCATTATTTTAAATAACACACTTTGTAACATAATTAAATAATACATCTCTATTATTTACAGGCACATGGTAGCTGCTTCACTTTGACAAAGATGCTAATTCTTCAGCTGAAAGTATAGGCAGAAAACAGATAAATTACCCTACGAAATCTTCAGGAAGCAAACTCTTCAAACTTTCTTGATTTATGAAGTTCTTGAAGTGCACAAAGGATGAAATAATTTAAAACGCAACTACATTTGGGGTCTCACACTAGGAGTGGTCTGTTAGCACTGATAAGTGAAATAACTGTTAATATGATTGAAATATGTCCTTCCCTATAAATTTTCTCAAGGAATTTAAAGACTGTCTTAACATCTATTCACCAGAAAATATACCACACTCCAGCGACTGTGCACTACTTATGGAAGTAATCGTGACTTTACAGACGCTTCCTGGTTTTGGCTTTAGCTAACCATATGAATCAGGGAGAAGAAACACCCACACTCTGTCTTATTTTACATATCTAATGATCACCAAATCTTTAGCTCAGCTGGTAAAGAATCCACCTGCAAGGCAAGAGACCCCTGTTTGACTCCTGAGTGGGGAAGTTTCCCTGGAGAAGGGAAAGGCTACCCACTTCAGTATTCTTGGGCTTCCCTGGTGGCTCAGATGATAAATAATCCACCTGCAATGTGGGAGACCTGGGTTTGATCCCTGGGTTGGGAAGATCCCCTGGAGAAGGGCATGGCAACTCACTTCAGTATTCTTGCCTGGAGAATCCCCATGGACAGAGGAGCCTGGTGGGCCATAGCCCATATGGTTGCAAAGAGTTGGACACGACAGAGCAACTAAACACACACATGAGCAAAGTTCTGGGAAAAATTCTAAAATTAAAAAAAAAGGGAGTTCGTAATCGAGTGGTGGATGGAATGAAGTGATCTTTAAGGTTCCTTCTGGTTCTAATACTTAATGATGCCTTCTTAGCCTCATAAATGACTAAACAGGTTAGCATCATCAATGAAACTGATGGCCATGGTAGCAAAATACAATACATTTAAAAAATATATTTTACCAAATACCAAACTGTATTGACAAATATCAAGACATGAAAAAAAGCATGGTTAGATCATGCACAACTGTGCAATGTGAGGCATGTGAAAGTCAAGCATTCAAAGAAGAGCCACATATTAAGAGGCTTGTTAGACCATGAATTTGGTTATACTGGGGAGTCAATTATCATCCTGGGTGCATAAGTTTCTCTCTCTCCCCACCTCATTATAACAAAGACAACTTAAAAGATGCTCTCCAATAACATGATTTCAGTGTCTTTAATTACTCATCTACACCAATGATCTTAGATCAAGCACAGGCAAAATATAAATTGCAGTAACATCTACATATAGTGTGAACATTTTTAAAAATAATACAAAGTTCATTCATAGTGCACAAGTAAAAACAAGGCTAAGTTTTAAATATTTAAACATAAAGCCATGATTATTCAAAAGGTAAGCATATTTATAAGCACATTTCTATACTGCTGAAGTTCCTGAAACTATAGCATATACCAGCTTAGAGAACTAAAACTGAAAAAAAAACAACAAAACCCACAAAACTTTGATCCCCTTTATTGGAAAACTAAAACATATTTCTTTTAGCACATAAATACATCTAAAATAAATAAAAATAAAATTATTGACTGGTTAAGGGATTTACCTTTTAAACCTACACTCTGAATCTTAATATCATATGCAAAATTCCCAAATTATAAGGTCAGGAAATACCACTCTCTGCAACGTTCCCTACTCATTATTACACTATTCATTTGTATCTGGAGGCTCAATAATTTGTGGGAAGGAGTGTGTTGGAGTAAAGCCTGGAAAGAGGGGATAATACAGAGAAAAGAGGACATAATTAAGCAGCTAAGAAAGGCTGACTGCTCCGCTTCTAACTACAGCTCAGCTGAACTATGGTTCAACCGTGGAGCTGCAGGAACCGCTCATTTCCTATCATTCACTGCCTACATAGCTTGATTTCTTAAATTGATACCTGGATTGAGTAAATTTTAGATACAATCTATTTACAGTTGTTCAGTCTTCAGTACAGAGCTTTGTTCGTTCTATTCCTTGCAAATTCTGTGGTGAAAAACAAAATGACTCCTGGTCTCATTAGAATTTAACTTTTGTATACTGAATTTGTTTCTACTTGTTACATTTTTATACTTTTGTGTAGTGATTTGTTTGCATTTGAATAATTTGTGATTTCTGAACTACTGACACAACACAGTTTACTGCTGAGAATTTGAGAGGTTTTTTTTTTTCTTTTAAAACATCCAATTTTAAGAAATAGCTAGCTTTTGAGTGGGGAGGGAAGCATGCTTAGTGTGAGATCTACCATAAAGGAAAACAATATATAATCCATGAAAGAAGTCATATTACCAAGTAGGACAGGGAAATGTCTGGACTCTAAAAAGGGATTTTTAATAAAATTTTATTATTTATATATTTAAATCACAAATACCAATCTCAAAGAAATGGAGACATCTCCTTTAATCACCCCTTCTTAAATTTATAGAAAGAGATGCAATAAAAGCACTGACTTAACATCAGCCTTTTGCTTGGGGGAAATCTGTAGAAACACAGCTGAGCGCTTTTTTCCCTATCCATAGCTCACAGAAATAAACACGGTCCTTTTCCTTTTTTTTTTTAGAAATACATTTGTAGTTGTAAAGTTGCTGTGTTTTACAAGTGCAAAAATATTAATTACTAACTGAATGATGTCTGCTTCAGTGAGGGTATTCGCTCAATGGCCAGCAATAGTTAGAGGGAGTTAACCAGTAAGGTCACCTCTTAACTTTTGTACAGAACATCGGGGCACCCTATTCCCTCTCCATTCACCCACCCACCCACCCACCCACTGTCCCCAGGTCTGAAGGATACAGAAATGCTCTTGAAGACTCAGCTCCCAAATAAAATATATTGACACTCTCTGCTTAAAACTGCATCTACATCCTATCAAACAGTATATAACAAATAATTCCTGAATTTTCAATTTCTGAAATATTTTGTGGTATCCTTTAACCTTGCACATTGTGTCAGACCTTGATAGAGATCACAATAAAGAATGTACTGATGTTAAATTTAAAAAAATGTGGGAACTGTTACCAGAACATAATTCTAAGAAACTTAAAAATTAAGTAAACTGTAAAATAAAAACTGTCACAAAACTGGGCACTTTTATTAGAATACTAAAGGTGTAATGAAATGGCAGCAAGAAGCAGAGTTAAATGGCAAAGACATTGAAAGTAAAAAATGGCCTATTTCTTTGCTTTAAAGTCTTTTAGCCATTACAAAATATTAAAAAAAAAAAAAAAAAAAAACCACATGAAAATGGTGTGAGGATATTACCATAATTGAACTGCAATGAATTAAACTTTATATTTTTCTTTAAACATCCAGGGAAGAAGGGAATGGTCAACATAATTCTAACTGTTGAAATAATTTCCATTTAAAACACAGTTTTATGAAAGAAGGCTTTTCCTGAGGCCTCAATGAAATGTTTGACAATAGTCTAAATGAATTAGTCAACTGATTATTCTTAATCTTCCCCATCTTACGTCACAACCCAACAGCTCTGTCAACAGGTTAAAAAAAAAAACAAACCACTGTCAACAAGAAAGCCTAGCTCAAGTATAAAACATCCAAAATGAATGAATTCAAATGGATAGAGAAAGTACAAAAACATCAACTGAATCAAATAGGTAAGCTGTTACTGACTTAGCTTCTAAGGCAACTTCTAAGCTGTCAATGAAGGGTTGAAATCTTTCACTGAATGTACACAGAATTGTAATACAAATTAACCTATTTGAAGAGTTTTTCTGTTAACTCATTTTCTTTCAAGTAAATATAAACTGAGCTATCCTGGTCAAATAGCTTCTGTACACAGAACATTGCAGATACAGACAACAACTCAGCAGGTTACCATCATTTTATATACAATTGATAGCCTTTAGAAAATTGCCATAAGTTTTATTTCAAAACACCTAACATTCTTTCTCTGGAAAAGAAATTACATCAAGTAACGTTGGCTAATGAGTTAGTTGAACTCGTGCCACCAGAAATGAGACAACAAGCAGGAGTGCAAGTTTCTTATCTTCAAGGACAGCCTAATGGCCACACCACTTAAATTATCCCAGTTTCTCACTTTAATACAATAAAACAGAATGTTAATGGCATTTCCACTTTTCTTCCATTCAAAAGGCAGCTGACTGTTAAAGTGCCTCTAACACACATAAATCATTTTTATTCTGTGACTTTATTTTATGTTTAGAAAGGCAGAATAGCAGAAGAAAAAAAGGCAAGACAAAAGACTTTCGAGTTTTCTTTCTTCAGATGTATGCAGAGGTGATTATATGATGAGTAGGATGCTGTAAAAATAAACAGAATTTTCATTGGTAAATTTAGGTCTGGGGAGACAAACGTAAAATTTCTAAGTAAATTTTACTATTGTATGATCATAAAAATATTGAAGCTTAACTGCCTAAGTTGCTAGCTTCATTAAATTTAAAATATCCACTAGAACAATACAATATAGTTTTATCAAATATGATGTATGAATCAAAAAATATTGGAATTAATCTTCAGCAAGTATCAGTTATTCAAAATGATCAGGCTGAGTAACTACATGCATCTCAAAACTCACTGAGAAGAATACAAATTCCTTAAGATGCCTGGCAACTTTTATTAAATGGTCAAATGAAGCAAGGCTACAGTTTCACCAGATTTATTCTTTTACTTTTTTTCTCTAGCCTCACCTGTGGCATGTGAGATCAGTTCTCCAACCAGGGAACCTATCGAACCTAGGCTCCCTGCATTGGGAGCACAGTCTTAACCACTGGACCACCAGGGAAGTCCCAGATTTATTCTTTTAAGTGGATTTGCAGTATACAAAATAGATCATCTGTCCAACTCACAGATAAATGTAACAGTTCACAGAGCCATGAATCCCAAGGGGTGGGAAGTGCCCTAGAGAGCAGAGACAAGTAGGGAACAAAAAAAGCTGGGACTGTTTTCCGGTATACAGTCTGCCTCATAGGACTGTCTCGGCCTTCACCTGGGCCAGACACTTTGGCAGGAAAAGGCATGCTCCTGGCAGCAACAATCACTCCAGATGTCACACTGACCAGCTTAGGTAAGTGACACTGACCTGGTTGGCTCTGGGCTTCCTTATTTCATTAAAGAGATGGAAATGCACCTGATATTTTTAATTGGGCTTCTGTGAATTCCAACCCCCCAAAAAACTATATTTGTAAACAAAAGTATCAAGCAAACTCTGATGCACCTGATATTTTTAATTGGGTTTCTGTGAATTCCAACCCCCCAAAAAACTATATTTGTAAACAAAAGTATCAAGCAAACTCTGATCAAGAGAATTTCCAAATCCAGAAGATTCTCAAATGTTTCTAACATTAACTACTGATAGTAAGTAACTATGACAATGAGGAAGACATCATAACATTTCATGGTTTTAAAAGAAAATTTTCGTACACTGAAACTGTATAAAACGTTTACAAGTACAGACACTTAAAAATACTGAATTATTTTTGGCCTGTGTGAAAGACGGTTACTATTTAGTTTCTAGACACATTTTTGCATACATCCATACCTGTCTTAGCTTATGAAAGAGAAACAAACAAAGTAACAAAGAATCATTCTAAAGCTTTTTACTCCTTCCTCTCTCATGCATTGCTGGTGTACCTTTCTATGTGATATTGGTCTGAGTTGTGCTTCCTTTTTCTAGCTTGCTTTCTCAAATATATTGCCTCGACAGTACAAGAAAGTAGGCAATCTGATTTAAGGGCCTTTTCTGAACACAGTGCAGCTAGGGAGAAAAACTTTCACATTTCTACTCCGTTTACTTCTGTGTTGCAAGCTGTCTACAGAGCAAGGACTCACAAATAAAGTGAGTAATTAAATATTTTAAATAAGTGATAAGGTCTTAATTATGGCATTTTCCCTTTCTCGACTTTTTCAATAAAAGACTTCCTAATTATATTTTTTCAGCAATAATTAGCAATTAACTCTGCTATTAAGGGAAGTCTTCAAATATAATATTTTATTAGGCACTGCTTACAACGCCACACTACAGAATTAGACAAGAGCCCACACATTCAGAAGAGTCCTAAATTCTACAGCTGTCAAGTTATTTTAAATTGAAAAAGTTTATTTAAATGTTTTTAAATGCTGAAAATAAGATTAAGAACAATTATTAAAATTTTTAGTCAACCCAAAATAAAAAGCTTTGCAAGTGAACATATATGGTGATTATTCACTGAATACGGACAATGAGAAAATGAGTGCAACAGTTCAATTCTTTATAAACAGAAAACCTATGAGCCACCAGCATATCATGAAACATTTTAGCTTTGTTCATCTTTTTTCTGTTCAAAATGAGTTCTAGGGGAGATTTTTAGTTCAGCCACAAGGTGATCAAGTTATTCAAAAGAACATCATACATAAAAACTGTAGAATCTAGTTTTGGAAATTCCTACTTTTTAAATTATTTAATTACATTAAGATTATTATTAAGGAGTAAGTAGGATATAGTTAAGTAGAATGATAAACTACTAAGTTTTACATATAAATTTTGTGTTTAGTCAGTACCAATGCAGTAAAAGGTTTTTTTTACTCACTTATTGTAATTTATTTCTCCTGATGAAGAGCTTCAATAAATGCATCAAGTTTTTCTTGAATTTCTCTAACTTTTTCTGTAGATATAAAAAGATAACAAATTAATTAAAAACAAATTTATTTCTTGAAGACAATGGTTTGGGATACTTGAACTACTTAGGAAAAGGGGAAAAATCATCTTCACATGACACACCATCTGATATCCAAATGAAGTTCAAACAGATTATAGCAATAGCCCTTCTAATAATTTTTTGGAAAGGGGAAGAGTGTAGGGGACAGATCCTTTTGAGAATCTAATAAATGTTGCAGATTCTTACACAGAAAAAGGCAAATATAGATATAGGTACACATACAATTATGTGTAGAACTTTAAGGAGTTGTTAAGATTCTCTGGGGTCTAACCAAGGACTCACAGTTAGCATTATCTGGAACAGAGGAAAATATAAAATAATCAAACCAATTTTTTAACATTAGAAGAGAATACAAGTGAGTATATAACTGGCCTTCAACTAGGAAATGACTTTCTAGGTGTGAAGTAACAGGAAGAGTTACAAAGATCAACCAATATGACATTAAAATGTACACTTTATATGTCAAAATGTCCTAACACTGAAAGACAAAAAAGAAACTGTAGGAAGTACCTTCAACAAAAATGAAAAAGGCAGTAACACTTAAAAAAAAAAAAAAGTACTTTTCTTTTTGTGAATGAAGAAAGGAAAGTTTAAAAGCACCAGAGCCACTGAAGACAGATTTACATTATTTTATTTGATTTCAGGTTTTCACTTTAGGTGTTCAAATAAAATCTACAATTTCTCTCTGAAATATAAAAATTTCCTTCAAAATGTATTCACATGGCATGCCAATCCCCTAATATTAAAAGCAGAAAGAATCATGATTTATTCTACTTCACTGCTAACTTAATCATGTAGCTCCTATTTTAAAACACAGGTTAGGCATGCTATTGAACTGTGGTGCTGGAGAAGACTCCTGAGAGTCCCTTAAACAACAAGGAGATCAAACCAGTCAATCCTAAAGGAAATCAACCATGAATATTTATTAGAAGGACTGATGGCTGAAGCTGACGCTCCAATACTTTGGCCACCTAATGCGACTCATTAGCAAAGACCCTGATGCTAGGCAAGATTGAGGGCAAAAGGAGAAGGCGGTGACAAGAGGATGAGATGGTTGGATGGCATCACTGACTCAAAGGATGTCAGTTTGAGCAAACTCCAGGAGATAGTGAAGGACAGGGAAGCCTGGCGTGCTGCAGTCCATGGGGTCGCAAAGAGTCGGACATGGACATGACTTAGTGACCGAACAATAGTAAGCATAATAACAAGCACTTTTATCCTGTTAACGTAATATGTTTGTGAGAATTATCAATTAAAGTGAAATGACTGGTTCAAAGTTGGTGACCTAAAGGCAAAACTGCAAAGCCTTCTACTTTCTATTCTTACTCTTACGAAGTTTATATTTTTTCAGCTTTCCTTTTTTATTTTTTAAAAACTGAAATATAATTGATTTACAACATTTGCATCTTTTACATTTAAAAATAAATAATCTGCAATCAAAGATATAAGTATCCTTTTCTATCAATGAGACAGCATTTGTGATGAGTAGCCAATATAAAGAACTGTTCTTTTGGTAAATTCTTGTCAGCACTGTAGGAACTCAACATAGCCTACCAGAGTTGTATATAAAGAATGCAATGTCTTCATTTTCTTTTTCCAGTAATTTAGAACTTCTTAGTATTAGACTGAGATGAATACACACGAAAAAAAGCCAGGGCAGAGGGATCCCCTAATATTTTAAACAAATTATTTACTGAGAAAATATGTTAGTTAAATATAAACAAGAATTCCTTGCTTCTATCTAAAAAAATCAAACTCTTGGAAATTTAGTTTGTACTTTTTGTAGTCTGTTTTTTTTTTATGGGGGGTTTTGTTTTTTTAACTAGCAATCAAACCAGTAAACATCCTTCCTTCCACAAAATAAGGCTACATTTTTATTTTAAAAATTATTTCATATAGTTACTTAGGAACAGTTCACATATCTTCTTCACTGAACATTTACAGAGTTTCAGATACTATAGCTCAGTTGAAGACTTTCTTTAAAGGAGGTTGGGAAATAGGGGGAAAAAGTTTTCTAAATCATCTCATACAATTTTGGAATGGATGAGGTCTTTAAAAAATCATCCAGCTTAAATAGCACAAAACATGGAAATCTCAACCAAGTGTTCAGAGCCTTAACAGCTCTCTGAACACTGTACTGAGAACTACTTCTATGTGGGAAAACTGTATTAAATCACAATCTATCTGCTCCATTATCTGAGTACAATCAGGCAGCTGAAGGGCCAGCTCTATCTGTCCTTTGCCCTGTCAATGACCTCTATGCTCAGCTTGACAGTCTATCTGTGAGTGTGTGGGACAGTAGCATCACTCACAAGAGACTGTTCACAGCAAGATCTACTTGTATTGACACAGACCAAGAGCCACTCTGATGCATGTGCCTAACTGTGGAATCTGAATCAAATTCTTCTAAAATTCAAGATAAGTGATGTTTCTCATAAATTAAAGTTTTTAAAAAAACTAATTATATATAAAAACCACAGAATATAAAATTACTAATTTTCCCTTTGAAAAGTTGTTTTTTACAAAATATTTTACCACTGGAACATCAAGACACTGTACCTCTGTGCCCTGAAACCTCAAGAATAACACAAGGAACACTAGTAAGTAACTAAGAAGTTAATGGGAGGAAACGAGAGAGAAGAGGATGGAGGTAAAAGTTGAAAGAAAAAAGAATAACTGTGATAAATGTTTCTTTTTAATACTAAATTGGAAAACTCATTTCTTCATTTGTTCCTTCACTTACATAATGTACTTACTGAAGTGACATGGGGACATATGATACCCTGCCTTTAAGAATTCCTTGCTTACCTTCTACCTCTCTCTAAGTCTGTAAGTGTCTACTATGTTTTGTGTGATTTCAGATCCCACATTTCATTTGGTCCTCATATAACCCCACACATTTCACTGCCAAAGACGAGGCTATTAAGCCTGGAGAGTTAGCCTTGTCCACATTCCTCCATTTCAGAGACATATACTAGATCTACTACCATATGCAGACTCTATATGGTAACAAAACAAATGCTATTATTGCAAGTGTATTTGTCGCAAGTTTTGCCTTTTGTGAATGAAGATGTTTTGATAATAAAAATAGGGAATAAGATAGTTACTGAGCACCTCCTAAGTAATTCTGTGTCTAGGAATGTCTAAAAAATGTATATTATGCTATCATAATATGAATATTATGAATATGAATATTATGATGAGTATTATTACTTCTTCCTCTTGAGATTAAAAGGAGACCCTTGGAGAACAATATAAGAGCAGGAAACTGGACCAAAAAAGCTCAGCGTCTTCAGTGTCTATAACAATGTCTGACTTACTACACATGCTCAATAAATATTTGATAAATGAAGTTACCAAAAGTATGGCATGGAGAAATGATGGTTACAGGTTATCAAGAGGGGGGAAAGAAGCATTTAACGTGCTTCCAGGATGTTATGCCAGGATCACAAGAGCTAGAGCAAGTCTGGGAACAAGAGGCAGGGTAAACGTTGACAATGAAGAGCTGGTGGGCTCCCAACAACACAGAACAGAGAATACTCAGGTCTTAGAACACAAAAGCAATTGGTGGGGGAGGGGAGGGAGGACTTAATTATTACATCTTACTTAAGAAGGCTAAAATATGATGACTATACAAGCACACACAAGCATGATTTCAAGCTTTGCAAGAAAGTTATATTACAAATAATAAGCAACATTATTTTGCATGTTTGAATTAATTTTAAATTCTGATGTAAAGTTCCAGCAATGTCTTGTATCTGGCTGCACAGAAAACTGAGTTATGCATAAAAATCAAGTTGGAATGTTAGCAACTAACACTTACCACTTTCTGATCCTTCAAACTAATGTCTCACTATTACAGTGTTTTCAAATCCCCAAATCTGAACGGTATTTAATTTATCAACATTAGAACTTACTTTCCCATGGAAAAATGTGTATATATTAGCAAAGCTAATTATAGAGCAAACTCCTTTTTCTATTAAATATTTGCATTAAATATTTACATAGCTAGAGAATTCTTATAAATTTGTGATTTACTTGATAAACTAAACCAACTCAGGAAGGGATTAACAAACTGCTATTTCTGTACACTGAAACAGCCAATTCCACATGGAGTGAATACGGAGTCTACTTTCCATTTATCCAATATTTACTTAAAAGATGAACAATTTCAAACATCAATTCATTGTGCTTCTTGATTGAGTCATGAATATTCCCATAATCCCCAACTCATAAACCATCAGTCCCAGTGAATGAAGTTCCTTCTCTTTTTTCTTTTCTTCAGATGACTTGACACCCATTCATGTTTAGGGTCTCTTTATCTCTACATGAAATGATACCACTACTCTCATTTTCTTTTTGAGTCTTCTGATACTTGCTCTAAAAGTCTCAAAAACACACTAATCTGTAATTAGGTTTTGAATACACTGTGAATCCAAAAGGCCAAACCCGGGAGAAGGTTCACTTCAGTGGTTAATAACAGTTTAGAACAGGAACAAAGAATCACACACAAAACACTACCACATGAACCGAAATAAACCTTTTACAACTTTTGATGTTTTTAGAGAAAGCCTTAGAGAAATGAGCTGCAAACTTATGGATGCAGTGTATTTTATACAAGCACACATCCAAAGATCCAAATGTTTCTTAAGAGAACTGTTTCATAACACGCTGCGTGCACGTTTTCTACCAAGCTTGGGGACACCTTGTAGGTGAAATTTTGCTATGAAAAGCTATTCACTAAGGGACTGAAAATTAAAGGAACACTTCTTATTATGTTACATATGCTGTTCCTGAACAGGCTTGCTTTTTATTAGACAATTACACTGTAAGTGCTCTTTAGAAATTTAGTGTTTAAAGGAATCATCTAGGGAAACAAGGAAAGAAAACCAACCGAAAACAAGTGAATCGAGACCAGATTCAAGATTCTCAAAACTACAGTCAAAATCTTAGGCTTAGCACCAAAAAACATGTACACCTTTGACAGCTGAAAGGAAGAGCCAAAGAGATATAGAATCAAAGATACACATTTAAATCTAACACTTATCTTCTGAGTCTTGGCCCTCCAGTTTTTTTTTTTTTCTCTTCCCTACAAATAGGTATGACTATTTTGAAGCATACTCATTAATGAAGACAAACGGTAGACTACTGTTTGTTACAGAAGAGGGAGGCGTCATCTCCTATGTCCTGGGGAAAGCTGTTTGAGACTGGGACAGTAATTTCAAAGCTGGGTGGGGTCCAGACTTCCAGGGGTCTGTGAGGTAGAAATAGAGTTCTCTGAGTTATTTCTATTGCTTCAAAAGTTCAAATGGAAATCTTTGTTTGGGCTAGAATTACATCTACTCTTGTAACAATTATTTGTTTGGGCTGATTAAGAGATATAATTGCAATTCTATGTTTCAAATTAAAAATAAAAGTGTATTATAGACAAATCTTATAAAACATGGACTTCACAAAATGAAGTATACAAAAATAAAACGAGTGTCTGACAAAAAACAATGTTAGGGATCCCTGGTCGAATGCTCCTAATCAGCAATGGGATAGTTATTTCATATGATTTTTATAAAAATGAGACCATACTGTACTAACAGGCATATGATAATGTGATCAGGAGAACTACGTTTCTAGTCCTGGCTTTGCCTTTAACCTTACTATTGTGGACAAATCACAGTCCTAATTTCTTTATCAATAAAATGAGGGAATATGTCTTAAAAAATTCAAAGTCTATACTAATGTACTTTAAAACTTAGGACTGAAATGTACTATTCTGATGTTATTAATAACTGCACCTTTAAAACTTATTAGTGGTCTTTTGTTCTTTAGTATCTTTTTATCTGATATTAAGCTACTAGCAAAAACTGCAACCACAAATGATAATATTATTCTCATAGGATTGCAGAGTTCATTTTAGAAAAATTCATTTTATACTGTCACCCTCCCCCACCCTCTGCCCAGGAATAGGCCGGCTTATATGAATTGTTTACTTACAAAGAAGTCTGTCATTTAAAATCACTCAGCAAGTGCTACACTTGCTATGTAATAGATGCCCATGAATATTCATTCATTTGTTCATTCATTTATTGACAGGTGTGTTATCTGACTTAACCAATACTTAATCTAAACATTAAAGATGATTACTTTAGGGACTTTCCTGGTGGCCCGGTGGCTAAGACTCCATGCTCCCAATGCAGGGGACCCAGGTTCGATCCCTGGTCAGGGAACTAGATCCCATATGCTGCAACTAAGAGTTCACATGCCACAACTAGGACCCAGTGCCGCCAAATAAATAAATAAATATTAAAAAAAAAAAAAGAAGATGATTTTAAAAGTTTTAGAAGTTTATTTCAGACCCCAAAACAATACGATTTAGAAAGAAAGCTGCCATAAGAAAAGTCTGTGAAATAAATTATAATTTCTGTTCTGCTTCACTGACTACACTGAAGCCTTTGACTGTGTGGACCACAATAAACTGTGGAAAATTCTTAAAGAGATGGGAGTATCAGACCATCTCACCTGTCTCCCGAGAAACCTGTATGTGGGTCAAGAAGCAACAGTTAGAATCAGACAAGGAACAATTAACTAAGTGATTCAAAACTGGGAAAGGAGTCTGACAAGGCTGTATATTGTCCCCCTGCTTATTCAACTTACATGCAGAGTACATCATGTGAAATGCTGAGTTGGATGAAGCTCAAGCTGGAATCAATATTGCTGGGAGAAACATCAACAACTCAGATATGTAGATGATACCACTCTAATGGCAGAAAGTGAAGAGGAACTAAAGAGCCTCTTGATGAGGGTGAAAGAGAATGGAAAAAGCTGGCTTAAAACTCAACATTCAGAAAACTAAGATCATGGCATCTGGTCCCATCATTTCATGGCAAATAGAAGGGGAAAAAGTGGAAACAGTGGCAGATTTTATTTTTTTGGGCTCCAAAATCACTGTGGATGATGACCGCAGCCATGAAATTAAAAGACGCTTGTTCCTTGGAAGAAAAGCTATGACAGGCCTATACAGCGTATTAAAAAGCAGAGACATCACTTTGCCAACAGGTCTGTATAGTCAAAGCTATGGTTTTTCCAGTAGTCACGTATAGATGTGAGAGATGATCAATAAAGAAGATCGAGTAGTGAAGAATCAATGCTTTTGAATTATGGTGTTAGAGAAGACTCTTCTGAGTCTCCTGTACTGCCAGGAGATCAAACCACCAATCCTAAATGAAATCAACCCTGAATATTCATTGGGAGGACTAATGCTGAAGCTCCAATACTTTGGCCATTTGATGAGAAGAGCCAACTCACTGGAAAAGATACTGATGCCAGGAAACACAGAAGGCAGGAGGAGAAGGCAGTGGCAGAGAATGAGATGGTTAGATAGCATCAATGACTCAATGAACATGAACCTCAGCAAACTCCGGGAGACAGCTGAGGACAGAGGAGCAGGGTAAGACAGAGGAGCCTGGCGTGCTACAGTCATGGGGGTTGCAAAGAGTTGGATATGACTTAGTGATAGAACAACAACAACATTCCTTCACCACAACCCAGTGTCAGTTGATTGGCTTTGCTGTACCTAGGGCTAGGGGATCAGAGACTGGTTCAGCAACACCAGTAGGAAGCTCAAGACTAAATCAGCAGCTTGTTTATAGCAAAGTATGCAGAACCCTCGAGAGCACCAATCTCATCCTATGTTTCACATTATTTCACTTGCCTGGATTTTCTCTTCCCTTTCACCCTTTTTATTTAAGAATTCTTACCTTTTGCACAGGGTAGATCTTTATAAGCTGCATCAAATTGTTTCGGGAATAAGGTAGGAAATTAGTAAACTAACAAGCTAGTTTGTAGAAGATACACCACAGGCAGCTGATTCATACAATATACTATAATACTCTAAAAATGATCTTTTTATACCAGCAGTGCTTTTAAAATCAGTAATTTATGAACATTTTTGGGAAACAATATTATCACATTTAACCTTCCATGAACAATCTCGAAATGAGAGAAAATTATTTTCATTTCTGCTCAATTCTCAGAAAAGGCAAAGATACAAATATCTATATTTAAAGTCATTATTTTAAGCAATAGAAAAAAATCATACATTTCTATATGATTCATGATCATTTTTTAAAAAGTTAGATTCTACCATAAGATTATAAACATCTCCTGTGAGTTATTTCATTCTGTATCCAGTACATAAAATATTCCATATTCATACAACTATCAACTCAAAATTATGATGAAAAAATACTTATAAGTTATTTTATATGCTAACTCATTAACATATATTGATTTTTTTTTCTCAAAAAAGTTTAAATAAATACAGTATTTCAAAGTAAATAATTTCTTTTCTTTCCCCACAGGAAAGCCTGAAAATCAATACAATTTAACAACTATGATATAGGTAATTAACTGGGAAAGCTAAAAAAGCACTAGCCTTATGACCAGTAAAATATTCAGTCCCAAATAATTAAGAAAGCATACAAGTAATTTATCATTTCTTTCTTTCCTATTTTCTTCTTATTCTTAAAAGCGTATTTTACTCTGAATTTTGTTAGAAGAGACGTTGAAACATTTTAAGAAAAGGAAAACCACCCAGGCAGCTCTTAAAGAGACAGGACATCATTTATCACTTGCAAAGACAGATTTATAAGAAGAGGGCCCCTTCTGTTCCTTTAAGACTGCCAAACAGATGGGAAGTGAATGGACAGTCAATGGGACAAGAAAACACATGGGAGGTGCTGTTCTATGTAAGTTCCCAGCATAAGAAAGAGGTCAAGATTGTAACTGCATGACTGGATCCTGGAAAGGGTCTTTCTTCAAGCTGTTACAAAGACAAACGCTGTTCCTCATCCTGCTGTCAAACTGTTATAAATATTGGTTTGTCAAAAGACCTTCAGTTCTGAAGATTTAAAAGGGAGGAGTAACAGATGAATGAATCATGAGAATGATTCTTAAACAGTCAGCTCATTAATGTAATTTTAAAAGCAAAAGAAAATAATACAAGAAGGGAGAATGTAATTCTGATTTATGAACCAAACTAAAGATTATAGAAAGTAAAGTATGGAATTAAAAATTATAGACTTTAATAAAGTTATGAATTAAGTGAGATGAAAAACAAAAATGAAATATAATTTTATCTCTTAAATAAAACACTGCATTAGAACAAAGTATTATTAATTTTATCACAAGGAGAACTAATAGCATTTATTTTTTTTAGGCTGATTTCATAAGTTTTCAGTTACTTCTCACTATAACCCTATAAAGAGGTATCATTACTGATATTGGTTTCATAAGTCAGAATGAGGCTCAAAGACACAAAAATAACTTCAGAATTAATTTCATGCATTCACTAACTTAGAAAATCACCTTTAAATTATAATCATAATTTCTTCTACAGAAAAGGAATAATCGTAAAATTGAAAAGGCAATAAGCATGCATAGATTTATATGCTTGAGTTATCTTTTTTGAAGAATGAAATCATTACATGTCTTTAGGAGACAAACTTATTGTTCTAGAGTTAATGATTAGTTTAACTAGGAGAGCAGGGTCTGAAACCAACACATTGAAAAATAATATAAAAAACGAAGCCAAACTATATGAACTTGGTTATATACAGTCACTCACTAGCACAATCCCAGACTAAAGATGAAAAGAATCCCAAAACAAATCTAAAAAGATACTATCTCTAATACATGTTGTTAGTCCCAGCTTTGCCATAATGATTTTTGTGCTTGGCTAAACCATTTTCTAAATGAACATCAATTTTCCCATTTGAACAATGGGGATAATAACTTATAAGCCTCATATGCCTTTACAAGGCAATCCTAAGAAACTGTGTAAAGTGTAAAGCTCTGTACACATTTAAGGGATATATACAGAGTTCCAAGCAGGACTTGACTGGGATTCCAAAGTACCTAATGATGCAGCTACTCGAGAATACTTTCTTTTCCTAACGCTTGCGTGGCTCATTGCTTTCTTGATGATTGTCAGCAATCTCAGTGAGAATAAAGGTTACAAAGCCAGAAAGAGAGTGGATGGTTTAAAGTGGAGGTAGCAGCCAAACATTCAAACCGTTTCCTGTTTAAAAGAGAATCATGAATTGACCCAACAGTTTTAAGAAGCAAATGCTTCAAGCATCTTTGAAGGAAGGGGAGACATAGTGAAGGCACAAGTACGTATAGGAAGTGCCAGGGTCCTAAATACAGGTGGAGATTAACTTTAAAACAGTAATTTTTAGTACATGTTTTGTTACAAGATAGCCTCTGGAATACCTCATCTATTTAAAGTAATGAACACCATAGTTTTTATTTTTACTAATGCTCCTTATTCCTCTCAGTGAATCTTTTTGAAGTAAGTTTATATGAAGAAAAGGAAAAGAAATTTAGCCTACTGATAGATGAGAAACCAGAAATAGGAGCAATGACAACAAACTGAAGACTCAGAGTATAGGTGGAAGCTAATCCAAGATCTCTTCATGAAAAATGCATTCCAGATGTATGACACAAGTTATGGCCCTAAGATCACATTAAAAACTTTATTAAAATACAGAGCTACAGTGGTTATTTCTGGGCAGTGGCAATAGCTTAAAAAGTTTTGCCATCTATATTTTCTAATTTTACAAAATGCATGTGCACTAGTTCTGTGATTTAAAAAAAGATGAAAACAAAAACACCCAAAATTCTAACAGTTGTACTGGGTGAAAACAGGTACATATGACTCAGAACTGGCACCATGAAGTGGTGCCAATAAAAAGAGAGACTAAAAAAGACTTGAATTCCTTGACCCAGAAAAAAAGATCTAACTTAAAGCACTAAAACTAAAGGAATAGACTGAAAGAATTCTCTTCAGAGGAATTAAAATAGACCATTTCCATACACCAGCTAACGAAGAAGCAGACAAAATCTGTTCTTTAACAGGCTGCACAAGATTGAAAACTTCACTAGTTCAACAAGAAAGGTTTCAATTCATTCACAGATGACAGATCCATGAAGGAAATGAGATGAATTCAATGTGAATTCCCCACCACAAAGGATGATACATTGATGATCACTTATTATGCAGCCCCATGAAATGTCTCTTGGTGTCACAATCACCAAGAGGTTATTTGGGAAGATATTAGTCACTCTTAAGATTTATCATATCACAAACCAGCTTTATCATTTCTACGAACATGACAGTTAAGAATATGCAATTTCTAAGGTAATTCTGAATTGTGCTCATTTGGGCAAAGAGGCAGTTAAGGAATGTATAAAGTGGTAAAGAAATTAAAATTCCTTTTGCCCTTAACATCCTCCCCTAAAACTATTCTGAGAACCCTATTTCATAAAGATTACCAGTTCAGTATGCATCAATTTGTCCTTCAAGACAGTTTTTTAAAAAAATTATTCATTTCTGCTTAATTTTATTTTTTAATATACTGTTACACATGTTGATGGATTGTTTCACAGTTCGATTTAGCTTTCAATGACTAGATTCCATTTTTCTATCCATCTCAGAATGGAGAGAACAGTACAAAAGACATAATTAAAAAATAAAACAAATCAAAGTTTAATCCCAAATATAAAGATATTATTTCATTCTAAACTCTCACTGAGGGAGTGGTAACCATTAACAAGGGGGAAAACACAGCCTAATTTCTAGTTTCAAATATGAGCACTGGCTTTTAAATACATATTAATATACAAACAGATAACACAGTAATACATAAATAGAATCCACTTTAAAATGATAACCAAAATTCAATTCATAAATTACTGAAGAGTCCTTTCCTATCTTTATCCTGACTTTTATCAGTTAAAAATGTGGCTTTTAAGCAAAATGAACATACTTGCTGGTAAAGCATTGAGTACCAGTAGCCTGTACAAGATTTTAGAGAAGTAAATATCTTTTTAATCTTGTACCAATTTATCAATATCCTTCAATGTCGTCCTTAAAAGACAGACTTAGTGCATGAAAAATGTACTTGATTCTAAAAGCCCCATTTTGAGTCTAAATTTTCTCATCAATAACCTGGAAAGCACACAATTTGGACTCATCGTGTGGAATCATGCCTGTAAATAACTACTTCTCTAACACAGAGGACTCTCCCTGAGGATTACTTTATTCTTTGTGTCAACTCGCACACACACACACTCTCTTTTTTGGGCTACAATACAAAGGCAGACTCTACTTCATCTCTGCAGACTCAAGGTAAAAATAACTCTTCACTCTCTTTCTTAGCTGCTTTTCAATTTCGTTTTACTAGGAAAAATATTTCACAAAGGCAGAATTTAAAGACTCAACCACTTTTACCCTGAAAAGATGCCTGAAAGACCTCAAACACTGATAACATAACACAGGAAGCAGTTATTTATTCTGCAGTGAAGAAAAAAATTCCAATCTTTCCATTTTTCAAATATATTCACGTCTACTAACCATTCCAAAAAGTACTAAATATCAGAGAGAATAAAAATACTCCAATCGACTTAAGACTTCCTAATAAACACACACAAAAATGAAAATGCTTTGGTGAATTGGGTGGGCCAGTGATTAGGACATCACAGGTGACCTAGAAAGCAGGGTTTTTGTTAGGGATGAAAGCTAGATCATAAAATGTGAGCAAAGGAATGTGTGGATACAGAGCTGACTGCAGGAAATTTGAGCTGTTCCACAAGAGAAATGAAATGGCAGTTTCCTGGCAACACAGGGGAAAGCTTCCTTAGGATGAGAAAGTTTCCTTGGGATGAGAAAGCTTCCTTTTCCCTCTCTTTTAAGTTAAGAGAAGTGGGCTAATGAAGAGTGTGTATTAAAGCAACATGATTCAACATTCAGCAAACATATACAATGTATAATTTACAAAGGCGAATTTACGAAAGAAGCATATCACTTGGGCAGAAGAGATCATACATAACAGACATGAAAAGAACTCTTAAATTGGTTATTTTGGTTGATCTACAGTTGTCTATAGTGGGAAGCCTGCCTTATGCTCCATTAAACAACACTGGCAGTACCTCAGTAAGGTTTCCAACCACTGAAGGAAGGTAGAAAAGAAGAGAGGAGGAAAACACTAGCTCAGGACCAAGAGATAATAATGACATAGAAGAAGGAACAGTGAGAGATATTAGAAAAAGAGACAAAGGGAAAAAGACTGCTTAGAAATGTGCTAGAAGCCAGCAGAGATGAGAAACCAGTATTGAGATTCTATAATTTTGGCCAAAACTCACAATAACAGCATTTAGATATAAATGATGCCACAAGGATTGTCTAGGTACCTAGAATTCTACAACTCAATACTATCATCTTATCCTTTAAATCAAATCCCTTCAAAATTAATTTTCTTTGGTTATGTTTACAGAAACAAAATGGACATGCTACTACAAATGATAGTTCAAATAACAAATTTTCAGTAGCCACATGATTTATCACACTCTACTAAAAGAAGATACATGACATTTCACCCCAGTTACTAATTTGGCAGACTGTACTGCTGAAAACATGAAGAACTCTCCAGAGCACTGGTGTGAGGGCATGACATGAGCAGCTGCTGTGATGCATGGCAAGAATCACCTGCGGAGACTTGGCAAAATACGTGTGCCAGAGCCCTGGCTCTGGGAAAGGTAGTTTAAACATGACTTCCCTTTTCTACAGTGTTAAGTTTCAGATTCTGAGTATAATCTTTCAAGGATAATTTTTAGTCTCACACTGCCGTGTGGCTGCTATTTTCATCCACAAAGGCCCTCAAAGATTCTGTAGGTATGGCAGAAGTTTAGGAATGTGGAGGAACCAATGAAAATTAAATTCAACAGTTATCTATTTCTTTTTTCTAAATGAAGAACAACAAGATTATTCTTGCTGAAGATTTTCTCATCTTGATATTTTCTGACTACTTTTTACCCAAATTTTAACATGGTGTGAAGAAATTTAACTCTTATAAATTAGAATTATATTTCAGAGATAATGAAGGTACTTCTTAAACTGGAACAGCTAAGGAGCATTTCTCTTCCAAATTTGCTTTTAAATGTAGCACTGGATCCTTCTGCTGTTGCTCCCTTTTTATGTAATTTATAAAATTAAATTATAAAGCCACTAGTATACTAATCATGAAGAACAAAGTTTTCATTAAAAAAAATAATTTGTTACTATCTGATAGCTCAGAGAAAAAAAGAAATTTCCATCTGTCATCTATATTTCTAAGTTTTTAGCATCAAAACTGAATCTCCTGCACACTAAGATACAAAACTTGTATCTTGACTCCATTCTAATTACCAAGAGAAAGCACAGAAAGAAGGATAAGAGGAGACTGGGAAAGTGAGGAGATACAAAGACGAGCCCCACCAGCATTGTATACTCCCAAGAGAAACAAACTTTAGGATTCGAGAAACAATTGCTGGCTGTCTGGGAGATGCTCAGGCATCAAACAATAAAGAACAGTCAACAGAGGCAAGAGGCCGAGCACGCTGCTGCGACTGCTGCTCTAATCCCCAGAGCTCTGGTAAAAAGGCCAGCTGTTGCCACCTCGCGTAGGGAATCAGCAGAGCAAATTAACTAGGGAGAGAAAAGCTGCGGATATTGGAAAATTCTAATTTACCAGCCTCTTTAATCTACGCTGTTTTTAACATTAAGGGCATCAAAATTATCATTAAAATAAGCCTGTGCAATGGTAGCTCAAGTAAAAAGTTTATGACTGTTTTCATATTTCATTAGTAAATGAGATATAAATATGAAAAATTTGGCTTTGACTGAAGCCTATCTTCTCTTCATGTAAAATACAAGAAATATGAAGAAATATACTGAAGCTTATTATAAAACATCTCAACACTCCCAGATAAGCTCAACAAAAAAGTTCAATTAAGAATAACAGCCATTATGCTCAAGTAAAGATTCTGTATCTGTTACAGTTGGATCTTAAGTCTCTAAGTACAAACACACCAGACTGAAAAGCTGTGTCTAGATTTTGGGCAACTTACATACAACTTACCTACGGCGGAATCTGATCGAGTACACTTAGAGACACATCTACAAGTCATATAAAGAAAATTAACTTCCTTCAATATGTTTACTGGTGTTGTTCACACTTTAGTGTTCTCCTACCCAGATTTTCTATCAAAGGTTTCACATTGTTTGAAAGTTTAAGCTGCAATGCTTTTGTACTACAGGAAGTACATAGGATGATAGTGATCATGATCATAACTAGTATGTATATCTTTCTGACCCACTCCATAAGGAACACTGTCAACTATGGAAGTTTCCAAATATACAAGACTGTTTCATATAATTATATTGTCTAATGCCTTGGGGTTTTTTTCGTTCCTCAAAAAAAAGAGTTCAACACAGTAGTTAAAAAACCTGAGCTCAAACCTTGGCTTTACCACTATGTGGGTGTTTTTAGGACTCCATTTCTTTATTATATATAAATGAGAAAAAATGACTGTACCTATGAGAATACAAAAATGCGTTTTAAACATATAAGCTAGTATCTGGCATAGGAAATGTATTTAAATATTAATTCATTTTCACAAGCAGAATCAAATTCTGATACAAAAATGAAAAGGAATTTATTGTAAAATAAGGAGAGGAAAATCTAAATGACTGTTACTACCCCTTTAATTATTGGGTATCAGTGATTCTTTGATTATGTACACAGAAAATGAAAAGTATAACTCAGATTTTAGTGAATAACAGCTGAAAAAGAAACATAAGCTCTAAACTCCTCGCAACTGATATCAAGGTCCAAAAACTCACAATAATCTAGTCAACTGTTGATACAATATTCATAGAGCAAACAACAGAAGAATCCCATGCTGGACTGATGAAACCCAGTTCAGCAACACCACCAGCAGCTGTTACCAGTGCCCAGACACTCAGTTTCTGGGCTGGAGTGGAGAATAAACTCCGAAAAAAAACAAGGAGTTAGCAATATTATTTTATATAATGACAATCACAAAATAGATCTTATAAATCATAAACAGATTATAGAAAAATTTTGAATTGAGCTATATGTAACATGCTGATTTTTCCCTCTCCAAAGAAGGCGTTTTAAAATTGCAGTCTATTTCAATAAATAGATAGGACACACTATTAAAAATTATGCTGGGAATCCAAATGGATTTTATGTAAATTAATGCTGTAGTTAAATATCTATAAAAAAGAAATCCTAAAAAAAATTAAAAAAAAAAAAAAGAAATCCTGAGAAAATATTCACTAGAAAATCAAAAGAATTTCATCAATGTCATAGTGGATAACGGGTAGTTCTAAATATGAGCAGACATTGCAAAAAAGGGATTAAGGTGGAAAGATCAGTTATGTAAATTGTCCATGAGGTGACCCAATCTTTCAACATCTTCAGAGATGATGTTTCCAAAAGCCTCATTTTCTCTAAATTATTTTCATATGATCCCTGATCCTATATCAGGATATATCCTTTTTTATCCTTTTCTCAGACTTAGGAAACACTTTTAAGAATACCACAAAGAGCATAATTTTCCTGAATCATTTACTGTCATTATGCCTCACAAGCCCCAATTGCATTGTGTGTTAGCTACAAATAAGATTATTTCCCTAAATAATCTCAATCTAACAACCAAAGTTTAAAAATTGATAATGTTGACATATGACTACCATGTAACCCTCAGATCCCCACCAACTGTCCCATTAACATCCTTCAGAGCAAAAAGATTCAGCTCAGCATCACATACATTGTCTTTTGTTTTCCTGTTCTTGGTCTCCCTCAAGCTGGAACAGTTCCTCAGCCTTTCCTTGTCACCCATGATCTTGATACACTTAAAGAGATTACAGGCCAGCTATTTTGTAGACAGTGCTTTAACTTGGGTTTTTCTGATGTATCTTCATGATTGAATTTAAGTTATACATCTTTGGTAAGAAAATCACAGAAGTGACACTGGGTTCTTCTCACTGAATTCTCTAAGGTAGCACATAGTTCTGATCTGACCATTACTGATAATATAAATAATAACCACCTGATTAAGGTGGTTATTACCAGTCTTTTTCAACATACATTTACTCTTTTTTCCTTACACTATCCTTTTTTACTTTGATGCCCAAATTGTCCTAGTGTTGGCTAGCAGGAGCCTCTGCATGTTAGCTTCTGTATCTTGTTGACATGTCCTTATTATCCTTCAACTACTTCCTTACTTTCTACATCCTCAAGATGCCCCAGGGTCCTCCTGACCTTTCCCTGTTCCACCGATGGAATCCACTGTTTCTAGAGTCTGGGTTTCTTGTATGACTCCTCAACCGATGAGCCTCCTAGGACTAGAAGAGGAAAACTCTTCTTTCATCTTTCTAATTCTAGTTTTGTGGCTTCATTTCAATATTGAAAGTGGTACCTCTTCTTAAAATGAAAGAACATCACACTACTTTTTATGTAATCATCTTAAAGTATAATCAGTTGCTGAACCTCCAAAGTAAAGTGGTGAAATGATTTGAAAATGGGCAAGCTTAAGACTGGCAAAATACACAATGCATCAGACTTGTACCAATTTCTATAATATTTCATCCTGTATCCATTTCAAATTGTAAAAAACAAAACAAAAGCCCTATCTGCCTTCCTTTCTCTAAATTTCATTAACCAACTTAACATATTCTAATTAAATATGCTATACTAGGAACTTTGATCTGTGTAATACAGTAGTAACCATTAAACTTTGAAAGTTTTCTGGCTGAAAGTATCCATGACCATATTCCGAAGTGTTAGACTGAAGATAAACAGTAAGGAAAAGGTACTCTCAAGATTCTTTTTCAACTAATGGACAAAGTCATGTCTCATCTCCTTTAGTGTGACTGATGAGGCTGAGTCACTGGTCAAACACTTGCTTCCAAGGACATTATTTGGTACAGAAACATTATGATAATTATATATTTATACACACACACAAAAGTGGTAAGTCATTTGAAGGGAGTCATATGAGTACTTTTTCAGGAAAAACAGCAGGAAAACATAATAATTGGCTTGACAGTACACAAATTTGTGTTAGCAATACACTTTCTTTAAATAATCAAATTGGGAGTGAAAAGTGACGGGGTTACACAAGAGTCTATTAAAGGGACTTCCCTGGTGGTCCAGCAGCTAAGACTCCAAGCTCCCAATGCAGGGGCCTAGGTTACACTGGTCAGGTAACTAGATCCCACATGCACCAACTAAAAGTTTGCATGCCCCAACTAAAGAGCCCACATGCTGCAACTACGACGCAGCACAGCCAAGTAAATAAATTTTTTTTAAAAAGAAGACTATTCTAAAAGTTGAGAAAAGACACATTATTTTCTAATCACTTAAGAATGCATATTCAGGTAAACACATGGAAGTACTTCACTGTCTGAAAACTATTTCTTGAGAGACACAAAAGAAATAGATCTGTATACACTGTAAAACTGATACATCTCTTCCTGAACAGTACTAATTCAGCATAAAATTATGAACCAGGAACTTACAAATCTTTTTTGAACCAATTTTCCTAACAATCCTATAAAAAAAAAGAACTACTGTAGTACCACTCTTTCAAAGGAAGTTAAGGTTGTGGGAGATAGCCTGCCTAAGAAGGGGGAGACAGAGGATGAGACGGTTGGATGGCATCACCGACTCAATGGACATGAGTTTGAGCAAACTCCAGGAGATAGTAAAGGACAGGGAAGCCTGGCTTGCTGTAGTCCATAGGGTTGCAAAGAGTCAGATTACCACCGAGCAACTGAACAATGACAACAAAGTACATGGTAGTTCAGATTTAAGTACAGACCTGTGAGTTAGCACAAACTTAACTATTCTGCTAAAGTGGCATGAAAAACTGAAAGAAGAGCAACAGGAGATGGAAACCAAAGTTAAAGTGAGATATGTTTCAAAGAAAGATTACCTAAAGAAAAGGAAAAGGCAAGGAGAAAGAAAGAAGAAGCTGAGGTAAGCTGGGAGGAGAGAGGAGAGGACAAACAGTGGAGGACACACTGCTCCGGCACAGGGAGGAGACCGGAAAACTGCCTGGTTTTTCTTGGATGTTCTGGGGACTGTGTTGTAGTGCTACATATCAGCTCAGAAACTGTTTTCAGGTTTGAGTAACTGCTTTCTGTTGAGCATGTGCTATCTTCTGGACATCAGAAAATTCATAGATAGTAAAGCTAAGTATACATTGAAAGGAAAAACTACTGTTTCATGAAGCTGAAATAAGGGAAACTTGTTACAAGGTTAATGCAAACAGAAGCACTGATCACTAGCATTTTTATTTAATAATATAAATCTTTCACCGATTTCCTTGGATTCAGAAGTATCTAAGTAAATCTTAACATGAAATCCAAACAGCTTAAAGTGAGGAATTCACTAGCACCCAGGAAAGACCCCCGACCCCTATGCCCTGAAAACAAAGTGACAAAATGACGAATAAGGCCCAACGAGGTTGGGGGCTGAGGGTAGCGAGCCATATCGTCCTGGTGTATGTGTTAAAGCCAGACCAAGTTTAAGAGGGTATTCACGTGGGGGTGTGGTGACCTGCCCAGTAGTGAGGAAAGGATTCATGGAGGAGGGAAGGCAGGCAGTGCAAAGTGCCAAAGCACAGGCAGACAAAAATGGTATCTCTACAAAAGCATGTTCGGGATTTAGGTGAGGAAGAGTCCTTGTGTAGCTGGACAGGGAGCAGGAAGAATGAGGAGAGACGCCTGGCAGTGTCAGAGCATGACATCAGTAATAGGGACTCCATGAGGAAGGGCATCCTGGCACAGAATGTCACAGCCGAGATGAGGTGGAAAGGGTATTAACACAGGAGGAGGAACTGTGGTGATGGCCTGGACTCAGGTGAGGAGAACCTGAGCTGGGTGAGGACATTTGAGCAATGAAGGGGACAGTGACAAGTTTAGTTACATGTAAGAGGACTGATCAAAATAAGTAAATATATTGAGGACACTAAGAGCCAGAATTCTGTCAGAAAAAGGAATTATAAATATGGAAAAGGGGAGATTTCCCTGGGTGGTCCAGTGGTTAAGAATCTGCCTTCCAAGGCAGGGGATGGGGGTTTGTTCCCCGGTTGGGGAACTAAGACCTCATGTGCCGTGGGACAACTAAGCCTTCAAGGCACAACTGCTGAGCCCGCAAGCCAGAGCAAAAGGCCCTGCATGCCCGGGTGCCACAACTAAGACCTGATGCAGCCAAATAAATAAACATTTTAAACAATTATAGAAAAAGAGAAAATTAGAATGAGCTCAGTATTATTAGATTAAAATCCAAAGTACTGGTGTCAACTGATGGTTTTCAATATAGACACATATGATTAGAAATACAGATATAAATATGTGTATATGTGCACACAGACACACATGCATATTTGTTCCCTTGCTCCCCTGAGCGCGTCTGGGAAGTGTGATATTTCAGTAACAATGAATGTATCTAGTTCCCAGCTCTTGATTTCTAAAGGCTGTGCTGCGCTTAGTCGCTCAGTTGTGTCCAGCTCTTTGTGATTTCTAAATATCATTCTACAAAAAAGGGAAGCTGGGTCAGGGAAAACAAAAGATGCATATGGAGTATCTTGTGATATGGAAGGACAATATAAGGACCACAGGTGAAACTTGAATGGAGTCTAAAAATCAGATGTAGTAATTTATCCTTGTTGTTAAAATCTTGATTTTGATGGTTGCTAGGAGAAAACCCTTGTTTCTAAAAAGCACACATTAAAATATTTGGAACTGATGGAACTTTAAGACAGCAACTTTCAAGCAGTTCAAGGGAAAAAAGCTTTTTGCATACACTCTTCTGTAAGTTTAAAATGAAATGGAGAAATAAATGGACATGGGGAAGGTGAAAAGGCATTGAGATGGAGGGCAGGCAGGATTACTTACTGAGGTCTTCGGCCAGTTGAACTCGTTTGCCAGTAAGCAATTTTACCTTCTTCTCACTGTCTTCAGCAAAATCTTCCAATACCTCTTTAACATTTTTCTCTAATCGCCTGACTGTTTAAAGCAAATAAAGGAACACAAGAAGCACCATTTTTACGAACGTACAAGAATGACAAAGTCAACAATATATATGGAGAGCAAGTTCTTATTTTTCTCATCATGGTAAATCTATTATTAAGTTCAGACTTCTCAGTTATAGGGAGAATCTCTACCTGATATACAGTACTTTATATATTCTCAGAGACAGTCTTCTTCTTAAGCCCTAATACTTTCACAGAAGTACAGATTTCCCCAAATCCTAAGTGATGCCTAGCACACCTTTAATAACAGAGTTTTTGGGTAATAAAGACTCCTGGTATGTTTATTTTCCATATTTCTCAATTATGATTTTATTTTCATTAATATTTTAAAGGCAAATTATTTTTGGTTTTTTAATAAATCTAATTTTCAGGAAGTATTTTGGCATCCTTCTATTTAAAATGAATATTACTGTTATTTTTGATGTCACATTAGAAAGCGGTGCCTCTGTGGCTTACCTTCAGTGTTTGTAAGTTGCTGTCTTAAAGTATTTGCGGTGATAGCAAGCATACGCTGTATTCGCCAAAACAGGACAACATCATTGCATTCCAACTGAAATATGAGGTGATTAAGATTACCAGACGCAATTTAAAAATGAAAACCACACACACACAAAAAAAATGAAAACCACAATCACGAACCCATACAACTACTAAAGTCAGCACCTACATCTTATGATTCAATAAAAATATTCAGATTTACCTAATATACATATTCCTCTCATAGAGAGAACCTACTGATTTTTTTTCTGTATAGGATCCATGAAGTTCTGCATGATTTGGGTTTTATCTGCTGCACAGCTAAAAGTTTTGATATTAATGACAAAGCCAAGTAAACTTGGGAGGTAGAGAATGTCATTACATTCTATACAAGTAGAAGTCCACAAAATATATCCTTAATTAGCATTTTAGTTTCAACTAACAATCACATTATCTTAAATATGTCCTCAGGCTAACCTCTTTTCTTTGAATGTGCACGCAAGCCATTTTTGAAATTCACTTGCATATGAAAATAAATTAGTGATATTTTAAAAAAGAAGCTTATCCTCTGGGTGAGGAGTAAAAGAGGGATAGGGATTAAGAAGTACAAACAACTATGTATAAAATAAATAAACTACAGGAATATATTGTACAGCACAGGGAAACACAGCAGTATAACAACTTTAAACGGAACATAATCTATAAAAATACTGAATCCCTATAGTGTACCTGAAACTAATATAATCTTGTAAAATCAACTATACTTCAAAAAAAAGAGCATGCTGCTTCTCAAAAGAGGTAGAAATAAAGCTTGTTCTATACAGAGAGGTCTTTCCAACAATTGTTAGTTGTATGCGTGCTCAGTTGCTCAGTTGTATCTTGACTCTTTGTGGCCCCATGGACTGTAGCCCGCCAACCTCCTGTCCATGGATTTTCCAGGCAAGAATACTGGAGTGGGTTGTCATTTCCTCCTCTAGAGGATATTCCCAATGCAGGGATTGAACCCGCGTCTCCTAAGTCTCCTGCATTGTAGGCAGATTCTGTATCCACTAAGCCACTGGGGAAGCCACATTCCAACAATTAAAATGATGCAAAAAAAACTTGTCAATTTTTACATTGTCACATTTAAACAAAAATTTTCTTTTAAGCTGCTCAAAAGAAAAACATTTTATGGATCTCAAATAGGACTGCTGATTAACAGAGCTCTTTCAGTATACTTTGAAAAGCATTTCTGCTTGCATGAAAATGCTCAAATGCATTAGTCTACTGCCACCTAGGGGTTTTCCTAGGTCCATGGAGTTGCAGTCAGATAACTGAACAACTAACACGCTCACTGCCACCTAGGGGTTACTCTGTAAAATGTGACATTAAACTGTGCAATTGTCCATTTTAAGAACTTTATACAGTTCTTTAAAGAACTAGTTAAAGCAAAATTTTCATGATATAAAGAGAGAATTATAATATGGAGAAAAAGCATGATAAAAATGTATTACATTATTATTTCCACTATGAAATGGATGGTTATGTTATAAATCTACACACATACAACATGTGTAGAAAGAACTGACTAAAATTACTTCTAAGTAAGGGGATTATAGGCTTCCCTCATAGCTCAGTTGGTAAAGAAACTGCCTGCTATGTGGGAGACCTGGGTTTTATCCTTGGGTTGGGAAGATCCCCTGGAGAAGGGAAAGGCTACCCACTCTAATACTCTGGCCTGGAGAATTCCATGGACTGTATAGTCCATGGGGTCGCAAAGAGTGGGATACAACTGAGCAACTTTCACTTTCAAGAGGATTATAAATTACTGTTTACTTTTGCATGTTGTACATTTACTTATTCCATTTACTTTCCAAAATGGAAAAGTATATCTTTGTAACATAAAGTTAATCCTTAAAAAAAGTCTTTAAAAAGTAGCATAGTGCCTATTATATACACACAGTTTTATAAGCACTGGAATGATAGCATGTAAAATGCAATTACTACCAAAGTGGCAAATAATATGAGTTAGGCTATTCTTTCTAAGTAATGCATACATTTTTTCTCAGAAGATCAAAAGATTTTAATGCTAAACCTCAAGGTTACTTTTCCAGTGGTCATGTGTGGATGCGAGTTGGACTATAAGGAAGGCTGAGCGCCGAAGAATTGATGCTTTTGAACTGTAGTGTTGGAGAAGACTCTTGACAGTCCCTTAGACTGCGAGGAGATCCAACCAGTCCATCCTAAAGGAGATCAGTCCTGGGTGTTCACTGGAAGGACTGATGCTGAATCTGAAACTCCAATACTTTGGCCACCTGATGTGAAGAGCTGACTCATCTGAAACGACCCTGATGCAGGGGAAGATTGAGGGCAGGAGGAGAAGGGGACGACAGAGGATGAGATGGCTGGATGGCATCACCGACTTGATGGACATGGGTTTGGGTGAACTCCGGGAGCTGGTGATGGACAGGGAGGCCTGGTGTGCTGCGGTTCACGGGTCGCAAAGAGTCGGACACGACTGAGTGACTGAACTGAACAAGGTTACTTTTAAGCACTTAAACAACTATCACTAAAAAACATTTCTCCTTGCTTTTGGAAACCTTACCTCAGAATCAACAAAATGCCTCTGGTAGTAATAGAAGCCTCTTCGACAAAGGTTACAATGGTTTAGAGCTGTTTTTAAGAAATGTCTTCTATAAACTTGGTGCCAAGTATCCTTAATCTGAAATAAAAACAAAGAAAACCAAGACCAAAAAGTTACTGTATACTCTCCAGGTTGATAAAACACATTTTGAAAAGTCATATACAAAGTTTATTTATAAAAAATTAAAAACAACAGCAATGTTGTTATTCTGTCAACTGTTTATAACCATTAAAAAATTTGTTTCAAGATAAAGATTAGATTACTACTGACTCGTTAACAGTCTTTGTACTTCAAAATTTGCACTGTTTTTAACAAGCATTATTATTAATAATCTAGTAGACAGGGTGGGGGTTATCTTCCCCTAGCTAGAATCAAGGTGTCTGAGGCAAACGAGGCTGTGAGCCTTGACTGAGGTCAGGGCTAGACTAGGTAGCTGGTCTCAGACCATGGCCATCAACCCAACAAGATTTCCTTTCTCATTATTAAATTTCACTGTTACCTCAGCAATATGATCCCCATCATTTTATTACTACATAGTCTGTCAGTGTTCAAGGTTCTCTCACACCACTGTCTTCTCCTGAGCATGACAATGATAATGTGGAGAAAGTAAACAAGCGTAATCAACACCATGTGGCAGTTGAGAAGGGGCTGAGAGAGTTTATACCAACTGTTACAGGCAGTGTTACCAGGCAACGGAACGGAAATGCACCAGAACTCACATCTCCTGACATCCAGTCCATCTAGATTACAGTACTTTGTTCAGTGAACATACTTTCTCTTGGGGAGAAAACTGGTATTTTCTTACTCACAGAAAGTAATTAAGATATATAGCCAATGCATATCCTAAGATATGGACAAAGTCCCTCCTATTTATAAAGTTCAAAAGTATCCAACCAAACACAATTTATTGTTAGTGAGAGCTAGGACTAATGTGGATAAATTAAATCTATATTCAACTAATAACTGCATGTAATCACTAGCTTTAACTTCATTTTCAATTTATAAGCAATGAGATATATAACAGCTTTATCTGTTTCATCAGTTTTCTTTTCTTGTCCTGATCTCTGGTGAATTTTTTAAATAAGTATACTTTTTTCTCAAGTGCAGAAACATAAATAGCAAATACTCTTTAAAAGAATTTATGTGTGGCTCTGAAATTTCTTAAGTAATTGTTTTACCCACTAGAATTACTTTTCTAAATGGAATTCATTTAAGCTAATATTAAAATGAAGTTGATTCTTTACACCCTAACTAGGGAACATAGATCCAGAAACACAATTGCTTTTTAAAGACTTTCTCCAAATAAGCATCATGAAAGTAAGCAAAAAAGTACTTTAAACTATAATTATATAGCCTCATATTTATTTATAAAAAGGAAAAATAGATAGAACTCAAAGGCATTATCCAATTTACTCATACACATTAAGTATGATTAAGATACATATGACTGAAAAAACATACATATAAATGAACTATATTTAAGCAAAAATTTTATTTTGTTATCTGAGCCAGTGTAATGTGGTGCAGAGATCTGAATGTGTTTCATCCCCTTTTGCCAGAACTAACTGCTAAACTTGCCCAGATACTTCCCTTTTCTAGGTCTCAGGTTCCCCATTTACAAACTAAAGCATTACACTTAATAATACTGAGAATAAAATTTCAAATTTTTTCCACACTCAAAATCACTGAGTTCTTTCTGTCAGCAAAAGTACCCATGATCAAAATCAAATTAAGTACTTAAGTATCTAGGTAATATATTAGAAGTAATAACATTTTACTACAAGAAACAAAGACTCAGGAAGCAAACTCGTGCTTTTTAGAAATGTTTATTACCAAGCTTGGGTCTACTTCTACTCCTCGTGATTCAAGGTTCTTTCGGACTGTAGTTATCTCATCACTCGCAAGGTAAGCTGGGTGCTCCTCATTACACTTCAGCATCTTCTCCAGCTCATTCTTGGTTTCATTGTGAACACACTTTGAAATGTTTAAAAGAGGACTGTGTTTAGATAGTTCATGATTTGGCATAATTATAAAAACAGAGTCCCATTTTTAATAAATATATTACTTTGGCACAACTGGTGCCACATGCTCAATTACAGCAAACAAGGAAGACCAGAAGAGCATGGCTTATGAATGCAAAACAACCTGGACATGTGAAGGGCCACAGGGGTAAGGGGATTAGCCCTATTTGCTGTATTTTACCTTGGCTGAAATGTTTTACTGTCCAAATTACAGAACCAGACACCTTACTATGCACTTCCTTTCTTGACCTTGGGGTATGAGTTCAATCTAGGAAAAAGTACCCTGTATACATGGGAAGAGATAATGTTCTATGAATGCCTTAAATCTAAGAACTGGATGACTATAAGGCCCTGTGCCTATTCACACAGTCCTTTTTTGATAAATTAAATATGAAATTAATAGTTAAGTCTTTTCATTAAAAATCATTATTAGACTACTTCGGTGAGGTATCTATCATTCTTAAATTCACTTCCAGTCTCTTCTTAACAATTATATTGCTTATAATCTCTTCACCAAATGAGAAAAACACACACACTAGTGATAACTTTGAAAGCAAAACTAGCATATGGTGTCAAAGTAAATTTATATTTTCAGTTTTCCATCCTTTCCAAATTACATGGTACATGAAACTAGCTTCAAATTCACTGAATTACATGAAACAAGTTACTGCCATAGCACTTTGCCCATAAGAATAACACTTAAACACAAAGAAATGGCTTGTAAATGAAACTACTAAATAATATTCTCTGAAAACATGATACATTAAAAGACATTTAATAAAGAGAAATTTCACTGTTTTCTTAAACTTCTGCTATCTGGTCTGAGAGAGGAAGGAAATCTCTATAATCATGACATCCTCCCACTTTTCCTGCACTGTTTCACTTCCATTTGTCCACCTGTCCCCATCACACTGGGTGTCCAGGAGGCTACTACTCTCCCGTCTATCCTGACCAATTTTCCATTAGTTTAGCTCAAAGTGAGAATGCTTCCAAGGAATGGATTTTTTCCCTCCTGATTAAGGAAAAGTAACAATACAAAAGCAAAAAATAATTTTCAGAACATGGATTTCTCCTCTTCAACACAGGACAATCTTATTTCTTTTCCTAAGTCCTGCCAATTCAAAAAGAAATGAAACTGTTACAGAGCTATCTAAATTTGCAGCATGAGACTTTAGGAATATTCTCAATCTCTTCTAGAATCAGTTTCTCACTAAAACCTCCAGGTATGAAGCCTCCAGTGGTTTTCACCTGGGAGTGGGAGGGTTAGAGAGATTAGAGAAGGAGAACTTAATTCGGTGAGTCTGACATGAAGCTATGTTTTGAAAGAGAAAACAAAACATACATATACAAACACCTCCCCTGTGATTCTCCTGTCACTCCTCTCTCCAAACTATGGCCTCCATTCATCTACGGATCTTATGCATGCTGCCCTGAAACCCTAAAAGAAAGTTTCCTCTACAGATCCTTGCTTTGACCTTAAAACTTCTGGGTTGGCCAAAAGGTTTGTTCAGGTTTTTCCTGTTGTTGTTTTTTTATGGAAAAAACCTGAACGAACTTTTTGGTCAATCCAGTAATTCCCCTGCTTCTCTTTTAAGGGATTCCCTGTAAGTTCAAGTTCCTGAGAAAGTAACATACAACCAGGAACCATTCCTCTCTGAGAATGTTTGGCTAAAGCATATTTACAACTAGTTGCTGAAGTAAGTTCTGCCATCATTGGTTGTTCTAGACCTAATTAAGCCTAACTAAGCCTTAAGGGTCAGACACCATTTTCCTTGGAGTTTATCTGCCTTACACCAGTTCTTTCTAGTCAATGTCTCTTCCTGTCTCAAAGTCAGAAATCTCCGATGGATAGCCCTGAAATTCTTTTTTGAAGACTGCCTCCCCACAGCCCATCTGGAGAGCAGAGGTAACTGATGTACTCTGAACACAGGCAAGTGAGTGAAGCTGCTCAGTAGTGTTCATCTCTTTGCAACCCCATGGACTGTAGCCAGCTAGGATCCTCCATCTATGGGATATTCCAGGCAAGAATACTGGAGTGGGTTGCCATTTCCTTCTTCAGGGGAACACAGGCAAGACCCAACCCTTATTCTGTCAACTTCATCAGCTTCTCTTCAGTCTCTTCATGACTCATTTTCCCAAAAAAATCAAATTAGAAAGAAAAAGGAGGAAGACTATCCCCTCACTATTTTAAGACAACTGGGACTCAAGACAGTCAGCTTATGAAACAAGAAATGCCTAAAACCAGAAAAAATAATAGGATGCTGATCATATAATTAATATATATATATTTCTTTTAAAAATGAAAATAAAAAATAAAGAAAAAAATAGAAGTGCTATATCATTTGGTAACCTTTCATTCTCTTTATCTGCTCTTTTCAGTATTTCCACATTTGATGGTCTCATTTTGCTAATTATATGGATTCAAGAAAGGAAGAAAGGAAATGAATTGTATGCCACTTCCTTTTCTTACCCATTACTTTCTTCATCTATGTATTTTGATTCTATATTCTATTTACAATCTTTATTTAAGGAATTAACATAAGAGATAGTGGTGTAAGACTCAATGCTAATAGGAAAAGAAACCATAAAAAGGAAGGAACAAAAATGGGTAGAGGGAGGATTTTAATAACTACACATTTTCCTTCTATTTATTCACTTATAAAGTTACTTATATTTGCCTTACCATTTTGTTAAAGTGCTAATTAAATGTTTATAAAATGGATGAATTATATAATTCTACTTCCTGTCTGAGTTTTTATACTTATTTTATAAACACAGGAGCAAAAAATGCAAAAGAATAAAATAACTTGAATAAACAGAAAATTTCAGTGATAACTGAATAAAAAAGTTATCATATCTCTTATTCTAATCACATCTATTCTACATCCTCTGAAATCTTTATAATTTTTTTCTTCTGTTTAAACTTCAGTCTTTATTTTACCTCAAACAGGCACTTCAAATGAACAAAATAATCAATCACTCTTTTTAATAACACAGCTACCTCACTTTTCAAAAAATTTTCTTTTGTAGTTTATTGTTTATTCTAAAGATTTATTATATTTTAGAAAGGCTGATATAAAATATTTGAAATTATTAAGTTTGGTCTAGAGGCATTCAGAGATTATATTTTAATGCCTGAATTAAAATGCTAAAGATTTGTTTGTTTTTACCTGTTCTTGAGTTCGATTCTTCCAGTATAACCACCTCTTTTTCCAATCTGGACCTACCATATTTTCAATTGCATTTTCAGCTAGAAAAATTTTAAAAAAAATTTATCACTTACCAGGCACATAAAATATAACTATATTGCTTTCTTAACTACTTCAAAACACTGTGTCAATAAAGTCAGTTGAAATAAAGAAAAAAATTATATGATTGATATGGTGCATATAGAAGCTAAAGAATTTAATATTATATGTTTACAATCTATGAAAACTATAATTGCTTATGAAGTTTCCATAAGTATAGTAGCAAATACTAAAATGGTCTGAATTACAGCTTTTAAGAATATAATTACACATAAACATGTGTCCAATTTAACATTTTAGTAGTTACAAGCAGCTGACTGAAAAACTGCACAAATAATATTCAACTAGAGTAGTACTGACAAAGAACTTGCGATGTTAACGCTTTTTTAACCAATGTTCACTAAAGTTAGATGACTTTCTACTGAGAATACTAAGAACTTAATAATCCACATTCCTACTTACTATCCTTGAGACGAGCCTGAAGAGCCTCTTCCATAAAATAAATAGCTGCATCCCATTGCTGTTTATCAGATATGGATCGATCTTCTAAAGCATTGTGTTGAATAACCCTCTGAAATAACAAAGAAAAACAACCACTTTGATTTATGTCTTGTCATCTGAGTAACTTTTTTCTAACCAACAGCTCAGCAAATATCCAAGCTAAGAGATATATCTACAATAACATAAAAGTATGTCCCTCCCATGCAAATGCAGAGGGTCCCATTATCTGCCTGCGTCAGCATCCTGTATACTTCAAGTTACACCCTAGAATCCTGGTTCTCAGGAGCTAATGGTTCAGATTGTATCCACTGCTTCTTTTTTGCCGTATGACCTACATGTTAGCATTTTCAAAAAAAAGGAAAAGAAGAAAAAAAGCAATAAACATTATCTCACTGTTAACAGCAATGGAAAATGTAACGGAAGGAGGCTTAAAAGGCCTACACAATCCTAAGTAAATGTGAACTACTTATTTTCAAATCTTACACTTTTTAAATTAATGAATGAATGAAAATGGCACCATTCTCTCTCAGAAAACCAATCTTAGTAAGACGCTTAATAAAAATGAATATGGCTTTCAAATATGAAGACAAACATTTCTTTAAAAAAAAAAAACAACAAACCACCTTATAATTAGGATTAGCCCATAGTGAGATATGCATTTCCAGAAAACAGAGCATTCTTACCAACAGTTCCTCTCATAACTCAGCAGAACCCGTGCTTAATGAAGGTTTGACTATGGTGATGAGAATATTCTACATAATAAAAGATTTATCAGGTGATGAAGGTCAGGAGCCAGGCCTTTCTTTATAACTAAGACAGAGAGGGAGCGTGTATCCCAGCTTTGCCAGTGACAATAATAGATATGCTTAAGAATGAAATAAAGTTTATAAAATACATAGCCGAGCTTCTGGTACCATGTAAGCATCCAACATATTATGATTTTAGGAGTCTCTAAACATTTTGACTCAGTTCCACTGAAAACCAATGCATCTAATTCCTTTCGTTATCACTGAGGGTAAAATGAGAAGCATCTATAGCTCAGGCCCATGCAAATTTTGTGGAAGTTTACAGAAACCTGTTTACTGTAAGGTTTGATTTTTTTTTTTTCTGAAATGATAGCCAAGGAAGAAAGAGCAGAGGGTGATTTTAGAAGGGCAGAGAAACGTCAAAAGGCCGGTTGCATTCTATAAATCTATTTCTTCCCTTCATTATTTTCAACTCAGAACCTAATTTAAACTCATAAAAACAGTCTCCTATAAAAGAAGATCAATTTGAGAAATCATACAAAAATAGGAGACTGGCACCCTAACATACAAATGACATACCAAGCTGTCCTCTGCAAAGTCATTCCACTTGTGACGTTTAATACTTTCTTCCTTAACAGCCTCTTTGAGTTTATCAAATATGTCATCATGTTCTTTTCCTTTTGGTTCTGTCATGAAGCGGGAAAATTCTTCTTGTAAGGTCTCCCACGCTACCTAGAATGATTTAAAAGAAAAAAGCTGTATTTATATTCATACTTTCATTTAATGTGTAACAGGAACAATAAACACATGAATATAAGCCAAGTAGCTGTGATAAATCAGTGTATCAGAAATTACATTATGAAATCGCATTTTTAAAAACAGATAGCAAATATAAACTCTACCCTAAAGACCTCATACTAGTAGCTGGTGGGATAGAGTTGGCCTACTGATATGTTTTACTACAACACATATATGGCCTCCTAAATTTTAAAAAATTAGTAACCAACATTTAGAAACTGAGAGACTTCATATAAAATCTGTTGCCAATCTCACTTGAACTGTCTAGCAACACTGGGCCCACGTTCTACACACCTCTGCCCACTGGAGCAGAGAAAGCATGCAGCCCCCATCTGCCACCAGACTCAGTTCACTTACTTATTTACTTCACTCTGTACAACATCTGAGTTTGCCTGCCTCTTTCATACTGTAAAAAGTTTTAAATTTCTTAATGTTTTAGTCTTTTTCACATCTTTGCCCTTATGCAAACATATGAAGCAATGTGTCAACACTTTCAAACAAAGGTGAGTACTACTGAGTTTTGTACTATTGCCAATTCCCAATGATCTGAACAGTGAAACGACAGAACAGTGTCAAAAGCAATTAAGAACTAAACCTACTTAGGACTGCGTGGGCTAGTTACTGTTGTACTTAACATTCTGCCCTCTTCATTTTAAACATGAAGAAATTATGGCATAAAGAAGGTGATTGTCCAAGAATAGAGAGTGAGTTATTAAAATCTGTTTCCTGACCTTCAGCAGGTTCATGTCTTCCTACCACACCTAGGTGTGAAGGGAGAAAGTAGCAAAAGAGAGAGTCACTTGCCATTTTCATGACTGCTTCCACTGCTTGAACCTTAGGATATGAAAATATGCTATCATGGGACACAGCCCATGTCAGGGCCAGTTGTGAGAAGAGGCAGCAGCAGCTCTCTAATTACTTTAGGGGGAAATGTGTTGAGACCAGGGGTCAGGAACACCTGAAGGCAGAATGGCTGCAAGGGTTCTTAGAAAAAGAGACTTGAGGAAATTGAGAGCAGAGATAAAGAAGCAAAGACTGGCAGGATAGGCAAGGGTAAAATACACTTGAATAAGTAGACACTGACATTTTGTTTCTAGTAAGTATGAAAAACAAAATTATTTTTAACATGGATTCTAATTTTGTGAGCAACTTCACACAGAGGCAGAGAACACACTGACTCTGAGCTACAACAATCACTCTTCAAAGTAACGTGCATGGCAAGATCAATTTGGATGATGATGGTCATCATTGTAAAGCAGTTGGCATTTACCGAGTGGTTACCATGGACCACACATCGTCTACGTATTCTACATGTTAACTCTTGACTCCTTATAACAATGTTTTATGTAGGCCACATTTCCCCCTTATTTTAGAGATGAGAAAACAGAAACATTACTAAGCAAACAGCCCAAAGATCGCACAGTTGCTAAGTGGTAGAACCAAGGTAACACAGGTATTAGAAATGCATTCTCTAAGAGGAACATGTAACTTTCTTATATTCCTAGCCTAACCTTTTGGCAAGGTCTTAACTAAGGAAACTATTTAATTAAAATTGAACCCTGCAGAAAACAAATGAAATGTTTCATCTGTTAAACATTTTCCTTATGGCATATCTAACCACAGAAGAAGTTAAAGGTATTTCATATTCAAGCAAATTTTGCTTGTTTTGTTAAATGTCACCTTTGGAAGGAGAACCAATACCCTCACACCAACACCATAGCAATTAGCAAAATTTTTTAACAGTAGTAACGATAGCAGCATTAAAGTTAATCCCAACACAGAGATCAGGAATAAAGAATAAAAGGAGTTTAAGAACCAAAGGAACTATAGAGACTGTGATGGGAATAAATCATAAAATTCACAGCTCCTACTCTCTTCAGATAACGCTTCTTACCCATTTAATTAAATTATATCCTAACCTCGACTGCTTTATTAGGAAGCTGCTTATCAGTCCACTGTTTAAGCTTGATATCCACTGTCGTATTAAAAGTCCCAGAATTCATGGTCTGTGCAGCTGGAAGATAGATGTTTTCAATCACATGAGTTGATACTCTTTCCCACAAAGACTGCTGAAGGATTTCCTCCCTGAAATTAAAAAAAAAAAGTTCCAAGAACACCAAATTCAAACATAATATCAAGTTTTTTATAAACAGCTTCACTGAAGTATCATTAAAATTGTCATTAAGTTACAATAAGTTGCATATATTTAAAGTTTTGACATACATACACGTCTGTGCATCACAGTAATCGAGATTATGAACATATTCATCATCTGCAAAAGTTGTAACCACTAGATTTACTTTCTGTCACTACAGATTATATTTTCTACAGCTTAATGTAAATGTAATCATATACCATGTACTCTTATTTTGTCTTCTTGCATCAGCATAATTGAGATTTATCCATAACATTGTGGATAATTAGTATTTCACTTCCTTTTTTGCTGAGTAATAGATGGTTGGATGGCATCACTGACTCAATGGACATGGGTTTGGGTGGACTCCAGGAGTTGGTGATGGACAGTCGAGGCCTCGCGTGCTGCAGTTCATGGGGTTGCAAAGAGTCAGACATGATTGAGCGACTGAACTGAACTGAATATTCCATTACACGAATCTGTTTACTTATTCACCTTCTGATGAACATTTGGGTTGTTACCAGTTGTTGGCTATCACAAATGAAGCTGCTATGACCATTCATGTATCAATACAAGTTTCTGTATGACATAGGCTATTATTCCTCTCAGGCAAATAGCTAGGAGTGGAATGTCTGGATCATACAGTAATTATATACTTAACTTTATAAGATACTGTCAAACCATTTTCCAAATTGACTGAACCACTTTACATTCCCAGCAGAGGAGTATGAAAGTTCTAAATCCTCTACATCTTGCCAACATTTGGTATGATTAGTCATTTTCATTTTTGTCATTGTAATAATAGAAGTACAGTGGTATCTCAGTATGGTTTTAATTTGCATTTCCCTAATGACTAGTAATTCTAAGTATCTTTTTATGTACTCATTTACCTAATATTAACACACACTTTTATATGTGTTGACTGTGAAGCACAGTCCAAGGCTGTACACTTCTTGGTACAATTTTAATAATTTATCAGCATAGAGCACAGAGATGCTATGGTATGTTGCTAGGTAAAACTGCTCAACATTTCATGATAATATAAAGGATGAATAATCAAGCTGAAAATTGTACCTTAAAAGACATCTTACAAGAACACAGTTCTCTAAATAGAAAAAAATAAAATTATTTTAATCAAGAAAAAATTTATAATCTCTAGAAAATATCTATTCAAATTCTCCAAAATTAATCTCCACTGTAAAATAGTGCTACAACATACAAAAACACCCTGCTTATCAAGTGATCACTTTTAAAAGTAATCTCACCTTTTCGGATACAGTTACAAAGCTCAGGGTAACAGAAACAACCTCTTCTGTCCAAAAGCCAAACTGTATTTTTCTTGGTTGAGGAGAGTCAACACTCCCTACTGTGCAAGTTGACTCATATTCACTCAACATTTTGTGTAACATTAAGTCTATTGGGTCAATGAGCTTAACTGCAGGTTTTCCTTTGCTAATTTTCAGGTCTTTTTTCTATTACAACCAGAAAACAAAAGTATGCAAGGGAGGACCAAACAGTTGAAGAAGATGAAAAGGTATACACATCCAGCTGTAAAATAAATAAGTCACAGGGATATAATATACAGCATGGAGAATATGACCAATAATAATGTAATAACTTCGCATGGGGACAGATGGTTACTAGACTTAACAGTGATTGTTCCATTAGGTATGCAAATGTCAAATCACTGTGTGGTACACTGAAACTAACATAATACTCTACGTCAACTATATTTCAATAAAACAGAAGGGAGGGAGGGAGAAAGGAGACAGAAAGAGTGTGGGGAGAGGATGCACACTGAGGGTCAGAAGGACAAAGTCCATTTAGTCATGGCGACAATGACAGATAATGGGAGAATTTTAAGAGCAAGATGGAAGAAAAGAAGCTTATCAGCGTCATCTATTCCGGCAACTTTAAACACAAACTCAAGACTTCTGAAAGATGAACAAAAAATCAGGAGTCAGCCTCTGATCACGAAGGCCTTTTGCTGCTCCTGCTGCAGTCTGTGACAAGACTCTACAACCCATACACCTTTTCAAAGAGATCATAAAAAAATTCCAGACCATCAAAATCTGACAAACCTTAGGTAACTTTTTGCAAAGGACCCTGAATGATTATCTTCAAATTCTGCCTGGAAGTTCCTAATTAGCTGCATATGCTTCAGTGTTAGGAAGAGGAAGTTATGTTCTCCCAATCCCACAACTTCTCTTCCAAACCACTAGTCCTCAGCTTACAATTCCCTAGTCCTCAGCCAATTCCCCAGCGTATGTTCTAGGTAACTGAAGGCTTCTTCTCTACTCTAAGTTTTGCAATCATCCAGGGATTCAGTTCAGGTCAGTAGCTCAGTCGTGTTCAACCCTTTGCGACCCCATGTACCACTAAAACACAAAATACAGTTACCATTATAGTTCTATTTATTACCCTCTTTATCTCCCAAACTTTACCTATATATTCTTTCAATTAAAATTTTTTTTCTTTCTTCTTCTAAAGCATAGGACTTACTCCATAAAATCAATCAATACAAAAAAGAAGTCCTCCATAATTTCTCTTTCACTGAAAGGAAAAGTGTTAGTCACCCAATCATGTCTGACTCTTTGTGACCCCATGGACTGCAGCCCATCAGGCCCCACTGTCCATCGAATTCTCCAGGCAAGAATATTGGAGTGGGTTGCCATGTTCTTCTCCAGGGGCTCTTCCCAATCCAGGATTCAAACCCAGGTCTCCTGCATTGCAGGTGGATTCTTTACCATCTAAGCCACCAGATGATCACTATTCACAGCTTAATTTATCATTTAAAAAATTTAATGCCTACATTACTATTTGTGTGTTGACACAGGTGATATTACACATACTGTTTAATTAATACAATATAAAGCTATATAGTACATGGTTTTCCATGTTAAAATCCTACACTTTTCAACGGCTACAGAGCAATCCACTCTATGCATAAATCAAATATTATGTAATTCCAAATAAAAAGCTAGTTTTCAATTTTTTTACACTTATACTATCACTTCTATCCTCTAGGTAACCTCTCAAATATCTCAAAAATATACTCTCTTCTCCATCTGCACAACTACGATTCTAGTCACTAGTCTCTTTTCATCTAGACTATCTCAATAGCCAACTGTCTCCTTGCTCAGTTTTCTCCACCTGTATTCCACTACCCCTATTACAAAAATCTGTCTAAAATGCAAATCTGAAACTCTTCAGTGAAACCCTTCACTGGTTCTAACTGCTTGTAGGACAAATTCCAACCTTCTGAACATGGTATCTAAGGCCCTTAATCATCTATATTTTGTTTAAATTTACATTTATTTCATCTGCCTCTTGCTTCTTCTATGCTAAAACCATAAGTAACTGCCTTAAGTTACCCGTGTCATTTTTCTTGCTCTCATCTCTTGGCCTCTGAAATATTCTGGTCACTGGCTTACCTAGCACCTATATATTCTTTAAATCTCAGATTATAAGAATATTTTTTGATTCTTTACAACTGAGTTAGGGTGCTTAACTATGCATTCCTATTTTCCTTTCATTCTTTTAACTTCAACAAAATAAACTTAATACTTCTCACCAAAAAATGTATGCATACCATGATAACATTTTTTAAGTGTATTTCTAAAAATCCAGCCAGTTATCCTTCTAAATAAGGATAATTATCTACTGCTAGTGTCCATAATCGATTCCTAATGATCAAATAAGTATACTATGTGAAAATACTGAGAGTTTATTTCTCACTATAATGAATCATAAGTCAAATCTAAACCTCCAATAACTTTCTTAAAATATAACTGAGGTACAGTAGACAAGAAGCTTGTAAGAGTGCTTCTGGATCACCAAATACAGATCAAACAGTCCTCTGACTCAAATAATAATAAACATTATAGAGGTGTACCCTAAAATGTCACATAAGACATTAAGCAGCAAAAAGATACTACCTAATACAACATAAACTATGTCACAAAAATAAAACATTTTGGGTGCAATGCAGTTGATATCAATGTGGCACAAACAGCTAAGATTAGGACCTGCGATCAATGTTTGTGTTAATCTACAGAATCTGGGGAAAAAGAGGGGTGGTGATGAAAATATCCAGCAACTCAAAGAATAAATCTCTAGCAACCAGGTGTCCTAGTTCTCTCCTTGCTGGCTCAACAGGCAATCTGACAATATAGTTTTCTTGTCCCTTCACAACTCACTTCACCATCCAAGCGTTTATCTTCTAGGCTCACTTAAGTGTAGGTATACTTTGATTTCAAACTTCCTCTGTCCAAACAAAACTAACCATTCCATTTGATGATGCCAGAAATTTACAAAGGCACATTTCTCTCCATAAATAGCATTACAGTTATTATAGTTTTACAAATCACTTTTTTTGTACATTATCCTCAAACAATCTAGTAAGGTCAATAGTATTATTCATTCTGTATGTATGTATATGTTTACATGCAGACACACACATATCTATCTCTGGCAAACTTCAAAAGCTGGATGACTTACAGAAAAGCACTGCTGTTTAATTGCTAAGTTGTGTCTGACTCTTTTGCGACCCCATGGACCATAGCCTGCCAGGCTCTTCAGTCCATGGGATTTCCCAGGCAAGAATACTGGAGTGGGTTGCCATTTCTTCTCTAGGGGATCTTCCCAACCCAAGGATGGAACTTGCATCTCCAATAAAGATAACAAATTTGTTGTGTGTGTATATGTGTGTGTACACTTTCTTGATGGATCAGATTAATCAAAAAATATAGGTAAGATCAGAATTCTTTTTTGGACAAGGAGAAGAGATTAAAAATAGGCAAATTTTGATCAAGAGAGAAAAGAGATTTTACTTTAAAATCAAAATCAAATTTTGATTACTTTAAGAGATTACTGAGGAAGAAAGGGCATCAACATAAGGAAACCAGCACAGAATATAAACTTCAGGAATGGATACTACTGTCTGTGTTCAATTTTGATAATCTTCAACTGAGCATATAATAGTTAAAAAATATTTATAATAAACGGCAGTAAAGACAGTTCTACTCTGAGGTTAATAAATTCTTAAAATACTACTGATTTCATTATGAAGGTAATTTTTAAATGTTATTTATTAATTTTATAATACAGATTATAAAAACTTAAAGGATATTTATATATAGCTTGCTTAAGATACATGGACCCTAGTTTGGTTACAGTGCCATTACAACACATTGATATAAAACATAAATTGAAGATGACAGTTGGCCTTAAAAGCAATTTGCATGAGTATTTTTCAAGAGTACATTTACTTGCTATCTTAAAAAAACCTCAAATAGGATTCATTTTCAAATGTGATTTCCATAAAACATATTAGACACATATTATAAAAGCACCAGTGTTCTTATGTAGATGTGAGAATTTTAAAATATACTCTTCTCCTTCTACAAATCAACTTTCTCTGTAGTTTTGTTCTCTATGTGTGATCAAACAAGAACAACTTGTTTTGACAGACTGTTTGATACTTAGCTAAAGCACGATCTAACAAAACATTCATCTTAGGTTTTTCCTTACCTTATACTTAAAAAATACATGTTTTTATAGAAATCAAAATATGTATTTTTTAAGTATAAGGTAAGGAAAAACCTAAGATGAATTAAGATTTCAAAAGAGCATGGCGAAAGCTATCTTTCAGAATCTCTCTTCTCCGAGATACTTAAATAAATACCTAACTCATTATACTTAAAATATTTAATTGGTTAGACTAAAATAGTGGTTTTATTTTATAAAAAGACATTTTTATGTTCTTGTCTGTTTACTAAGTGCTTGGGGGATGAGCCAAGGCTACAATAAATCACTGCCTTATCAATCTAAATTTTAGTATTCCATTATAATTCACATAGTAAAGTCTTTGAGAAAAGGTCAAATACTCACCAATGTTTTGGGGTAACCTGGCTCAGACTGATAACTTCATCGAGGATTTCATTTTTAGCTTTTTCAAATAGTTCATTCTAGGCAACATAGATACAATTAAGTAAGATTTTCGTAAGACAGTCAATTTGCCCTGCTATGATTTTCAGAGATAACTAAAAGGAAAGCCTGTGACAGGCTACTGGCTGGGCTTAGGTTTGAAGCATCCATGACCTGCAAGTAATGCTCTTCTCTTCTAGACTCTTTTTAGGAATGCCAATAACCAGATAAGGACACAAAAACTGACACAAATGCCTACCTTATTCACTCAATTCTGAATGTAGCTTTTCATGTAACATTTGCTTAGGTAAGTTTTCCATGTAATGTTATGTGACAGCTGTCAACACATATTAATTTACTATAGTAATGACAGTATCTGATGCTATTTTACAACTGACGGCATTTTAAAATAAAGGAAAACCAATACTTAAGTCCTATTAACTTAAGAGTATAAATACTAAAAAGGTTAAAAAGCTGATGCATAATTTTTAAAAGTTTATATTATATAAACATGTTAATTTATAAGACCTTGAAAGAATAGTCTTCAACTTCTCAGAAAAAACTTTTTTAAATACTTGCTTGCATATGCTAGAATCCCTGATTTTTAGTATTATGTAATAAATGATTTAAATTATTGTAGAAGTGACAACTGTTCCTTCAAATGTATTCCTGTAACTCTAAAATTAGTAATCATGGTTAAAAACAATTTAGCTTACCAGATTTTATTCGTCAACTTAAATTTTGTTACAGGACAATATTAAATTAGATATACACAAAATTCAGAAGTCACACAAATATTACCCGGTCAAGTTCTCGCAGGCGAGGATAGTTATTCTTCCACTCAGTTTCAAGGTTAAAACGTGTTGCTGAGGAAGAAGGAAAGATGCTCAGGTTTGAGGATTCTCCTTCATTCCAGACACATTGGTTAAAGGCTATCTCACATATCTGGTATATTAACTGAATTTCTGAATGTGCACTGATAGCTCCTGAATACTCTGGGCTCTCGATATCTGCTGCTGCTGCTAAGTCGCTTCAGTCGTGTCCGACTCCGTGCGACCCCACAGATGGCAGCCCACCAGGCTCCTCTATCTCTGGGATTCTCCAGACAAGAATACTGGAGTAGTTTGCCATTTCCTTCTCCAATGCACGCATACATGCATACTAAGTTGCTTCAGTCATGTCCTACTCTGTAGGCAAGTTATAACTCTTAGGCAAGTTATTCTCTGCCTCAGTCTGCTCTTTGGTAAAATGAGAATAATACAAGATTGCTGAGGGACTAATGGGATAAATAGGTAGGATTTCCTAATGAGACAATGGAAGGAGAGTATACTCTGGCCAAATGAAACTATGGAAGCAAGCAAAGCCATGGAAAAGGAAGGCCTGGGATTGAGAAACCAGTACAATATATCTTAAAGTACACTGGCTGCTCTGCCGCCCAACACATTTCCTCTCATTCCTCTAACAAGGCGGAATCTGAGTTCTCTACAGTTTTCTAGGCTCTTTCTCCCAAACATTACTGCAAACTTTCTGTTTAAACTTTGTAATATGCTCCTAGCAATTGTTCCTCCAAAAGGAAAAATCTTGCTCTCATACAACTGAAGATTGGCATTTTTCCATTTCCCACATACTATCTTATAATAAATGAATGAAAAGCAACTGTTGAAGGAAGTCAAGAATCTGATGGATACCTAAGTCTGTCAGGTAATAAAATACATAAATTTGAGAGCTTATTTTAAAAAAACCCAACGTACCTTTGAAACTATCAGCCTGTTGTTCAACTGACTCTCGTACCATTTTCCAAAAGCAGTCTGATACAGCAAGGCTTAGATTTCTTGTAGTCACCTGGTGTGCCTTTAGCATGCTTGTCCTACAAAACAATAACCATAATTAAAGTATATTATGAGAACAGCCACTTAATTACTTTATACTAGGGCTGTCCAATGAACATTCCATGATAAATAAAGTAATCTGTATCTGTGCTGTCCGATACAGCAGCTACTAGTCACGTGGGGTTAATGACACCTTGAAATGTGTGGCTAGTGTGACTGAGAAACTCCAGTTTTCTTTAGTGTTAACTGATCTGAATTCAAACAAGCACACAGGGTTAGTGACTACTGTTAGTTAGTACCGAATAGCTTAGTTCTTGTCGCTGTTTAGTCGTTAAGTAGTGTCCAACTCTTTGAGACTTCATGTACTGGAGCCCACCAGGCTCCTCTGTCCATCGAATTCTCCAGGCAAGAATACTAGAGTGGGTTGCCATTTCCTTCTCCAGGGACTCTTCCTGACCCAGGGACTGAACCCATGTCTCCTGCTTGGCATGCAAGATTCCTTACCACCGAGCCACCAGGGAAGCCCTAGCATAGTTCTACCCCCATCCCAAAAGATAATTCTCAAGACAATGGGTGAAAAGACTACCTTGACTTACTATGCTAATGTAGAGGCAAACACATTCTTTCAGGTCAAGACTCTCTACATGTTACAATGTTTTAAAATTCAGTGGCTCTTTAGCGTCTCCTTTTTGCTTTTCTGTTATTATCTTATTTTCTGTTAATATTTGTCAGTATCTATTTAAGGATACCCCTTTGACACTGCCACCTCTCACCCCAACTTTCCCCAATACTCTAAGAGAAATCTGGACAAGTATTTAAAAATCTAAGTGTTGATTTTTTAAAAATCACCTTGTAAGTAAAACAACTTAAGAGGTGTCGGTGTTGTCTCCAGTGCCCATATGCCAAGGGGCAGTTGATTACGACACAGTTTTGTACTATGTGATAAACTGCTCCCAACTTTGTCACAGTAGTCTGAAGACTTTGCTTACTAGATACACATCACTATTTGAGAATTCATCTCTGGAAAGTCAATGTTAAACTGACAGTTATAAGACAAACTTTTAAACTGAAAACAGCTGAAGTTACTCCCTCACTATAAATTCTTTAAAGATTTCAACAAGATACTTACTTTAGGAGTTTTGAATTCTGAAAAAATTCTTCTTCATAGTCCCTTATAGCTTCAATGCTTTCAGAGCTGTTTCCTAGGGAAAGATGGTGGTAAAGTTCTCACTAAGTTCATTTTTATTACTTGAAAACAACAAAAAACTGTAATAATCCATCTTTGCATACCTTTTCCTGTTACAACAGCAAAATAACCTAGAGCTTTCATTGGGAAGAGTTTTCCTTCAATTATCTGCTGAATCTATTTTTAAAAGTGGGAAAGAAGAAACATGACATGTGAGTTTACATAATTTTAAAGCATAATATGCTATTTGGAAGGTAAATTTAACAATGCTGTATTTGTATATGTTTAGGTAAATGTATGTCTGTACAAGTGCTGAAATGTATTTCAAATGCTATTTGAGGAAAAAATAAAACACATTTAATTTTGTTATATCAAAAATGTATTATTAAAACATAAGTACCAAAATTAGAATTTGGAATGATGTACAGTGACTTAGAGTCAGGCCTTATTTTGAATTTCTGCTCTGTCACTTACTAGGTATGTGGCCTTAAGTAAGTTACTTAACTTTTCAAAATGGTAATTGAAAAGAGTATATTATATTTAACACAGTGTCAGGCATGCAGACGCAATCAGTAAACAGTAGCTACTATTATTATTTTCCCAATATCTAAATTCTAACAAAGCTGGATGATTTTTTTAAATTAACTCTGAAAAAATTTGGATGCACTGTTGTTAACTCTTTTGGGTCAAAACTCCTTTTCTAAAAGTAATAAAAACTAGACTCTGTCCCCAGAAAAATACACATTTGCAGAGATCTATCATTCACACACAATATAAAAGAATTCCTACTTCCAGCAGCTCATTCAGATAAATATTGAGGTAAGAATCCCTCCTCTAAGATAAGTAACATTCTTAAGCTAATGCTAAATCTTTAGTGTAAAAAGAAAAGTGATACAAGCTTCAACTGTATTTAAAGGAAATACAAGCTCAATACCCTAATGAAGAGAAGAAAATGAAAGAAAAGATGGGAAGTGGGAAGGAAGCACAGAAGTTTGCTTCCACCTCACTCTCCCCCTTCTCCGTATCAGGACCAATACTGCCATGGCAGGCCTTCCCCTTGAAAATAGGGCAAAGCTAAGGTCCTGGAGACTGCAGAGTTAACACAGCAGGCTTGAGACTGCTGTCCTCAGAAAGGCCTGCTTGTCCTTGGCTGGCATCTGTGAACTTAACTGGTAAACAATCCCCTACATTGATACAGAACTTTCCCTAAATAACAGTGGTTTATTGTGCAATCAATGTGGTTTATGCTGAACATCTGCTTTCCTTTGGGCGTCTGGAATGTTGGTACTTGTGGGTGCCTATGTGACCAGCCCCCAGTAAAAACCTTAGGTGCTGAGTCTCTAGTTAGTACCTCATTGCTGGCGGCTTGAGCATTTCCTGTGTGACTCTACTGGGAAAGGACTCTTGGACACTTGAGCGTGGTTTCCTTTAGACATCATCTCTTGCATCTTTTTCTTCGGTCTAAGTATGACTGTGCACTGAGTCCTATGAGTCCTTCCAGACAATCAGTGAACCTAGGGGTGGTCTCTCTTGGGAATCCTTACCACAGAGGCATAGTCCCACAAATTTTCAGATTTGTGAGAAAGAGAGAAATTCTAAACAGAAGCACAAGGGATGGCTACTTATATTTCAAGCTGTTGTTCTATGGGGGATGAAGTTATAACAATAACAATGGATGACAGCCACAATTTACGTAACACTTTCATGCTAAGCTCAACCACTTTACAACAAACATTTAACTCAATAAATCTTCATCACCTATGAGATGTGCTTGTGCTTAGCTGCACATGTGTGTCAGACTCTCTATGACCCCACGGACTGCAGCCTGCCAGGCTCCTCTGTTCATGGGATTCTCCAGGCAAGAATATTAGAGTGGGTTGCCATTCCCTTCTCCAGGGGATCATCCCAACCCAGGGATGGAACTCAGATCTGCTGTGCTGCAGAATTTTAGTACCATTAATATTTTCATTTCTAATAGCCTAAAGCACTGAAAAAGTGAAATAACTTACCCGATGTTACACAGCAACAGCAGAGCAGATGAGAAACTAAGCAATCTGGCTTAGTTTGCACAGTTTCACCCACTTTTACATTAAAGTGAAAGTGAAGTCGCTCAGTTGTGTCCGACTCTTTGCAACCCCATGGACTGTAGCCTACCAGGCTCCTCTGTCCATGGGATTTTCCAGGCAAGAATACTGGAGTGGGTTGCCATTTCCTTCACAATTAAGAGAGCATGCACTAGTAAAACTTGCACACAATGGTACCTTGAAACAAAATTCTTTCCTTGTTTAAGGGAGGAGGAGAAAATGGACACGGAACACCATGTAGAGATGTCATGTGTGTGTGTGTTTGTGTATATGCTCAGTGGCTAAGTTGTCTGACTCTTTGCAACCTCATGGACTGTAGCCCACCAGGCTCCTCTGACAATGGAATTTTCCAGGCAAGAATCCTTCTTCAGGGGATCTTCCCAACCCAGGAATTAAACCCGTGTCTCCTGCATTAGCAGGTGGATTCTTCATCACTGAGCCAACTGGGAAGCTGATATAGAAGCCACAAGGATATAAGAAATGACAGTGACCCTAGAGATAAACTAGCCTAACAGACTGGATTGTGCACTGTCTGGATGCAGAACAAATTAACAAGATTTGCCCAAGGACATGTAGCCATCTGTTGGTAGAGCATGGATAAGAATGCTGAGCTTGGACACCCCATCCAATGCCTTCTCTATTATGAAAATCTGCCACACGTTCTTTAATCAGTTAAGAAAGGTAATATTTATCTGAATAAAAAAATAAAAAAAATTAAAACAAAGAATAACATAAGTAATGTCCAAAAGGAATCTAAACTGTCACTAGTTTTACGCTAATTTATGAACACTAACTAATGTTAAAAAATACTGCAATGAGGTTCATGACTATGTCGGCCTGCAAAATTTAGAGTAAGCAACATTAGTTTTAAGAATTTGAATCAAACTATAGTTATAACTGTAGAATTAAACTTAAATCTCAATTCTGCACTTACATCATTTACTATAACTTTACAATACTTTGCTTTTTTTTAATGAAAACCAAAAAAAACCCCATCACTACTTGTACTTCACCAGGAGATGTCCCCAGTCAGTTTCTGTCAGAATTAACGCTTTGCTTAAAGAGCCTGCCCTCACCCTGCTGGGGCTGGTCACGTTCTTCTCCGCCAGGTCTACTTTGGTCAAGACGAAAATCGTCCTTCTTCCATGAGGGTCCATTTGACTGACCAAGTCTGTAACAATGCTGCGTTCAGCATCCACAGATCCATCTGAAAATACATTGAAAAATGACATAGTGATGGTTACAGAGTGGGTTTTTAAAACTTCAAGAAGCTACAACTGTGTCGTCTTGTGTCTACACTATAGTAAGATCATGTTTCCTTAATATTTTATCTTAGTTGTGAAAAGAAATTCTAGCCAATAAGAATTTCTATGATGCCTACACAGTGAAATTCATCAAACATATTACCAACTTTAATTCTACTTACTAATAAAATGAACAAGAGGACAAAATAAAACATTTATTTTATATGTTTATGTAAAGTGAAGTCACTCAGTTGCATCCGACTCTTTGTGACCCCATGGACTGTAGCCTACCAGGCTCCTCCATCCACAGGATTTTCCAGGCAAGAGAACTGGAGTGGGTTGCCATTTCCTTCTCCAGGGAATCTTCCCGACTCAGGGATCAAACCTGGGTCTTCCACATTGCAGGTAGACACTTTACCATCTAAGCCACCAGGGAAGCCCGTGTTTATGGAACACATATGTAAAACAAACCTTGATTGCTAAATAAGGAAGAATATTAGTGCAATTAAAATCTTTCAATAAGATTTACCTTGAATACATAGTATGATGGCATTAGGGTTCTGCATGTAAGCTTTGCTGATACTGAAAATAGTTTCCTTTGTGTCGGGAGCCATGCCTGATGTCACAGTCTTGAAGAAAAAGGTTTTAAAGGTCATTATAAATGTCTGCCACAACAGAATAAGATAAGATACGTGCTTTGTATACACTTACATTAATCACACCTGGTAGGTCAACAAGCACCATCCTCTGTAGTCCAGGACCTTTTACATTTAAGGATATGGTCTGTTCAGGGAAAAAAAAAAAAACCCAAAAGCCAAAAAACTTTGAGAGGCAGCTTGTTAGGAATTTTTTTGTTGACACATATCCTGAAAATTCTTTATCTCATTCATTTAGATATGTGGTTCAGAAAAAAGTTATGGGAGTAATTATTTCATAAAACTTTTTCACAAAATGATACATTCTTTGGAATATTAAAAAAAAAGACTGTGTATCTTTGAATTACTTCAATCTAAATATCAATGCTCTATGATTTCAAATCATAAAACACTGGATCTCCACAGAACACGGCTGACATGAACTGCAGCACTTACCTCTGGACTGACAGTACAGCCTTCTTTCACATTTTTCCGCATTCGGAGTTCTATTTCATGTCTTAATGCTGCAAGCTATCAATGGGAAAACAACAAAATCCTAAGAAAATTGTCAGTTAAATATACCATTTAGTTGTCTTTTATGTTTACACAGATTATAAAAAATTACACATACAAACCTCATATGAAATCTACTTACATCTTCCTCTTTAGTAAGATCAAACTCCCGAGAACTATCTTTAAATAAGGCCACATGATGAGGGCCTTCACTGAGAGTCACCTGAAATTAACAGAAAATTGAGAAGACTGTATTTACAATTTCTATTAATTCCCACAGTACTTACATGGTTCCAATTCCCAGTTAATGTTATAGAGAGTACCAAGTACAAAACCATCAATCTCAACCAAAACTTGAAAAACTAAAAGGAAATTTTGCATTTCACATCAATGGTAAAGTTAGGTAACAATTCATTTCTTTAACATCTACTTATTGAGAGTTAAATGTGTCAGAGGTTGTATGTCTTCTCCATCTCCATTCACTCCCTAGGCAATCTTAGCCATTAGGGTGTTAACTACCACTTTTAGATGTTTGATTATGACTCCTCCATTTCTGTCTCTAGTCCAGACCGCCCTCCAAACTTGCATATGCAGCTGCTGCTTTGTGAACATCCCACAGGCAAGCCCCAAACTCCTGATCTTTGTTCTTGTCTGAGGGGTGACTTCTACTAATTCCTACACTAGGAATAATTCCAAATGCTACATATCAGTTATTTTTTTGGTCAAAATTCTTCATTTCAACACAATGGACAAACTTTGTTAAAGTGATTACTTCCCTGAAGAACTTCATTTGGCCTATCTTTTTCTTTTAACCGAAGTACAGGTAACAAACAATATTATGTTAGTTTTGGTGTACCAAACAGTGATTCAACATTTAAACACATTAGAAAACGATCACCACAGTAAGTCTGTTGACCCAGAGAGCCTGTTTCTTACCTTAACTGGAGAACGTGTCATCATCTCCCCAGATCCTCGAGGGAATATTCGTGCCTGAGCAATCATTTCCAACACACTCGTTTTTCCAGCACTTTGATCTCCAACCACAACAACCTTACCACAAAATAAATACCACATATTCATATTTTTTTATATGAACTTAAATACATTTGGAATGCTGCTGAGAATTAGTCTTTAGAAACTGTCCAGTTAAATGATTTTAAAATATCCACAAAAAAAATGATAGTTTATACATGGATGTGTACTGAAAATAAACAGCAAAACATTAATTGGGTCCATTATTTATAGCCAAATTTTTATTACTAATTTAAACCACTAGTTAAAACCAAATTAACATTAATATTGCACAAATCTCTTCCACAGCTAATTTACTCTTTACAAAGACATTTTTAATTCTGTGAGGTTATATTTCTCCTATATACCTAATTTTATCTACCATTCAGGAATTTTAATATCATGGACATCATGAACATATAATGCCAAATATCTGAAAGCCCGCCTTCATTATGCATAAATATAAGTAAACTAATGGACCAAAATAGTCAAACAACATTCAATGCTTGAGACATCACCTAGAACACATGAATATTATAGAGAAAATTTTGTGTCTTTGCCTATGTATACACACACATAACTTTTTAAAAAACTAACATGCTTTTTTGCTAATGGGCAATTTCACTGTGTACTAATTTTTCACTTACCCTTGGCAGATGATCTTGTGTATTGTAACTGGCATCATAATCAGACAGAACATCAAGAACTTCAGAATACATATCAATCAAAGATTTCTATAAAATTCAAAAATCAATATTATAAAATACAGAAAACATTTTTAAAAACCCACAGATGTGTCAGGATAAAAAAGCTGATAAATTCAAGGAGTTCTCATAATTGTATTCTGAGTAAATGTAAAACAGTACAGAATAAAATTCCATACTTTCTTATCCAATCTATTTCAAAAGACACTGATTTAACACAATATGTTAATTCAGGATTTTCTAATCTTTCAATTAAACAGTAAAAGAGGGAGGTTATTGTTTAATATTGAAGACCTAGGGACTTCCCTGGTGGTCCAGTGGCTAAGACTCCCAGCTCCCAATGCTAGGTGCTCCGGTTCGATCGCTGAGCAGGGAACTAAGTCCCACATGCCCACAACTAAGAATTTGCACACTACAACTAAATATCCTTCATGTTGCAACTTAAGAGAAACTAAGGACCCCACATGCTAAAACTAAGGACCCAGAGCAGACAAATAAATAAATATTTAAAAAAAAAAAAATACTGATGAGCTAATATTAAGTGCCCAACAAAGAAAGACCATTAACACTAAAAAGGCCCAATAAGCCAGGTACCAACTGAAAGGAATGTTTGGTGTATGTGTCAGAGAGGGAGAGAGAGACTGAAGAAAGGGTAAAGTAGAGAAAGAATCACCAAAATTCCTGTTAAATCAGTAAGGAGGAGTAGTGTATACTGATAACTGGGCAGACTAAAATGTGAGAGCACCAGGAGCAGACATCCTGTACTGTTCTCTCAGTAAAACCAGGGTCAAACATGTTTTCTGGAAAATAACAAGCTTCAAGTATTTCAGGAATGACTGAACATATAAATAGGCCAGGCATTTAATAATTAAAGGTAAGTTTTAATACCAAAGTAGGAACAAAATGAGGGCCTGAAGTTCCTTTCATCTCTTTTAAAAGACACCTAAAATTAAAAGGAAAGCAACTATTATCCCTTTGACCTAAACAACAAACTTTTCAAATCTTCATTACTATTTCACTTAATGAGAGAAAATACAATTTCTCAGGTAAATTCTCCATATTTATCAACATTTGGATGTGACTTTTCCAACTGCCACATACTGGCTTATAAATAAAGTCATGCTAGTATTATGCAGTTGCAATTTGGAGTCAGAACTAGTAATACATGTTGGTTAAACCAGAACTGTATATCTTTGGACCGTGGCCACAAAATGCATGTGTCATGATTTATTGCAGTTTTTCTACATATACATTCTGTTTACTTATATGACATTTAAGTTAAAAAAAGAATTATTTCAATTTAATGTAGCACATACAGGTTGGTTTAGTGGGTAATAATAACATTGAATTTACTGATAATGGTAATTATCAATATGCCGATAACAATACCAGCATGTTTTTTCAAAAATTCTTTAAAATGCCCAAGGAACCTTCCAGAAGAAAATGTTAACTATTGTAAAACTGAAGAAAGTGGCCTCTTGATTCAGTGGCATTTACAAGTAAGGTAATAAAGATAGGACATATGTAATTTTCTATTAACTTACTGATTTTACAGTTGCAGAAATGAAGCAAACCTAGGAGTAAAGTGTTGGTCACTCAGTCCTGTCCAGTTCTTTGCGACCCCACGGACGGTAGCCTGCCAGGCTCCTCTCTCCATGGAGTTCTCCAGGCAAGAATACTGGAGTGGGTTGCCATTCCCTTCTCCAGGGGATCTTCCCCACCCAGGGATTGAACCCAGGTCTCCTGCATTGCAGGCAGATTCTTTACCATTTGAGCCACTGGGGAAGTTTCAATATTTCAGAAAAAAATAAATTGATTCATCGATTCACAAGCATGAAGAATTTATGGATCTAGTAAAAAAAACAAATGCTTGGAGACTATAATTTACGAAGTCTTAATAAAAGAGGAGACCTCCCTTTTCCCTAAGGACACAAGATTAGAAAGAAAAGGACAATAGAACCCTTTGCAGTTCCTTAAAAACTGATATTGATGAATACACAATGTGAAGTGGCAGAGTTTTGAGAAATAATAAGACACACTTAAAATACCTTAAGCTTTCTATGATGGATGCCTTTGTCATCTTTCTGTAATACTAATTTTCTCAATTCTTTGTTCTCCTTTTCTAGCCGTTCCAAGATTCTCTGGTACTTTAACTGCAACACAGTAATACAAATAACTTTTTAAGAAACCATCAGTTAAAAAATAACATTAAGTATAAATTAAAATATTCCTTGATCCTGAAGTACTTAAAATGAATTATTTCATTTAAAAGTCAACTATGAAAATGTTGAACAAAATAATGATGCATATTATCTCAAACAATGAACTTCATAGTTTTCTGTTATAATTGGCATCTTATTGGAAAATTCTTTGCTGTTTATGTTGAAGAAATTAATAAAAATACTAAAAATAAAAGGAGTTTAAAAGGCAAGCTCTTAAGTATCTCTACGAAGCACTATTTCCTGCACCAAAATTTTAAATCTTCAGTTAAGGCACATTTGACAAAAATTCAAATTTTCTTTATGCCTCTATATTATTTTATTAAAATGGTATAAAATAAAAATAGCTAACGGTACCTGACCATGAGTTACATGACAGGCCCTTTACTTAGTGCTTCACCTGTATTAGCTTCTTTAAGGCTTCACGTGAGGCAAAGGTTATACAGGTTAGGAATCAGAGGTTAGAGATGCTTAGGAGCTTATCCAAGGTCACAGAGTTTTGAATATAGGTCTGAGTTGAGGGCTCAAACTCCTCTAGGTTTTGGTAAGTTTCTATGGTCAGAGATTACACATTAATTTTTAAAATACTGACATAAGAACAATTTAAAAGACTAAAACGTTTATACAGGCTTTTTTGTCAAATTAGATGCTTGGCTACACACTATTCTCCAATAAATGTGATCCTTTTCTAACTGGTCTTCTCTGTTTATACACGATTATTTCTTCTATAAACATTAATCATGTTCAGAAAATTATTAAGAATTACTCTTTCTTACAACCAACTAGATTTTTTAAAATTTTATTTTCAATTGGAGGACAATTACTTTATAATATTGTGTTGGTTCCTGCCATTCATCAACATGAATCAGTCATGGGTATACATACATCCCCTCCCACCAACTGGATGTTTTTGTCTAATTTTACAGTAACATGTCTTTTGTTAATGGAAAGAGGGAGATGGAAAATATTTCTTGGAAAATATGTTAGGCTGTTACAATCTTCCAAGCACAAAGTAAATAACAAGAGATCATGGCTTTATCCTCAGAGAATGTCCAATTTAAGATAAATTTAAGAAATTATATAGTATGAGACAGGTAGAACTATAGGCTAGTTTATATTATAAACATATTTTTACAGAACTTGTTCATTTATATTCAGTAACAGTACATACAACAAACTTCTGGCAGTTATCTAAGAATTAGACCTATGCTGTCTAATACAGATGGCAGCCACCGGCCACATATGGATACTGAGCACTTGAAATGTGGCTAGTCTGCACTAAGGTGTGTGTTAAGAATAAAACATACATCAGATTTCTATAAAATACATAAATACCACATTAATATTTTTATACTAACTAGATATATAACTATTTTAGATCTACTTTGTTAAATATATTATTAACATGAAAATTCTACCTATTTCTTTTTACCCTTGTTTTAATGCAAAAATTTAAAAGTACACATGGCTTGCATTTTATTTCAACTGGACACTATTAATATACATAATGCCATTATTAGATCATGAATTCTCCATAAAGTACTTTCAACAATGCTTACCAGCTTCCAACAAATGGAAGGATTGATATCAACAGGTATATACAACAGTGGTAGGATTTCTACTGGTTCACTTGGTAAATACAGAATCAATTATGGGGTCTACATTTTCTGGTGCTGGAAACACTCTTTAGTATATGTCAGTCTGCAGGCTTCCTGCAGAGATGTGCTACTAGGCCATCCTGCAAAGTTCTAGGCCAGTAATTCTCAAACTTAAGAACTCAGCAGCATCACTTGAGGGTTTTTAAGAACAAAGACTGCTCAGTTCCATATCCAGAGTTTCTGATTCAGTGCATTTGGGATGGGACCAATAATCTGCATTTCCAACAAGTTCCCAAAGAGTATCACTGATGCTAATGCTCCAGAGATCACATTCTGAGGCCAGTGATTCTTAATTTCTAGCTGCAGACTGTAATCATAACAATGTTAGGGCTGCTCAGAGCACACTTGATTCTAACATACTGTTGAGTATCAGAATCAATACATAGATATGAAGAAAACCTGAGACAACATACACTGGTTCCTAATTTTATTTAAATTGCTTTGTTGTACTTTTCCCTAAAAAGAGACCCGATGAGTCTTTTTAAACTTAATTACCACATATCATTGTATCTATAGAGAATAATTAATGATAGAGTGAATAATGTGGCAATTTTTCACGAGAATGTTCCCTACTTGATTACATTGCACAGAACAATTCTTTAAAATAATAATTGTATCGTCAACTGTAAGAGAATAACTCTTTAAAGTAGTGTCAGAAATAGTAATACCTTTAGAAAGATTATTATCTGATTGGCTTTGGACATTAGAGAACTGTGAAAGAACTCCACTTCAATTTCTTTTAACTGTTACTCGAATTAGCCAATCAATGTAAAAAGGCAAGCACAGGTTTATACAAGGACAAGTCACTTTCCCCCATCTTTTCTGCCATAGTCTCCCTCTAAAATTAAAAGCATAAGATTCACTCAACAATAGGTTTTACACATAAATGAGTTAATTAAGCTTATCAAGTTCCTTCATTATTCCTTATTTCTCAATTAGCTTTTGCATTTGTGGGGACATCTATTGATGATAGTAATAAGGTTCTATCATTAAATCACTACAAACTCTGCTCAGATAAATTTCCACAGCACCAAATTTAGAGTACAAGACAAACTCTTTGGTTCTTTTTACCTAACAATTACATTAGTATTACCTGAGTATGCAGAAGCTCTTCTTGAAGCTGGTCAATTTTCTCTTTGTCTGACACCTAAATATTTAAAATAATTTTTTTTTTATTTGAGTAGAATTAGGTTTATATAGAATATACAGTAAGTTAACTTTTTAAAGAAACCATTTTTAAGAGTAAAAACTATAGACTTTATATGGATATTTAATCAAAGGAAATTTTAAATCAAATGCTTATTTAAGAAAGTAACCTTATTCATCAACAAAAACAGCTCTTGAAAAGTTTATATAAATGAAAACCTTAAAAAGAGATCATCTTCCTATTGCCGTTGTAGTCATTTCTTATGACTGGCTTGTTAGAAAAATAAGAGATCAACACATACATTTACTATGTTCTTGACAGGTTGTTTTGTACTCAAGCACAGGGACTTGGATGCCTGAGAAATAAAGCACTGAAATCCTTATAAAAATGTTTTCAAAGTCAGATGCGTTATAATGTACAGCTACTGAAAAAATTCATTGGTCATAGTGTATCTTTTAAGAAAACACTTATCCATTTCTATTCCATAAGTAGGAAAGTGTTTAATATGTGCAAAGAACAAGTGCATTTTCAGAGCTTTAAGTGGAGCCAGATGCTTGTTTTTAAATTTAGTTCCACTGCAAGACCTTCTAACCCATAATAAAGCGAATGCATCAGAGGCAATGAAGTTGAGTAAAGCAAACAAAACTGATTTGAAAATAAAACAAAAGTAGGATAAAATCCACAGGTATTGGGGAAATGACTCCTAATTATTACTAATGCTAATAGTTCTAAGATAAGATATTCAAAATAAAGAACTTTATTCTACACCAGGCTGTAAAGTAATCACAATTCTAAATATAAAACACAATAACCAATTGCAGTTAAATGATGTCACTTAGGACAAACCCACACAACTGCTGTGACTCCTTAGGGAGATGCCGAAGCTGCCATTCTCAATCTCAAAATAATTATCTAATTTCTGTACTCAAAATTTTTAAACATGATTTTATTCCACAGGAGACAAAAATCAAGTTAAAACTCATGTAAATCTTTATTCATCCTGATTTCACTGGCTACTTAAGCAGCCAAGACCTCATGGTAGCAAATACATATGAAAATATTCTAAATGATTTGCTTATTGAAGTGGACATTAATAACTCTTATCCATGCAATAAAACGTTACTTTTGAGATTTTAATTCCTATTTCCAAATGCTTTCTCAAAATTACCCCCCAAACTTCTTTTAAATAAAAATGACAATACTTGCTAGAAATAATAGGTACATAATCCATAACTGCTTTTTCCTAAAAAGCCTTTGTCTAAAAATTTCAAATTTTATTTTGTGAATTAGAAAAATGCAACATAAAACAAACTTTGTATTACTGCTTCCCACTCCTGTAGAGCAAGCAGCAGCTTCTGGACAGAAGCGTTTTTCATTTGACTGTGTTTGTGTAAAATGGAAAAGAATTATTAATCATCTCCTAAAATGTGAGAAAACAAGCGTGTTGAGGAGCCCACAACCCAAGGAACAAAATCCTGAAGGCCAATGAAGAAATAAATTCCATATTATGATCATATGGCATGATATCACACTCATAATGTGATCATACACATGATATCACACACCAATGTGATCATAAAAATTTTGTTATGTAGATTATATTCCCAATTCATCTGTAAAGTTACTCTGATTTACTCTGTTCCATTAAATATTCATCCAACTGAAGTTAAAGTAGTATGAAATGTATAAACAGTATTAGTATAGGATGTGAATATTTAATGATATCATGCAATATAATCTACGTTACAGTAGAAAATCCAACATATCTCTACAACTGCGGTAATAATTTAAAAAGCAATATAATTACATAAAACAGAATGTTTGCACAAGCCAAGGACTATAAAGGACTAACCTTGACAATGTGGTAAAATAAAACAGATACATAAAGAGTTAAAATGATATAAGGTTATTAGAATATTACAAACACAATTTTTATGCTAATATTAGTATTTAGCAACAATGACTTAGGATTTTTATAAATTTGTATTTTTTAAGTATTTAAATTTATCATGTGCCCTTCTGGTGTGACTGTTAGGAATAACTCATGCATAGTTTCACCAATACCATTCCTATCTCCTTAACGTTAAATTAAAAGATTAATACTATATTATATAAAAGACAGGTTGATGATAAGAGTCAAGAATTAAATCTAGGATTTTATAGGAAACAAGATTAAAACCTTTAGGTTCACAAAATAAATCTTAAAGATTAGTGATAAGACACTTTAACATATTTTAAGAGAATAATACATGCTATTGTTAGTCTATCATTTATCTGAGGTCTTAACTAGCAACCTGGGATATATTTTATTTTGATGCACTTTACTAGTAAAATTCAGCTACTTACAGTAAGTCCTTGTCTTGTTGTTTAATATAGTTTTAATTATGAAATTAGTTCAAAACTCACCCTGACAGAAATGGGTATCAATAGTCTTGAAACCAGAGCTTTCCTACAATTCCAGGGCTGTAAAACTGATGGAGAAAGAGTGGAACCCTCTGCAGAAATAAGCTAAAGCTGAAAGAGAAAAACCTTTACTAGCTCCTAACAAAAGCAAGCCTGATTTTTAAATTTTAAGTATTTCTTCCTACTAAGGAATTGTAAACATTCTGAAATATGGAAATGTATAAGACTTGCAAAAATTTCTATGTATGTGTACATACACATTTACAGGAGGCAAAACTACCAATGGCAGTTTTAATCTACTACCTCTGCATGAGCTCCTCTGCTTGAATAATACAGGGAAAATCTACTAGCTGCTACCAATAAGATAAAAATAGGGACTTCCCTGGAGGTCCAGTGGTTAAGATCCTTGGAGAGGGTGCGGGTTTGATCCCTGGTCAGGGAGCTAAGATCTCACATGCTGTGTAGTATTACAAAAAAAAAAAAAAAAAAAAAAACCCAGAAAGCACTAAAAAAAAAAAAAAAGAAGGCCTACTAATATTTTCAAAATGTAGTAGGAAAGAATCATCAAAAAATGACAAAAAGTAGCTGTGGTTTTGTACCTCAAGTAAACCTCAAATGCCTGGAAAGATAAAAGCCTCATCAAATTAGCACTTTGGTCATTATGACAATGTAAGGCTGAAGTCACCAGTGCATTAACTATAAGGGGAATGGAGGGAAGATACAGTAAGGAAATCATCTTTAAGGACAGTAAAAGAATGATACTATTATAGAGGTGCACAAATTGTTTTTCGTCTCATTTACTTTCACATAAGGTAAGTGGGCAGGAACAAGCCCCGTTCTATACCCTTCTAAGTACATCTTAATAAACAAAATAGACAGAGGTACAGCCCTGTCAGTAGCTCTTTCACAAATATGGAGAGTGAGGAATAAAAGGGTTATACATGGATAATCCAATAAATATTAGGAAAAGGAAGGATAACTCCAGGTCTGAAAAAAGGCCCTTGGCAGCGTAAAAATAAACAGTATTCACTATTGCTTTCATTTAAACTGTCAGATTCAATAGGATATTAATAATCTTAAACTGTATCTTAGAATCTTAAAATAGCAGATCTATGGGGCTCACTGTAAATTATTTTACCATTAATAAAAAAACAAGACCTAGTGGTCTTGAAAACAAGAGCTATATTCCTATTTCTAACTAACACACCAAAACATAACAGTTCCTTTCCCTCTTGTTCATAATGAAGCTAAGGACAGATGCTTAGCCTGAGCATCCAACTTGTTAGTATATGTAAGTGGTACTCTGAACAGCATGAGACTAGAAAATGCTAAACACCATTTATACTAAGTGCTCCTGTGATTTAACACAAGCAGGAAAATAATTTGTTTTCTATTTCCACCTATATTATTCATTTACTGAAAGCTAAATGACATATAGCAGTTGATTTCACAGCCATGGAATTGAGAAAAGCCAGAAAGCGACACTGAAAAAATAAACTACGATTAGAACTCTCAAGTACTAACCACCACCAAATGCGACAGGGTTAGCCAGCAGGATCATTTCACTAATTATCTGTAATACTGGTTGATTTCAATATCAGAATGTACAGGAAACTAATTATATGACTGGATCATTTTTTCTAAGATTTATACCTAACTGTAAAACTTTTCTAATATATGTAACTAGCCGATGTCAAGATCTTACAATAAAATTTTAAAAATCATTTTAAACACTTCATTTCACTCTAGTCTCTTTAGGACATTAACCTGGGGATCTACACTATAGGATCATCTAAAGCCAAAAGCATTATTTTTAAGGATTTTTTGGTGACACCTATAAGCAAATACTTGTACAGTGTTACACTGAGTTTTATTAGAATCTGTCCTTTAGTGACCAGAATTATATCAAATTTCCAATGTTCAATTTTTCAGTGGACAAGGTGAAAATCTGTGCTGACTTTGTTAATAAATGTCAAAAGTTTTATTACAAGTTTATCAAAGTATTTAAGAATAACTGTCCAAAAGTTAGGTCAAAATAGTTTTCTTTTGTAGGAAACAAGAATTCTCTGCTGAATCATTTTAACTAAAACAAAACCAACATGGTCATTCACAGTAACCCTTTTCATTTTAGAAGTGAAAACTTAGAGAATAGACAAGTTGGCCACAGATTTAGGGTGATTCAATAATTGGGCCAAGTAAACTGCAATTCACAATTATCTAAGTACAAGTCCATGAACCCTCACAGATCATCTAATTTTCAGAAAATAAATTACTATGTTTAATATTTTGGGTTTGTTTGCATACTCTAGCAAGTTGCATATCTGTATTATCTTTCATATTTTTATCTTATCAAAACTAATTTCTCATAACTGTAGTCCATGAATGGATTAAGGTGACATGATATTGGTAGAAACAGCTGATTAGTGTAAACAAATCAGTAGCCCCCTTAAACCATCCATCACCTTGCGCTTCTGTTGGGCATAGCTCGCGCTATACTGGCCAGCAGCTCTGCGTGCTTCCTCTTCATGCTCTTGAATTTGCTGTTGTAAGAGAATGAGCTCACCAAGCAGACCCTGCCATGAGTTTACAGCCAGGAGAAGAGGAAAATTGGGGAGGAGAACAATGTTAAACCAAAGGGCACAAGAAAGGAACAGATGTAAGTTAGGGAGGAATGGATAGCTTGTAACAAAAATGGAAACTCAGTTATGTACCTTTAGAGCCACTATATAACTGGGCTCTGTACCACATTTCCACTTTTCCCCTCAGTAAAATTATGTCTCAAATATAAAACACCATAGTCTAAAAAGTGAAAAGGAAAATGCAGTAAGTGACTGTTTGCTAAACAAAATGAGCCAGATATAATATCAACATACAGTAAAACCTAGACTAACTGGAATGCTCAAGGAAGGTGGAACTACAGTTAACTAAATGAGTAATAGGAACATTGAGAAACAAATACTTCCACTCGTATTTCTGAACTGCCAATACGAACCAGTGTATGTTCCTGACTTGATACATAGGGGGAAAAAAAAACAAAAGTGATATTTCAAGTGTTGATCTTACAGGCCTGAATCTAATTCTCAACCGTCAAGTTTCTTAAGACTAAATGGAGAATACACAATAGCTTAATTACTTATTAAATCATTATTTTTAAGTAAATTTTTTTCCTTAACATCTAATGTCTTCAATTAAAGATCCCTTAAGGGACTTAGCAGCAGCAGCAGCAAGGGACTTCCCTGTGTGGTCTAGTGGTTAAGACTCTGGCTGCTTCTATTGCAGGGGGCACGGGTTCAATCCCTAGTTTGGGAACTAAGATTCTGCATGCCATGTGGTATGGCCAAAAAGTAAATAAATCAATAAATATCCCTGAAAACTTAGTTTTGAGCATCAAGTTAATCAAAGTTTTACATTAATTCATAATTTTACATGCCTACACACATAATCTTATTTGATTAAAATTTAAGAGTTTTTTAATTAAAAAATGTTTGAGGTACTGTTTTAACTTTATACAACAACAAATAAGAAGTGTGACTGAATTTTCACTTTTTATGAGCTGTTCTGACATTCAGTAAAAATGGCCTCTGAGAATATAACCAAGGGTACATTAATTACTAAAGCACGACTTCCATTAAAGAACATAATTAAAATATGGAGATAATACAGTTGTTACAAAACAAAACAGAAACAAAACTCAGTTTGGACCTATGTACAAAGTAATCACCATTTTTATGCTTAAAATTCACTCCATTTAATAATAATGAAATGTTCATCTAAGGCAGTGCATTCACTTGTGGAATGAAACTAAAATACATGTCATTTTCTATACAGCGCTTTTAACTGATAGTCTATTAGATAATCAACCTCAAGAAATGTAGGAGAAGTAACAACTGGGAATTGACAATTCTATGAACCTTATATTTTCTCAACTAGAATCCCTAAAAAGGTAAAGTTGCGATGAAGTCACTCTTTAACCTTCATAAGAATAGTTTACCTGGGAGAACAATGGGCTCAATTTTTACCAAGTCATAAAAATAAAAAGTTAGGAAAATTAAAATTAAAAATGAAAATAAAACTTCATTAAAATAATCTAAGGAGTTTCAAATAGCCTCACAGGTTTATAACTAACTGCCAAAAATACTTTATTTTCTTTAATATAATCATAAAGCTTCTTAAAATGAAACACTAATGTTACATTTACATTATAATTAGCAGACTCACCCAGAAGCATAAGTTAGTTTATATAATCCAAAGATTTATATATATATAAAAAAGCTCACTAGAAAAGAAATAAATAAAAAAAGAAAAGCTGTGTTATAGTACAGCACTTTAAGGGAAATATTAACAATTAGGGGAATTTTCACCTTGATTCTTAGGTTTAATACATTAAGCTATACCAATATAATGAAACTGGTTGACTTACTATAAATCAAAGGATGAAACTAGTTGATATTTCTGCATGACAAGTAAGAGAACATCAAAGTGGCAAGTAACATAACTGAAATTTCGACATTTGTTTCCAGATTCAATAGTACAAAATATAAAAAACTGCAGTTATCTTTTAGATATATTCTTTAAATAAACATTTTTATGGTCATTGATAAATCTAAAAGAAATGCAATGTCAACTCACTAGCCTCATCATTCCCGTAACTTTTTATGTCCTTTTCTTTCATTTCATGTATCACTGCCTTTCATCAGGCAGAAAGAAATTACCCAGCTCATTTTTATTCAGTCATTTATCATAATAGCTTCTACTCATCCAAGTGTTTAGACTTCTCAAAATAGTTGTCTTTTAAAGAAGGCATCCCATGTTGGCTTACACATTAATGTGCCTGTGCTTTAATTAACATAATCCCCATTATTATAGTTTATAAAATGCCAAAGCAGTAAGAAAATATTCCACATTTCTAAACTGTGCTGGTCTCTTAGGCACAGGTTTCTTATTTATTGATAACTTAAACACCCCTCCCTAATCCATTCCTTACATGTATATACAAACTGTATGGTAAATACTCTAACATCTATTAAAGTACAAGAAAAACACCCTCTTTCTAGTGACACCTCACTTTCCTTCCAAGTCTGTTACTGAAGCACTGCTATGTGAAGGTAGTTGAAATTAACTGTTACCTCCTGAAAAAAGTAGGAAGAAAACAAGAATTAGACACAGAAAAAAACTATTTACACTATACTCTACAACTAAAAAAGGTTACTTTTATTTTAGGCAACACATCTCACTCTAAGCACTCCTAGGCTAGCTTTTAAAGCCAAGGCCATGCTGAATAAGGAAGAAGAAAAACGCATGTGCCTCCTGTGTAAGATACATCCTTATATAAACAAAACATTTAATAAATATTTTCCCAAGTTCAGACATTTTTCTCTCAAGAAACAGTACATTATTTTTAAATGATATATATTAAAAATGCAGTAACTGTGGTCTATAATAGTAGTTATTGTAAACAACCACATATGATACACTCTCAAAACAACTCTTGGTTACTGTCAATTTGACACTGCTGCTCTCATGGTCCCACATGGCATGTACAATGTTCTCGGATTTTTAAAAAAGCATAGTGTCAGACCAAGAAAATCAGTGATAACGCCAAAAACCAAGACATAAACTGAAAGTGCTGAAACCTCTAAGAGTTGATGGTTATTATTTTTAAAAACCTTAAAATTATGACTCATTTTTATGTGAATACATTTAAAATACTACATTTTGGTAAGTCCCTGGCTGTCCAGTAGTTAGGACTTGCAGCTGTCACTGCTATGGCCCTAGGTTTGATCCTTGGTGGTCAGAAAGCTAAGATTCTGTAAGCCAAAAGGCATGGCCAAAAAAATAAAATACTGTATTTTTAACAGTATTCTAAATATGAATAGCAGAGCAGGGTCTATACCTTGTTTGTTTTTATACCTAGCACATAGAATAAGGTCTTGACACTTAGGTATGTCATGGCCAGCACCTAGGTTAGGGCTTGGCACATGTTTGTTGCAAAAATACACAAAGTTTATAGCATAAAATCCAAATTGGGTTTCCTAAAAATTGCTTATTCTGTAAATAAGCTACACATCAACCCTACAATCCATTTTTCCCACTTATCACAATTCCCAGAACAGACTCAACAGGAAATAAGAAGAAATTCATCAAATAACATTAATATGCTGTTAACTCATGCAACAATTCAAAGTATTAGATGGTAATAATATCATTATATTAATATTTATTGAGTTTTATTATGTGCCAGATCTTCTGCTGAAGGGCTTTATGAAAAGCTCACACTAACCATTATCAGGTAGCATGCCCCCTATTACTGAAGAGGAAGCCAAAAACTTGGAGAAACTAAGGAACTTATCCAAGTTCATACACCTCAGAAAACCGGAAGGGCAGGGTCTGAATACAGGCAGTGTGACTCCAGTGTCTACACCTGATAGCATCCTGTGAGCTCTACAGTCACTATTTTCAGTGTCTTTGACCCTTCAGGCTCAACCTATACGTTAATAAGGAAAATGGTAAAACTACAACACTTCAGAGGACACATGTAAATTACTCTTTAGAGAAGGAACTGGCAAACTATCGTGGGCTGGCTGAGCCCATAGGGCTTGCAAACCTAAAATACTTCCAATCTGAACCTCTAAGAAAAAGCTTGCCAACCTCTGTTTTATTAGTTTGGGGTCCAGGAAACAACTTTGTGAAAGTAAAAACTTCTTTCCCGTTCCGCTTAAAAAATATTTCTAGGCACTAATCTACTTTTCAAAGTTTGAATAATTCTGCTATTAGCTATAAAGATCTATTTTCCTACTTTTCTCCCTCCTAGTAATATATAATTCTTCTCAAGATATTCAGAGCCAATCAAAATATGTTTAATATTAGATATCAAAAGGAAACAAGTCTTTCTACTTGAATTATTTAACTTGCCCCAATTCAGAAATACCATATCCTGTTTTACTATTTGGACAATTTCTACAAATGATAATTTTAAAAGATGAAGAAATCAGTCTATTACCAATAGTTTTTATCAAAATTACAATTTCTACCAAATCCCCTTTGTTCCAAATTATTACACCTAAAGACAGTGTTATGTACACAGTATATATTTAATGTAAAAAAACATAAAAATGCAATATGATTATTAAGGAATAAAATTTTAAGTATCTAATCACGTACAATTGCTAGTTGTTAGCTGCTCAGGAAACTTAAGCTTCCTGAATCTGTGGCTACTTGATGGTGCTGCTGTGAGAATTTCATTTTGCTATAGTTTACATCATTTGTTGCATGAGGATTTCCAGAAATGTAAATCCCACTTAAGCAATACTGCTTTGTTACAATTCAGAAATCCAAGCACATGTGCTCCTTCACATTCTTATTCTCCTCAGTAGTTGTCAAATATTGAAGGCCAAGAGAAATTCACAGGTAATCACAGCAAAATGACACATTACATAAAATATTTGGGCCCACTCTTGTTAGCATTAGTCAAATTTACTTACTTTAAATTAGCCTTTTACCGAGTTAAATCAATTGATGGATTTTTAAGAGTTCAGCAATATCCTAGGTGCTTTCAGAACAGAGATTTTGTGACAGAAGTAGCCCATTAAATACTAAGAATGGAAACCAAAGTAAACAGTGCTTCATCTGTCAATTGTCTTAAATGTTAAGAGTATAATTATTGGGACTAAAATGGTTATAGAAGGCTTCATGAAGGTAATGACTGAGCTGGACTTTGAGGATAAGGGAAAATTAGGCAGAGAAAGGGAAGAGAGAAGTGGGGAGGTACAAAATAAGTAAAGCCACACAAATAAGAATTATAGTAACATGTGGAAAGGAAGAACATTACTATTTTTAAAATGGTAACAACACTTTATGATTTGGACTTCAAATATTTTCTATTAATTATACATGTACTTATAACCTTCAGAATAATTATATTCCCTACTTCTGTGAGATGTTTATGACCAATCAGAAACATGATCGAACAAAAGCACAGATAATGTCTCATTTAACAAATTAATTTTCACTACAACACAACAATGTTACTGAATCTAAAAAGAGGAGATACACTATATGGTCCCATTTCCTAGACATACTATGACTGAATACAGAAATCTGGGGATTTACAAACCAGGTGAGTCCATAAATTCATTAAGAAGGCTTGCCACTCCAATTCTGAATTTGCCTTCAGGTCTCCAGATCTCAAAAATATTATTAAGTTCACACTAAGGGCTCTTTCCAGTATTTTTCTATAGTGGACACAAGTTTAAACTTTTCTGATTAAAAGCATTTACTAAAATGTAGTTTCAGTATTTTTCCATTTATTTATTTATCAAAAATACATACAAGAGCTTTTGATAGACATAACTACTGTCCACAAACTGAACAGATATAAATCCAGGCAAAATCAAAGAAATCTGATTGATGTTTAGTTAGCCTGTGCAGCATTATCCAGAAATATATGCTTTCTGACTTTCTGAAGACCTCAATTACAATTTTTCAGAACACCTAAAGAACACAACTCCAGACTGGGAACCACAGGTAATCTATTTTGTTTTCATTCTGTCGACTCAAGTCAATTGACTTCTATGTTCCTGGAACTCCCTGTAACTTTCACTTAAGTTGACTTACAAAGGTTCCTAACTGTTCTACTCACCAGTGTTTTCCCAGATGTTTTCTCTTATTAAAAAGAACACAATTTTCTTTTTAGTTCTATTCATAGGAATGCTTTTTATTACATTAAAAAAATCTGATTCACATTTACATTTCTAAGTAAGTCTACCTAGAAACTTTGATATAAACCAATCGATCATCAAGCTAAGCCATGACCATTATTTTAAATCTTGGGGCTCTCAGACACCACACTAAACCAATCAAAAAGCCACTACCTGAACTCTGTCTACTATGCTACCACCTCTGATGATTGCCCAATATTTTAAACTTGATGTTTTAATTTCAAAGAGGCTTCTGCTAAGGTCTCCCTTCCCATGCTGACAGTCAACCACCCATTTACAGAGAAGTCTTCTACAATCCATGTATCTGCATCTTGTCTGAGTTCATTATTTTCAAACATCACGAATACACAGTTAAGCCTTGAAATAATGCTGCATATTAATAAAATTCAAAACCACTAGTTGAGACTGACAATACTATCTCTGTATAGTAAATATTTATACTACATAAAATACTATCTGATTTAACCTATGAAAATGGCTTAATTAGAATTTGATGTAGTATTTACAACAAATAGTTGGAAATAACTGATGAGTTTTTAACGGAAAGGTAATCACCATAAATTATGGAAAAGTTAAAAAGAAATAGTCTACAGCAGTATTTATCTTCAAGCAAAGTGAATTATAAAATAAAGCAAAAAATTTGCCCTCATGTCTCATGTCTAAAACCATGTCAAGCTGGTTTTAGAAAAGGCAGAGGAGCCAGAGATCAAATTGCCAACATCCGCTGGATCATTGAAAAAGCAAGAGAGTTCCAGAAAAACATCTACTTCTGCTTTATTGACTATGCCAAAGGCTTTAATTGTGTGGATCACAATAAACTATAGAAAATTCTTTAAGAGATGGGAATACCAGACCACCTGACCTGCCTCTTGAGAAATCTGTATGCAGGTCAGGAAGCAACAGAACTGGACATGGAACAGACTGGCTCCAAATAGGAAAAGAAGTATGTCAAGGCCGTATACTGTCACCCTGCATATTTAACTCATATGCAGAGTACATCTTCAGAAACGCTGGGCTGGAGGAAGCACAAGATGGAATCAAGATTGCCAGGTGAAATATCAATAACCTCAGATAGGCAGATGACACCACCCTTATGGCAGAAAGTGAAGAAGAACTAAAGAGCCTCTTGATGAAAGTGAAAGAGGAGAGTGAAAAAGTTGGCTTAAAGTTCAACATTCAGAAAACGAAGATCATGGCATCTGGTCCCATCACTTCATGGCAAATAGATGGGGAAACAGTGGAAAACTTCATTTTTCTGGGCTCCAAAATCACTGCAGATGGTGACTGCAGCCATGAAATTAAAAGATACTTACTCCTTGGAAGGAAAGTTATGACCAACCTAGACAGCATATTAAAAAGCAGACATTACTTTGCCAACAAAGGTCCGTCTAGTCAAGGCTATGGTTTTTCCAGTGGTCATGTATGGATGTGAGAGTTGGATTATAAAGAAAGCTGAGCACAGAAGAATTGATGATTTTGAACTGTGGTGTTGGAGAAGACTCTCTTGAGAGTCCCTTGGACTGCAAGGAGATCCAACCAGTCCATCCTAAAGGAGACCAGTCCTGGGTGTTCATTGGAAGGACTGATGTTGAAGCTGAAACTCCAATACTTTGGCCACCTGATGCGAAGAGTAGACTCAGTGGAAAAGACCCTGATGCTGGGAAAGACTGAAGGCAGGAGGAGAAGGGGACGACAGAGGATGAGATGGTTGGATGGCATCACCGACTCAATGGACATGGGTTTGGGTGGACTCCGGGAGTTGGTGATGGACAGGGAGGCCTTGCGTGCTGCAGTACATGGGGTTGCAAAAAGTCAGACGTGACTGAGTGACTGAACTGAACTACTGTATAAAGTGAAATCTGTAAATATAAATAAATTTTCAGAGATTACTTCTCTTGTTTCTTCGATACTGCAAAGCTCCTGACCCCTTATCAATTACTACTACTCATTTATCACTTTAGCAGGATTATAAGGGAATTATCTGTCGTGAGATAATTATCTGTCATGAAATAATCCTGCCAAAACAGGCAGGATTCTCATGAACCAAAACAATCGTAGGCCATGTCAGAAAAGAACAGAGATGCAGGCCTCGCCTAACTGACCTAGGCAACAACAAATCTTGTCACTTCAAAATCATACTACCTCCTCTGTAACAGAGGTTCCTTCTCCTCAGATACATTCGTTTTCTCTCTGCACATTAAATCTACCTGCAGCAAGGGTCAAGTCTTTGGCTCAAAAAAAAAAGTTGATCATCATAGGCTAATTTCTATTCAGATTTTTCTTCCCAGTAGCATGCACAGTCAAGGGTGTCCCTGGTCAAAATAACGCCAAGGGTAAAGGAAAAGAAATGGAAAAGGTTATGAAAAATGATCAAGTTAAAAGACAAATACACATGCACACATACACACATCTTGAAAAATGTTTTCTCCAAAAGATCAGGTTAAAAGACAAAAGAAAAAAAAAGCTTTTGAATATAATTGACACGTGGAATATCACATAAAAAGTTCAAAGCTGAAGGATAGGAAACCAGATGGAAATCTACACAAAGCAATTATTTTCTTCCTGCTTCCCCCAAAAGCCATGAAATTATTTACCTCAATGCATTACAACCACAATAACCTTCATTATTTGTTAAATGATTGTACTTAATTTTTAAATGTTCATAGAGTATTTTCCAGATATCTATTTACCTAGGTATTATTTTGAAAAAAGCTTTCAAGGAATCACTTATATTACAATTTTGAAAAGATGAAAAAAGTGAAGACTAAGACAATATTGGGCTAACATGAATATAAATACGCAACAATGCATGTTATTCTACATCAGCAAATCTCCTAAAACTTTATATGGATTTTAAAGCATGTATGGAAATTAGCATATCCTAAATAACTCCATACATAATTTTGATGACTACCAATGTAATAGAAATCTATATCCCCCAGTAACAAACTTGCTATTTCCTTAAGATTTCCCCTAAGTGTATATCATGAAACACTGGTATCTAGAAGATATTTCATGGAAAAAAGGGTTTTGTTGGTAAATATATCTAGAAAACTCTGTACATTTTGACAAATCTCTTATAGCTTCACAATGCACATGCATACATCAAGGTCTGAGAAATCCTAGAGAAAAGAAGCCTGCTTGTTTTATTTACACCAGTTTTCTCCCACACATATTTAACAACAAAACCCTTTGTTGCCAAAACCCTGGAAACTAATATTTCTCAAACATATTTGAGGGAAACTGGCTTATCCAGTTCTATCTCCACAACTGTTGCACAAATCCCTCGCGTTTTGCACCAAGAACAATACCTCCACCGAGTAATGTTATGTTTGCTTCTCAGATGTTAACTATTTTAAAATCTTCCAGGGCAGGTAAAAACTTTAAAAAAATCTTTCAAGACTGTCTATGTGAAGAGTGCTCCTTTATACTTACCTTTCTATAACGCTTGTCACTTTCAGATCCGGGATCTGTCGCTCTAAAGGCCGTTTCTCCAGGTGAACCTTAAAGATAAATACGCAGTCTTATAAATTCTCCAGTGAAGCTCAAAGTCTAAACTAAATTCCATAATATATTTAGTCAGTTGAAAGGTAAGTGGATTTTTAGAGCAAAAATCATTTTGGAAAGCTATTCTTATTTTAAGGAACAAAGTGGTAAACTAAGAAAAAAATTTTTCAAAACCATTATAGGACCTGTTTAACTGATTTTTTAAAATGTCACTGAAAAGTACAATTAAAAAATAAGAATCTTTGATAAGGATTATTTTACAAGAGAGTACTTACAGTTCAGCCATACACTACTGCCATAACAGACCACATACAGTAAAAAAAGTAAAAATGTCAACTGTGACAGGACAGATGAAACAAACTAAAATGACTTTGTTTCAATTATGAGAAACAACCAGATCTGGTTCAAGAAAATAGTTTGGTTAAGCAAACTTTCTTTTTAACAGTTTTAATCTTATAATGTAGATACAGACTTAGGAATTTTAGTTTTATCACAAAATAATTATTTTACTATTTCCACCTAAATTTAGGATAATGAATTTGCCCAATATAATTCTGACATTTTAAAATTCAGCACAAGTAGCATTATAAATTTGGTCTGCAATTTTATTTGCAACTAGTTTATTAGAAGCATTTAAAAGACATGTTAAGATCAGCAAAAATATCTGTTTACACACCTAACAAGAGAAGTAGGTCAGAAGCTTCTATGACTTCACTAACCAATTTGTGACCTGTGAAAAATCAGCAAAAGGGGAAATAGAAATGTAAAATTTAATAGGAATGAGCAAACAAAGATGTCTGAGACCTCAGATTTATATCATGGTAGGGCAGAATTGGGCAAATACACCAGGATTGACCTTAGTAAATTCTACTCATAATGGTCCATTATAATTAAATGTTTTAAAAGTGGCTCTAATCAATTATGAAAAGCAAACACACAGGAAGTCTCATCTACTTGTCAAGAACAAGTGTCTTATTTTCCCCTCACTGACTAAAGCCAAGATGTTTAAGTTCTTGAAATTTTTCATTTTGCTGGGTCAGACAAAAATTAAAACCACGGGAACCTCCCTGGTGGTCCAGTGATAAGACTGTTTCCACTGCAGGGGGCGTGGGTTCAGTCCCTGGTTAGGGAACTAAGATCCCACATGCTGTGCAATGTGGCCAAAAAATAAATAAATTAAAAAAAATTAAAACTATGGAGCAACAAAATTTTGTTTTATCTAATAAAAAAACCTGGCTTTTATTTGTACTAAACATTTTCATTGAAAAGATGGAAAAAATGAATGTATCTTAAGTATCTTTCCTCTGTGTTTCCTGATATTTTAAATGAGATCAAACACAGGTCTTTCCTTACCTGTGGTGAAAAAGTCCTTTAGTAAGCTGAGGCTTTCAGCAATCTTGTCAAAGTCAGGTGCCAATTTTGCAAGGTCCTCTGAATTAGGAAGCGCTTTTCTAATTTTCTCTGAAGAAAAGAAAAGGTAGTCTCCATATTAAAATGTGACTACTGAACCATTCATACAATTTAAATAATCATATACAAACTTAGTTTTTCCATTTTTCTATTCCAACTATAATTGCTACATATATTAGAAACAATGTGTTATTCTGATGATATTCTATAAGCCACGAAAATTTTTTAAAAAGGCCCAAACATATGGCTTAGATATTTTTGATTCATAAGTTAAATGCCTTGAGACAGAAGCACAGTATAAATGTTAACACTGGATTGGAATCAGAAGTACTTTAAAAATCTTTCGTAGCACCTGGCCCAAATTCTAAAAAAGTAATGTCAGTTTAAACTCAAGAACAGAATTTCATTACTTCTCTTTCTCCTTTTATGTTACCATTTTGAAAAAACTGTCTATGAACCCAAGAAAAGCCTTTATTTTTGCTAGTTTTATTTGTAAAGTGACCAAGTATTTATTTTTGTTTACAAATACTCAACAACTTTGTCCAAGTTTGGTACAACTTTACAGTGTCTTTTGATTCAAGATGGGCTTTTCTAACTTTCTCTGGAGAAGACAGAACACAGAGTTTCTCAAAATAAAAATATGTATTAAGTCTTATTCTAAACGCAATAAAAGCATTAACTTGTTCCATCTTCGTGGAAACGCTACAAATCAGTTCTCATCAGCCCCATTTTACAGATCAGGAATGGAACACAGAGACATAGCAGGACCTGTGCGCCCAGCAAAGTGGGGCAGTCAGGTTTAAGACTAGGTAGCCTAGCTTCAGAACTGAGGCTCGTAGCCATTACAGTGTATTATTGGTGAATGTATCAGGTTAAAAAGCTCTCCTCATAAACGTTAGAAAAATAATTTGAAGGACTGCTTTCCTGTAAATATCTTTATCAATGCAACAATCTTTAAGAAAGTGTTGTGAACAGTGCATGCAGAGATTAAATCCATCCCTGTATACACCTAAGCTAAAGTCTAAAAAAACTCTACACAGTCTATAAAGAGAGACCTGAGGAAAATAACTTCATCAGACAATTTTTTTTTCTAAAGATCACCATGACTTACTGGCAATCACAACTGTCACATATACCTGTTTCTCACCTATCACTAGAAAAAGGAACAATGGCAGACTAATAGGAGAAATTACTCTGGCCACTAGCAGGCTTTTAAGGAATTTGGTAATAAAAAGTAGAGGTAACCAAGGTACTCAAAGAGAGCTAGTTAGGTGAAGCTGTTCTGAGTAACATACAACACTGAAAAGGATGTTCAAGAAGGCTGCTTGGCAGCGTAGAAAATGCTGACAAATGTGTTAGGTAACAAAAGACAAGATAGCAAAGTGTTTGTTCACTATGACTATACAATTTTTAAAAAGGAAAGTAAAATATTAACCACATATACAAAGAAACTACAATGGCAGCTTTAAATTAAAAGAAACTACAGTGGCAGCTGTATTTAAGTGATGGACCAGTGGATTATTTTTGTTTCTTACCAATTGTTCCTCTGCTAGTCTAATTACTTTCATTATGAAAATAAAACTGCTGCAACCTTAAATTTAGAGTTAAGGAGCTATCTCAATACAACTATTTTTCTTTCCTAAAGAGACAACCAAGAAAAGTATTCTAATGTTGATACAAACCCAAATCAATGTACTCATCAATCTCCCACACGATGTCAGGTACAATCCATTTATAGTCACTAAGGTCAGGTATCATGTCTTTCCACTGATCAAAAGTCTAAAAGATAAGAAAGTATGCCAATCAAATAATCTGAATGCCATATAAAATAAAAACTAGCTAAATTCATTTTGTTAAAACTTGCTAAGGTGGTAAGAGTAATGTATTATGTTCACAATTTTGAGAAACAAAGTGGCCTTTGCTCATCTAAAAATAAATTAACAGACAAGCATATAAAGCATGTAAATGTTTCTTTACTAAATATAGAAAATGGAAAAATTCAAAGTAAACTTTTTCAAATAGTTTTCATGATTTGACTTTAAACATGATTTGAGGAATAGAGGGAAGACAAACCAGGGATCGGGAGACCCTGCCTCTGGTCCCAGAGTTGTCACGAACTGGCTGTCACGAACTTCCCTTCCTGGGCTACTAAACGGCAGAGTTGCAAACCAAACCAAGGTAGTCTCACTCCCAGGTCACTCTCCTTCCATTAGGCCATTTTCACCTCTTATAATAACTAAGATTCTGAAAGCATTTTCCTATTAGCACCATTAAAACAGTTTAGCACATGACAGAGACACACAAATGTTTAAACAACTAATTATATTCTACTGCGCTAAAGAAAAAACGACATATGCTATGAAACCTTAAAATATTCGCTGGAGTAACTGGAAAAGCAGTAGCAAGGTGAAACTCACCTTTTTGGCTGTATAGCCACCCCCAACAGCAGATCCGAGTATGAGATACCGGAGTTTCAAGAGTCTTGCTGCTAATCTGGCTGGCCAAAAGTTCCTGTGGGGCTGGTAGCCATATTTAACCGGAGAAAGTTTCAGTTTACGTAAAGGAAGGCTAGTTAGAGAAGAGAACTGCTGCAGTGATGTCCTTAATTGGGGTCTTTGAAGCTTTAAGGTAGGATGATGTGTATGATAAATACTTCGTGAAACCAGATGTAGTTTTTGTAGTGGTAAACATCCTTTCGTTCCAGAGCTGCGTTTCACTAAAGATTGGCAGACCTCACTGAAAGAAAAGTAGGTATGGGAGAAAGATCAGACAGGAAAACAATGTAAAGAGATGATATTAAAAAAAGCAATATGCAAAAGGGAAGCCACACAGGGCACACCTGACCCATTACACTGTGTCTCAAGATAGCACCCAGGCATTAACCATTTACTGTGTGCCAGACACTGCTGCCGTGGGCGCTAACTCAGTTAACCCTGCTGACAATCCTATGACAGAAGTACCAGGATCACCCCCATTTTACCAACAAGGAAAAGGCAGACAGATATAAGTAAGTTACTGAGGTCCCCGCTGATGGGAGGAGTAATGGAGGGATTCACACCTAGACAGCGGGACTCCAGGGCCTGTCCCTTGATTTACGATATGTGTGTGGGTTATGATCATGGCCCAAAAAATCAAAACTAAAGGAAAACAGAGACTTATTTTATTAACTATTGACAACTACTTGCTGTCAGTAAATTTGAAAACAAAATATCTTTATTTAGTGACATATCTGACCTAGACTTTACCATGATGATCATTTTGAAACGGTATAGAAATACCAGATCACTATGCTGTGTAATAGGACCCAATGTAGTGTTGTAGGTCAATTATACTTCAAAACCAAACGTTCACACTTAGAAAAGAGATCAGATTTGTGGTTACTAGAGGCATGGAGGTAGAAGGGGGAATTGGATGAAGGTAGTCGAAAGGCACACATTTACAATTCTAAAATAAATACTAAGACTGTAGTGTACAACATGATAAATACAATTAGCACAGCTGTTATGCTATATATGAAAGTTAAGACAGTAAACCCTAAGAATTGTCATCACAAAAATGTTTTTTCTATTTCTTTAATTTTGAATCTATATGAGACTATAGCTGTTCACTAAATTTATTGTCATAATCACTTCATGATGTATTTAAGTTAAATCACTATACTGTTCACCTTAAACTTATACAGTGACCTGTGTCAATTATATCTCAATAAAACTGGAAAAAAAGATGTGTTATAATAGCAAAAAATAATGTTACCACTTAAATATATAATATTAAGAGCAAAAATTTATCAACTATGGCATATAAACAAAAGAGGATACTGTAGAGCCATTAAAGTGATAAATATGAAGACGATGTAGATATACCAAAAGACTTCATGTAATGTTGGGTTAAATAGTGACTTGAAAATAAATGTGGGCTTCCCTGGTGGCTCAGTGGTAAAGAACCCACCCACATATACAGGAGACACGTGTTTGATCCCTGGTCTGGAAAGATCACGCCTGCCAAGTCCAGCTCTACAACTATTGCGCCCATGTGCCCTAGAGCCCTCACTCTAGAGAGAGGCCTCACTCACTGCAGCTAGATAAAGCCCTGTGCAGCAACAAAGACCCAGCACAGACATAAATAAAATGACTAAAAATTGTTTTAAAAAGAAAGAAAATAAAAGTGAATTATGGATGCACCTATACAAAAAGGGGCACATAAACTTTTACTTTTAATCACAAAAGTTCCAGTAGCTTACAACATCTATTCTTTGCCTTCTCATGTCTCATAATCCAGAGATGGTTCAGGGATGGAAATTAAGGAAAAATAAACACCTCAGGTAACAGACTCCCCAGAAACAGAAAGAGACAAAAAAACACCCCAAAGAGAAGGATCTAAATGCACATGTTACTTTCTGAGCTCTTCTCTCTTGTTCTTCCTGGCAGCGAATGAAAGTCTCCTACCCACAAACACACACTTGATTATCTTATTCAACACACAGTCATAGTGCTTACTACTGGCCAGGCCCCATTCTAAAGAACTAAAATATTTCATTTAATTACATGGGATTAGAAATATCTTAAGAAAAAGGAATCGAGGAATACTGAAATTATGTTGTGAAGGAGGGCAGTGAGGGGCAAGGGGTATGTAACTGAAGGGCACTATGTCAGATGTTTGCACAAATGCTACTGTTAACTCGCAGAAAAACCTGGTAAGGATCCTTATTTTTCCAATTTGCTTTTTTAAACTGTGTCTCACCTAAGGTAGAATGATTAGTGAATGGTGGAAAAGAATTTGAATATATACTTCTGTATTTAGGCCAAACTAAAAATCAAATGCGATGCAAAACAAGGCTCCCCGACCCTCACTCCAGAAATCATCTATTCTCATTTATCCATCTTCTTTTAACCTACGCACTGTTTCCTAGCATGTAATTATTTTTTCAACAATTTTATGCAAATACTTATTGCACCTAAATAAATGTTTGTCAATAGTCTTCTTACATGTCTATGAGTATGTGCATATGAGTATGTACACGTCAAAGAATGTTTATTAAAGAGTAAGAATTTAAATGTACTCCTTCATAACATTCATAGGAACTACATCAAAAGACAAACTCCAGAACATGGGGCATCTGACCTTCCTCATCTCTAATTGGGCAGGCAGCTAAACTGTGCAGTCACCATAAGATATCTTAAACCGTGACTATGGAGTCAATAGTAACTTTACAAACAATTTAGCTGACAGAATCCAACTGAATAATTATCAGTTGATATCTAGTTTGTTTCTAAACTCAATTTTTAAAGTATTTCCTAAATATCTTAATCAATTCAACAAAGTACGCTATTTTCTGAAAAGTCTTTCCTCTTCTTATGTAAAGAAAACTAGATATATTTCCCCAGTAAATAGTGAGAAGTAGAAATAAAAAGGTTGTAAAGAACTTAGTTTAGTACCAAGGGCTTACTCAGAAATTAAAATTCCACGAGGTCAGAAATAACTTATTCAAGTATTCTAATTGACTAAAACTACAACTATTGTATACTTTTTTCAGTTCTAAATTTAGACTCAAGGTTAACCTACATAAAGCAAATGGATTCCATCCCTTACAAACACTATAAATTACACCACCTAAAACACTCTGAAAAAAAATACTCAAGACAGGTGTTTAGAGAGACTGAGTTAATTCAGGAAATCCAGGTTTTTCCAACTTTGCTTGATACATGTTACTTCTCATCGCATGCCTGCAACAATGAGTTAAACCTGAAGGTATTTAAGGACATCAGAACACAACTACGTGTAAAAATTAAAGCCAAATTTAATTTCATTAAAATGCACATAGCAACCCATAGACATATAAATACTTCTATCATTTTCGGTTTAGGATTAAGTCAGACCAGGTCAACAATAACACGGTGATTAGAAAAGTGGTGCTACATTCACCACCTCACATCCAAAAAGCAACTCTCCCTCCATGAACACTGAAAAGAAAGCTGCTATTAAGAGAATATCTCTAATCACCATCTCTGACACTATATGCGTCACTGCTCCAAATGTGACTCCAAATCATGTTCTTTAGCGGACTAAGGAAAGAGGCAGAGTCCTCTTTGCCCGAACAGAACAGCTCGGGTACCTGCAAAAGCAATGTAAACCTAGCGTGGAGGCATAAGAAAAAGACGCGGAAAAGGTGACACATGGATAGCACCATAGAGCCCGAAGAGAGAGGGAACAGAAACCAGAAGCCACCAGAGACAGAGATAACAGCGAGGACAGAAGGGTGAAGTGGCAGGTACAAAAGGACAACAGAGACAACAGGCCAAGACTGAAATGGGCCCAGAATCTTCCCGAGAGGAACAGAGACAGGGGCCAGTACTGGGGCCAGCATCTCAGGTAAACCCAGTCAGGGCTCCAGTCACTCTGGGACCTCAGAAATATCCCGGAACCATCCAACTGCCCTCCGCCTGGCCTGAGAGTTACCTGCACACTCTGGAGGTAGTGATGGGGCAGCCCCGTTTTCTGGACGCTCCAGAAATAACGGGGCCAGGTCGGAGCCCGGACTTACCAGGCCACGGCAGCCCGGCGAACTCGCCACATCCCGCCGGCGAGGAGGTCACACAGGCGCCGAGGCGGCCAGCGGGGAGCCCTGGTGTCAGCCCCAGTCCGGTCCTGCTCCGGGAATGACCCAGGAAGAGGCCCGCAGCAACAAGGGCACAGTGCAGCCTCTGCGGCCCTCCCAATGGCGAATGGACTTCCGTAAGAGCCTGCTCGGCACCCGTACTCGGTCCGTCGGCCAAACCTCCACCCCGCTCTTCCAGGAGGGCAGCAAAAACGGTCCGGCGGTGGACTCGCGCATGCACTCAAAGCCCCTGTAGGAACCACTTTATTTCCCCTTCCCCTCTCCCCACCCCGCCCTCTTTGTTTCCGGGGTGAAACTGGGAACTTGTGCCTCTTAAGTTAAATTCTTGAGGAGCGGAAAGGTGGAGATGCAGGGCAGGGACTGAAAGGCGTGAAATACAGGTGATAAATTCTCACTGGGTGGCTACCAATTTAAGAAAATTTAATATTGCTGGAGCATAGAGGAGGCTAGGAAATACAGAATGAGTTAATACAGGGATAGACCTATAGAATAGAGTAATGAAAACCCACTGCTGCCCTTTTGCCCTGCTTCTTTGTATGACGTCTTTGTTTAGGAAAAACTTTCATAAGCTTAGAGCAATCTCGGGAGCCTGAGAGGAGTATTGGACAGGTTAAATGCTTTAGAATCTGAAGGAGATCCAAGAGAAACTCATGAATTAGGCGAGCTTGAAACATGCATGTGCAGTTTATAAAGGCATCAAAGATAATTTTGTTCATTCACTGCTTAACTGGCAGTCATTTGGCTTTTAATTTCACTAATTTATTGATATTGCTGTTGTCAAAAGCCACCAACAATTCCATATTGCCAGTGGTTACTGGACTGCTCCATGTTCATCTCAGAATATTGGATACTCAGCACTCTCCTGGCTTTCAGAAGACCTTAAGGTCTTCTCCAGGACCTGCTACTCCTCAGTCTCCTTTGTTGTTTCCTCCTCCCAGCACTTCAATGAAGCCTTCCAGATCTTAAGAAATCCTGGACCCCATCTCTATCTATTATCTCTGCCAGTAGTCTAAGGCAGTTCTATAACTTTAAATATCTTTTTTCCCCTTACAACTCTTACCATTTTGTGTTTTATGTGGAAACGTGCCCATACGAAGGACATGGCCTGTGAAAGATAGTGAAGTCAATTAGCTGGTCAAGGCTATGGTTTTTCCAGTGGTCATGTATGGATGTGAGAGTTGGACTGTGAAGAAAGCTGAGTGCCGAAAAATTGATGCTTTTGAACTATGGTGTTGGAGAAGACTCTTGAGAGTCCCTTGGACTGCAAGGAGATCCAACCAGCCCATCCTGAAGGAGATAAGTCCTGGATATTCATTGGAAGGAGTGATGCTGAAGCTGAAATTCCAATACTTTGGCCACCTCATGCAAAGAGTTGACTCATTGGAAAAGACCCTGATGCTGGGAGGGATTGGGGGCAGGAGGAGAAGGGGACGACAGAGGATGAGATGGCTGGATGGTATCACCGACTCGATGGGCATGAGTTTGAGTAAACTCCGGGAACTGGTGATTGATAGGGAGGCCTGGCGTGCTATGGTTCATGGGGTCGCAAAGAATCAGACACGATTGAGCGACTGAACTGAAGTCAATATCTATTCCTTCAGAATGACACCAGATATAGACCCAGCCTTTGGTAGTAAACTTCCCACATGAAGGACCATGGGAATTTTCTTTATTATATTTAGTGTGGTGACTGTGTTAATGAAAACAGCAAATAGAAACTTGCTGTACTGATCTGTACAAACTATCTTTTTGTAGAACTCTGGAGTTATGCAAAAATTCCTCTGTTACTGTTAAGTCCCAGTTGTTTTAATGGGGGAAAAAATGGAAACCAAATAATGGCAACTCCTTTCCTGTATGGGTTATCTTTACATCTTACAAAACTCTTGTTTTGTGATTTTACTTCTAGGCATTTAGCCTGCTGAATCTGTTCCCCCAACAATTGGGTTCTCCTCTTGGTGAATGTTCAGCTGAAAGACACAACCAAACCAAAGCTGGGGAAAAGGGAGAGTTTATTACTTGCAGCATGTGATGAGACCACTGGGAATCTTTCCCAAAGCAGTGCATCCTTTCTTAAAAAGCTGGGGAAGTTTTTAAGCTAAGGGTACATGCATATTCATGAAGGGGCTCAGTCAGTTAACAGAGTCTAAGCTTTAGTTGATTGGAGTCACATGGGTCAGAAAAGGTCAACATCATCATCCTTTAGATTCCAGTTGATCTGATGGTTGAGGCTTCAGGCTAACCTTTACCAGTGAAGGAGATACTGGAAGTGTTTACAACTGATGCGTTGTTGCTTCTCCTGCCTGATAACAGTTTTATTTCTGCATTCTTTCATTTTGTTCCCTTTTGTTGTTATTGCTGCCTAGTTGCTCAGTCATATCTGACTCTTCAAGAGCACATGGACTGCTGCACGCCAGATCTCCCTGTCCTTCATTTTCTCCCAGAGATTGTTCAGGTTTATGTCTGTTGAATCAGTGATGCTATCTAACTATTTGCCTTCAGTCTTTTCCAACATCAGGGTCTTTTCCAGTGAGTTGGCTTTTCATATCAGGTGGCCAAAGTATTGGAGCTTCAGCTTCAGCATCAGCCCTTCCAATGAATATTCTGGATTGATTTCCTTTAGGATTGACTGGTTTGATTTCCTGGCAATCCAAGGGATTCTAAAGAGTCTTCTCCAGCATCACAATTTGAAAGCATCATTTCTTTGGCACTCAGCCTTCTTTATGGTCCAGTTCTCTGTTCCCTTAAGATCATTAATTCCTGAGACCTGAGGACAAGCTTTGTGGCCAGGCTTAGATCACAAAACAGCTTAGGCCAGAAATGACTTCTCGTGCCAAGAAAGCCATACCTGATTTTCTGTTTCCAGACCCTCTACCTTATTTGCTTACAAACTGTGCAAGATGTATGCTTGATGTTTCTTTCTGCACTGTATGAAATAGCAGAAGATTAGAATCAGCATGATTAAAGAATAAACCCTTTAAATTTTTAATGATTCAGTTTATCTTTTAATCCCGGAGATCTTCAGAAAGGGAGATGTTAATGGAAACTGAAATGTTTGCATTTATTTTTTTTAAGTTTTATATTAAAATTTTTATAATAGAAGTTTTTGTCAAGTTCTTCCTGGGAGATGCCCAAATTCCCTGACACCACACTCTTCCTCTGCAGTTTCCTGGAGAGAGAAACTAGCTAAGTCATGCATAACTGCACCATTACGGTTATCAAACTATTCCCACCCCTCAGAAAAGGATGTCATAATCCTCATCAACAAACAGTTATAAATTATTTTCTACAAATCCTCATTTGGGGATTTAAAAAAAATGATATATATTTTAAAAAAAGAGTAAAACCCAGCCCTGTTCTCAAGTGTCCATGGTCTGGCTAGGGAGACCCATACCTAAAAGGGTAGATAATATAAACAGTGTTTACAAAGATTGAGTTGAATAGACACTGAGGACCAAGTAAGGGATGGAAGTTCTACTACAGGCAGAACTGTAGCATAAGCAAGTGGGCTAAAGAAAGATAATTCTGGAGAAAACAGAAAAGGGTGAGTTTGTAAAGAGAGACAATTTTGGGAAGGCTGGATAAGAAGCTATGGAGCAATGTAAGTGTGAGAGGTCCAGCTTTAACAGTGGGATAGAAGTGAGAGATTATCTAAAGGAATATTGCTGAGTGTTTAAAGCAATGGAAAGCTGAATGCATAAATTCAGGACAGGAATCAAAGATGATTGGTATTTCAATCTGTAGTCAATGAACGGTGCTAGTGATAGTCGCAGATACTGAGAAGCTGATTTGGAGTAGAGACGATCATGCTGGTTTTGGATTGATGATTAATGCTGAGGCATTAATGAGTTATCTAGGTGGAAAAATCTATGAGACTCTTAGAAATCAAATCCTAGAATTCCAGAGGGAGGTAAAGCTTGCAATACAGATTTGAGAACTGTCTTTATAAATGTGAAACTGAATCACATTAACCTTTGTAAAACTGTGCAAGAACTTGAAATTGTTTATAAAATATTAAATCCACATTATTTTATAATTTTATATTTTATATTTAAGATATTAAAATATTTATATTTTAATATAAATATATTTATATTATTTATAAAATTTATCTTTTATATTTATATTTTAGGACTAATATTTTAGGGGTGGGAATAGTTTGATAACCGTAATGGTGCAGTTATGCATGACTTAGCTAGTTTCTCTCTCCAGGAAACTGCAGAGGAAGAGTGTGGTGTCAGGGAATTTGGGCATCTCCCAGGAAGAACTTGACAAAAACTTCTATTATAAAAATTTTAATATAAAACTTAAAAAAAATAAACGCAAACATTTCAGTTTCCATTTCAGTTTATATTTTAGGACTAAAAGTATTACATGCAGTGAAATAATGCAAGAAAAATAAATACAAGGCATAACATTTTCAATTGATTGTTTACATTGAAAACCTTAAGAAATAAAAAAAAAAAAAAAGCCAGTAGAAATATTCAATGGGTTGAGTCCCACAAAGGTAAATATAAAAAATGATTGTGTTTTTATATACTTACAAAGACACCTGTGTATATATCAGGTCTGAATTCTTGGAATTCATAAATGTTACCTTAATTGGGGAAAGGGTCTTTGCAGATGTTATAGTAAGGATCTTCATCTGAGGAGAGTATTTTAGATTATTCAGGTGGGCCCTAAATGCCATTACATGTATCCTGACAAGAGGAAGATTTCACACATACAAACAGAGGAGGAGGCAATGTGAAGAAGAAGCAGAGATCTGAGGATCTGATCAACTAGAAAGAGACCATGCTGGAACCATGATCTTGGACTTTCCAGCCTGCAGAACTGTGAAAAATGTTTCAGTTCTTTTTAAGCTACCCAGTGTATAGCATTTTATTATAGCAGCCCTAATTGATTAAGGCACAATGCAATTAAACATGGGCAAAAATTCAAACAAACACTACACAAAGGAATACACACACACACACACACACACACACACACATATACACACACACACCAAGGTGGTGGTGGTTTAGCTGCTAAGTCATGTCTGACTCTTGCAACCCCAAGGACTGTAGCCTGCCAGGCTCCTCTGTCCATGGGATTCTCCAGGCAAGAATACTGGAGTGGGTTGCCATTTCTTTCTTCAATTATTACCCTTATTTGATGTGAAATCAATGGCCATGGGTCTGGCCTTAAGTGAATGTGCTCAAAGAGTATTCCAACCAATAGCCCCGAAAGTATATGAACCAAAGGCTCAAACTGTATCTTACCGAAAGTATAAGATAAAGGATGAAGTCATTAATCCAAAAATCACAGCACACACCGCAGAATACATAAATGAAGTGCTCAGTGTTATTAGTCATCATGCTCAGTCACTTCAGTGGTGTCCAACTCTGTGAGACCCTGTGGACTGTAGCTCACCAGGCTCCTCTGTCCTTGGAATTCTCTAGGCAAGACTGCTGGAGTGGGTTGCCATGCCCTCCCCCAGTGGATCTTCCTGACCCTGGGATCAAACCCGCATCTGTTGTGTTTCCTCCACTGGAGGTGGATTCTTTGCCATTGAGCCACCAGGGAAGCCCTCTCAGTCATTGGGGTAATGCAAGTGAAAACCACAAGATACCGATTATGTTTCCACTAAAGCTGCTAAAATTAAAGACCTACAATACTGCGTTTGATGAAGATGTGCAGCAACCAGAACTCTCAGGCACTGCTGATGGGAATGTAAAGTGATATAGCTGAAATGGAGCAGGACGCTATGGTCTTTGCCCCCTCACCATGTCATCTGTCTGCCTTTTGTCTGTGGAAAACTTTAGTCAAAGAATAAGTTTAATCAGAGAAATGAGAAATGCGAAAACAAAGGACAACAGTCAAGGAGACTTAATAATAATATTGTAGTCATCAAGCATGGTCAAGGACCTTTAGTTCTTTCTCAAGGGATGTGGATAATATTCTGAGCTGTATCCTGTGAGCTGTCCTGTAGATACTGAAACGCCAGGTGGAGATGTTAACCACATGATGACTAGGCTGTACCTGGGACACGAGATGCCACAGTTATGAGAATTGGCCTCAGAGAAATGAATCAAATGGACCTTGGAACTGAAGAACAACTGTACCTAAAATAATCAAGATGACTCTGATCAGACCACCGATGATCAATTTGAAGATGACTGTCAGAGTTGCCTGTGCTGTTTCTGCATGTAGCCCCCTCCTTCTGCCTATGAAAGCTCTTGCCCCACTGGTTGCCAGTGGGATGAGTTGGCCTTTGGACAGATGGCCTCCGCCCACCGCCCTCAGTTGCCAGCATCTGAAATAAAGCAAACTTTCCTTTCCACCAACTGAGCCTGTTTATTGGCTTCTTGGACAGCGAGCCGCCGGACCCCACACGTTCTGTTGGTAACACTCTGATGCTAACTCTTCTCTCTCTTCCACATTTAGGGACCCTTGTGATTACACTGGTCCCACTCAGATAACCTACATTTATCTTCCTATTTTTAAATCAACTGATAACAACCTTAATTTCAACTGCATCCTTAATTCACCTTTCCATAGTCACAAATTCCAGGAATTAGGATGGACTTTGTGGGAGCCATTCTCCTGTCTTCTACAGAGCTCCATTTAAATTTTTTGACTGATCTCTCTCTGATACTATGGGATGTATGTGTGTATGTGTGTGTATGTGTGTGTGTCTGAAGTATCACGCTCCACCCGTTCCCCCAGCTACACCTGGGAATATCTGTAGTTTTAAATTTGTACTTCTAATCTTTGTTTACAAGTTTATCATTTTCTTATTTTTAATGTTTTTATACATTTGTCATCTTTTTTACTGCACTCCAGAAGGAAATCTCAAGTGTGTATTCCATGTCACAAATGTCATTTTCTGCAATAATACTGTTGCATTTCCTGCTTTCTAAGTCATTTTTAATATTCTTTTGCCTTGTAAATCTTGAGATATTGCCCTTACTTATCTTTATTGCTTTCTCTGCCTGTACCTTAGAGGTCAGGTTTTTTCATTATCTTAAATATGCAAAATTATGTCTAAATTTTTTTCCTTGTCCCTATAGTAAATAATCTCATAGATAATAGAATCATGGATATCATCTTCCTCTTCATTTATTATGACTGATGTGATTACTTCACCAATGGATGCTCTTTGAATGTGCTGGGCACCAAGCTCCCTCTTTACATATACTTCCTTCCATTCTTTTGTACAACATTTTTTTCACAGGCTTCACTTTTTCCTCCTTGCTTTTCTAGGCCAGCAGGTTTACTTTGTTTTCTATTGCAAAGTAGGTATTATTCAACATAGCCTTCCCTGGTGGCTTGGTGGTAAAGAATCTGCCTGCCAATGCAAGAGACGTGGGTTTGATCCCTGGGTTGGTTCAATCCCTGGAGAAGGAAATGGCAACCCATTCCAATATTCTTGCCTGGAAAATCCCATGGACAGAGGAGCCTGGTGGGCTAGAGACCATGGGGTCACAAAAGAGTCAGACATGACTTAGCGACTAAACAACAAAAACAATGAAAAAACATAATTGGAAACAGCAGATCCATCAGGTTCAAAGGCATGATGAAGATTAGGAAACTGTAGGACTCCATAAGTTATCTATGACCACTTATTGTAAAAAAAAGTTATTTTCTACACATATGGTTATTTATTATGTCTATTATTTATGTCTGATGGAAATACTATATAATAGTGTGCTACTGTGTATCTTTCCCCAACTCTTCTTTCAGTGACATCTTGCTGGTAGGTTGAAATTGGTTATATTAGTTATTATAAATCAATCAAGACTTGACTTATTGTTTTGTTGACTGCTTAGTCTTAAGTAGGTGATAGAGAAATGGCAATAATACAAGTTCAATTTAAAAGTGTGTTTTGTCTGTGACTGTTCCATTGTGAATAGCACAGAACATTGAGGAAATACCCTTCCAGTATTTAAAATCTGTTATCTGATTCAGGAAAGAAATCTTACACATCATTGTGGATGATCTAAATTCTGACATGCCTTTGTCATTTCACATTTCTCTTACTTGTTAAGGAATAGAAAATATCAGCTTATATTCATGTCGGATCTGAACTCATAGGCCAGTGATATAAGCAACTTATTTAATACCTTTAGTAATTGATAGTATGTTCTTCAGTATCAACAGTAATAAAAATAATCAAGCACTTATTCCTAGTAAAGTTTATAATGACCTTATGCATATGGATGCATGCTTTTTTGGAAGAGCTATTGCTAAACATTTCCTGGGACAACACTGGTGTACACATGTGTGCTTGGGTAACAGGCTACTCTTCTTCCACCTTTCCATCATTGAAAACTTGTGCCACTTATGGGACTTCCCCAGCTGTCCAGTGGTTAAGACTCCGTGCTTCCTCTGAAGGTGGGGCATGGGTTCAATCCCTGGTTGGGGAACTGGTATCCCACATGGTATGTGGTGTGACCAATCCCCCCTCCCCCACCCCCCACCAAACAAGCAAACAAAAAATTGTGCCATTTAGTTTTTTTTCTTTCTTTTGAGGTTTCCTGTACCTCTGGCCACTTATACAGCCATGTCCTCTTTTGGGCTAATGTCATGTCTAAAGCCTGCAGGATATTCCTTTCTCCATTCCCGGGGTTCTGAGATTTCTCCCTCCTGCTTAAAGATATTTTTTCTCTACGCTTTGAAACATTTCCTCCTTTCTTGTCTTTTAGATGAATAACATATCCCCTACCTCCCCCCGATTTCCAAGCTCAGCCGTTCAAGAAATATACTTGCCGTTAAGTAACATTGCATGGTAATCCAGGTTTTCCAGCTTTCTGGTGTCCTCAGCAGTAGTAGATTGAACTGTGTGCCTTGCAAAGGGATAAGCTCCCACATGCTTGCTATTGTCGACAGCCTCCTCATTCTCTCATGCTTTTGTTTGCCTTAACTTTCCTTCGTGGCAGGAAGGGCCAAAATGGGTGGTTGAGGCAGCAGCCTGCTACAATGCTGATCCAGTTTACAAACACCACTGGAAGAGTGAGATCCACCATCCCGTGGTCAGGAGACCCATCTTAGCAGCAATGGTGCTTGCATTTAGATAAGGCAAGCTGAATCTGTGGGCAGGTGGTTCGTTTATCAGCTTATACTGGTAGGAGAGATGATAGGAATGCAAAGCCTCCAAGAAGTTCTTAATAAGCAGAATTAGGTTTACCTGTTTGTATACACTGAACACAAATTAGAGCACTTTCTTCTTTTGTTTCCTTTACCTTACCCAGCTTGCCATTTTGTTCCCTCCTAGGGGATGGATGAGATGTAGACAAACAGAAAGGATGGGAGGAAGAAATACCATAAGGGTGTGTGTGGTGAATCTGGGAGTCAATGATCATTTTAGGTTTGTACTTCTGCACTGTTCTGAAATTCCAGTGCTTTGGCCACCTGATGCGAAGAGCTGACTCATTAGAAAAGACCTGGATGCTGGGAAAGACTGAAGGCAGGAGGAGAAGGGGATGACAGAGGATGAGATGGTTGGCATCACCGACTCAATGGACATGAGTTTGAGCAATCTCTGGGAGATGGTGAAGGACAGGAAAGCCTGGTGTGCTGCAGTCCATGGGGTCTCAAAGAGTCAGACATGACTGAGCAACTGAACAGCAACAAATCAGTCTGTTATGACATTATAGTACCTGCTGATGTGTCTATCTGAGTACAAAATGACTTAATACATATGAGGCATTTAAAGCAAAGCCTGGTACAGAGTGAGCACATAATAATTGTAGGTTGAGATGGGCTGCTCTAGAAGATAAACTTCCAAATCTCAAGAACTTAAGCCCAATAGAATTATTTCCTTGTTACATGATAGTCTGATGTGCCCTGGACAGGGAGGGTCTCCTGAAGGCGGGTAACTTGGATGCCCAAGTTGCTTCCTACTTGACCCTATACCATCTGAAACATGTGGCCTTCAAGGCCACTTTGGTGAGCATGGAGCATTGTCTGGTATCTTTAAGGGCTAGAAATGACTTCACAGTATGACCACTATGTGAGTGGTTAAGAGGGCAAAGGTCACTTCTGCTCACATTCTATTGGTCAGAACATAGTCCCTTGACCAACTTAACCACCAGGAAAGCTCAAAACTACTAAGGAGAACATGGACAGTTGTTCTGAGTGCCTATCTCTGCTAATGCTTCATGTTATAAGCATTAGCTATAATAATAACAATAATGTCATTCATTACTCTCTGAAAATGAGATATTTTCTTCTAAGTATTGCTATCTATATTTCCATTGAACCTATAGTTTTAGATTACTTTTTAACCCATGTCCTTCTGTTTCTAAAACCTACTTTTATTCTCCATAAAGAGAGAATAACCTAATTTTATTTAAAAAAAATTTTTGGTCACACTCTGCAGCATGTGGGTCCTTAGTTCCCTGAGCAGGGATTGAACCTGTGCTCCCTGCATTGAAAGGCAGAGTCTTAACCACTGACAACTGGGTAAGTCCCATAGTCTAGTTTTATTTTACTTTCTGTAACAGGACCATCATATTGAAAGTGACTGAATTTCTCAGGAACCAACTACATGAAGGCTCAGAAGTAAAATTCATTTGATTTAAATAAACACAATATTTATCACACACATGAGTTTACAGTCTGTGATTTATACCTGCTCCATTAAATACACACTTATGCAGAGAGATTTGAAAGAGACTGAAGTATTTTCAACTTTCAGAATTGTTAATAAATCCTAGTTCTTTAAAGAGCCCTAACAGAAAGGTTTTTGTGGGATGTAGATGTCTACATGCTGGGTTGCAATTTAGAGATCCATTTGATGAGAGATTGGACTTGAAAATGAATCCCACTGCATCAGCTGAAAAGACATGAGAAAGACTGTGCTCTGATGTTCACCTTCCTGTTATGTTGGACACTGGACTTAGGGCTACCAGTGAGACTGGTTAGGCCATATGATTTCCACATTCTAGTCTCCCAAGGAGCAGTGTAGACTATATGACTTCCATGTTCTATTTTTATGGGTTTAGAGAAATATGTTCATTTTCTCAAGCTCACACTTGAACTTTTTCAAGTATGGTATTAAAATATTTACAGCTCCATTTGCAAACTATTTGCCTAAAAGAGTAATGGAAGAGAAAACAGAAAAGCAGGTTCAGAGCAAAACACAACAGTGTTTTGAAGATGTCAAATTATGTTTGGGTATTTTTCTTTTGGCAAAAGGAACGTGTAATTTCTTTGTGGGGAAGCACCATGATCCGTATGATGCTCTGTGGAGGTTAATCTACCAGTGGCTGGTAATATTGGTTAAAGGTGGGAGACGAAAGCAGAGAGCCCATTTAAAAGGAAATTTTAATTATCCAATGTGTTCTGACTTGGATTAGGATTATGAGGTCAAAGGTGACAGTGAAGCTTTTAGCCTCAATGGCTGAGGGTTTTGTTTTTTTTTTAATGTTAAGGCTTAAAGATAGTTGTATGCTTTTTTTAAGTTTTTTTTTTTTTTGATGTGGACCATTGTTTAGTCTTTATTGAATTTGTTGCAATATTGCTTCTGTTTTATGTTTTGTTTTTTTGTTATGAGGCATGTGGGATCTTAGCTCCCTAACCACTCATGGAACCCACACCCCCTGCATTGGAAGGTGAAATCTTAACCACAGAAGTCCCAATATTTGTATGTTTTTGTCATAGACTTTTTTGACGTCAAGTTTCTTTTTCCTTTTCTCTTTTGAAGCATCCATTCTATCACAATTGCTAGTACATCCATACTTCCTCCTTTCATCCCAGCAGTGTCTGTGCTAGTGACGGGAGCACCACTGTCTCCATAGACCTGTTCTGCAGTATGCATTTATGACTGTTCTTTTCTGCATAGCCTCTAGGCCATATTCTCCACCTCTTCCAGAGACCCTATGAGCTACCCACTATTGCTTGATACATTCCTTTCTTGCTTAATTTTCCCAGAGTTAGTTTCAGTTACTTGCAAATTAGAACCATAACTAAATCAATTTTCTTTTTTGATGTCATAACCCAGATGTTTTTTGATGTCATAACCCAGATGTTTTTTGATGTCATAACCCAGATGTTTTTAACTAGACTAACCCTTCCCTGATAATTTAGATAAGATTGATTGCAATTCTACTCCATGGATTGCAGAGTCTAACACCTTCTCCAAGATTTCTATCAATTCTATAGGAGACTTGGATTCTCACAGACACATCTGACTCAGAAGTTTTGTATCCTCTAAATCAAGATTTCTCAACCTTGGGACTATTGATGTTTTGGACTGTACAATTCTTTATTGTGGGTGGCTGTCTAGTACACTGAAGGAATTTTTGGCAATATCCCCAGCATCTACCCACTTAATGCCAGTTTGAATGTCATGACTGCCATCTCCCCAGTTGTTACAAAAGTGTACCCAGACAATACTAAATGTTCCCTGTAGCTCATGGGGTGGTGGTGCAAAATCACCAGTATTTTAACTCAATACCGTGTAGGAACTGCCACCGGTTGTCTCTGCTCTCACCAAGTCTGTATACATGCGGCAATCAGACATTTTTCTCTATTTCCACCAAAATTTTTTAATGTAAATTTTGAAAATCTTTTTTTAATCTTTAATTTCATTTTTAATCTAATACTAATACCAAATTTTATGGAAGTTCTGGAGAAATAGATTTTCATCACAAATATGTAAACAAATCAAATTTGTTAGATGCTCATGTTTTCAAGAAATTTTTTGGTCATTTCTGCAACTCGCTTTCTAGCTTCTGGCCACATTATTTGCCCCTTTTCCCATTTATCTTCCTTTATCACTGCATTCTTCTCTCTCTCTCTCTCTCTCTTTTTTTTTTTTTTGCTTTTCCCTGTCTCCAAATTCCTGTCCATTTTCAATTCAAAGGGGTTTAGTTATATCTTTTTATTTCTCTGTACCAACTCATCCTTTTAGGGACTTATCTTGGCTTATCAAGGTAATTTCCTAAAAAGAAAAGCCCCCCATAGAAATTCTGGAACCTATTGTGAAGATAATTCTCACTACAGTTCCTCCTAGAGCTACTGTAGTATTAGGTCCCTTTTACTGAAAGGAATCTTCTAATTATCCATTGCAGCACAGATGCTACCCAAAATTTAGTGACTTAAAACAACCACCCTTTCATCCTCAGTCAGTCAGTCAGTTCAGTTGCTCATTCTTGTCTGAATCTTTGTGACCACATGGATGCCAGGCTTCCCTGTCCACCCCCAACTCCCAGAGCTTGCTCAAACTCATGTCCTTTGAATGGATGATGTCATCCAACCATCTCATCCTCTGTCATCCCCTTTTCTTCTTGCTTTGATCTTCCCTACCTCTCTCCAAATGGCATATCACATGGTTAGCTTGGGCTCCTTGCAGCAGATTATTTATTCTCAGACTAGTTCACCTTTCATGTTGTGGCTCAGGACTCCTAGAGAAAAGATTCCTTCTGACAGAGGTAGAAGCTGCCGTCTTTTAAAGTGTGACCCCTCGGTGTCATGTCTGGCATATTGGATGAAGTAGTCACAGAGCCTGTCTGCTTCAAGTAAATGTGCAGTCATCTTTATTACCATAGTACAACCTCTGGCCACAAATTTAGACAGTACTCCTTCATGCAGATTGCCCTGTTTCCCTCCAAGAACCTGCAAGTGTCTCATTTTATTACAGCAACAGACTCAGAATTGAGGTGGATAAAAGAACTAGGAAAAGAGCTAAGAGACCTTGGTGCTCTGAAAGCTGAGGAAAGGAGTGGGTTCAAGAAGAGAGTGGTCAAAGATCATGTAACACAGAGACTGAAGAGAAGGGGACTTTGGGTGAGGCCAACAGATGGCTTGGGTATCATCCTTTTCCTCCTCCACTGCGGGTGGTGATGCTGGGAGTCAGAGACTTTGTTCACTGATTTATTTTTATATACCATTTTATATACTATTTTATATACCATTTTCTTTTTCTGATGAGTTGAAACCTATTCCTTCTAGGAATTTAGGAAATGTGGGGATAAATGTATAGGTAACCATCAAAACCTTTTGTTGAATTGATTTTCCAATTTTTTATATAAATACATATGTTTAAGCATCTATATATGTTTGACTATGTGTACATATATCCACTTCTTTTTACTCCTATTCTTTCCCCATTTGCTTAATCACCAACGAGACTTTTCCATGGGCAGTCAGTGTAAGGTTACAATGGGAAAGCAAGAGAAAGAAATGAGACAATAATTAGTACTTAAGTTTTTGAAATAGACTTGAAATTTCCGAAAGATACTTTACTTAGAGAAAAAGGATTTCTGAGTCATTCCCCCCCCAATTTTTTTAAACTTTTTTTTTTTCCCTTTTTGGCCATGCTGCACAGCATACAGAATCTTAGTTCCCTGCCCTGGGATTGAACCCATGCCCCCTGCAGTGGAATCATTGAGTCTTAACCACTGGACCACCAGAGAAGTCCTTCTGTGTCTTAGAGTCTGATTTTTTTGTACAAAAGCTAAATTTTACTTTATAAATAGTAGACTTTGGAAGAACGAATGATGTAAGATCCAGTTTTGGGGTCACAGATTTGACAAACATTTCACAGCTGAGGAAGGAGAGATTTGGGAAGTCTGAGTTTCGTGCTGGTGTCAGTTCCAGAGACACACCGTACCTTGTGGGATGACAAATGACTCAGAGCAGTGGGGCTGGGCACCTCAAGCAGAGAACTGGATCCTGAGCCCTGGGGAAGTCTGAGAGGACAGTGACATTGACAGAAGTCCGGAGTTCACAGCAGAAGTGAAGACGCGAATGAGGCAGGAAAAGCCTAGCAGGGGCCCACCCCCTACATTAACGGTGGTCCAGGAGGCTTGGAAAGTGCCCTAGTGTTTCATTTGGCCTAAAGGTGTGGAGAAGGGCTGGGAGAAGGCTGAGGTACAACCCACAGTGGAGCCGCAGATGTCTCAAAAGATGCAAGCCTAGAAATGCAAATAACTGTGCACGCAAATGACGGCTCAACCTCTGGCAGTGAAGGACCAGTCTTCCCCGCCCGGGACACACACATCTGGGGAATGGAATCTGGTGGCAGCAAGCGGAAAGGGGGACATCCTTAACTGACTGTTTAAACACAAAGTGCTTGGGAGTATCCTGGGGTGACTTAGCTAACTCATAGTTGACTAGATTCATTTCCTGCCATCAGGCAAAATGAGGTAGTAAAAGAAAAAAATCAAGTTGAGATATAAAAACATAAAGTTATATTTCCTGCACACTGTGACCTAAGAAATACGTATCATTGTTTATATATGTATGTATGTGTAGGTGTGATCATCTGTGTTAGTCACTAAAGTTTTTATCACACTGTTTATGGAGTTTTACTAAACATTCTATCACAAGCAGTTTAAACATGCCATTAAATATTCTTGGGCATGTTTTTACTGACTGTGTAATAAAACTATCATGTGGGTATAGTTTCCTTTCCCCTTCCTACATTCCTTCCTTCCTTCCTCTCTTACCTCCTTCTTTACTTCCTTCCATACTTCCCTGATTGTTTGATATTTACTTTGTTTCTAATTTTTCACTGTTATATGAAGCATTTTTAAATATAGCTTAAACCTTTTACTATAACTTGTATTACTTTCTGAGGAACAATTTCCAAAAGTGAAATTATTGGGTAAAGGTATATAAATATTTTTGAAACTTTTCTATTCATATTGTCCAATGGTGTAAAGAAGGTAAAGAATCTGACTGCAATGCAGGAGACCTGGGTTCAGTCCCTGGGTCGGGAGATCCCCTGGAGAAGGGAATGACTACCCACTCCAGTATTATTGCCTGGAGATTTCCAAGGATAGAGGAGCCTGGCGGGCTATGGTCCATGGGATTGCAGAGTTGAACACCACTCTTGCCTATTCGTGCCATTTATGTTCCCATCAGCTGATTCCTTCATGTCCCTTTCTTCAGAGACCACTCAAAGGGCAAAGATCTATATATATGAATGAAGTGGAGATATGCAGCAGGAGGTCAAGGGCTCTGACTCTTGTCTAGGCTTTGAAACATCAAAATTGGAGCATGAAGGCAGTCCTTTGACACAAATTGCAGACATTATATGAAGCCACTAGAGGGCAGAGCTATCCCACTAAACTAAGGTATTATTTGTTTCTTAAACCAGTTCATACTATCACTTTAGATCTAAATCCTGACATTGCCACCAAGGTGGCTTCAATTATTTTAACAAGATGATAAAGGCTGGCTTGCTATATATTTAAAATAATCAGTTTCCAGTGACTGAAACTTTTATTCATACTACTTTTTAAAGAATGAGCTTTTAATTTTAGAATAGTTTTAGATTTACAGGAAAACTGTGAAACTTGTGTAGAGAGTTCCCATATGTTCCAAATCCAGTGTTCTCTACTTCTAACATCTGGCATTAGTATGGTACACTTATTACAATTAATGAACCAGTACTGACACATTATTACTAACCAAAGTCTGTAATTTATTGAAGTCTCCTTAATTTTAACCAAATGTTCTGTATTTGTTCCAGGATACTGCATTTCACATAATTGTCATGGCTCCTTAGGTTCCTCTTGGCTGTGACACTTTCTTGAAATTTCTTTGTTTTGATGATCTTGGAAGTTTTGAGGTATACTGGTCAAGTATTTTGTACATTGTCCCTCTGTGGGGATTTTGGCTAATTTTTTTTTCTCCTTATTAGACTTTTATTATGAATTTGAGAGAAGAATATCACAGAGGTAAAGTATCACTCTCATCTCATCTGATTAACAGTACATACCGTGAACATGATTTAGGACTTGATGTTGACCTTGATCACCTGGCTGGGCCAGTATTTGTCAAGCATCTCCACTGCTAAGTTACTCTTTGACTCCTTCCCTTACTTGCAGTTACTGTGAAAGGCAGTCACGGTGAGCGGCCCACAGTTAAGGAGCAGGAAGTTGTGTAACCCTCCTGAAGGAGGCAGTATCTACACATATTATATGAATTCTTCTGCTTCAGAGATTGGTCTCTTCTTCCCCATTTACTTATTTACTTTATCCTTTGTCTATATCAATGTGGACTCTTTGGTAGTTACTTTATACTTTGGGTTATAATCCAAATCCAATGTAAAATTTTTGTTTCTCAGATTGTTTTGGCCCTTGAACACTCTTTCACTTTCTCCAGTGCCCTTTCAATAAACCCATTGTTTTTCTTTTTGTCTTTGTTGTGTGTTTTTGTGTGAGTGCTTCATAACTTCCTGGCCGTAAATGAGGCTCCCACCTCACCTTGTATATTTGCTGCCTTAGTTCTGAAAGAGAAAGATTACGTGCTCAGTCGTGTCTGACTCTTTGCTAGAGACTGTATAACCTGCCAGGTTCCTCTGCCCACGGAATGTTCCAGGTGAGAATACTGGAGTGGGTTGCCTTTTCCTACTCTGGGGGATCTTCCCAACCCAGGGATGGAACCCATGTCTCTTGTATCTCCTGCATTGGCAGACAGATTCTTTACCACTAGAAACATCTGAGAAATCCTAGTTCTGGAATCAGCCATTTTTCTTCCCATGAAGCCCTGGTCCCTGTTGTTGGAGAACGGCATTCAAAACAAAAATCAGGGTGCTAGATTTATGTTCACTCAGCTATACATTTTGTATAATTCTATTCTGCCAACTGTGGCTTTCCTGGTGGCTCAGCTGTAAAGAATCTGCCTGCCAATGCAGGAGACACGAGTTCGATCCCTGGGTCAGGAAGTTCCCCTGGAGAAGGGTATGGAAACCCATTCCAGTATTCTTGCTTGGAAAATCCCATGGACAGAGGAGCCTGGCTGGCTACAGTCCACAGGGTTGCAAAAGAATCAGAATCAGACACAATTTAGTGACTAAACAACAACAACAACTTATAAAGTTATTAGTCTTATTTTATAGATGAGCATTGTTCACAGCCATGCAAAAGCTCCCCCTGTTTTTGTAGTAGAGCCTGGCCTCATGGCCAGATGTGAAGTGACTATAAACCCATGTTCCTTTCACTATGCCCAGAAATAATGGTTAAAGTGGAAGAGGAGTATGCATTATTCCCTGCAGTTGGATGAAAGATTTTCCCTTTACTTTTTATCCCCCCAGAGAAAGAATTTGTTTTGCAGTTAATTGTTCACTAATGCTTTCTCTGGTAGTTAAAGAAAAGTGGTATTTCTAGCACCCCCGATTTACTGAGGGCATCGTCATGGACCCAGAACCTCAGATAGGCTCTGCTGACCTGGTTTACAAGATTAGAGGGAGACGGTCTCTCTGGAAGATGCTTGTCAGGCTTTGAACAGGACCTGGGCCAGTCTGATTTGGAGAGTCAGGGGATGGCAGGAAGGAAAGAAACAAAGAATATCACTGAGAGGAAAAACCTGGAAGGAGGAAACATTCTGACTGAAAAGAGAAAGAGGTGGTAGCTAAATTTCCATTTCTCCGGGCAGTTAAGGAGATTCAGTGGCTTGTTAATGAGAATAAATTTCCAGCCAGCCACAGAGTGAGGCACACAGGTTCTTTATTTGAATATTTTCTGTGTAATTGGAATAAATTTGCATTACCTTTCCAACTCCTTATCTTTGATAATAATATTAACTTCTAGCAGATGGTCCCATCAAAGACATTGACATTGCAAAGTTCTCAATGAAGGCAAGTAAGAGACTTGCTCTAGTCTAGTAGAAGTTAAGTAGAACTTGAAGAAATTATGCTATAGCAAAAGATATTTTTAATAGCATTTACCTTTTTCTGATTATGACTTTAAGGCATGTTTGTTGTGGAAATTTAGAAGAATTTCACTTTCCCTTTTTCTCCAGAAGATGCAGACAAACAAACAAACAAACAAAAATTCTCCCATTAGAGGTATTTACTCTTAGAATTTTGCTGTGTTTCCTCTTCTTTTTTTCTTTGGCTATGCATCTGTGGATAAAAAACATGAACATGTGGTTCATGTTGCATGTAAAAATTTACATCTTGCATTTTTTAAATAGATTTTTTAATGGGGACAATTTTTAAAGTCTTTATTGAATTTGTACAATATTGCTCCTGCTTTATGGTTTAGTTTTTTGGCTGCAAGGCATGTGGGATCTTAGGTCCCTGACCAGGGATTGACCCCACGTCCTCTTCACTGGAAGGTGAAATCTTAACTAAGTTAATTCCTCAGTGAGGATGATCACTGAGGAATTCAAGTTCAGTAAAGGATACTGGGATTTAGGAAGATAGCAAAAAGAGTAGGTTAATACAACAAGGGTGGGGAGCATAGCCTCCAGGGACTCACAGTCTAAAATGCATCTGGGTTGGTGGACCGAGATTGTAAGGGTTGTGTAGGGTATTTAGGGGTGGAGTGTATGGTCAGGCCACCCAAGATGGCTGTTCTTTTGCTCTCTGTGCATCCTTTGCCCAATCAGGGCTTGCTTCACCTGCACCCTACTCACATGACTGACTTTCCTGCATACTTGACCCAGGCCCCAGCTACTGATGGCTTATAAATGCAGTGGTGAGGGGCATGCCCTTCTGCAGGTTTCCCTGGTAACTAATAAGCCTATCTGAATTCAGTTCCCCCTATAACTGGTCATCTCCCCTCTCCTCCACCCCCTTCCACCCGGGAACAAAGAGTGGTGCCATGTCCTGCCTGCCATGCCCCACACATGGTGGGGTGTTGATCCAGGACCTTGCTTCGGACGTGTAAACTGCCCCCACCCATTAAATCATTGTTGGCTCTGTTGCTGACTCTGGGCTCCTTCTTCAGTCTTGAAGCTGGGCAAGCGCAGGCCTTGAAGGTTTGTGCAGCTCAAACCCAACACGACCACTACTTACAAACTAGATAGCTAAAAAAGGACCTAATGTATAGCACAGAGAACTCTGCTCAATGCTCTGTGATGGCCTTTATGGGAAAAGAATCTAAAAAATAGTGGATATATGTATAACTGATTCACTTTGCTATACGCCTGAAACAAACACAACATTGTATTTCAACTGTACTCCAATAAAAATTAAGAAAAAAAAATAAAATGAGTCTGTGTTTCTTCTCCTGGGGGGGAAGAAAGTGCTTTGACTTGCTCCTTTCAGCAGCCACACAGGTTTGTGAACTGAGGACTTGGACACTCCCTTCTGCATGGATTTTACCTTTATTACTTCCCATGATGCTCATTCACTGTGGTCTTGTGATCTGCCCTTCATGGAGTACTTGATCCTATTCTGAGCAGTACTAAGTGCTTTACAAGATCACAAAGATGGGAAATTTGAGAACTTTGCACTGCAGAGACTGCACCTGGCGGCTTGGCAGCCGTCACCACGCCACAAAATGAATATATCCAGTTATACCACAAGCGCTATGGATATCGTTTGGATTACCATGAGAAAAAGAGAAAGAAGGAAGGTCGAGAAGCTCATGAACGTTCAAAGAAGGCAAAAAAGATGATTGGTCTGAAAGCTAAGCTCTACCATAAACAGCGCCATGCTGAGAAAATACAAATGAAAAAGACTATTAAGATGCATGAAAAGAGAAACACAAAACAGAAGAATGATGAAAAGACTCCACAAGGAGCAGTACCCGCATAGCTACTGGACCGAGAGGGACAGTCTCAAGATAAAGTACTTTCCAATATGGTTAAACAGAAACAAAAAGAGAAAGCGGGAAAATGGGAGGTCCCTCTGCCCAGAGTTCGTGCCCAGGGAGAAACAGAAGTATTAAAAGTTATTCGAACAGGAAAGAGAAAGAAGAAAGCCTGGAAGAGGATGATTACTAAAGCCTGCTTTGTTGGAGATGGCTTTACTCGAAAACCACCTAAGTATGAAAGATTCATTAGGCCAATGGGATTACGTTTCAAGAAGGCTCATGTAACACATCCTGAACTGAAATCCACCTTTTGCTTGCCAATGCTTGGTGTAAAGAAGAATCCCTCATCCCCACTGTATACAACTTTGGGTGTTATTACCAAAGGAACCGTCATTGAGGTGAACGTGAGCAAGATGGGCCTTGTAACACAAGGAGGCAGAGTTATCTGCGGAAAATATGCCCAGGTTACCAAGAATCCCGAAAGTGATGGAAGCATAAATGCAGTCTTACTGGATTGAGAGCAGTTACATACAAATAACTCCTTATAATTACTGAAAACCACACGCCAATCGGGAAACCATCACTCTGATATTTCTGAGTACTACCAATCAAGCTTACATGTTGTCTTCAGTCAAAGATAACTATTTATTCTGTTTTAAAAAAGAAAAAAGCCAACATTAAAATGATCTTGTTTTACAAAAAGAAAAAAAAAAGATCACAAGAATGAGGCAAATTGTAGCTTTCATCGAACGGATGAGGAAACTGAGGCTCACGGCAGTGAAGTGACTTGTCAAGATCAGGTAGCAAGAGAACAAGAGACAGGAAGTTAATGTGTTTCCCACCTCCTGTCCCAAATACTTAACTATTTATAGGCACTTAGTATGTGAGTTCCTGGTTGCCAGATGCCAGAAGAGTGCTGACCAAGGAAGGTGCCCTGTGCAGATGTACCAGAAATCAAGAGGAGGGGCAGGCTGGGATGCCTTATGCAGAGTGGGACGTCTAGATTGGAATTGCACCAGCCAATCCCTAGAGTTCCTTCTAATGACGAGATTATCTGACTCTGAATTCCTCTCATTTAAGAAGCTTCAAAAAGTCCCTGGAAATCCACCACTCCAAATCTGTCCCCCACTAGGCCTGGCAGGAGGCCTTCTGTGAAGTTCGAAGGAAGCTCCTAGGCAAATTTTTGCCACATTGACTCTGCACTAAGCACTTTATATGCATTATCTCACCTGTCTTCTTATCAAAATGCAAGAGGTTTATTAGAGGTTAAGGAATTTGTTTTAGATCACACTGAATCTAAGTGGCAAGGCAATAATTGGAGCCCAAGGCACTGGACATAAAAGCTCATATGCTTTTTGACTTTATTGATGTATAAATGGACTACAATACACTGAGAATATAAAAAGTATAAAATACATCAAGTGTACACCTGTGGGATGATCACCCCAATCAAGAGGACTGAAGCCCTTTCTCATCAACACTGGGTAGCAGCTTCTCTCTATTAATCCTAATTCTTCTCTTGGCTTCACTAGATCAGTGTCAGTTCCATCCTACATGACAAGCAGTCAGATGCCCAACCTGCGCTTCCTAAATCTTCTGTTCTTCTATTCCTCAAGTACCTTTGAGAGTTTTTGCAAATGCACTTCATGGGACATAACTGAGTTTCTCTTATCAGCTTGTTAACCCTCCCCAAACTGATTTTGCCCAGGTAATTGAATATTTGGATGATTCTTCAATCGCCAAAAGCCATGCAGCTGTTGTCACAGAGCAGACAGGTTGCAACCAGGCCTGTAAGTGGCAGGCTGCAGTGTCCAGAGCAAGGCCTAGTGAGGCAGGCTCAGTGGCCAGGGTTGGGATGTCTTTGACTTAACCTGGCTTGCTCCAAATGATGACATCTTTCAACCAATTGGTTTGTGTGTGTGTTTATTTTAGAAAGATTAATAAAATTATTTTATCTTATTTATTTTTATCAAAGTATGGTGGATTTACAATATTAATCTCAGATATACAGCATAGTGATTCAGTATTTTTATAGATTATACTGCCCTTAAAGTTATCACAGAATAATGGCTGAATTTTCCTATGCTGTGCAATATATCCTTGTTGCTTATCTATTTTATACACTGTAGTTTGTATCTCCTGATCACATACCCCTATCTTGCCCCTCCCTGCCAAAATAAAAGTGATTTGTCTTTTTTCCCCATTTTCTGTGTCTATGTAGAATAAATATACAAATAGTATTTATAATATGCTTTGTATTTATATGTGCTTTGTATATGTGTATATATATATATATCTGTTTCATATAAAAATATTTTTAGGGAAGAAAAAATTCCCAGGTATAGTTATCTTTAATTTCCACTAATTTTTCCTTTAAAAAATATTCTTATAATTTGTTTGACACTAGTCTGGGTATGTATACACTATCTTGCTCATCCTTACAACCACCTCATAGAGTAGAGCAGGAGTATTATTCCATTTCACAAATGAAAAAGTAAACTAATGCTCTGTAGGGTGAATGGGATATAAACAAACAGAGCAACAAAGCAGGCAGACGATAACAAGTGTCCTGGGACCAGAGGAAGACTAAAGGGGTAGTAAGCTGCTCAGGCCCCAGTGGAAGGAGAAGTTCAGGGACATTCCTGTGACAGACACGGAAAGAAAGCAATGTTTCATGGAGCCTTGCAGAGGAGGTCAGTGGCAAGACAGTGACGGCCCCCAAAAACCTCTATTAAAACAGAGATTGAGCTGGAAGCAGGCAGACTTGTTTTAAAGTTGTGTTTTCATGACAAACTCAGTTTTTCCTTAGATTATTAATCTAAGATGATTAAGTAGAGTTAGTGGAGGATCTGGGCAAGTCGAAGACCTCAGCAAGCCCCCTTTGATACCTCACAATGGAGGGACAGGTCTGAGTACTGGAAGTGCTTTAATTCCAATTTCCACTCAGTTTCTCATCAGGAAATAACACTTCCCTCACCCATTTGCTTAAGGCTTTGGAAGACAGCTGTAAGATGAACAAATACAAGCTCTGAACTTTATGAGGCTTTCATTGCAGTCTCTTCTCCCTTCCCAAATATCATTGGTTGATACACTCGAGAATCTCTTTCCTTCTGTGCAGTGTCACTTGCTGATGAATGATGAAAACCATAACTAGCAAAAGTCATCCTAAGGTGGACATAAGGGAGAATGGCAAACAAGGAGCCCCAGTAGTCACCCCCAGTTTTGCCTTTCTCTTTCCACCTCCATGGGGGAGAGCTCTGACAAAATGTGGTCTACTGGAGAAGGGAATGGCAAACCACTTTAGTATTCTTGCCTTGAGAACCCCATAAATGGTATGAAAGGGCAAAAAGATAGGACACTGAAAGAAGAACTCCCCAGGTCGGTAGGTGCCCAATATGCTACTGGAGATCAGTGGAGAAATAACTCCAGAAAGAATGAAGAGATGGAGCCAAAGCAAAAGCAACACCCAGTTGTGGATGTGACTGGTGTTGGAAGCAAGGTTTCATGCTGTAAAGATTAATACTGCATAGGAACCTGGAATGTTAGGTCTATGAATCAAGACAAATTGGAAGTGGTCCAACAGGAGATGGCAAGAGTGAACGTCAATGTTTTAGGAATCAGTGAACTAAAATGGACTGGAATGGGTGTATTTAACTCAGATGACCATTATATCTACGACTGTGGCAGGAATCCTTTAGAAGAAATAGAGTAGCCATCATAGTCAAGGAGAGTCCGAAATGCAGTACTTGGATACAATCTCAAAAACGACAGAATGATCTCTGTTCATTTCCAAGGCAAACCATTCAATATCACGGTAATCCAAGTCTATGCCCTGACCAGTAATGCTGAAGAAGCTGAAGTTGAATGAGTCTATGAAGACCTACAAGACCTTCTAGAAATAACACCCAAAAAAGATGTCCTTTTCATTATAGAGGACTGGAATGCAAAAGTAGGAAGTCAAGAAACACCTGGAGTAACAGGCAAATTTGGCCTTGGAGTACAGAATGAAGCAGGGAAAACACCAGCAAAGTTTTGCCAAGAGAATGCCCTGGTCATAGCAAACACCCTGTTCCAACAACACAAGAGAAGACTCTACACATTGACATCACCAAATGGTGAACACCAAAATCAGATTGATTATATTCTTTGCAACCAAAGGTGGAGAAGCTCTATATAGTCAGCAAAAGCAAGACCGGGAGCCGATTGTGGCTCAGATCATGAACTCTTTTTTGCCAAATTCAGACTTAAATTGAAGAAAGTAGGGAAAACCACTAGACCATTCAGGTATGACCCAAATCAAATCTCTTATGATTATACAGTGGAAGTGAGAAATAGATTTAAGGGACGAGATCTGATAGACAGAGAGCCTGAAGAACTATGGATGGAGGTTTGTGACATTGTATAGGATTCAGGGATCAAGACCATCACTGAGAAAAAGAAATGCAAAAAAAGCAAAATGACTGTCTGACAAGGCCTTACAAATAGCTGTGAAAAGAAGAGAAGCGAAAAGCAAAGGAGAAAAGGAAAGACATACCCATTTGAATGCAGAGTTCCAAAGAATAGCCAGGAGAGATAAGAATGCCTTCCTCAGTGATCAGTGCAAAAAAATAGAGGAGAACAATAGAATGGGACAGACAAGAGATCTCTTCAAGAAAATTAGAGATACCAAGGGAACATTTCATGCAAGGATGGGCACAATAAAGGGCAGAAATCGTATGGATCTAACAGAAGCAGATGATATTAAGAAGAGGTGGCAAGAATACACAGAAGATCTATACAAGAAAGATCTTCATGACCCAGATAATCACGATGGCGTGATCACTCACCTAGAGCCAGACATCCGGAATCTGAAGTCAAGTGGGCCTTAGGAAGCATCACTATGAACAAAGCTAGTTGAGGTGATGAAATTACAGGTAAGCTAACTCAAATCCTAAAAGACGATGCGTGAAAAAGCTGCACTCAATATGCCAGCAAATTTGGAAAGCTCAGCAGTGGCCACAGGACTGGAAAAGGTCAGTTTTCATTCCAATCCCAAAGAAAGGCAATGTCAAAGAATGCTCAAACTACTGCACAACTGCACTCATCTCATGTGCAAGTAACACTCAAAATTCATCAAGCCAGGCTTCAACAATATGAGAATCGTGAACTTCCAGATGTTCAATCTGGTTTTAGAAAAGTCAGAGGAACCAGAGATTAAATTACCAACATCTGTTGGATCATCAAAAAAGCAAGAGAATTTCAGAAAAATATCTATTTATGCTATATTGACTGTGTAAAATCCCTGGACTGTGCAGATCACCACAAACTGTGGAAAATTCTGAAAGAGATGGGATTACCAGACCACCTGACTTGCCTCCTGAGAAATCTGAATGCAGGTCAAGAAGCAACAGTTAAAACTGGACATGGAACAACAGACTGGTTCCAAATAGGGAAAGGAGTACACCAAGGCTGTATGTTGTCATCCTGTTTATTTAACTTATACACAGAGTACATCATAAGAAACACTGGGCTGGATGAAGCATAAGCTGGAATCAAGATTGCCAGGAGAAATATCAATAACCTCAGATATGCAGATGACAGCATCCTTATGGCAGAAAGTGAAGAAGAACTAAAGAGCCTCTTGATGAAAGTGAAAGAGGAGAGTGAAAAAGTTGGCTTAAAGCTCAACATTCAGAAAACTAAGATCATGGCATTCGGTCCCATCACTTCATGGCAAATAAATGGGATACAGTGGCTGACTTCATTTTTCTGGCCTCCAAAATCACTGCAGATGGTGACTGCAGCCATGAAATTAAAAGACTCTTGCTCCTTGGAAGAAAAGTTATGACCAACCTAGACAGTGTATTAAAAAGCAAAGACATTACTTTGCCAACAAATGTCTGTCTAGTCAAGGCTATGGTTTTTCCAGTGGTCATGTATGGATGTTAGAGTTGGACTATAAAGAAAGCAGAGGGCTGAAGAATTGATGCTTTTGAACTGTGGTATTGGAGAAGACTCTTGAGAGTCCCTTGGACAGCAAGGCGATCCAAGCAGTCCATCCTAAAGGAAATCAGTGCTGAATACTCACTGAAAGGAGTGATGTTGAAGCTGAAACTGCAATACTTTGGCCACCTGATGCAAAGAATTGACTCATTTGAAAAGATCCTGTTGTTGGGAAAGATTGAACTGTGAGGAGAAGGGGACAACAGAAAATGAGTTGGTTGGATGGCAATACCAGCTCAATGGACATGAGTTTGAGTCAACTCCAGGAGATGGTGATTGACAGGAAGGCCTGGCGTGCTGCAGTCCATGGGGTCGCAAAGAGTCAGGCATGAATGAGTGACTGAACTGAACGGAACTGAACTGAACTCCATCTCCAGCAGGGACCTGTTCTGAATTCCCACCAGGAGGCTCAGCCCTGTTCCTGGGTCATCCCACAGTGGGGGTACCAAACCCAGACCAGCCTCACTCTACACCAGGAGCTCCAAGTCACACTACCCACCAGTCTGACCAGAGGCAGTGTTCCTGATTGAGACAGAATAGGATGGTCAAATAGTTAGCTTAGAAACCCCATTAAGGAATTGTAGATAGGGAAATTTAGGGGATTGAGGAAACCACAGTAGGAATAATGATCACTCAAGAAAGTAATGAAAAAATTCTGAAACAATGTGGGCTTGCTTGACTCATAAGGCAAAACAAGTCACTTAGTATCACAGTCAGATTGGCTTGCTTAATGATAAAATCAAGGTAACTTGCTTAGAAAACAAAACCATGCAACAGAAGCAGGAGACAGAACCTAAAACAAACAAACAAACAAAAAAACTATGGTGGCATGAGACCTATATCCTCCTGTGAGCTCAGTGAGCTGGTAACACCCTAAACGTGTTTTTTGGCCCCAAGACATGTTCTTTGCACCATGCAACCAAAACAATAAAACAATAGTAGAAAATAAGGACTACGACCTGCCCTGTGGTGTCAAGTTAATGACCCCCAAAACAGGCTCTGTGTACACAAAAAATAATAACTTATGGGAAGGTGACTTTTCAAAATGAAAGACCCTCATTGCACTGAGACTTGAAAATATTTTTTCCAAAGTGCTATGACAAACCTAGCCTGACCATACAGGGAGGGACAAGCAAACTTTCCTTGCTCTACGTGGTGGAGGAACTGATGATGGAAATGTGATGTCTACTCAAAAGAGACCATGAAGACTTTCTCTTCCTTCCCTCTCTTCCTCTGATCATAAAAATGTAACTCACTGAGTACCCAGGGCAGCCAAACACTTGCCTGCCTACTTGTGAACCTTGCAAGAATCCTATTCTAATAAATCACTTCTTATCTATTACTTTGTCTCTTGCTGAATTCCTTTCTGCACTGAGACATACAGGACTGTGGGGCCAGAGCTCTTTGGAGCCCTGGAAATGACACCTAACAGTTTCATTCTGATTCTGCTAATTGGGCTTCTGTCTCATTCCCAAACGTAAGATCCCCTGTGGGTACTACTGTTCCACAGTTCCTGTTTGGCAGCCTGCCTCAAGCCCCAGATCCTTCTTAGGAGTAAGGACTAGGCTTTCTCTTGCCAGGCTCCTACCCAGAATTGGAACACTCCCTCAGGCTCAAAGTCTCTGGCTGGACTTGGCCACTAGAGAACAGACTCCTGGAGCCAGCTTCCTGTTTGGATTTCCAGGTATCACCTGCCCCATGTTCCTCACAGCTGGACTTAGCTGCTTTTTGGAAACATTTCCACTTCTGTCTTATGGCCTCCTTTCTATGGCCAACTGCTCTTCTGAGCTGTAGGCAAAGATTGCCATAAGACAATTGGCTAGATTGAGCTTCCTTTGTTAGCACCGGCAAATTCATCAGTTTGCCAAGTACAGATATCCAGTCCATTGGGTATGTTCACAATCCTTTCTATTCTGCCAAAATCAGTAATTGGATATATCCTGCAATTCTGTGATATGGTCATGGATCTATCCAGTTAGTGGATTCTGCAAATGTTCTATTTAAGTTGGACTTTCCAAATGAAATCCTCTTTTAAATATACTGGAGAGACTGTTCAAAGAATCTTATTCTGATTCCTTTGCAAAAAGTGGGTAGCATTATGGTGCAGTGTAAAGTACCTTATGGGCTTCCCTGGTGGCTCAGTGGTAAAGAACCCACCTGCAATGCAGGAGACACAGGTTAGGAGTATCTTCTGGAGAAGTGTCTTCTTGAGAAGATCATCTGGAGAAGGAAATGCCAACCCACTCCAGAATTCTTGCCTAGGAAATCCCACGGACACAGGAGCATGGCGGGCTACGGTCCCTGGGGTTGCAAAGAGTCAGACACGACTGAGTGACTGAACGATAATAACAATAACAAAGTACCTTATATAAGACTCAAGTTCTTTATTTGAGGCCCACCTCTCATAGATTGTGACCTCAGAAAATCATTATACAGTTTTCTTGGAACTTTTTCTTCATCTGAGAAAAAATGAAGGTAATTTAGTAATTTCTAAGGTCCAGTCTACTTGTAACAATCTATGGTTCTTAATAATTCTACCTTAGCATGCATGATTTTGCATATTCAAAATTTCTGGTTAGAAGTTCTCAAAAGTAAGTACACTGGCATGAAGTTTCTGCCTGGGAATTTACTCTTTTGGCTTCCATTTTTATAGACTGTCCTTAAGGACCCGGTATTGTCGTAATAGTTGCCAACTGAGATACACTTCACAGAAGAGGAGCTGCCTTACCTCCAGAGAAGAGTTTTTCATTTTTGAAAATAACAGAAAGCCAGGTGGTTGCTTCTGAAGATGGACCAATAGGCCAAGTCACCCTAAGGAAGGTCAGAACCTGATGCCAAGCAATGATATTTGAGAGCAATACTTCTGAGAAGTAGAGACAGTGGTAACCTGCTCTTTTCTACTGTAATTAATGGGGAGTCCCTGTATATTTGTATTAGACTCTTTCATCTTAGGGTTGCTAAGTGTTTCATAAATGAAATTAATTCAATTAAACTTCACAGCGCCACTTTGAGGTAGGTAATTCCTCTTTGGGACCTCATATCTTTGCTTGCTACAATGTCATGCGCAGATTATGCGGTAGTGCAGATTAGGACAACTAATAATAAGATGAGTTTAGATAAAGTTCTAGAGTTAAAGGTCTCAAGCGCTTTGCAAGTAAGCAGACTGGAGGAACGAAGACTGGAGACGAAGCTTGAGGCAGCTCATTGCCAATGATGACAAGCAGAGACATCACGCTCATTTTGAGTTCCACCTTACATTGAGGACACATGACCCTGAACTGGTCTTTGTGACCCCTTTGTGACTCAGCTCCTACAGCTCTCAAGTGGGGGCAGTAATATGACTCATCTCCTTACTTCATAGAGATGTTGCAAGGAATAATGTTCGTAATCTGCTGTGGAGTTCTCAGATGAAAGGTGGAGGTTAATACATGATGAAACATGATTACCACTTATCTTCACACCATCTAAATGGGTTAGGATGTGAAGAAGTCACAGGCCCAGAGTCCTGGCAGAAACTGGAAGTGTCATTATTTCTATTTTGCAAACATTATATACACCCAAAGAGGGTGAGAAATAGAGCAGTGGACATGTTCCTGAGATAAATGAGAGCAAACTGGGACGCCAGATCAGCAAAGAGGCAGCTATTTTTTGGTTTTCTTCTTTTTTTCTTTTCCATTCTTATTTGAAATGGAGAGGGACTGGCTGAAGCAACATCTTCTCTTGGGAATTCCTCTCAATTCTAAGTTATCAATATATAAATATATGTGTATTATTCAGATTCCTAAGAATGGGCTCACATGTATGTTTTTCAGTGGGCCTTTGCTTTCAGTCTTCTTTGTCAGTAATGATTTCTCTATCTCTCCATCTCCATTTGTCTAGGTTGGCATGGAGCTTCCTACCTCCATGAAGTCTTTTTGTTCTAACCCTACCTGAACTTTCTCTGCCACTGTTTTGTAATTAGCACTTGTTTTGGAATTCATATTTTGGTGTTTGTCTTGCTTCTTAATGACTTAGCTCTCAATGACTTAGCTCTTCCAAGGTATATTAACTCACATTCTTCATCTAGTACAAGTTGGCATAATGAAGTGAATCAAACAAGTGTTAAATAAATGAATGAATGGTCTCTGTTAGAAAAGTGTCAAGATTTGTATTCAGATCACGCCAAACCCACATCTGCTGCACTCACCATGTCACATTATGCTCTGTGAGGCACATGCAGTGGAGAAGATATTTCAAATGGGTGATATTAAGGAAAAGAGAGACTGATTTAAATAATAAAACTTTTAAATCCTTGGGTAAATTCTAGGGAGGGTAATAACTGAATTGTATGATAAGATGTTTAATTTTGTGAGAAATTCCCAAAATGTTTTCCAAAGCAACTGCACCATTTTGCATTCCCATCAGCAATGAAACCTTCTCCTGTTCCACATCCTTGCTGGTATCTGGTATTGGCAATATTCCAGATTTTGGCCATTTTAATAGGTGTATAGGGATATTTCATTGTTGCTTTAATTTACAATTCCCTGATGGCATAATCAAATGAGGTGATTTTGAAAACACAAAAGTTATTTACTTAAATTATTTCTTGGTTAATTAGTTCAGCCTTGATTATTAAATTCCTTGTTCCTAAACGTATGTCTCCACAAAAACCTGCACATGAATGTTTTTTTTTTTCCCCAAAAAGTTCCCAAAATTTTTTATTTTTTTATTTATTTTATTTTATTTTTTTTAATTTATTTTTTCAGTGGGTTTTGTCATACATTGACATGAATCAGCAATAGATTTACACGTATTCCCCATCCTGATCCCCCCTGCCATCTCCCTCTCCACCCGATTTCTCTGGGTCTTCCCAGTGCACCAGGCCCGAGCACTTGTCTCATGCATCCCACCTGGGCTGGTGACCTGTTTCACCATAGATAATATACATGCTGTTCTTTCGCAACATCCCACCCTCACCTTCTCCCACAGAGTTCAAAAGTCTGTTCTGTACTTCTGTGTCTCTTTTTCTGTTTTGCATATAGGGTTGTCGTTATCATCTTTCTAAATTCCATATATATGTGTTAGTATGCTGTAATGTTCTTTATCTTTCTGGCTTACTTCACTCTGTATAATGGGCTCCAGTTTCATCCATCTCATTAGAACTGGTTCAAATGAATTCTTTTTAACGGCTGAGTAATATTCCATGGTGTATATGTACCACAGCTTCCTTATCCGTTCATCTGCTGATGGGCATCTAGGTTGCTTCCATGTCCTGGCTATTATAAACAGTGCTGCAATGAACATTGGGGTGCACGTGTCTCTTTCAGATCTGGTTTCCTCAGTGTGTATGCCCAGAAGTGGGATTGCTGGGTCATATGGCAGTTCTATTTCCAGTTTTTTAAGGAATCTCCACACTGTTCTCCATAGCGGCTGTACTAGTTTGCATTCCCACCAACAGTGTAAGAGGGTTCCCTTTTCTCCACACCCTCTCCAGCATTTATTGCTTGTAGACTTTTAGATAGCAGCCATCCTGACTGGCGTGTAATGGTACCTCATTGTGGTTTTGATTTGCATTTCTCTGATAATGAGTGATGTTGAGCATCTTTTCATGTGTTTGTTAGCCATCTGTATGTCTTCTTTGGAGAAATGTCTGTTTAGTTCTTTGGCCCATTTTTTGATTGGGTCATTTATTTTTCTGGAATTGAGCTGCAGGAGTTGCTTGTATATTTTTGAGATTAATCCTTTGTCTGTTTCTTCATTTGCTATTATTTTCTCCCAATCTGAGGGCTGTCTTTTCACCTTACTTATAGTTTCCTTTGTTTGCACATGAATGTTGATAGCTGCCATTCTCATAGTCCAAACTTGGAAGCGACCAAGATGTCGTTTGGTAGGTGAATAGATAAATAAACTGTGGTACATCCAGACAATGGAATAATATTCAACTCTAAAAGAAATGAGCCATCAAGACAAGACCGGGAGAACTTACATATTACTAAGCAAAAGATATCAATTTGAAAAGGCAACATATTGTATGATTCCAACTATGTAACATTCTAAAAGCAACACTATGGAGACAGTAAGAAATCAGCCATTGCCTGAGGTCATTGGAAAGTTAGGGATGAATAGCGGGAGGAAGGAGAATTTTTAGGGCAATGAAACTATATGATACTATAGGGGTTAAAACTCACAGAATGGACAACGCCAAAAGTGAATTCTAGTGTAAACTGTGGACCTTGAGTAAAAATGACGTGTCAGTGCAGGTTTAATTGGTAACAAATGTACCATTCTGGTGGGGAATGCTAATGGGGTAGGTAGGATGTATATTTTCAAAAAGTATATGAAAAATCTCTGTACCTTCTGCTCAACTTTAGTACAAACCTAAAAATGCTCCAAAAAAGTTTATTGAAATTTATTTAATGTTAAAATTTATTTAATAAATAATAATTAATTTTCAAACAATGTTGTAAAAGGAAGTACATTTAACTTAGAGGGTTCAAAAAATCTTCCTATTATCTAGAAAGACTGAGTTATTTTAGAACTTGTTTCTTTAGTGATTCTTCTAATAGTCAAGTACAGGTTGATCAAGGAAAATACGCATATTTGTGATGCTAGTTTATTTTCACTGATATCATTACTTACTGTATTAAGCTCAGACTCAGGCCATTCAGGTAATGACCTTAATCTCTATTTCCTGCCCTCTCTCACGCCCTTTTTCTTTCACTCACACCTTGGTTGCAGCAAAGGTGATGGATTAATTCAGGACCAGCTTGTGTGTTTCTCCTGATGGCTCCCTTGCTTTAGATGCTCTTTCCTATGACACACTTCCAGTCTAAGCCCCAGCAACTCCATCTATTGAAGCTTTTCCTATCTGACTTCAAGGTCCTTCTCAAATACTTCCTTCCCGAAGAGGCTCTCCTGGTCATATAGATTTAATATCTTTCAGAAAGCACTTAGATTATGCCAAATGAACCTGTAGAAGTTGTATTAACCTGATAATGAGGATCGTGGATTGGGAGAGCTGCATTGCCATGTCCAAATACTTGCGCATCACTATTTATTTTCTGTGCTGGCATTTCCCAGTCTGCTAAGTGGGAAGGTCCAGAATAGTACTGACTACAGAGGTCGCTGTCAGGATTGTAAATATGTGTGTAAAATGCTCAGAATAGTGCCTGGTATGTGGAAATGTTCTGTAAATATTCTGTTTCCTTTTCATGGAATATAGCTCCGTTTCTAGGTACACTCATGCTTACAGACCAACAGTACTAGACAAGGAAGGAGGCTGCCCATGAGTCATGTGGGTTGTAGAGGCATTTGGATATTTTACCATTAGAACTTCTGGAGGGATGTGAGGAAACTCATTGGTTCAAAGTCCTCAGTTCTCCTGGACCATGTCATTGAAATGATTTTCCACAGATTCCTGGTTTTCAATAACATTTTTTTTTACATTCTTAAGGACTGATTTTGCTATTCAAGTTGGGCTTAAATATTGCTATGGCATAATCAGATCTGTTTAATGAGGTTAAGTTTGTGTGCAGTTTTTCCTGAAATTCTTAATTAATTACACACTCATCTTACACCCACAGTGGCACATGAATTGCCAAGTGTATTCAGGAACCCAGTCAGAAAGAAAAAGTGCAGGAATTGCCAATTCTAGACAACAGAATGAAACACTTGTTTCTCACTTGCCCACTAGCACTGGTATAGTTTTACCACTTCACGTACAAACATTTCTCAATCCTCATAAGTTGAGATAAAGTTTGAAGTCTCTTAAATATTTACATGACTCTTGCTAGAGCTCTAAAATATTCACTTACCCTTTTTTGAGATATAATTTTTTGTTGTTGTTGAGATATAATTCACATTTATAAAGTCTACCCTTTAAAAAGTGTACAATTTAGTGAGTTTAGTATTTTCACAAAGTTTTGATGCCATAACCACTATCTAATTCCAGAAGATTTTCATCCTCCTAAAAAGAAATCTCATACTCCTCATATTTTGATTTTGTGATAAAATGTTTTATTTATATGGTTAAGTTGCACTAATAATTTTTAGAAATTCAAAGAGCTACATGTATGTATAAATATAGTAATCAATATTATAATAGGCTATTTTTTAATGCTTAGTGATACTTTGCCATTTTTTCAATGTTTTACACACATGCACACACTTCAGTCTTTGACTTGCCAGGATTTTTCATATCAGGTTGGTGATATCAGTGCCAACATTTGTGGGTAGCTTGAAGGAGAGTGGGTGGACACATTGAAGGTAAAAACAACTCTCCTTTATTGAACACATTCTGTTTCCCAGGCATTACCCCTCACACAGGAGGTAAGTTCTATTGCTGTCATTTTTTATTCTACATGGGAGCAAATAGAGGCTTCTGGAGCTTATGAAACTTGTTATCTCCACATGGCATAACTAGGAAAGGCCAAATTTGAACCCAGGCCCTCCAAAGAGGGTGACAGAGAGTGAGACGGTTGGATGGCATCATCACTGACTCAATGGACATGAGTTTGAGCAAACTCTGGGAGATAGAGAAGGACAGGGAAACCTGGTGTGCTGCAGTTCATGGGGTCACAAAGAATCATAACTTAGTGACTGAACCTCCAAAGTCAGAACACTTGCCCTTAAACACTGCGCTCTAGTGATTGATGTTAAATTGAATGTCTAGCTTAATTATGATGACAGTCCTTGATCAGAGCTGTACAACACACTTCCCCAAGTCCCCATTCAATTCCTCCTGTTACTGGTTGAGAAGAGCCAGCTTCTGCAGGTTAAATGCTTACAGTGAGGCTAGCACAGATGAGCAGCTAGATTGCTTTTTTTTTTTCTCTTTCAGAGTAGACATGAATGTGTGTTCCTTCCACAGTACTGGGACTTCTGACAGTTATCTTAGACTTCTAGTACAGCTCTCAAAATAACTAAACATCTTTTTACCACATTTGCTTGTGTATTTGAATCCTTACATCAGTTGGAGGATAGCAAATATGACTTGATTTATATATGTCGTCTCTGTGCTCTAATAATGTGTGTTGAATGAATGTGTGAAAAAAATTAAAAAATGAGTCTAGACTCCTTATGAGTTCAACCACCAGTATTTTAGTGAGAGGAGACTGCATGGAATAGTTTGACTATATATATATATATATATATTTTTTTTTTTCCTGCAAGTTTCTCAAAAAAGTAAACTGAATTCCACATACTCATTGAGTGGAATATTTTTTTTACACACACAGAGAAATGCGATTTCAAATACCTTTTGAAGATGATTAGTCACAATTTTTACCTTTTGTGAGCAAAATGAATGAAGATCCTATTAAAAGTCGATGGATTAGGGCTTTCATGAATCAAATGAAATCTGCAGCTCTGTTAGCTTCCCTCCCACACAGCTCCTGAGCATCTGTGAAGGAATCTGCGAGTCCTTGTGCCTGTGCCCCACTCCGCGGAGAGGTCCTGCCAACTCTGCATTGTCCCGCCGGATTTGCAGTCAGATGTCTTGGGCTGGCAGGCACTGTGCAGGCAATGAGTTCTTTCCCTGTAAGTTGGGTACAAAAAGACCAGCATGGGAGCAGCCTCCTCTGGGACAGCGGCTTGGCGAGAATGCAGTTAGCCAGGAGCCGGCAGAAATTCCTCCAAGCAGAGGGTGGCTCGTGGGAGGAGTTCAGTTTGCTAAGTACTGTCATTTGCTGAGAGAAGGTGTGTGCTCCAGAGCGAGTTTTAACCTGGAGGATTGTTAACGCATTAACTCTTTCAGTCAGCTGGAGAGGGAGAGCGGCGGTGGCTGGGCTCAACCTGGACGCATCTGTTCCGGAAGGTCAGGGAGGAGTGGAATCGCTTTTCCATGGGGGACCACTTTGAGAAAGGCCAGCACGCTTTGCTCAATGAAGGAGAAGAAAATGAGATGGTAAGATTCCAGCCACATTCCACCTCTTTCCATTCCCACTGCCCAGCCTCCAACACTCACTCACACACACACACACACACACACACACACACACTCACACACACACACACACTCTCACATGATGACATGCTTATACACACTCATACACACAAACACATGTTCATACACATACTTCTCTGCGATTTGATTCTGGTACTATGTGAGAAAAGACAAGGTACAAGAAACCTTCCTTTCCCATAAATGTAACCTCTGACACCAGAAATCTGGTAGGCTTAAAAATATTGTATTCATTTTATCAAGAATGTTTTGAAGTAGAATTGAAAGGGAGCGAAGTACAATGCCACTTTATGATTTGTTTCAAGTCTCATCAGTATAGCCAGTTCTGGTCAAAACCTACTAATTTCAGCAAATCCCTGATGTTGGGAGCAGTGTATTTCCTGATAGGAGAAACTAGCACATCTTCAGTGAGGTAAGAGGGCAGTGGGGTCCTGACCTCCTTCTCTGCTCACATATCTGTGTTCACAAAGATGTCTGGGCAGAAAACACATAAAAACGTTAACAATTATCAGCCTACGTCCGTTTCTCTCTCTCTCTCTTTTTTTTTTGCTTCTCTTTACTTCTAGAATTTTACTTGTTGTTCCCTTTATACAGACTGGTTACAGAAAATTTTCTGGAGTTCAGTTTCTTTTATTTTAGGTATGTTCCCATCTGAGAAACTGTGGGAAAATCAAAGATGATTCTTATGCTCTTGCTGAAATTAAAGCTATATTTCTCAATTACAATCTAATCAGGAGAGAGTTAGAAATGTGTACTTCTGTTAAGAAGGCCGTTCTGCTAATTGTGTAAGCATAGTCTTTTATGCCAGTAATGGAGTAATTAAAATGTTAAAATGTGAAGTTCTCATTCTACAGTAGCATTTTTATTTTCCTGGAGTAAATATATAAGTAACAAACCCAAAAGATATTTACTTAAAATTGTTTTCTTGGTTAATTGCTTTAGCTCTGACTATTAAATTCTTTGTTCCTAAACTGGTCTTTCAAGTCTAATCTGCTTACCTGTTCCTATAGCAACAACATTTTTTGAAACTTCAGAAGTAGATCCCTTCTACTATCAAAGCTGAAACATTTATAAGGGAATCAAAGTCTCCCAAGTTTATGTGGCTTTCTTAATTGTCTCCTTACTTCTTTTGGATTTGACTACCAAATAACAATTGCCTTTAGGCCCTACACAAATGTCACCAGAAATGACCTTCTGATCCATGTTTTTGATCCATCCCTTTCCCTCCAAAGTGTTTTCTCTAAGTTAAGAAACTTAAGAAAATTCTATTTTTTTTTTGAAAATTCTCTATATTAAGTTGAAAATCTGATCCTCATCTTAAATATTCACAAGAAGGCAAAGTCTACTTCCCTCTAAGGGTTTTTTATTCTCCCTCAAATCCTCAGCTGGAAATATAGCTATTCTTTTCCTGTGCCCTCATTTCTTTTCTTCCACAGTTTGTCATTCCAGAGTCATGAAGAATCATCTACTTGCTGGCAGGACATTTCTAGTTCCAGGGAAACTACTCTCCCTTTTGTAGGCTACACATTCTACTGAAGCAATGCTGTCAATAGGTCACCTTCACAATGGCATCACTCAGTCAACACATTTGGGTGTCAGCTTAGTTTTGCATGCAACTGAAAGCCCGGTTAGGAGAGGGCCTTTGATGTGGAAAGCACACAGTGTTTTCTGGAGAGGAGTCATCTAGCCGCCAGTCTTGGAGGAGGTGCAGCAATTAGTATGCACTCTTGAGCTCTCTAGTCTGCTATGCCTGGAGAAACCTGGCCACCTGCCTTTTACTGTGTCTGACACTGTCCATTTTAAACACACCACCCCACTCCCTTCACCCAGAGCAGCAAGCATGAAAAATTAGCAAGATACCTTAAATATATGCCACATATTTTTAGAGTGATTTTTAGTTTACAAAATAGTTTTTTTGCCCTCTAAGTAACTTAGTTTTCACTACACCCTGTGATGCCTTCTTCAGCTGTTGCAGAGGATATAGCACTCCTTTTCTTTTTTAAGTTGTACTGCAAGGCATGTGGGGTCTTAGTTCTCTGACCAGGGATCAAATCTGCTCTCCCTACAGTGGAAACACAGAGTATTGGCTGGACCAATACCGTAGCCAGGAAAGTCCTGGATATGGTACTCTTAACAGGAGAACACACTTCCTCCCTTAACCGAACAAAGTCTAGAAGCATCTGATCTGCTTAGATTCCCCAGGATCTGTTTTTATATATGGTTTGTATTTCCTGAGTCAGTCTGTCTCCTTTGGCCTCAATGTTAGTTCCTTTTAGCAAATCAACATTGTCTAGAAATGTGTCACACCAAGTATTTATAGTTTCTGGCTTTCTAATTACTGCAAGTTCCAAGGGGAAATAACATTCTAGGGTATAGCCTTCATGTCAAATAAAGAAGAACGGAATATTTCCAGGCCTAATGATGCCTGGGACTATCTTCCACTCTAGAACTAATAAAATAAAAACTAAAGAGAGACTCTAGGTGACCTAAAATTAATATCCTCAAGTGTAAATTGAGACAGGAGCCCATGGAAGAAAGCACTTGTTAGGAGGAGAAGGCAGGAAAAGGGGAAAAGTGAACTTCAGAGATTTACCCAAACGACTGCCTCTGAGAGGCCTCAAAAAGGAGACCATCTCCCAGATAGCACCCGGGTGAGACCAGAGATCAGGCTTTCACTAGCCTTGGGCTAGCCACTTGCTTGCTCTAGCCTCAGTTATTGTGCCTGTAAAATGGGTGTAGTCCTTTTCTCACTTGTCTCACAGGGTTCTTATCTGGAAGTGTTTGAAGAAATATAAAGTTCTGGAGAATCATAAGCTGGTATCTATGTAAAGATAAAAGTCAGGGCTTCAGCAGTTAACCAGTTGAATGAATACTGCCACCTCCCTCCCTACCAAATGAGGTCGTTTCATCTCTTTAAATAACAACAAGTGAGGACTATATACTTTTATTCACAGGTTATAGAAACCATTTATAAATGGAGAGGTGCTGAGTTTCTTCATTAATAATCAGCTTTGTAGTGCTTACTTTAACCATTTATAAATGGAGAGGTGCTGAGTTTCTTCATTAATAATCAGCTTTGTAGTGCTTACTTTGGAAAAGAGCCACCAGTCTTAGGACTCAGTTTCCGTATTTGTAAAGGGAGAACATCAGATGGCCTGGGACCTCAAATTCAGATGTTACATATTTATATTTTGAAAGGTCTTAGAAACACTGAGTGCTCATTTCCTTATACCGTGACTGTACAAAGATATGATTTAATTGATTCAAAGTTTACTCACTATTATATTTAGTTACACTCTAGTGAAATCAGACTCCTTCATGGGGAAGTGCTTTATTCCAGTGAGACTTTTTTAAATAAATATTTTTGTTTGTTTATTTACTTATTTGGCTCTGCTAGGTAGGTCTTAGTTGAGGCATGTTGGATCTTCCATCTTCACTGCAGCATGTGAACTGTTTAGTTCTGATATGTGGGACCTAGTTCCCTGACCAGGAATCAAACCTGGGCCCCTTGGATTGGGAACTCAGAGTCTTAGCCACTGGATCACCAAGGAAGTCTCACACTTGTTTTAAAAATTGTGTTCCCTGATTTTTTTCTTTCCTGGATTTTAGCAATTAAGAAAGAAAAAAAAAGCCTTGAAAATTTTTTCTGATTATAAAGGCAACATACATTTATTGTAAAATATGTTGCAACGACATATAAAAGTGTAAAGAATGAAGTAAATATGATTCATGAACTTTCCAACCAGAGATGATCAATATTATTATATCGGTGACTCTCCTTCCAGACTTATAAAAAATGCATATACAAAGCTTATCACTTGCTAGCATTTCACTACATTTTATTTTTTATTTATTTTTATTTTTTTCCCAATTATTTTTATTAGTTGGAGGCTAATTACTTTATAATATTGTAGTGGTTTTTGCCATACATTGACATGAATCAGCCATGGATTTACATGTGTTCCCCATTCTGAACCCCCCTCCCACCTCCCTCCCCATCACATTTCACTACTTTTTAATGTTATCTATATTCTTGCAATTATTTTTATCTGTAGTATCTGTATCATGGAAATACTACATAATGGTATGCTACTGTGCGTCTCTTCTCAATTCTGCTTTCAGTGATGCCACATTAGTAGCTTGAAAGGAATAATGGTGGGAGTATTTATACCATAGAAATCAGTAGGTGCTGCAGAGAACTTCTGTCTGCCCCACCTGAAGGCTGGTTGTTAAATATATACCCATACACTACAGCACATATTATTTCCTCAAGACTTTTCTCCCTCCTCCATACATTCCTGAATAAAATAAGAATACTGAGATTCCCCTGGTGGTCCAGTAGCTAAGACTCCACACTTCTACAGCAGGGGCAGGGATTTAATCCCTGGTCAGGAAACTAGATCCCACATGCCACAGTGAATATTGAAGATCTTGCATGACACAACTAAGACCCGGCCCAGCCAAATAAATAAACATTTTTTAAAAATAAAATAAAATAAGTAAGAATATTGTATTTGGATATCATCCATTTATTTTCACTATTACATGCTGAATCAAAAGACAATCACAATCTACTCTTAAAAGAATATACACATATTATCATAAATACATTTTTTTAAACAAAAAAATGGAGTCATTCCACTTATACTCTTTTTTAACGCTGGCTTTTTCATTACACTTAAAATGTATTAGGGACATATTTTCCTTTTGATATTTATAGCTTCACATAACGATTTTATTGTTTAAATTATGTTTGAATGGACCACACTAAACCAAGTACATCTTTCATGTTGCACGCTTAGGTCATTTCTAAATATGTTTTGGTTGTGATGGACAATTTTGTGCATATATTTTTATATATTCACCAGAGCATTTCCTCAGGGAAAAGTCCTAGAAAAAGGCATGGCTGCTTTAAAGGGGATGTGTACTGTAAATTTTGATTAAGACATGATTTTAAAATGAAACTGCCCACCCTAACATTGTGATTGTACCAATTCATAGTCTGACTAGCAGTTTTTTTGAGAATGCTTACTTTCTCTACCATACTTGCTAATGTTGAGCACTATCAATCTTAAACTTTGTCTCATCTGGAATGTGAAAGTGATACTTTGTGACCGTATTATATTTGATTTGAAAGTTATCACACATCTATATGTTTGTCAGCATTTATTTCTACTAGATTATCATACTGTTATCACTGATGTTATATCAACCAGTAGACTGGGTAACTAAAATTTTCCAGTAGACTGATAGACTGGGTAACCCAGTAGACTGGGTAACTTCCCAGTGAATATGGAAAAGCAAGAGCAACTCTTTCTGAACTTCCAAGTCATTGGGAGCAGCAAGAAGCTAGTGCCACAGGCACATGATATGGAAGCAGGGTGGTGTATGGTCTTTGCCACATTGGAAGGCCTGTCGCGCCTTCAGCTTGAGTCAGGGGCATCTGTCCTCAGCAATTATTGGGCTCACTTTGATAGTTGATGTTGGCCTTTTCTTCCCTAACACCAGGGAGCAAAAGCACCTCCCCCACCTCAACAGCCACTTATTTATTATGCTCATTGAGCACCTCCGAGTTGGTTGCCAATGTTAACTAGCAAACCCACCGATCTCATAGTGGAGGAATTGTATTTAGACTGAGACATTTTGTCAGCTGAAATGTTAAGGAAGCCGGGCCACTGGCCAAGTCCAGTGTCTTTATTCTTGATTCATTGCTGTAGAACTCCCATGAAGTCAACTCATCTTTGATTGAAACACTCAAAGAGTAAGATTTAATGGCTTCTTAAGAATAGGGGACCTGCTTGGTTCACCTTTCTATGGCCTCCTTCTCCCCTTTCCCCAGGCCCCAGAATATAGTACAGTGCTTGGCACAAACACTCAGGGCATAGCTGATGGCACAATGCCAACTCCCTTAACCTGTAATTTTGTATTCTGAGAAGAACAGGGAGGCAGCGGGTGAGACGCTCAGTGGGTGAGACGGTTTGAATAAAGAGAAACCTAGGAAATTTATGTTGTTTATTGGGGATTGTCAGTCATCTTGTGAATTTATCAATTGACTGCTCTCTCCATCAATCATAAACAAAGCTTATTCTTCAGAGTTAATTAGCCATACTACACTATTTTCCTATGAGATACCTTATTCTACTCTTTTATCCGTTCATGTATAAATTCAACAAATATTTACCAAACCCTTCCTGTGTGCCAAGCATCCTCTGTGTTAACCAAAGAGGATTTCAAGTGAATAGCAAACAGTTTCTGTTTTCAAGGAGTTCAAAGATGAACGGGCAGGACCGAGTATGTAATTCGTGGGACCCAGTGCAAAATAAAAATGAGGTACCTTTGGCTTAACAATTATTATGAACTTCAGGATGACTCTAGCAGAGCATCCTCCCAAGAGCAGGGCCTTGTGTGACTGCACAAGCCACATGTTCGTGAAGCTGGTCCTACAATTGGGTCAAGTAGGGGTGAAATGTAATGAAATTATGTTGAAATAGGTCTTGTTAGGAGACTTATGCATACAGAGCCGTGGGAGCACAAAGAAGGAGCAACTCAGTCAAAGAGCAATCCAAGGGGAAAAGAGGGCATTCATTTTCTCTGGAGGGGTCGATTAAGGCCAGATTGCGAAGGACTTTATGAGACATCCTAATGAATGTGTATTTTGTCTTTTCCACAGATTCCCAAACATTGGTCCATGAAAAAAGTTTACCAGAATCAAGTTGGAGAGTGCATAAAAAAATAGATCCATAGGTCCCCATTCCAGACCTACTAAATTAGAATCTTTGATGATCAAGCTGGACTTACTGTGATATCAGCCTGATGGGCACAATGGGGAAGCCACTGGACAATTTGAAACAGGCAATTCGTATGGTAGGATTTTCCTTTCCAAAGGATGTTACATCAGGGGTGAGGAAGTTTGGTTGGAGGAGGAAAGTCAAGGAAGGAGTGTTTGAAACAGTCCAGGTAAGAGATTCAGGGTGGAACTACAGCTTGTTAAAGAGGATGCTGAGTGGAGAATGGATTTAAGAGATATTTAGAAATTAGAATTAAAAGGACTTCATGATCCATAGATCATGGGATAAGAGAGAAGGGGTGAGCAGGATGAGAAGTTATTAAGGAATACTTTAAAGCTCCTACTTTTCCAAAGGGAGAAAGATGGTGCTGTCAGTTAATCCCACAGGGAAAGATAGGAACAGGTTGGGAGTGAGGATGGCAATAGCTGTAGCAAATACTTACATGGTATTTGATCTGGACTGGGAACTTTACAAGGTAATGACTTCTTTAACCCTCTCAACACCCTTGGAGGAATGAGCATCTCTCTTCTACAAATGAAGAAACAGGCACAGAGAAATTAAATGACATGTCTAGGTTCATCTGGCTCAGGAACTAGTAGGCAATAGCCTGGGCTCCTGCTTTAAACATGTAGCTTACTGCCTCTGGTTTTGTTTTATTTTGGGCATACTACTTTAGTTGTTAATGGCTGCAAAACAGCAGGGCATAATTTAAAGAAACACCACATTAGGAATCTGGAGACCAGCACCGTGGTATTGGCTCAGTCATTATTAAAGTAGATCATGGTCACCTCTCTTTGATGTCACTTCATTTACAAGATGGAGATAATAATACCTTACTGATTTGAGCCAGGGACCAAAGCGGATGGTTTCTTGGGGTCCTTTCCAACACACATAAAAATATGGTTTAAAAAGTTTTAAAACAGGTGGATAAAATCTCTGTGAAGTGTCTTAAGAAATTTAAGTGATATTCTTGAGTTTTTGAAAGTACTGTGAATTGTTTTTAATCATGAAAAGAAGGACATATCTGGAGACGTTACAGTAAGTGGGAACTGGAAATTTATGGCGGCTGCTCTATGAATTACTCATGAATAAAGGAATCAAGAGTAAAACTATCAATAAATAATTAACCAAAGCTGAACTCTATAGCTTCCTCAGGCCCACAGAAGACTCATAGTGCAGGGACTTGGCCTTCCAAAGAGTCGGTGATTTGGCATTACGTCCAGAGGAAATTCACCCCTAGGCGCCAGTTTCAATACTTGGTGGCTATTTCAAAGCTTTATGAAGACTAGACAGAGTGAGACCACCTATCTAAATGGGCAGCAGGTATTTCTAGATGCCCATCATGTAAACCTTGGTGAATTGCCTGAAAATCACGGCTGGGTAGAATTGGACGGCCTGTCAGAACATCGTCTCCTCAAATCCGTCCTCAGCCTGAGGCTTTTCTTATGGACAATGAGCACAGTTATGCCCTAGCTATCCCTTCAGATAAAGAGCAGAAGGAGGCCCAAATGTGCTGGTGCTTTCCAGAGAAATGTTATGTCCCTCAGGCCAGGACACTTCATGATTTTAGTGGTTGGGCACACAGGGCTCTGGCTGAGACTATAATCACCTTAGTATTTCAATAATTTACTAGCTTCTTGGGGGGGAACCATGGCTGCAGGATTTTGAATTTCTGGATTTTTGAAACTTTGAGTCTCAAGATCAGGCTTGATCACCAAGCATGATAAGGATCTTTTAGCTTAGATGCCACATTACCCTATGCAGGTCTTTCCCTTAGTCACTTCTAAGAGACAGTTTTTTACTTTCCATTTTCTCTGATCACCTTAACATGGTCTTCTTGCTCTTCCCAGAATATTTTATATACTTTCTTTGCCAGGAAGGTGTCTTCACCCTAATATCTGGTCTTCAGAGTCCTGCCTATCCATCAGAACTCATCCCAAATCTGACTTCCTTCTTTAAGCCATCTGGGAGTCCTTGGGTCACAGTTGGTCCCTTCCTTGTCTGGAATGTGTTTGAACTCTTACTATAGCAATTTTCACTGGGTTTTGTAATAGAGTGTTTTATTATATTTTGTAATAATGTGTTTATCTTTCTTCTCCAACAGATTGTGAGTTAGTATGGGCAGGTACTGCATCTTATTTCATGTTTACATCTTACACAGAACACCAATGTTACTTAATATGTTTCTGATAAGATGAACTGAAGACTGTGCAAATATTACAAGTTTTTTTCTTCTTTCCTAACTGAATTAAGTTGTTACACCGAACTTTACAAAAGCAAGAACTGAGAATATATAATCTGTCCAAATCTGGAAGCTAAGAAGCAGTAAAAACAGATCTTAAAACTTGGCAGGTTGATTCCAAAACTCCTACTCTAACTCCAATAGTTTCCTGGATGCCGTTACTGTTACCAGCCCCACCAATACCACAGTCTCTGTTACCGCTGTCCCTAACCATGGTTATCACTACCACCGCCACAACCACTACAACTAGTAAATAAGCCCAAGGTAGTGCGTGTTAGTTTAGCTGCTATTTCACACTTAGGGTTCATTTTGAACTTGTGAGAAACAAAACCTCCAGGTCTCTTTTATAAAAGTCGTATCTTTATGATCTTTTGGGCATAGAAGTGAACAGAGGCACAGGCTCTGAAATCAGGTCACCCAGATTCCCCTGTAGTTTTCAGCCATCCGTGCCTGCCAGCATCACAGAAGTGGTGATGCTCTTGTCCCTCCACCAGTGTGGCCTCCTTGGCTTTTTACTACTTGGCTTGTTGCTAGGTTTCTAGTAGGGGCACAGAGGGTGATCCTAGCCAGTCCTTTTGTGTTTGGGCTTCAGGAAATGATGCTTTGTTAATATTCTTGTTCGTCCTTTCCATGAGAGCCACTTCTGTCTGTCATTGGCCTTAGGTGGGATTTTCTTGCTCCTCCCTTCGCAGTTGCTTGAGTGTGATTTTGTAGACCCATGCTTGGTAAGTGGTAGAGGATCTATCCAGCATCAGTGCATTTTTGCTTATGTCAGAGAGGATTTCCTACTTACAAGTAAGTGGCCTTTGTCCGTTTGGTCCTGATTGCTTTAATCTCAGACTTCGCATGGGGTTTTCTAACAACTCCAGTATTACATATCTCCAGGTACTAAGACAATGGAAAAAATAAAATTATTTCTCAATAATATGCAGAAATTTTTGCTTTTCTCAATAAAATAGAAGAGCAAAAAGACTCATATTTTCTCATTGGCTCTGATTGGATCATCTCCCTTTTTCAAACTTATTAGTGTGGACAGGAGAATATCATGGTTTTAATCACATTCCCAGTCCAGGAGTCAGGGTCAGAGGCAATTCTACATGAAGCACACTAGCAGAGGGTGGTAGGAGGAGGTTTGACAGAAGAAAATTGGAGTATTGGATGCTATTACCTGGAGTAAAATAAATGGGAATTGGGAGGTCTAGACAAAAAATGGACAAATAGAATTTCCCTTCTAGCCAATAAATAATAGTGTAGCTGAACTGAACAAATAAAGTTTAAAGTGGTTAGATCCCCTGTGATTTTTTTGCCTGAGTAAATATAAAATATAGAGCTTTTCTGAAGGTATTTTACATATCTAAGAAGAGGAGGAAAAGGACTTTAAAAATATATGTTTGTTTTTCCAATTTTATTTTTATTTTTAAAAGTTATTTAAATTGAAGAATAATTGATATGCAATATTGTATTAGCCTCAGGTGTACAGCAAAGTAATTATGTTCTCTCTCTCTGTATATGTATCTTTTCCCCAATTCTTTTCTTTATAGGCTGTTATATATGAATGTAGTTTCCTGTACTATACAGTAAATCCTTTTTATCTAACTATTTTATATATGGCCATGTGTATCTGTTAATCCTGTACTCCTAATTTATCCTCCCTTTCACATTTGGTAAGGATAAATTTGTTCTCTATGTCAGTGATTCTGTTTCTATTTTGTAAATAAGTTCATTTGTATTATTTTTTTAGATTCCATGTATAAGTGACATCATATAATATTTGTCTTTGAATTACTTCAGGTAGTATGACAATCCTTAGCTCCATCCTTATTGCTTTTTTTTTTTATTTTAAAAGTTTGTTTAATCATATTTTCCTATTTACAAAACAGAAACAGGTTCACGGACTTAGAGAATGAATTTATGGTTACCAGGGGGAAAGGTAGAGAGGAAGGGTAGAGTGGAAGTTTGGGATTGACATGCACACACTAGTATATTTAAAATAAATAACCAACAAGGACCTGCTGCATAGACCAGGGAACTCTGCTCAATATTCTCTAATAACCTAAATGGAAAAAAAATTGAAAAAGAAAAGGTATGTATATATATATGTATATATATGCATAACTGAATCACGTTGCTATACACCTGGAACTAACAACAGTGTTAGTTAACTATGTCCCAATATAAAATGAAAATTACAAATAAAATAATTTTCATTATCAAAAAGTTCATTCAATTGTATTCAATAATTAAAATGTGCACAGTATAAAAGTAAAAGAAGAATCACAATGATGCCATCACCCAAGGCAAATACCACTAGTATTTTATTTTATGCATTTATATTTCAGGCTTTTTTTGTTTGTGCTTCACCTTTTTTCAGTTAAATTTGAAACCATACTGCATAATTACGTTGTTTCTCTTCACTTAATATTATTACATGTATTTCTTCCATGTTATTAAAAATAGTTAAGCATTATTTTAATGACTACATAATATTATTTAATGATTATCTTATTCTTACATACATAGGTTACTTTCTACTGCTACTACTAATAATATTGTAGTGAATATCTCTGCATATAAATCTTCTCTGTGTTTTGTATGTTAGAGGAATATTTTTAAAGACGAGTCTTTCCTAGTTCCTAAAATTATATTTTTGGGGGGTATCTGCACATTTGGAAGGCCAGATTGGCTAACCCTTCTCAATAGTAGCGATTTAGACTCAAGTGGAGCTGCAGGAAGGGATGTGATTTTGACTCTCAGAAATGTCATTTTTGCCATTCTCCACCCCAGGAAACTATAAAGAGGAAGTGTGTGATAGAAAGTTGTGATGTTTCTATTTATCCAAAGGTTTTTCAGGCGAAAGACATCATGTGCATATGAAGGGTCAGTTCTGACCACAAGGAGTCCCATGTTGTAAGGGTGAACAGGGCTGGAGCAACAGGCTAGGGAACCTTCATATTTTATTTCAGAAAAGTTTTCTTATAGCTTCCCCCTGCTCTTTCTACCCTAGGAGGAATAAATAAAAGCTAGAATCCTTAATAACTTGGTAACAAATCCCAATCCCTTTGCCACAGCTATAGTATCTGTTCTTTAATAAATGCCTGATTATAGGGCTTTCAAACCATTGGGAGAAAAAGCCAATTATCTTCCTTCTGAAATTATACAAAGATCACAGAGCAGGGAAAAAAAATTATTTGAGTTAACATCATTGAAATAATTGCCTACAAAGGATCCGTATATAAATTAATTGGCAAATTGAAATAAAAGGATATGCAAATAAAATACTTTTTCATAATCCCAAGGAGGATATACTTTTCTGTTTAATTTCTCATAGCTTATTGATCAACTATTCACTACTGTATGTTCAATGCTTAGAAAAAACCCTGGTACATAATAACTAAACAATGTGTATTTTTGAAAGACATAAATGAATGAATGATGGATGAATGTAGCTTGTGACAGTTAAATTCCAAAATGATATAAAATAGTATACAAATTAAAAGATAAAAAATGATTAGAATTGAGAGAAATAGATGCCTGGTTTACTACATTTCACTTTACTTGTTCCACAGAATCTCAGGCCAAAATCTTCTTCAAAGTTTATCTAACCTTCTCCTGCCGCTTACTTCATTCATCCAACATTCTTTTAAGTGCCCTCAGAGAGAAGGAAACTTATAATAAGACAAATCATTTCCTTGTAAGACAGAGCTGACTATTAAAAAAACAAAAAACTCTTCCTTGTGTTGAACTGAAATATGGTTCTATTAATCTGAATTTATTAGTCTTACTTCTTATGGCTTTGGTGGCTTCCTGGAAAAAAAACAGTTTCCAGTTCTACAAGTCAGGTATTTAAAAATTGTTCTTATATTTCCCCTGCCCTACCCTTCCAGGTATCTCTTCTCCAGTCTATACAGTTTCTTCAATCATTCTTCATGTTCTTTGAAATCTACCTCAGAAAATCTTGGAATAATTAGAAGAAGCTACCTTCTCTTATGTAATTCTTTCTATGAAATCAACAGAGATTCTTGGGTAAAGGTGAATCTACCAGGAGGGACACAGAAGTGCCACTTACTGTGTCATGAAGGTTTGTTGATGGTAAGGAGTTCAGAGCAGCCTGTTCAGATCCAGACAGGTCTTAGAGCAGGCTTATTCTATTACTGAGTTCTGTTCCTCTGCTTGCCACTTGAAAAATCAATACTCAAGAGACAAGTTTGGTTGGAAAGGAAAGGTTGCTTTACTCAGGAAGTTGGCAGTTAGGGTGGAAGGTGGTTTTTGTGTCCCCAAATCAACTGAAGATTCTGCTTGTCCTGAGTAAAGGGAAAAGGGGGAAACAATCTCAGTTAATCACTAAGGGGGTCAGACTCTTTGTCATGTTTCCATTCCATGTGGATTCGCTGACTCCCCCTGAGCTTTCTTCTGATGCTATCTTACCTACAGATTAGCTAAGGGGATGAAATATATAACCAACTGAATGCCAAGTTCCAGAGACTAGCAAGGAGAGATAACAAGGTCTTCTTAAATGAACAATGCAAAGAAATAGAGAAAAACAACACAATGGGAAAGACTAGAGATCCCTTCAAGAAAACTGGAGATATCAAGGGAACATTTCATGGAAGGATGGGCACAATAAAGGACAGAAACAGTAGGGACTTATCAGAAGCAGAAGATATTAAGAAGAGGTGGAAAGAATACACCGAAAAACTCTACAAGAAAGGTCTTAATGACCCAGATAACCATGATGGTGTGATTGCTCACCAAGAGCCGGACCTCTGGACTGTGAAGTCAAGTGGGCCTTAGGAAGCATTACTAAGAGCAAAGCCAGTGGAGGGGATGGAATTTCAGCTGAACTATTTCAAATCCTAAAAGATGATGCTGTGAAAGTGCTGCACTCAATACGCCAGCAAATTTGGAAAACTCAGCAGTGGCCACCGGACTGGAAAAGGTCAGTTTCCATTTCAATCACAAAGAAAAGGCAATGCCAAAGAATATTCAAACTACCGTACAATTGCACTCATCTCACACACTAGCAAAGTAATGCTCAAAAGTCTCCAAGCTAGGCTTCAATTGTGCATGAACCGTGAACTTTCAGACGTACAAGCTGTGTTTCAAAAAGGCAGAGGAACCAGAGATCAAATTGCCAACATTCATTGGATCATAGAGAAAGAAAAGAATTCCAGAAAAACATCTACTTCTGCTTCATTGGCCACACTAAAGCCTTTGACTGTGTGGATCACAACAAACTGTGGAAAATTCTTAGAGATGGGAGTACCAGACCACCTTACCTGCCTCCTGAAAAACCTGTATGTAGGACAAGAAGCAACAGTTAGAATTGGACATGTAACAACTGACTGGTTCCAAACTGGGAAAGGAGTAAGACAAGGCTGTATATTGTCACCTTGCTTGTTTAACTTATATGCAGAGTATATCATGTGACATGCTGGGCTGGATGAATCACAAGCTGGAGTCAAGATTGCCAGGAGAAATATCAACAACCTCATATATGCCGATGATACCATTCTAACATCAGAAAGCAAAGGGGAACTAAAGAACCTCTCGATGAGGGTGAAAGAGGAGACTGAAAAAGCTGGCTTAAAACTCAGCATTCAAAAAACTAAGATCATGGCATCCAGTCCCATCTCTTCATGGCAAATAGGTGGGGAAAAAGTGGAAACAGTGACAGATTTTATATTCTTGGGATCTAAAAGCACTATGGACAGTTACTGCAGCCGTGTAATTAAAAGACACTTCCTCCTTGGAATGAAAACTCTCACAAACCTAGACAGCATATTAAAAAGCACAGATGTCACTTTGCCGACAAAGGTCCACGTAGTCAAAGCTGTGCTTTTTCCAGTAGTCACATACAGATGTGAGAGTTGGACCATAAAGAATTCTGAAAGTGTCAGTCACTCAGCCATGTCTAACTCTTTGCAACTTCATGGACTGTAGCCTCTGTCCATGAAATTCTCTAGTCAAGGATACTGGAGTGGGTAGCCATTCCCTTCTACAGGGGATCTTCCTGACCCAGGGATTGAAACCAGTTCTCCTGCACTGCAGGCAGTTCTTTACAGTCTGAACCACCAGGGAAGCTGAAGAATTGATGCTTTTGAATTGTGCTGGAGAAGACTCTTGAGAGTCTCTTGGGCTGCAAGGAGATCAAACCAATCAATTCTAAAGGAAATCAACCCTGAATATTCATTGGAAGCACTGATGCTGAAGCTGAAGCTCCAATACTTTGGCCACTTGATGGGAAGGGCTGACTCATTTGAAAAGACCCTGATGCTGGAAAACATTGAAGGTAAAAGGAGGAAGGGTCGGCAGAGGATGTGATGGTTAGATAGCATCACCTACTCAATGGACATGAATATGAGCAAATTCTGGGAAACAGTGGAGGACAGCTGAGCCTGGTGTCCATGGGGTGGCCAAGAACTGGACATGACTTAGCAACTGAACAACAACACCAATGCTGTGGTTAAAGTCACTCTTTTTTCTTTTATTTTAAACCTTTTATATTGTATTAGGTATAGCTTATTAACAAACAATGCTGTGATAGTTGCAGGTGAATAGCAAAGGAACTCAGCCATGCATTTTCATGTATCCATTCTCCCCCAAACTCCCCTCCCATTCAGACTGCCACATAGCACTGAGCAGAGTTCCACGTACTATACAAGAGGTCCTTGTTGGTTGTCCATTTTAAATATACCAGTGTGTCCATGTTCCTCCCAAGCTCCCTAATGATCCTTTACTCTCTCCTCCCCATCCTCATACCTGGCAGCTAGAAGCTCTTTCTTGAAATCTGTGAGTCTCTTTCTGTTTTGTAAGTTCACTTGTATTATTTCTTTTCAGATTCCACATGTAAATAATGTCACATGATATTTCTCCTTCTCGGTTTGAAGAATCAGTCATTCTTTAACTACTTAAGTCGCCATTCTTACTCCTTTTAATCCAGGAAAGAAATCAATAAGTTAGACAAGGCATTGTGTATATTCTGTAGAGCATAAAACATGTGTTAGGTTAAATGTTGTCTAGTGATCTCATTTTTATAATTAAAGTCTGAGGGAAATAGAAGTGGACAAATGAAAAAGGGGTAAAAAAAAAAGTACTTAAAATTCTTGCCTAATAATTGTAACAGTAGCATTTATTGACTACTTACTAGGACCTATGTCCTTTCATAAGCACTTTTTCAAGTGATACTTCATTTTGAATTTATAAAAACCCCGTTAGGTAGGTAGTGTCTCTACAGGTGCAACCATTAAGTGTTTCCGATGGTCTACTATGGCGGCTGTCTCCACACTATGGATTGTGGGTAAAATCTGGCCCACTGATTGTTTTAGAAATAGAGTTTTGTTGGAAAACAGATCCCTGCTTTTGTTTATAGATGGCCTTTAGCTGCTCTTGCCCTACTCAGCAGAACAGAGTAGTTTTGAGGGAGTTCGTATAGCCCATAAAGCTGGAAATATTTTCTGTCTGGTACTTTACAGAAGAGCTCTCTTCCTTTCTTTTCTTTTCTGGTCTTATTATTATTATTATTATTATTTTTAAGAACAACTCTTCCTTCATTGCCATAGTAAAATGTTACTTGTTAAGATTGCCCACATTTTCTTTATCCACCAATACTGGTTTCCACCAGTACTAGTTTAGTAGAGCTCTAAAAGGCCTGGGGTTGGGTGGGTTTGGACAGGCTGTCCATGTGAGCAGTAGATATTCACAAACTGTTGTAGTTGAAAGGACCTGTTTAGAAGTCCAGGATCTTTCCAATACAAATCCTTCCATTAATCATTCATTTTGTGTGAGAAATGTCCCTTGTCTGGCCTCTGCTTCTTCCATCTCTAGATAGATGTAGATGTGTAAGATCTGTCTGATTCAGTTTCATACCTGTCCTCATTGGAGGTTGCTTAGACTCTTACTAGCATGAACACAGGGCCCAGATCTATAAGATTTGCCTGCTGGATATAGTGTAGCCACTTATCGGCAAGAGCCAAATGGATCCTTAGACCCCTCAAATCATGGAATTTCAAGTGTAGAAAATTACTCAGAAATAGTGTAGTCTGACATAGTCATTTAAAGCAAATTTTTTTTTTTTTGTAAAGATAATTGTAGGTTCACATGCAGGTGTAAGAAATAATGCAGAGAGATTCTGTGTACCATTGATAATATCTTGTAAAACTTTAATACAGTCTCACAATCAGGACATTGATATGATCAAGGTACAGAACATTTCCATTACCCAAGAGATCCTTCATTTGCCTTTTTATAGCCGCAACCATTTCTTTTTTAACTGCACTCTCTCCTTATTTTCTGGCAACCACTAATCTGTTCCCTATTTCAATAATTTCATCATCTCAAGACTGTTATGTAAATGTAGTCATACAGTATATAAACGTTGAGACTGACTTTTTAATTCATTCTATTTCTCTGGAGATTGATCCAGGTTGTCCTTTGCATCAAGAGTTCATTCTTTCCTTATTGTTGATTAGTGTTCTCTAGTTTTCTGTGGTGCCATGTTTTATTTAACCATTCGTCCATTGAAGATCATCTCAGTCATTTCCAATAGTAGGCTCTTATGAATAAAGCTTTCTATAAATATTTGTGTATAGGCTTTTGTATGAAAGTAACTATTCATTTCTCAGGGATAAATGTTCAGGAGAACAATTACTGGGTTGTATATAAGTTACATGTTTCTTTTTTTTAAAACAAAAACAGCAAATTGTTTTTTAGAATGGCTGTACCACTTTACATTCCCATCAGCAATGTCTGAATGATCTAGATTCTTTACTTTCTCACCAGCATTTACTGTCGTCACTATCTTTTTTTTAACTATTCTGATAGGTATGTAGTGACACCTCACTCTGGTTTTAGTTTGCCGTTTCCCTAATGGCTATTGATTTTGAACATCTTTTTGTGTGCTTATTGTTGTTGCTCAGTCATGTCAGACTCTTTGTGACCCCATGGACTATTGCACGCCAGGCTTCCCTGTCCTTCACCATCTCCCAGAGCTTGCTCAAACTCATGTCCATTGAGTCAGTGATGCCATTCAACCATCTCATCCTCTGTTATCCCCTTCTGCCTTCAGTCTTTCTCAGCATCAGGGTCTTTTCCAATGAGCTGGATCTTGTGGCTGAAGTGGCCAAAGTATTCGAGTTTCAGCTTTAGCGTCAGTCCTTTCAATGAATAGTCAGGATTGATTTCCTTTAGGATTGACTGGTTTGATCTTGCAGTCCAAGGGATTCTCAAGAGTCTTCTCCAACACCACAGTTCAAAAACATCAGTTCTTTGGCATTCAGCCTTCTTTATGGTCCAACTCTCACATCCATACATGACTACTGGAAAAACCATAGCTTATTAGCCATCTACATCTTTAGGTCTTTTGGCTTATCTAACTGAATTGTTTGTTTTTACTGTTGAGTTTAGAGGGATCTTTATATATTCTAGCTACTAGTCCTTTGTCAGGCATGTGGCTTGCAAATATTTTCTCCAAGTCAATAGACTCTTATCCTCTTAACAGGCAAAAGTTTTCACAGAGCAAAAGTTTAAAGTTTTAATGGATTCCAATTTATCATTTTTTTTCCTTTGATGGATTGTGCTTTTGAAGTCAAGTCTAAGAATTCTTTGGGTAACTATAGGTCCTAAAATATTTTCCTACTTTTGTTCTTTAAGTTTTATGTTTTACATATAAGTGTGTAATCAATTGAGGGTTAATGTTTGTACAAGGTATGAGACTTACATTGAGGATCATTTTTGGCCTATGGATGTCCAATTTCTCCTCTTCCATTTGTTGAAAAGGCCATTTTTCTCCATTAAATCACTTTCACATACTTGTCAACAGTCAATTGGGCATATTTGTATAGGCCTATTTCTTGATTTCTATTCTGTTTCACTGAGCTATACGCCAATACCACATTCACTGTCTTGATTAAAGTAACTGTATAAGTCTTGAAATCCCACTTAATTCTTATTTTTCAAAATTGTTTTGGCTATTATAGTTTATTTGCATTTCCATATTCCAAATTTTAGAATAATTTTATTTATATCTACAAAAAATTCTTATTGAAATTTTGATAGAAATTGTATTAAATCTGTATATTAATTTGTAAAGAATTAAAATTTTCACTATTTTGAATTTTCCAAACCATCAACATGACATCTTTCAATTTATTTAGATCTTCTTTGGTTTATTTAATTACCATTTTGTAGTTTTCAGTATACGAGTCTTGTACTTATTTTGTTACACTCACACCTAAGTATTTCATTTTTTTTTGAAAGATTGCAAGTTGTCTTATATTTTTATTTTTGGTGTTCATATGTTTATTACTGGAATATAGAAATACAGGTGATTTTTGAATGTTTACCTTGTATCTTGTGAATGTGGTAAACTCATTTATCAATTCTAAGAGGTTATTTTCTTGTTGGTTTCTTGGAATTTTCTATATAGAAAATCATGCCAATTACACATAAAAATGATTTTTATTTCTGTACGCTGTTTATTTCTTTTTCTTGTCAAGTTGCAACTCTAGCACTGTGTTGAATAAGAGTGGAGATAATAGACACTTTGTCTTGTTCCTGATCTTATGGAGAAAACATTGTCTGTCATCATTAAATATATTACTGCCTATATGTTTTTAAGATGCTCTTTGTTAAATTGAGGAAATTCCCTTTCATTTTTATTTCTCTGAGAGTTTTTAATCATGAATGGGTGTGAACTTTTATCAAATATATTTTCTGCATTGATTGATCTGATTCTGTTTTTGCTTTTTTTTTCAGTCTCTTAACATGATGGATTACATTGATTGATTTATGAATGTTGAAGTAGTCTTGTAAGCCTGTAACACACCACTTGATAACATTGCATAATTCTTTTAGCATATTGCTGATTTTTCTTTGTTAATATTTCACTTAGAACCTCTATATTCCTGAGGGGTCTTGGTCTATAGTTTGATTGCTTTCCTTTTCCTTCCTTCCTCTCTTTTTAAAAATACTGTCTGTCTAGCTTTGTTATCAGGATAACATTTGCTTCATAAAATGCATTAGGGAATGTTTCATCTTTTTTTCATTTCCTGAAAGAAATTGTGAAGAATTGATGTTAATTGTTCTTTAAATGTTTAGTAAAATTTTTCAGGGAAACCACCTGGACTTAGATATTTTAGATATATATATATATATATATTTTTTATCTTCTCTCTCTTTTTATTTTTTTAAATTTATTTATTTATTTTTATTAGTTGGAGGCCAATCACTTCACAACATTTCAGTGGGTTTTGTCATACATTGATATGAATCAGCCATGGATTTACACGTATTCCCCATCCCGATCCCCGCTCCCACCTCCCTCTCCACCCGATTCCCCCGGGTCCTCCCAGTGCGCCAGGCCGGAGCACTTGTCTCATGCATCCCACCTGGGCTGGTGATCTGTTTCACCATAGTTAGTATACATGCTGTTCTTTTGAAATATCCCACCCTCACATTCTCCCACGGAGTTCAAAAGTCTGTTCTGTATTTCTGTGTCTCTTTTTCTGTTCTGCATATAGGGTTATCGTTACCATCTTTCTAAATTCCATATATATGTATTAGTATGCTGTAATGTTCTTTATCTTTCTGGCTTACTTCACTCTGTATAAGGGGCTCCAGCTTCATCCATCTCATTAGGACTGGTTCAAATGAATTCTTTTTAACGGCTGAGTAATATTCCATGGTGTATATGTACCACAGCTTCCTTATCCATTCATCAGCTGATGGGCATCTAGGTTGCTTCCATGTCCTGGCTATTATAAACAGTGCTGCGATGAACATTGGGGTGCACGTGTCTCTTTCAGATCTGGTTTACTCAGTGTGTATGCCCAGAAGTGGGATTGCTGGGTCATATGGCAATTCTATTTCCAGTTTTTTAAGAAATCTCCACACTGTTTTCCATAGCGGCTGTACTAGTTTGCATTCCCAATATTTTAGATATTTAAAAAGTATAAATTCAATTTTCTTGATAGTTCTAGGGTTATTCAGATTATCTATTATCCTTCTAATGATATGAATAATGAGATCTTTTGTCATAGTTTCACAGGTCTTATGGCTCTATTCAGCATTTTAAAGACTATTTTCTCTTTGCAGTTCAGTTTGGGGCACTTTTATTAATCTTTCATTTCACAAATTACTTCTTGTCCCTCCATTCTACTATTGAGCCCATCCTTTGAAATTTTCTGTTTTTTTAATTTCAGGCATTGTATTATTCAGTTCTAAAATTTCTATTTGGCTCTACTTTGATCTTCTACTTCTTGCTGAGATATTCTCTTTTTTCATTTGTCTTCTGTTTGACTGTAGTTGCTCCTCAAAGTATTCTTATGATGGCTTTAAAATCTTTATCAGATTATTTTAACGTCTCTGTTATCTTGGTTTGGCATCTATTAATTGTGTTTATTCATTCAGTTTGAGTTCTTATTCTTTTTGGCATGACTTTTAAAAAGTAAAACCTTAGGTATTATGTTACAAACTCTGAATCTTAATTAAAACTTATATGTTAGTCCGATTCTGTTGCCAAACTCCTCCAGCAGAGGAAGAGTAGGGCATTAACTCATTACTGCCAGTTAGTGGGAAAGTCAATAACCTACTCAACTGCCACTGACACTTGAGGAGGGGAACGCTTCTCATTATTGCTGGCTGAGAGCGAGAGTTTCAGTACCGCTAGGCTCCACTGATAACTGCCTGGCTTAGAGAATTAGAAGTGCCTCACTGCTCTTCTCCTCATGGCCTCCACTGATGCCATGGAAGGGCGTCTTACCACTGCTAGGTGATAGTAAAAAGTTTTGATTCTCATAGTCTTCATCTGACAGTACCCCAGCATGGAGGAGGAGAAGGTGAGCCTTGTTACCTGATCGGTGAGAGTGGTAGTCCAGGCTCCACATGGTTTCCGCTGATACCACAGGGAAAAGGGTGCTTGCTACTACTTGGTGGAAATGAAAGTCTTGGCTCCATTATTTAGCCTTATGTGACATCATTCCTGCTGGGGAGTTAAGGTTCCTTCTTTACACATGGAGAAGAACATTTTAGACTCAGAACTTGGCTTTTGCTGGTATAGGTGGAGTGGGGCCAGTTTTTTGTCTGTAGACTTTGGATTCTTTCCTTGCTATTTAGATAGATCAGGCTTTTGGTGTGTGTGTGTGTCTGTGTGTGTGTCTGTTTGTATGTCTTCTTCCACTGCCAGTCTCTTTTGCTCCAAGCCATAGATGAGGCAAAGAGAAAACCCAGGGAACTCACTACTGTGTCATTGGTTCTTTGGTTCCCAAGTTTTGTAGTCAGTCTGCCTTTTCTCCCTTATTCAGTCTTCTTATGTTTGTTTTCTATATAATGTTCACAGATTTTAGTTGAACTTATTGGGAAAAATAGGGAAAAGTAAGTCTACTCCATGTTTCCAGAAGTAAAAGTCTCAGTTACTTTTAAATAAAATATTATATTATGATTTTATTTTAAAATAGGCTTACCTCATAGCTCAGTTGGTAAAGAATCTGCCTGCAATGCAGCAGATCCCAGTTCAATTCCTGGTTCAGGAAGCTCTGCTGGAGAAGGGATAGGCTATTCATCCCAGTATTCTTGGGCTTCCCCTGTGGCTCAGCTGGTAAAGAATCCGCCTTCAAAGACCTTCATGTCACCCATCTTTTCTCAGACTTAGAGAATAGATAAGCAACATCAGTTGAATAAATGTAATGAATCTCAGCAGAGTGAGTGCTATCAGTTCAGTTCAGTCACTCAGTTGTGTCCGACTCTTTGCAACCCCATGGACTGCAGCATGCCAGGCCTCCCTGTTCATCACCAACTCCCAGAATTTACTCAAACTCATGTCCATTGAGTTGGTGATGCCATCCAACCATCTCATCTTCTGTCATCCCCTTCTCCTCTTGCCTTCAATCTTTCCCAGCATAAGGGTCTTTTCAAATAAGTCGGTTCTTCACATCAGGTGGCCAAAGAATTGGAGCTTTAGCTTCAGCATCAGTCCTTCCAATGAATATTCAGGATTGATTTCCTTTCGGATTGACTGTTTGGATCTCCCGGCAGTCCAAGGGACTCTCAAGAATCTTCTCCAACACCACAGTTCAAAAGCATCAATTCTTTGGTGCTCAGCTTTCCTTATAGTCCAACTCTCACATCTATACATCACTAGTGGAAAAACCATAGCCTTGACTACATTGACCATTGTTGGCAAAGTAATGTCTCTGCTTTTTAATACACTGTCTGGGTTGGTCATAACTTTTCTTCCAAGGAGTAAGTGTCTTTATTTCATGGCTGCAATCACCATCTGCAGTGATTTTGGAGCCCCCCAAAATAAAGTCTGCCACTGTTTTCACTGTTTCTCCATCTATTTGCCACGAAGTGATGGGACCGGATGCCATGATCTTTGTTTTCTGAATGTTGAGCTTTAAGCCAACTCTCCTCTTTCACTCTCCTCTTTCACTTTCATCAAGAGGCTCTTTAATTCTTCACTTTCTGCCATAAGGGTGGTGTCATCTGCATAGCTGAGGTTATTGATATTTCTCCTGGCAATCTTGATTCCAGCTTGTGCTTCATCCAGCCCAGTGTTTCTCATGATGTAATCTGCATATAAGTTAAATGAGCAGGGTGACAACATACAGCCTTGGCGTACTCCTTTCCCTATTTGGAACCAGTCTGTTGTTCCATATCCAGTTCTAACTGTTGCTTCCTGACCTGCATGCAGATTTCTCAAGAGGCAGGTCAGGTGGTCTGGTAATCCCATCTCTTGAAGAATTTGCCACAGTTTATTGTGATCCAAACAGTCAAAGGCTTTGGCATAGTCAATAAAGCAGAAATAGATATTTTTCTTGAACTCTCTTGCTTTTCTGATGATCCAGCAAATGTTAGCAATTTGATCTCTGGTTCCTTTACCTTTTCTAAAACCAGCTTGAACATCTGGAAATTCACAGACATCTGGAAGTTCATGCTATAGGGATAGATAAAGCCTTCAACAAGCTAACGCTTTAATGGAAGAGGCAAACATTTTATTCAGCTAATCCAAATATTAATTATACATAGAAGGTAAAGTGATCTAAGGAAATGCCTTTTCTTCCTTCCTTTCTTTCTTTCTTCATTCCTTCCTTCTTTACTGAGCACTTATTGTGTATGGGTCCCTGTGCTTTGTTGTCATTCAGTCGCTCAGTCATATCTGACTCTTCGCAACCGCATTGACTGCAGCATGACAGGCATCCCTGTCTGTCACCATCTTCTGGAGTTTGCTCAAACTCATGTCCATTGAGCTGGTAATGTCATCCAACCATCTCATCTTCTGTCGTCCCCTTCTCCTCTTGCCTTTAGTCTTTCCCAGCAGGAGGGTCTTTTTCAATGAGTCAGTTCTTTCATCAGGTGGTCAAAGTATTGGAGCTTCAGCTTCAGCATCAGTTCCTTCCAATGAATATTCAGGATTGATTTCCTTTTGGATTGACTGGTTGGATCTACTTGCAGTCCAAGGGACTCTCAAGAGTCTTCTCCAACACCACAGTTCAAAAGCATCAATTCTTCGGTGCTCAGCTTTCTTTATAGTCCGACTCTCACATCCATACATGACTAACGGGAAATCCATAGCTTTGACTAGATAGACCTTTGTTGGCAAAGTAATGTCTTTGCTTTTTAATATGCTGTCTAGGTTGGTCATAGTTTTTCTTCCAAGAGGCAAGAGTCTTTCAATTTCATGGCTGCAGTCACCATCTGTGGTGATTGGAACCCCAGAAAATGAAATATGTCACTGTTTCCATTGTTTCCCCATCTATTTGCCATGAAGTGATGGGACCAGATGCCATGATCTTAGTTTTTTGAATGCTGAGTTTTAAGCCAGCTTTTTCACTCTCCTTTTCTACTTTCATCAAGAAGCTCTTTAGTTCTTCTTTACTTTCTGCAATAAGGGTGGTGTCATCTGCATATCTGAGGTTATGGATATTTCTCCTGGTGATCTTGATTCCAACTTGTGCTTCATCTGGTCCAGCATTTCTCATGATGTACTCTGCATGTAAGTTAAATAAGCAGGGTGACCATACCCAGCCTTGATGTACTTCTTTCCCAATTTGGAACCAGTCTGTTGTTCCATGTCTGGTTCTAACTGTTGCTTCTTGTCCTGCATACAGATTTCTCAGGAGGCAGGTCTGGTATTCCCATCTCTTAAAGAATTTTCCACAGTTTGTTGTGATCCATGCAGTCAAAGGCTTTAGCATAATCAATAAGGCAGAAGTAGATGTTTTTCTGGAATTTTCTTGCCTTTTCTATGATCCAGTGGGTGTTGGCAAATTGCTATCTGGTTCTTCTGCCTTTTCTAAATCCAGCTTGAACATCTGGAAGCTCACAGTTCACGTACTGTTGAGTCCTAACTTGGAGAATGTTGAGCATTACTTTGCTAGTGTGTGAGATGCGTGCAATTGTATGGTAGTTTGAACATTCTTTTGCATTGCCTTTTCTTTGTGATTGGAATAAAAACTGATCTTTTCCAGTTCCGTGGCCACTGCTGAGTTTTCCAAATTTGCTGGCATATTGAGTGCAGCTCTTTCACAGCATCATCTTTTAGGATTTGAAATAGCTCAGCTGAAATTCCACCTCCACTAGCTTTGTTCGTAGGGATGTTTTCTAAGGCCCACTTGACTTCACATTCCAGGTTGTCTGGCTCTAGGTGAGTGATCACACCATTATGGTTATCTGGGTCATTAAGATCTTTTTTTGTAGAGTTCTTCTGTGTATTCTTGCCACCTCTTCTTAATATCTTCTGTTTTTGTTAGGTCTATACCATTTCTGTTGTTTTTTGTGCCCATCTTTTCATGAAATGTTCCTTTGGTTTCTCTGATTTTCTTGAAGATGTATCTAGTCTTTCCCATTCTATTGTTTTTCTCTATTCCTTTGCACTGTTCACTTAGGAAGGCTTCCTTATCTCTCCTTGCTATTCTCTGGAAGTCTGACTTCAGGTGGATATAACTTTTCCTTTTCCTTTGCCTTTCACTTCTCTTCTTTTCTCAGCTATTTGTAAGGCCTCCTCAGACAATAATTTTACCCTTTTGCATTTGTTTTTCTTGGGGATGGTTTTGATCACTGCCTCCTGTACAATGTCCTTGTGCTTGGTATTAGGGCTACAAAGAAAAGTCATAGGGCCTATGGATTTCAGTGGGCTAGTATTATTAGAGCAAGGTACTGTGGGAACATAGAGGAAGCAACAACCAACTCCTGGATGGTTTCAGTGAAAAAGTGTCAACTGAAAATAATCAAGATGGACAAAAAGGAGTTTACCAGTAAGCCCAGATAAGGTGAAGAACATTCTAAATCAAGGAGACACAATGTACAAAGGTACTGAGGTGTCAAGAGACAGAGCACATTCCATTTGGAGAACTGAATGTAGTTTGGCAAAGTTCGTGTGCCATGTATCTGCTGGAGTGGGACAGGAAGAACAGAGAGATGAGGCTGAGAAGATGGTGTGGGGAAGGTTAGGAAGGGCTTTGCTTGCCATTCTAAAAGAAATGAAGGGTTCTAAGAAGGTGACCAACCACAGTGGTTTGGCTGGACCTTCTGGTCACTAGCACTGAAAGCCCACATCCTGAAAAACCCCTCAGTCTTTGAAAAACTGGGATGGTTTGTTACTCTAGTAAGAAATTGAAAGCAGATGTCTGCTTTGGGAAGGTACAGTGTGGACAACGTTGTAGGTGCACGTTGAGCCTAAATGGGGACTCTTGTAGTGATTCTAGTGAGCATAGAGTTTGAACTAAGAGGAGAGATGTATCTGGGGTGGAGCAGAAGAAACCAATTTGAGAAAAATCTAGGAAACACAGTCCATGGTCTTTGAACTAGTTAGATGTTGAGGGAGGAGGGGGGAGAATATTCAAGGGAATCCCTAGATTTCTGAGTCATGTAACTGGTTGTGTGGTGGTGATGGTGATTCAGAAAGAGAAGAGGGTTTTAAATTTGTGATGAATTCTGATTGAAGAGACTTCATAGAGGAAGTTTTATTTGAATAAAATCTATTTATTTAAAGATTGGTAGGATTTTATTTTCCCTAGGAGAAGGAATAACAAGATAGGGGCAGACATTTGCAAAGTAAAAACAAAGAAAAATCCCGTTTGAATAAAGGCATACTGATAGGTAAGAGGGTGTTTCTAGGAATGATGTGTAGTTATAGGACATGCTCGTTTTAAATACAACTTTGCCTATTATGACTCTGATTAGACTGAGAGAAATGAGAAAAGAAGGTGTTGCTCTACTATGAATATAAGTTAAGGCAAGGCTACCAGTACTATGTCATGGATGGCACTGGGGTGCTAGAGATAGATTATAGGCATTCTTATGGGAAGGCTGAGATATTGATTCCTTCCAGCTTTAAGCAGCCTCACCTACTTATCTGATCTGCACTGTGAAAATATTTTCACTTTTCAATGGGTTTCACTATAGAAAAAAAGATTTAGAAGCACTGTGCTAAGGAAATGTCTTTTTTGGTTTGGTTTATAGTCAAATTGGAGAAGGAAGTGGCATACCACTCCAGTATCCTTGCCTGAAAAATCCCATGGACCGAGGAGCTTGGTGGACTGCAGTCCATGGGGTCACAAAGAGTCGGGCACGACTAAGCAGCTAACACACACATAGTCAAGCTAATTTAAAATCGTACCTCTATTTTTATTAAAATGCAAAATAACAAAACAAAAATTATGTTCTTTTTTTCTTTCTTGCTCATAGACAATTTTTTCCCCAGCTTTATAGATACATACTTACATATAACATTGTGTAAGTTTAAGGTGTATAATGTGATGATTTGGTATATGTATATATTGTGAAATGAGTAAGTTCTTTATAAACAAAACTTTTTTTTTTTTATCATTTCTTTGTGGGATAAATGTTATTTTTCTAAAAAAAAGTCTATTAAAATAAAATCAGCTGAAGATTAGGTCATTTTTCTGTTGTCTTTGTGTAACATCTGTTATCAGTGGAAACATAGCTGTTAACATTTGAACTCTTGCAGAAGCACTGTCTGTTTCATAAGTCATTATCATGAAATAGGGAAAGAACTAGATTAAATGAACCAGCAAAAGTACAATGGTGAACATATAAGAGTATATGACATTTTGCCTTTTCTTTTATTGTGAGATATTTTATAGTACCTACATAAAAGCACAAGAAATATTTTTATACAGCTTAATGGATAGTTGTAAGGGGTGTGTGTGTGTGTGTGTGTGTGTGTTAGTCACTCAGTTGTGTCTGACTCTTTGGCACCCCATGGACTGTAGCTTGCCAGGCTGCTTTGTCCTTGGAATTCTCCAGGCTAGAATTTTGGAGTGGGTTGCCATTTCCTTCTGCAGGGGATCTTCCTGACTCAGGGATCAAACCCAGGTCTCTTGCATTGCCGGCAGATTCTTTACCATCTGAACCACCAGGAAAGCTGAACTATAAGGTGAAAAATCTATTAATTATCATCAAGATTAAGAAATAGGATAATGCCACTCCAGTTTGGGGAAAAACCAGTTGTAGTGGACATTAGTGGAACCATTGAAAAATCTGAATATAATTTGCATTCTAGTTGAGATTAAAAACTCATAGACATGGAGAAATAGAGGCCAGTGATTGAAAAAGCAAATTATAAAAGAGTATTTATAGTACACTTTCATTTTGATAAAAGAAACATGTATGCAGTAAATTGTTAACTGTGACTCTGGGTTGTGGGGATTTAAAACTATATTTTTCTTTTCTGATTTAAAATGAACAAGTATTGCTTCTGTAATAGCAAAGGCATAAAACAAATACCTGCAATTATATCATAACTATCTGGCCCAGCTTAAGTGCACTGAATTACCCTTTAGTTGGGTGTGGCATTCCAGGATATTTCAACAAACTAGAAATTCTGGCCTCCTTTTTGTTCCACTATTCTTCTAAACTTTCCATTTTTATTGTGGTCATTCATTTCCCTATCACCCAGCCTAACTTCATCAACTGCCACTTTGGCCCATTAATTGCTTGAAATTCTCCAGCAGATTAGGAAGCCTCTTTTCTATCAGTCAAAACCAGAATCATGCCTCATGGATTGATGGTGCCATCTTACAGAATTGTGAGAAACCTTCCCTAAGGGAGTGGTCAAGTCTGAATACCAGTAATGGAAATGAATAATGTAGTTTTGTCACACTGGGGAATTACGATGTTCAGCTGATGAATAAGGCACAGTGGCCAGGAAGTCACACAATGTCACAATGGGAGTGGTGTGCCAGCTCCCATCCTTGGGGTCAGGCGTGGGGCTTCTTGCATGTGGCATGCTCCCTCTTTCAGAGAGCAGTCTGATGGTCTCAGGTAAGTGGTCTGCACAATATGTTGGCAGTAATTTGCACAAATGGTACTGTAGGAAGCACCCTCTATTTTTCCCTTAAAGGAATGTTGAAGCTTGAGTGAAGACCACATGGGCAGCTATGAAGTAGAGGCAGGCATCTCCATGGAAGGGATTTATAACCATGATGTGCATCTATGAGGGGACTGCAAGCTGGTCATATAAGTGATATTTTTGAGGTTCCTATTGTTATAAGTACTACAGACATCAAAATTTAGAGGAACTTGAGAGATCATTTAATTCCATCACCTCTGTGACAGAGTGAAAATGAGGCCCAGACTGGGGAAAGGAATTATTTAATAGAATCAAGGTTCAGACTAGAGCCCAGGATTCCCCATTTCCAAGCCAGTGCTTTCCCCCTCTGCACTGGTGTTTGCAAATCTATGACTCTCAAGTGTTATCACTATGGGTCCAAGGATTTGTATGTCCAACAAGCTTTCACAGCTTCCATAGGCAAAAGCAGAAACCAGTCATTTTAAAAGCTGTCAAATAAATGTGCAAAAAAAGTGTACAACCAATTTAATAGTAAATCAAAACTCATATGGCCATTGCATAGGTCAGAAGATAGAACACTGCTAGCATTCCAGATATTTTCCTGAGGCCCTCCCTAACCATAACTCATCTCTGTCACTCAATATAGAAATAACCTTTTGCTTTCTGTAATTCTTATTTTCTTACCTTTAAAATATTTTTTATAACCATTCCATGACAATATTTTTGAAACTTATACAATTAAATCACATTGATTATACTCTTTTGTGTTTTGCTTCTTCTGTTTATTTTTGAGATATATCCATATTATTGCATAAAATTAGAGTTTATTCATTTTCATTGTATCAGAACAGATCATTATAAGACTATACTTTAAAAATGTTGGTTTCATTGTTGATGGACATTTGGATTGCTTCCAGCTTTGATTTTTTTAATGTTCGTGTCTTCTGGTACACACATGCATACATTTCTGCAGAGAAGGTTCTTACCAGTGAAAGATATGCAGGCTGGATAGTACAGCAATGTTAAGAAAGAGCTGATTCTAAAATGATGGTAAGTAGTGATTATAGGCATGCTTTTCACCCACCTCCTCTGTATGGAAAAGATTTCAGGCCATCTCAACAAGAGAGCTTGGTAATTTTCAGGATGGTGATTTTCCAAATAATTTTTGTCTATAGAAGACCTTGTTGCAGCATGCACCTGAAACGGAAGATCAATATATTTATACTGATTTTATATTGTTTGAACAGATAGAAATGGAATTGTTCAGTTTGAGAGGAGTACCAGCTTCTGGGTTTCAGCCCACTTTCTGGTGCATGATGTAGTCATTAGTAAGGTTGTCTGAAAACAAAACAGGCTTACCCAGGAAGTAGGGTTTGCTTAATTGGAGGTCTGGATGTTTCATATTGTGAAAGTAATACAGGCTTATCTCTGATCTTTCCTTCTCTCAGAGTTCAGATACCATACTTCCCCCATCTTTCATTTATAATATCCTATGGTAAGTGGCAAACAATCATATCTGGGGATAGAGGCCAACAAGAATCCTTGGGGATACAATCTACTGTCAAGATAAATTCTCCACTGCTTGAGAGTGGAACTGTGACTTTGGAAGAAGATCATTGCTTTTTCCGATGCTTTCTGTGTGTGTGCCCTTGTTTGAGAATTCTCCTATGGTCTCAGATTTCTCCTCTTGAAAAATGATATTTGACTGGATGTTTGCTAAGATTCATCACTTGCTAACAGTCTGGCGTTGTCATTCTTGGCATCTCTGTTTAGCAGTCTGGTGATATTTAATAATGTCATCAGAGCCATTTGTTCACTCAAAAAACTATTAGAGGGCCTATTTTATTCCAGGACGTATTCTGCTGTGTACCAGGGATTCAGCAATGAACAAGACAGACAGACTCTCTGCTTCTGTGAAACTTACATCCTAGGAATCTATCATGAATAAAATAAACGAATAAAAATATATCAGATAAAAATAGGGGCTTGTAGAGATTTAAAAAGGATGATGGGAAGAGCATGATTGGATAGCTTCTTTAGACTGTGTGGTTGGGGAAGCTGAGATCTGAGTGATAATGGGGGGCGGGCAGCCACGTTAGGGCATCTCTGAGGGTTTATCAATTAACCTTAAGTCTAACTGCCCTTGTAATAAGAACAACTGCTATTTAAATTGTATGTTTGCTACTGTTATCCCATTTCTTTGTCAACAACAGTTTTGTGAGGCAGGCATTATTATTATTATTTAGGTTGGGGTAGTGACTTCCAGATGCTGACATTAGTAAGTAGCAGAAACAGGTCTTGAACTCAGAGTTTGGTCTTTACATGTGGTGTTTACCCCCTGCTCTGCTGTCTGAGTCTCTCTTCTGTGCACTGAGGAGGCTTCTCAGATGGGATGCTATCTCACATACTGATCTATCTGAGGCCTACCGGTCTTAACACTACTCAGACATCACCAGGAAGGAAAGTTTTCATTTCAGCATCGCGTGGAAATCTAGAAAACGCATCTTGCCCAATATTACCAGCCCAGAAAATGATGTTGATTGTAGAAACCACCGTCTGGTTGCTGGGTGGTGTCCCTCTGTCCTATTTCCTCTGTCTCTGCAGTTTGCAGCTTGTGAAAACCTGTTTAAGAGGAACCTAAGAACCTGTCTGGTTGGTGCATCCATTAGCTCAAATGTGAATAATTGGCAAGAATTCAAGCACTAACCCCCCCCAGATGAGACTATCAGAGGGCCGGGGCAGGAGTGTCTTCATGAGAGGTAACCCTATTGGTGGAAAGACTTTTTTCCATTGCCTACCAGCTGGGTGACTCTGAGGACTTTCCTTAACCTCCCTGAACCTTACCTTTCTTAATCTCTCCTCCAGATGATATTACCTTCTTTGTAGGGTTGTGAGGATTAAAGCAGAGTGTGAAAAAAATAGATATTTAGGGTGACTGGTACACAATGACGAGTTATTATTTATATAAACTGTATGTTTCATGAGCTTTAGCCAAGCTTGGGAGACAATTATCTACAGGGCAGGGTGTCACTAATGGGTGGAAGAAGTTGCTTTTCTGTCAACTAACTGGCCTGACACGGAGGTGTTTCCACAGCCCAGGCTGGCAGCCTCCTGGTCTGAGAAAAGGAAATCCTGATTAGGTTGAAGGACACTGAAGCCCCAAACTCGTTTGTTCTTCCTCCTTCCAGAACCAGACTGCTGCCCACCTGGAATGTCCAGCTAGGCAGAGGCCTCTGTCCCTGACTTTGTTCAAGGACCCCAGCTTTAGGATTGTCACGAGAGGCCTGCCTGCTATTTGTGAAAGGGTAGAGATGCAAGTGAGCTTTTTAGGGGTTTGGCAAACTCTCTTTGGGTCAGTGGCTTAGAGGACATATTCTAGAATCCCAAAGTCCCACCCAAAGTTGCATTCTCTGTCCATACAAGAGGTGGTTGATTGGAACACCACAATACATGGACCTGTACTACAGTAAACAGGCATTTTGTTCTTCAATGCACTCTGAGGTCCTGAGGCAGGATAGGGCTCTGTGAGTTTAAGGGAAATGTCCTGGTGGCTGGGGCAGAGTGACAGGGAGGGGGTGGTTCAGCTCTGGGAGGGATGCACGTGCAGTTCATAGGGGCATTTGACTTTCTCTCTTAACTCATATTTCCTCATCTGCTGAATGAATTGTTGTGACCACTGTTGAACTTAGTGGTCATTTGGCATTAAGTCCTTTTTGACAATAGATTTCAATGTCAAAATTTCTAATTCTCTTCTGGGTGCTGAGGATGACGTCTGAGGCACTAGGACATAGAGACCTGCTTAGATGGGGGAAGCTCAAATCCTAAAGCAGTCTTCTCAACCTCCTCACTACTTTGGGCCACATAATTTTTTGCTGTGGAGTTTTGGGGGTAGCTGTCCTCTGCATTGTAGGATGTTTAGCAGCCTTCCTTCCCTCTACCCATCAGATGTCTGTAGCACCTCTCACCCAGGTAAGAGTGACCCCAAATGTCTCCAGACATTGCCAAATGTCCCCTGAGGGTCAAGATCAGCCCTGGTTGAGAACCACTGGCCTACGGTGAGGGGTTGTATTTCCCGTGAGGAGGACCTGGATGAAATGAAAAATAGAAGCTGACATAGACCCTCAGTGCTGGGGAAAAGGGAAAGCCTGGCAGAGACCATGGGACACGAGGAGCACCTGCTCATTTCAAGGGGGGCATCTCCCACTCGCTCTGGCTGATTCTGCCTTCCTTTTTTCCTTAAGACTTCAGATCCTCACAATTAGTGGTCCATAATCTTTGGTTCATGACATACTCGTTCTCTGTCCATTCTGTATAGCATTAATTTAGTCATTTAATTAATTCCTTATAATAATATGATGACCCCACCACTCAAAATCTAGAATTTTGACAATAACCTACATCTGACAGAGTCGTCCCTCTTTCCCTATCTCACCCCAAAAGAAGTAACCCATTGTCCTGTATCTCGTGGTCATTACTCCCTTATCTTCCTTTCTATGTAGTTTTCTTTTCTCTAAGTGTATCTTAAAGGTAACCTTAAAATTTTAATTGTTTTTAACTTTATCAAAAGATGACCATGCTGATGTAAGCCTTTGCACTGACTGTTTTCATTTACTATTGTTTTACTAAAGTCATCCCTATACTTGGGTGTTGCTGGGAGCTGATTTATTTGAAGTGCCATAACAGGTCCTATTACGTCCATAACACCTCTCACCAGGTGACGGCCAGATGGTCCTATAGTGTGAACACACCGCAGAGTATCATCTTCTGTCTCACTGGGTGGTACTGGGTTAGTTCCTGGGCTATTTTGTACAAGTCTCTTTGTGCTCCTTAGTCGGTTCTTTTTAAAAAAAATATTTTTATTGAAGTAGTAGTTGATTTGCAATGTTGTATTAGTTTCAGGGTTACAGCAAAGTGATTCATATATATATGTGTCTATGTGTGTGTGTGTGTATATACATATATACACACACATATATACATATATACTTTTTCAGACTCTTTTCCCATATAGGTTATTACAAAATAGTGAGTAGAGTTCCCTGTGCTATACAATAGGTCCTTGTTGTTTATCTATTTTATATACAGTAATGTGTATATGTTAACCCCAAATTCCTCATTTATCGTTCCTCCTGCACCTTTCTCCTTTGATAACCATAAGTTTGTTCTCTGTGTCTGTGAGTCTGTTTCTGTTTTGTAAATAAGTTCATTTGTGTCATCTTTTTAGTCCCCAGTTGATTCTTACAGTGCAAGAATGTGAGTACAGGATGGTCACAATTTCTCATTTAATTTTAAAGAAAGAGTAGAACTTCTATGTGAAAATAACTGGGGCACCAATTTAAAGTTTTAAGAAATACTTACCAGGCCAACAAGAAACTTTTCTGCAGGCCATTCTTTTTGAGCCTCCAGTTTACGATTACATCATTCAGGTTGAGAATTTCTCACCTGAATGGAGAAGTTAAATTAACTTAGGGGACACTTATGAAATCATTCTTTAGCATTAAAGAATGACAAACTGGAAACAACCCAGGGAGAAATTTGTATAGAATGTGTGGTTAAAATCAGCAGGGAGTTAAACCGTGTTGTTTTAGCATAACTTATTGTACTGCTTGAAAAGGTAGCAAAACATCATCTTCGCGTGAAACATTTGAAAATAAGGGAAAAGAAATTATGTTTAGGGAAGTAAGCTTTTAAAAAATGAATCACTTTAACTTTCCAAATTTTAATGAAGCTAGAAGAGAAAAGCAAAATTGTCTTAAAGAGAATAAATGGCTCCCAGGCCAACAGGATCTGACTGTAATTGATCAAATATATTTAAAGAAAGCTTGTTAGTCAGGATGACAGAAGATTCCAGAGCCCAGGTTAAGCGCTGTGTTTGCATATGGCTCCACCGGCAGGATAATCACAATTGTGGAGGTTGGAAAGAGAGCAAACTCTTAACACCCACACATGTATTTATCTGGTCTGTGTGACAGGTACATACATCCCTCTCTCTCTCTCATGACACCCCTGTCTCTGGGATCTGTTTAACTGGAGACTTCTCTGGGAGGTGTTCTGTCAGTCTCTGGGTCTAGAAGGCTGACGGCCATTCTCAGGACTTAGTGGCCCCCAGGCAATCAGATCACCTCATGGAGCTTTTTGGAGTCAGTCAGTGCTCTGCTTTGCTGGTCACCCTTTCACCCTCCCCTGCATTTCCGTGAGGTCCTGTCCTCACACTTCTCCTTTCACTAAGTGCTTGCCTAGCATCAGGTCCCAAGTTCACATACAGAGTGTAAATTCTTTAAGATCAGCCTTGATTTAGACTTAGCCCTCTAGTGAAGGGTCTTTTCTAGACTCTGGGAACCCCCTGAATCTCTATGGAGAACTTTATGTATGTGTATTTCTGAGGAGAAGATCTGTAGACTCTCAAGGAGTTCTGTTGGCCAAGGTGATTTAGATCACTGCTTGGGGCTTCCTTGGTGGCACAGACAGTAAAGAATCTGCCTGCAATGCAGGAGACTCAGTTCGATCCCTGGGTCAGGAAGATCCCCTGGAGAAGGGAACGGCAACCCACTCCAGTCTTCTTGCCTGGAGAATTCCATGGGCAAAGGAGCCTGGCAGGCTATAGTTCATAGAGTTGTAAAGAGTCGGACACAACTGAGGAACTCACACCTTTCATTTTCAAGGAATATAGTTTGACTTCTTGAGTACATGGGAGAAGGGAGAAGGCCTATACACCTAGAAGTCTGACTTTTGGTCCTTAGGGGTACAAAGGATGTAGATGCGCTGGGACAGAGGGAGGAGGAGAATCTGTGGGTTGGAGGGGGATGAAGAAAGGGACAGCTTGCTGTTCTGTAATGCACGTAGACTGCCAAGAGAGTAGTATTTTGGGGACACTTGCCCAACTTTTTTTTTTTTTTTTGGTCTGATGGACTCTTTTTCTGTGGGACAGTGTGGGTGGAGTGCAGGGTAGTAGGAACTGTTCCCACAAGCATTTTCAGAGACATGGAATGCACTTTGCAATGCAGGAAAGAAATTGCTATGGGTTGATAAGAAACCACATTGTACACATTTTTACCATTTTAAACCCAGTATCTATGAATAGTCCCTGCAATGTCTGCAATTTGCTGTACACTTAAAATTTTTTTTCTTAAATTGAACTTAAAAGCAAAGTGAAGAAAGGCCTTAGAGTAGAAATGGTCAGCTCACATTACCTTCAGTGTGCTGCCTAGATCTGGACCTGAGGCTCAGTTCGGAGTCATTTATGAACACTGTGCATTGGAAAATTTATTTAGATCTTTTTCAGTGAGATCAAAGTGTGTGTAAAGTGCATGGTGAAAGGTTTTTCAGTGCTCCATCAATGTTAGCTACCATTATTGTTTCCAAATCATTAGTTGCTAATAAAAATTATTACTATACTCACTTAAAACTCTAGTTTTCTTAGCTGGAAATTGAAGGTCATCACTCTTGTGTTACTTTGATAATGAACATAAATACACTTGGGAAACTACAGAAAGCTCTCATTGAATAGCCTGTAAAAGAACGCACAGTGATAGGGAGATTTGTGCTTATGTTAGGGACAGAACTGGCATAACTTCAGCATAATTAACTAGAGGCTTAATTGAATGGCAAGATAAAGAAGCACTTAAATGTAATATTTTTAAAAAGGTGAAAAAATGACTGGGTGGGAAGGGTGGGTAGAGTTGATTTGTTCCACAGTGTAAGAGTGTAATAAAAGCACATGGAAAAAGATGGTGGGATGGACTCAGGACAGGTCTGGAGTTTAAAATTGGTACCCTGCTTGGTATAAAACCAACAAAGCATTGCTTCCAGTGTGGTGAGGGTACAGAAACATCCCAGGTTTGGAATCTGGGGAGCGACAACTGGAGTGTGGGACAGAAGAGTATTCATGTCAGGATAGACATTCTACTTTGCAAAGTCAGTCAAGAGCTTGTATTTCTGCCATGAGGTGAACAGTTTATCAAAGATGTGCCAGATGTGAACACTACCTAAGGAAGCTATCGGCACCTGTGTGTGCTGCTAATAAGAGAAAGGAACCCAGTAATTACACCTGCAAGCAGCTTTCAGCCAAGTATCACAGGAACTTTCCTGCTAATACATCTTTATCAAGTGAGACAGGAAAGTTGGAGGATTTAAAGTTGCATGTTCCAGATCCCCTTTTTTCCTACCAGGCAATTCTAACAAAAGTAGAACAGTTGATACTAAGAATTCTTAGATCTAAATGCCAGTAAGCTATGTCGAATTTCCAATCGAATTTTGGGTCTATGTTCCAGAAAATGGTAATGTAGCAGTAGCAGCAGCAGTAATTACTTATGTTAGCACTTGTACATACTAACTCATTTAAACTTCACAGCAACCCTGGGAAGTGGGTGTGGTCACCACCCTCATTTTATGGATGACAAGGCAAGAAATTAAAAGGTTAACTTACTTGTTCAACCTCACACCCAGTAAACCAAAGACTAGGTTTTGAACCCCAAGTATCTTGATTCAGAGAATGTGCTTTTAAATCAGACATGCTCCTTCCTCTCAACCTTAGTTATTACACTTAATGTGCAGTATATCTATGACTTTGTGGGATATAGCTGTGGGATAGAGACCATAAATTTCAGGGGTGGTTTTCTGTTCTGTCCCAGGCTTTCCTTGGAAGGAAAAAGTTTGTCCAGATTATAAATTTATTAGAGGTCAGACCTTGTTAATCTTTGCATTCTCTATGATCTTCTATTCCCCTCATGGCACATAGCAGCTGCTCAGTAAGCAAAAATTGAAATAAATCAAATAGTCTCTATGGTTTTTTCCCCCTTAATATAGAATTCTTTTTGCTACTAAACAAGACAGGAGGGTAGAAAGGCCTAATTGTCTTTACCCCAAATCCCCAAAGGCAAGCTGAGATTTAGTTGTTCATAGTCAAACAGTTTCACCAAATCCTGACTCCAAACTCAAGGCCTGGTTCCAGGACGCCTGGTCCCACCACGCCGCCCCCTTCCCTGCTCTTCCCACAAAGCTGCTGGTCCCAGCTAGGGGAATCTTCCATTGTTTCCGTCACCCAGTCCTTCTCACACGTGGCTCGTGGTCCCATCTGTAAAGGTTGTGGATCAAGTTCAAGACTTGAAAGCTGATGAATCTGGGTTTGAATCTTGACAGCAGAACTTGCTAGCTCTGTGACCTTGGACAAATCATTACAACAGCCTTTCTGAGCTCAGCCTCATCATTTATGAAGTGAGGGTCATATTATCCTATTCAGAGGATGCTTGGGAGACTTGAGCAAGGTGATGTATCATGTAGTAAAGTGTTTGGCTCAGGGTAGCCAGGTGCTGAAATTGCAGAAATCGAATTTCTCCAGTTGGAATACAACTTCTTGGAAGTCTGAAATCACAGCTTATGAAGAATTTTTGTCAGGGATCTTTCTCCACTTTCTCAACCCCTCACTCTGTTCTTCTGTTCTTCCTTCAACTTCTTCAGCTTCTTCATACTCTGCACGTCCCCACACCAGTTTCGTCAGCAAAATTCCAATTTGTTCATTTGTTGTTTATTGTGCTTAACCAATATTTGTATTCATTTTGGTTCTGCCTCAGGAGATATTTGGCTACCGGACTCAGAGTTGCCGGAAAACCCTCTGCCTTGCTGGATCCATCTTCTCCTTTGGGATCCTTTCCTTGGTGTTTTACTGGAAACCTGCTTGGCACGTGTGGGCAAATTGCATCCCATGCTCCTTGCAAGAGGCAGATGTTGTGTTGCTGAGGACAACGGTAAGTGTGTCCCTGGTTCTCTACCTGGCAGCCCTTTCTCCTGAACATCTTGATATGGGATGGCTTTAGGGAGGTGAGCACAAGGCAGGCAGCGGCTAGAGGTCCAGCCTCCAGATCCATCTTAGCCTTACAGTTATTTACCAAAAATTTAATAATTTGTATGTGATGTGATTTCCTTAAGAAGATCTAATTCATAGGGTATTCCTTCTAAAATTATGATTGTAGTGAATGTCAAAGTAGGGAGTGACACCTTATGTTTGTTACTTAACCTTTTGGGAACTTAGTCTCTCTATTAGTAAAATAGAACTAGTAAAAGCACATGTTCTCTCTTGGATTGGTGTGAGGATGAAGTGAGATTACATTTGTAAAAGCCATTAACAAAATGTAAATGGTTTGATCACTCTCATGTACAAATTGTAAATGATCTTTGATCATTGTCTAAGATCATTTTGTGTGTCTGTGTGTACATTTTTGTTTCCTCTTTCTCTTTTACTTTTTAAATTATGAAAATATGATAACACATTTACAGGAGACTTGGAAAATACAGAATAAAGTTATAGTACAAAATATACAGAATATACTTCCACTATATATTACAATTTTTTTAAAGTAGATAAATTTAGATTTTTAGTTAGAGTTTCAATATCAAACACTAAAAAATTAGTAGAATGATTATACAGAGATGTAGAAGGATATAGTCGACCTGAAAAGCTCTATGAATCAATCTCTGTGTGTATGTGTTTTTTTAGTCATCAACTTTACAGGCTTACTGAACAAAAGGGCTTGCTGTAGCCTAGATGCACCTACACCTAATGGCCTTGCTCATCTGGGTGCTATGTCCTTCCCTTACTGGCCATAGACATTTCCTTGTAGGACAGGACACATGGGGAAAGTACCCTTTAGCTAGGAATCCCCAACACTCATCTACACTCAATCAGGTTATGTCTCCTAGTTGCATGTTGGCTTTGCAACTGAACATACAGTGGAAAATCCAAAAAGGCATTGGTGTCTCAGGAAACTGCCTTCCACTACTCCACCCCTAACTCTTTGAAAGCCTTTCTCTCATTTCACTGTCCTCTTCAACTAATCAGAGCCATTGAAACCACCTTCAATCTTGCCTTTTTCATCTTGATTTCAACCGTAATTTTTAATTACCTGCTCTTGTGAGTCATTTTAAATGGATTTGCTATGCCAGAGGCTCTCCAAATAAATGAGGTGCTAAATTAGTCTTTATGTAATTAGAGAAGAACTCAATTATTTCAAACACTTCTACTATGTGAGTCTTAGATAAAAATAAGCTTTGGGAGCCAAAAGTTTAAAAGTCTGCTGTTGGGTTATTTGCATTAAAATGACACCTTAAGAAAGGTATTATTTGAATTATATTATAAAAGCTGAACAGTAAAGATTTCCCAGTAAGGAAACCTAGATGACTCCTACCTGAAACTGTGTTGTATATCTATTTTTTGTGTTATTAAAAAATCAGTACTTGGTATTTATCATCAGTCTCTCACTGGTAAGATTACAGATCATTATCCTGGATACTGATTAGGTAGTCATTTTTTAACTGAAAAAAAAAATAGTAATGTGATATACCGGCTGGAAGTCTTTAGCACCTAGTTTATTTTCTGTTCCCCTCCTCTTATTAAGCGCCTCGAAGAGTGAGATTTTTTCCAAATGATAAGAGTAATTACATTTCTATTTTATAATTTTAAAAGTGGCATTTTATTCATTATTCATCTACTCCTGAATTTTAACCAATATTTGTATCATGCCACATTTCTATGCAAATAACATGATTTACATTCATTGGTGTTTTGAATTCAGATGCTCCTGATGATTTCTGTAGTTTTTATCTTTATTATAATCACAACTACATTTTTTTCCTTTCATTGTCATTGTATGTCACATGTTGCCGAAGATGATGTGCAGAAAACTTTGTGATGATTGGCTATTAGGCCTGACTCTAGGCATTTCACGTCTATGTTTTCATAGGGAACATTTTGCCTTCAGTTTCACCTAAAGATGTCAAAGGTAGGGGCTTTAATTTGAAAACTTCAAAATCCCACAAATAAGCCATGCAAATGACACCTGACCACCCGGAAGCTCATTAGCCACCAGCATGTGTGATCATGTTTCCTGGATCCCTTATTTCCTCCCCTCCCTCTTCCTCTCCAGCCTTCTCTCTCCAAACCCAGGCTCCCCACATCAGCAACATTTTTTAAGGTAACCAGATAATTTGTCCATGATTTTACTCATACATTTCTTCTGATATTCCCTATTTCCTTCATTCATTCTTTCACTTATTTGTTCATCCATTATTTGTTGAGCAAGCACCAATCATCTACCAGGCATTGTTACAGACGCTGGGAATACAGCTATGAACAAAACAGATAGCAATCCCTCTTCTTACTGAGTGCCGTTCTGGAGAGGACTCAACTCATTTACACTTGCATGCACTCATCCAGACATTCTCTATACAGTAAATATAGAGAGTAGGTGTTCTATCTCTACTTATTAAACCTCATTCCTGGACCATAAATCACCTTGTTTCTTCAATCTTTGTTGATCCATTCTCTGTCCTAAGTCTGGGAGAAATTAACCACCTTTCCTTCATTCTCTTTTAGCTCTGTATTTTCAAGTCTCATTGCTATAATGCTTTCTGCAGTCTGCCTTCTATTAAAATGCTATTCGCTTTACATTTTACAAAAGAGCATCTCCTTGATTATATTATTTAATTCTCACAATAGCTGGGGGAAATGGCATTATCATTTTTATCTTAGAGATGAGGATACAGAGAGGACAATAACTTTGCCACCTGGTAAATGTCAGTCAGGATTTCCCTCTCCCTTCCTTTTTGTCTCTTTCTTTTCCTCCTCGCTTTATAAATTTGATGAGCACAGGTTGTATGTCAACCATAGTGCTAGCTCATGGGCAGGGCAGGAGGCAGGAAGTATTACAGTAAAATCAGGGTTCTTGACTTCACAGAGTTCATCGGATCACTATACAAATAAATGCAAAAACCCAACAGCTACAAATCTTACTGGGTTGGCCAAAAAGTTCATTGGAATTTTTCTGTTACATCTTATGGAAAAACTTGAATGAACTTACTGGCTAACACAATACTTATGAAAGTTTCATGGTTATCATAGGACTATAGGTAAGGAATTGACCAAGTCAAGAAAACCAGGAAAGACTTTTCTGAGCATCAGAGGATGATAAACATTAAAAGGTGATGGTGGATGATGGGGAGGAGCACATGGGGAATGGTCCAGGTAAAAGGGGTCACATGGATAAAGAAATTGAACCTGAGTTCCTAATCTCTAAGCCCAGAGCTTCCCCTACTATGTTATAGTTCTTTTTATAACTTTTTCTCCATTAGACTAGAAGGTTTTTGGAGACAGTGGCCGTGGCTTTTCATTGTGTGTAGCACCTAGCTCATGGCCACAGCAGGTGCTCAATAACTATTTAATTAAATTAAATAAATGAGTTGAGCCCACAACAAATGGTTTCACAGATTCTACCAAAACTTTATCACAAGAGTAAAGTGAAATACCATGATTGAGAAAGTAAGAGGACATAGTATTATGCTTCTTTTAGGTACTCATTCCTTTCTCTGAATTCTGTTTCCCCATCCCCCACTTTAAACTACTTTTTGGTTAAGAATTTAGCCAGAAATGCCTGAAATTTCATAAGCTGGCCTCTCTGAGATGATTTTCTGTTAAGGCAAATAGTCTTAAGCCTACTATCTTTTATAAGATAGGGCTATTAATATTGTGACTTATGATTTGCAAAGCGTTTGCATATATGTTGTCTTATTTGGTCCTTACTGGTAGAGATTATTTTTTCCTTATTTTAAAAATGGAGACATAGAGAAGTTAAAAGAAAGGCTCAGGGTTCCAGAGCTGTACGCAGTGAAAACAAAATTTATGGTGAGTTGTTAAGGACTTCTGTGGTTTTTTTTTTTTTTTTTTTTTTGCATATAAACATGGATACAGCCTATTTGAAGTCTCAAGAATTGCAATTCTGGAGACAGATTTGGGTACCCTGAAAGAGTGTTCTGGCAAAGAAAGAGTGAGGGGCTAATAAGAATAAAAAGTCACCACTGTTGCCTGGGGACAATTGTGATAGACTCTGACACAAGTCAGAACATGTCTGTCCTTAAGAAATCACAGTTGTTTCTGAGTAGAGGTCTGATAAATAGACTGATGTAAGTTATATTAGGGTAAGGGTCTGATAAGTATTTTGAATTTGTGGCAGGTGTTGTGGATGACTTCATCAGATCAAAAAGTCAGATTTCATCCAGGGTGAAAGGGGCGTAAGTCACACTTCCTTAATAGTCTCCTGGCTCCATTTAAGAGTGCTCTCTTAGCAATACTGGCTCCATTTTGGTTTTCCTTTCACAGTTCTCCACATTTCTCCCTTCTGATAGAGATGTTTCTTTAGAAAGCATTGATGATCAACCACTTGGTTATTTTACATTAGTATTAGCCCCCTTGGCACTGGGGAGACTCATTCCCAGAGAGCCATGTCCCACAGAGGAGAAAGAGAGCTGATCATGCAGAAGGTATATGATTTGAGAAAGTTTAGAGATCTCATAGCTTGAATTTTAAAACTTTAGTCATGAATCAGGTACAATAAAAAAACTCACTAGTTTATAAATAATAGGTGGAACAAATTATATCTGCTTGCTCAGATGGCTGAAGTCTTTTATTATGTGTGGGGAAGACTTACAAGATTTGCATTTGCCCTTGACAAGCAATTTTAAGGAGGCTGTTTGGGCCAGAGAGTCCTTTTAGCAGTTTGAGTTAAAAGGCCTCTTTTCCATTTTTTTCAGTATTATGAATTGGAGATGGTCTAGACAGGAGTTCCCTGAGAAGATGAGGTAGAACATTCACGTCTCGAAGAAACGGGGAGAGACACACAGCTCCTCTGGGGATTTTTGTTCCCTAAGGGTCAGAATTAGTGCCGTTAATTCAAAATGACCACAGTGGTCATAGACATTTTCATTAGGCCCTTACAATTATTGTTGTAATAATCAGTCAACAGTGCTATAAAAAGAAAGTTCAGAGAGATACAGATAGCAAGGAAAACATTGTGGTGGATAATCAGAGAAGCAGAGAGGAGCAGAGTGAGAGTGAGAGTCAGAGAAACAGAGCTCTCAGAAGCCTCAGAGGACTTTCCAGTTCTGAAATCCTTTGACAGAATTGTGAGTAGTTTCTCTGAGGGAAATGGATTAATTATTGTGTTTCCTGAGTCCTCAAAAATGCCTGTTGAGATACGCTTCCATTCTTGCCTTACATTTTTCTAATTGACTACATGGGTGAAAATGAAAGCGTTAGTCGCTCAGTCGTGTCGGGCTCTTTGTGACCCCAAGGACTGTAGTCCACCAGGGTCCTCTATCCATGGAATTCTCCAGGCAAGAATACTGGAGGGGGTAACCATTTCCTTCTCCAGAGTATCTTCCCTACCCAGTGATCTAACCCAGGTATCCTGCATCGCAGATGGATTCTTTACCATCTGTGTCACCAGGAAGCCCTGCATATGGAAACTAATTTAGGAATTTCAAAGAAGCCCCATGTTGGCCAATTTTATTATAAATCATCCCAAGTGATTGTAGTCCAGCAAGACAAATACTTGCAGAACTCAGGTCCATAGTTCTTATATGGAAGACCAGCAGATTCCAGAAGGAGACTGCCCTTAGAGAGTGAACCTCCCATATTTCAAGAGAAATTACTTACCAGAAAAAGAAAAAAGAGAAACAAAATCCTGAGAATAGAAGCTAACAAACCAAACAAAACAGAAAGTGAAATCTTAAAGGCCACTGGAACAAATAGAGAAGATAGGGAGAAAGATCCTAGAGGACAGTAACTGGTAATAAAGGACAGCCTGCCTCCTACCAAGACAGGAGGTTCCAATACAGAGGACTTACTGCCATGTCAGGACAATGGCCCTAGGTCTCCTTACGGCTACTGAGGAGACCACGGAGCACACTGGAATCTTGCAGTTACCTTACTCAGATCCAAGGTAATATATACAACCCCAAATTAAAATACTGATTTCCTACTACCTCTTTGGAATTTTGCAATGGGTAACATTTTTTTTTTTTAAAGGCCATCTTAGAGGTACTGCATTTTGTGAAGTGAACTTCTACACCAGAGGATAAGCCTGAACTTAAGTGACCATTGCTCTGTTCTTAAATTCCAAGAGATGAGGTGCTTACAGCAAAAGGTTGGAAAGAGATAAGCAAGGTCACTTACTTCATTCAATATAAAAGTTAGTCTGGTATTACCAGGTTCAGAAAGTGCAAGCCCACAGGAGATAAAAATTGTCCAGGTTTGCCTTCTCTATCTTTCTGTCCAGGTCAAACCTAAGTCTTCTGTGTACATTCCATTCTTTGAAATCCACTCAAGTTATTTTAAATCTTCTTTTAGAGTTCAAGGACTGGACTGGTCTGATTGATTCTCTTGGTGAAGAGGAGGTAAAGATGGTGCCTGAGTGTTAAAACATCTAGATTTGCCAGGCAAACAATTTGGATTATATGCATTACAATGCAATTATTTAAAGTGGTAGGTCTTCCAGTGTATTTAAGTATTTTATAGCTCAGTAAGTGCTTGGAAGAGCTGGGAAACAGACTGAAGAGGAAATAGCCATTTCTAGGTAAATATATTTCTTTTTCCAGATAGGAGAAATAGACTCTTAGAGATTCTAAATTGTTTTTAAGGGAAAGTAAGTTCCTAGTTATAGAAAATCTCAGGAACAACATACTATGGAAATGAGGTACAGCACTGCACCCAACCAACATTTGTCACATCAGCTATAGGCCAGACTCAGCCTGGGTCACATACATTATGCCTTTAATTCTGAAAACATCCATGAAATGTGTATTATCACCCCCACTTCCTGGATAATGAAAATTAAGTTCAGAGGGTGGTGATGATTTTTCAGTTTGTTTTGGAGCTGAGATTCGAACTCATTACCTTTCCATTCCACACTAGACGACACCAAGCTGAAAACGGAGAGAAGTTGATGAGCTCACCCAGGGTGACCATTCCACAGTGACATGCTTTCCTTCCTTTTCTTTGTCTTATTTTCTCCTTAAAAAGTTGGGTGTATTTCTTTTTTTTTTTTTAATTATCATTTTAAAAATTATGCAATTTTTGAAGGTTACTTTTCATTTATAGTCATTAAAAATATGCATGATTTTACAGTCTTTAACAGAGTAGTAAACAAGGGAAAAGTCACTGTGGCATCTTTATTTAGCATCTAGAGTTCTACTTTGCGTTATAGAGAATTTGAGTTAAAAGGCCCCAGGAGTAAAAGGGGATGACTGGAAAGGGATGAGCTTAGAGACAACTATATCCAAGCACCTCAATTTAGTGATACTTTAGACTGTAATAAGAAGAATTTCAGCCTTTAATACTTGCCTAGACTAAGATATGCAGTCAGTACATTGGATTAATACTGGTCCGTGAGAGCTTGGGAGTTCCAGTGTTCCAATTTGCCTTTTCCCTTTTAGGGATTACAGTCTAGAGGTCTGTTTGCTGTCACAAAGAACCAGAGGGTGACAGCTTGATTTTGGGAGTCAGATTCTCTGTTGCTAGGAGATTAGAGATTCTGGGCAACTGGATGCTATTTGATACACAGTCTAGAAATCAAGGTGATTTTTATACACGAATCACAAACACTGTTGGATGACTTGTTGAAATAAAGAGGAAGGAGCCAAGATTTAGCATGAGAAGACCTGGTCTCAGGTCTCTGTTCCCTCTTGCTCCCCATACCAGACTAGCTTGGACAATTTTTAGCCTTGTTGATGGAGAATTTTCTCATGTGCAAAATGGAGATTTTAATATTGACTTTGGAGATTTGTGAACCTAAAATAGGACAACTGGAGCAACAATTGTTTATAAACTACCAAGTAATCATTTGAAAATTAGTAGTTAATATCATTTTGCTTCATTTAAGAGGACCAAGAGGACCTTATCTTCCTAATTGTCCCCTTTTGGTGGCCTGAGGTCTCTGATCCTGATGCCATTTTTGTAATTTGTATTCCTATTTAGCTAAAAATTATATACTTTCTTACCAGGTTTTTCATTGATACTTCATTTGATACTTTGTCCTTTAGCAATCTTAGCTCAGGCTGGGTATAAAATGGCAGTTCAATCAAATTGTACTTTTAAACAAAATATAGACTAGAGCAGAGGCTAAGACAGGATCTAGAAGGCCTGGGGGATGAGGGTGTCAAATTCCTGCTCTAATGGTTACCAGCTGTGACTTAGCTTCCTCCCTGTAGAATGGGGATGGTAATGAACAGTAACTACCTCCTAGGGATTTTGAGTGTTATATGAAAGCATACGCATGTGGTGTTATATGTGCCTAAAACCCAATAAGTGCTCAATAAATATTAACTGTTGTATTACTTTTATTGGAAACACAAAGTTTTTCTCATAACAGAGCACTTGACTCTTTCATGTGGTCAAAGGCAAAGCTGGATGATGCTGAGCTGTGTCAAGTTGTGTTCTAGGGAGTTTGTGGCATATTCCACAGTATCTAGAACATGTCCCAGTTCAGTGGCTTAGTACTGGAAATGTAGCCACCTTCAGTCATTCTTAGGCTCTGAAGGTAACGCCATACAGTTGTGATTTGATTTAGTAATCTTTAAAAAATGAAGTATAGCCAACTTTACTGGTTTTTAATATTAACTCATTAACTTTCAAATTTCTACTAAGGCTTTTCCTTCCTCCCCTCCTGTCTCTTTAAATTTTCCTCTCCTTTTCTCTTCTTTCCTTGTCTTTCCTCTCCTTTCTTCCCTTCCTCTCCCCTCTTCTGTCCTCCCTCCTTCCTCTGCTTCGCCTTCCCTGATCATCTCCCTCCTCCCTCTGTCTTCAGTTGTCTCTCTCAGAATCTGTGCTAAGCCAGGCTGGAGCACAGACATCCATCAGACATGATCTCTACCCACAGTCTGAGGAAGTGATAAGGTGAGGGGACAAAGAATGATGCAGTGAGGTAGTATGTGGTGAGAATCTCAAGTACCCTGATGATTTAGAGGAAAGGTCAGAGAAATTAGGGATGTTCCCATGCATGAACCCTGAGTCAGACCCTGAAGGATGGTTAGGATCCGGCCCCAGGAAGACTTAAAGATACACACTCCAAGCTGAGGAAATGGTAAGAACCAAGGCATGGAGGTGGGTTTTGCCTGAGGAGAATCATTGTAAGAGACTTAGCTGCAATGATTACTAATGCTTCTCACTGCCTTTTGCAGTCAGCTCACTCTTCATGGTTGAAGTGTTGTGATGGAGACAATCTCTGGTTCTGACCTACATTCCTAGGCCTCAAATTGCTTCCCAGGCTTCACTCTCCTGGCCATTCTTCCTAGCTCCTGGGGTTTACCAGACATCCAAGTGGAATTTACATGTGTCATTTACCCATTCAGATAATAACCATTGCTATAATCAATCAGTCTCTGAGGGACCATTATGGTAGCTGTTACTCAGACCAGTGCTGCTGCCTCTAGTTTTATGCTGTGATGGAGTCATCAGTGAACTGAAATTGAAGCAGCTTCAGTTAGGGTCATGCACAAAGATACCTTCCTCAGCACTGCCTATGCTAACATCTTGACAATTACCCTTGGGCATGTTCAGCTCATACTTTCCATACTTTTCCCATCCATTCATCAGACTCTCATTGAGTGAATCAAAATTCCCCATGTGGGTGGAATGTAAGTGACAGTAAAATATGGCACCTATCTTCAAGATAGTCTAGAAGAATTAAGAGAATGTAAGGTAGAAGGTAATTGGGAGCACAAGGTGGGGACAGTGGCAATCTTTTGGAGTTGGTATAGTGACTGACCTCCCCACTCCCACCCCGACAAGAGGTGTTAAAGAGGTTGTTCTGGAAGAGGTGGAATTGAAGTTAAGCCTCAAAATAAGAGGATGGTTCAGTTCACCTGGTCTCTTAGCCCTTTAGAAACACTTTGGAATGCTTGCTTGTTTGGGATTTTTTTTTTTCCCTATGAAATTTGTGTGTGGTCGTAGCCCCATGGTTGGAGGGTAGTAGGGAAAACTAATTCTTACTGAAAATCTGCCTCATGACTCTTGAGTGCTGTCATATGCCACTGCATCATATTCACATTCTGACTCCTCAGTAAGTGATGACGAGACTTTGCCCTTTAAAGCTCTAAATCTACCAGCTTTCAAAGGCATATAGTGCCATCAAGAGGGTTTATTAACTCTGCAAACTTACACAATTATATAAAAACAATGCTTTTCAGGTTGAATTTTAGCCTGATGACTTCCTTAAATTCACAGGAGTTTTGGTGTTTATTTCCTCAGGATGAATTCCAAACTTACTCTCGGAAAAAGGTAATGTGGATCTGCCTATCAGCTTTGAACAGTGCATTTCGGCTCAATGCTGACAATCCTTTCATCACCGATGAGGAGAGTATCATAAATAGAGCCGTAAGAAAGCCAGACCTAAAGGTAAGTATGATTATGGTTCCTGCAGATGCTAGGGAAGTTGAATCTTTTTTTGTTCCAAATATAAAATTAAATTCATATATAGCCAATACTTTAAAGTAACTGTAAATGGAATATAACCTTTAAAAATTGTGAGTCACTGTATTGTACACATGTAACTTACAGAATATTGTACAGCTACTATATTTCAATAAAAACAGTTAAATTCAGATCCTCCACTGTGCCAATCTTTAATTGACAGTATAGAACATTATAAAGAATATGGATTTTGGAGCCAGAGCTCAGTTCAAATCTCAGCTTCATCCTTCAAAACTGCAATCTTGAGTCAATTACTAAACTCTGCTGTTAGTTTTTTCATGTATAAAATGATAATAATGCCTACTGCTAATATTAATTGATGAAATTCAATAAATGAAGAAATGCAAAGATCAATATAGTTGCAGGTATATAGTAGATGTTCAGTGCATAGTAACTCTTAGGAGTATCATGCCCTGTATTATAATCTATGCAATGGATTTGTCTTACAATAAAGGTTAATCCCCAAAGACTATCCTAGGAAGTTTGTGTCTCTATAAAATGATCTTATTTTGAATTTTGTCATTCAAATGTATTTGGGTTACTCTTTGCCCATCATATTAAATTAGTATTACTTGAATTATGACTAGTTAACATTCATATATAAAATGTATTTATAACAGACTTCTTTCTCTTGAATTTATATAGGTGTAGACAACTATTTAAGTTGGTTTTATGAGCTCAAGGTCGGTTTTTGAAAATAATAAAGTCAATTGCTGAGCAGTTTCTCTACTGTCAATTGTTACCACTCAATTGTCTTGATTGCCAAAACAAGCAAAAGCAAAAGAGGTCAAGCACCCAGCTAACAGATTGCTTAACCTGTTAGCTGGCCATGAACCTGGAGAAGTAGACGTCCCAAATCATCCCATGGACACAATCTTAGAATATTATTGACCTCTATGATCTTTAAATTTTTAAGAAAATATTTGTTTATTTATTTGGACTTCTCTAGTGGCTCATGGGTAAATAATTCACCTGCCAGTGCAGGAGATGTGGGTTCGATGCCTGGGTTGGGAAGATCCCTTGGAAAAGGAAATGGCAACCTACTCCAGTATTCTTGCCTGGGAAATTCCATGGACAGAGGAGCCTGGTGGGTTGCAGACCATGGGATCACAAAAGTTGGATTCGACTACAACAACAACAGCATAATTTATTTGTTTTGCTGCACCAGGTCTTAGTTACAGCACATGGGATCTTTAATCTTTGTTGGTGTCTTTAGTTACGGCATGTGGGATCTAATTCCTTGACCAGGGATCAAACCTGGGCTCCCTGCATTGGGATCTCAGAGTCTTAGCCACTGGACCGCCAGGGAAGTCTCTCCACCATCTTTAATTCCATCAAACAAATAAGTGAACTGAGAAATGAAGACATGATCAAATAAACAAACAAAATGTGAGGAAGGGGCAGAAGTCTTGAAAAGGAAAGTTCTGGGACCTAGGCTTAATATTTGCATTTACCAGTGTTTTTGAAAGTGCCTTAGTTGACTCCAACTATTGCTCCATGACAATATGACAGTCTTACCATTTCTCTTTGTGCTTAATTAGATCACCAGTTAAGGGAAGTTCAGATTCATAGGTAAAATTGCTTTAAAAATTAGAAACAAAAAGTCATAATGTCATAAGCATTAACCTTTCTTCTCCTTTCCATTGACAGTACCTTCAGATGCTCATTTCCTAGAGTTCATTCTCTTGCAATAATGTCCTCACAGACTTCTAGAACCTGTCAGTCTAATCTTTTTTTAAAATGTCTCTTCCATAGGTTACTCTGCAAATCTGTTGCTTACAAAATTAAGTTCTAAATACTTACCCAAGCATTTGAGAATTCATACTCTGATCTTTATTCATCCTTCCAACCTCCTTCTCCATTCAGCTGTCAAATAGGTCCCCTTACCTGCCCTACCTGACAACTAAATTGTACAAAACTTCTTTGAAATGTCATCTTCTCATCTGAACAAAATTCTTCCAATCCTTAAGAATGCAGCTCTGATTCTTCTTCTCCATAACACCTTCTGTCATCTACCCTCTATATTTCTACAGTATTTCAATCTTATAATTTTTGCTTTATTTTGCATTAATTTCTTTAACATGTACATAATTTGACTGATACAGTTTTCCCTTTTTATAACATATTTCCTTCCCTTGTTAGGTTATCAAGTAGTGGAATGTAGAGGCTGAGTTTTACTTATATAATAAGTCCATGGTACACATTGACTGAATGAAGACTTCAGATAAAGAATGCCATTTCTGTAGTAGCCAAGGACAGGATATGCTGCTGCTGCAGCTAAGTCACTTCAGTCATGCCTGACTCTTAGCGACCCCATGGACTGCAGCTTACCAGGCTCCTCCGTCCATGGGATTTTCCAGGCAAGAGTACTGGAGTGGGGTGCTATTGCCTTCTCCGATAGGATGTGCTAGGAAAGGATAAAATCTTAAGTATATTAGGGCTCTCCCTTTGCTTCTTCCACAAATGCTTCTTTAGTCTCTTGATTGTGTGTATCCACTCATCCTCAAACTGGAGATTTCTTAGTACTTTTCTTTTGCAGGTGAGATGCATAAAAGTACAGAAAATAAGATATGTTTGGGACAACTTGGAAGGACAGTTCCAGAAAATTGGGTAAGTTGTTTGAGCAATTGTATCCAAAAAGAAAAATACTATCTCAGAAATATTTTGCTAAATATATTTCTCAATATTATTATTATTTTAGCTGTTTGGAAGACTGGCTAAGTTCTGCCAAGATACACCTAAAGTTTGGATCTGGTCTGACAACGGAAGAACAAGAGATTAGGTATCAAGTTTATTGTTATCTATCTATGTACCTACAGATGCATAGATGCCTATACTGTTATCTATATTGTTATCAATTTTTTGATAGCTGGAAATGACTGTCACCAGGTAGTCTAAAAGAGGGCCCAGGAAATAGCTGCCTTAACTGGTCATTAATAATATCAGAATATGTTGTAGTGCTCTATTTAATATTATTAAAGCAAATGCTTTTATATACATTATCTCACTTCAACAGAGCAACTTCGTGGGGGAGTTAGAACAGACACCCTTATCATCTCAATAAAACAGATGAAAAATCTGAGACTCAGAGAAGTTAATGGCCTAAACAAGGTCACACAGAGAAGTGACAGAGGAAGAATTACATCCTTGACTATAGGTTTACTTATCTTTCTACTCTGCACAATGCTTCTCAAGGTTACTATAATAAGGTTGAACCAGTTTTGACTAATCAGGAAATATGTATTATAATATGATGATGTAGTGAAATAATAATTGTAGAGCAGTAGAAGAATACCACTCAAGACTTGTAGCTCTACAACTGTAAATCAGTTACTGGGCATAGAAGCGAGGTTTGGGAAGGGCATTGCATTGAATGTCAAGAGCCTGTTACTAATTTCCTGTGTGCTTTAAGCACATAGCTTCTCCTTTCTAGGTTTCAGTTTCCTAATTGTTAAAAGGGGGTCAGGGGGAGAACTCTATACACACCTTGCTAGTCCTCAGTTCAGTTCAGTTCAATTGCTCAGTCGTGTCCAACTCTTTGTGACCCCATGAATCGCAGCACGCCAGGCCTCCCTGTCCATCACCAACTCCCAGAGTTTACTCGAACCCATGCCCATCGAGTCAGTGATGCCATCCAGCCATCTCATCCTCTGTCGTCCCCTTCTCCTCCTGCCCCCAATCCCTCCCAGCATCAGGGTCTTTACCAATGAGTCAACTCTTCGCATGAGGTGGCCAAAGTATTGGAGTTTCAGCTTCAGCATCAGTCCTTCCAATGAACATCCAGGGCTGATCTCCTTTAGGATGGACTGGTTGGATCTCCTTGCAGTCCAAGGGACTCTCAAGAGAGTCTTCTCCAACACCATAGTTCAAAAGCATCAATTTTTCAGTGCTCAGCTTTCCTCACAGTACAACTCTCACATCCGTACATGACCACTGGGAAAACCATAGCCTTGACCAGATGGACCTTTATTGGCAAAGTAATGCCTCTGCTGTTTAATATGCTATCTAGATTGGTCATAACTTTCCTTCCAAGGAGTAAGCGTCTTTTAATTTCATGGCTGCAATCACCATCTGCAGTGATTTGGGAGCCCCAAAAAATAAAGTCTGACAATTGCTAGTCCTAAGTTTCTATGATTCCTGCATCCCTCTCCTCACCATTTTAGGGTGGAGCTTTGGTGGCACTTTGAATAGACCCACAGTCTACAGCATCAGCCTCAGTTGGATGCTTGTTAGAAATACAGAATCTCAGACCACACCTCACCCTTACTGAATCAGAACCTTGCCATTAACAAGACCACAAGGTTATCTATGTGAACATTACATTTGGGAAGCACTGCTGTAATACATTCTAAGTTCTTTGATCTGAGCATCTACATAGAAGCCACAGATAAAGTGTTTAGTGTTCTTAACAGCAAAATACTCACAGAGAGTCATTGTTCTGTAGAATCAAAGAAACACATCTCTGAGTTTTCAATTAAAGGACTGTGTATCTGTGCAACTATTTTTGAGAACTTGGCATCTTTTCACTCACATTAAAATAAATTCTGCAGCTTCCCAGAACTGAATAGGAGGAGGGAAGCAGGCATGGTGTTTCTTATCAGTAAAACTGTTCTCTTGTAATGAACCCCCATCCCACATCCATGGAGCCAGAGTTGGGGAGAGACAGAGTTGAGAGTGTGCCAATCCTGAAACTGCCTGAATGGAGCAATGACTAAAATTAAATATCCAAATTACCATCAGGGAAAAATTTAAACTTCATGAAGAGTCTAGTTCAATAAATGTAATAGGATCATGTTTATTGGTTTTCACCTGGAAACCCTCCCCTTCTCCAGTTATTTTGAGAAAGATGGAGATATTATGTTACAAGGGAGGCGTATATTGATCTGACAAGTGAGAAAGAATGGAACATGGAACAGACCTTTTTATCAATAGATGAGAAATCATTTATTTTTATTAGTAGTGACTGAGTGTTCTGTGATCTCTCCCCACAGGAGGTTAATATGTGGGCCAAATACTATCGATGTTGAAATCGCGCCCATTTGGAAGCTGCTCATTAAGGAGGTAATCAGTATTTTGTCTTGGTGCTGGCTAGAAAAGTTTGGTTCTAGTCAAATTATCAAGAATGTTATTTGTCAATGGTAACCATACTTTGGACTATTTTTAAAGAATGTTAAGCATATTCCCATCCCTACTCTTTCTTGGGGTCCATTTTTACATATACATTGACTGTTATAGCATAAGATAGGATGCTCATGTGTCTACTTACCCTTTAATGACTCAGTGAACATAGGATTTCCATTCTATGTTTCCTTTTTAATCCTATGCTTTTATCTCCTGTCTCATCTTTGTGACACTGTAATAATAATAAAAACTTAACCAACTCAATCCCTTTCTTACGGGCAGCATACACAATTTCCTCAGCACCTAAAATAGTAAGAGAAAAGCGTTTGTTTAGCCTTATTAGTTCTATTGATCTCAGTGTGTGTGTGGGAGGGAAAGAAAGATTTGACCATCATTTACTTCCTTGAATTTTTTCTCTTTGACTCTATCCCTGGGCTTATTTTTCATTTTACAGTGATTATTGACACTCTAACTATACAGCTATACCCTGGATCCCCTCCTGCACATGATCTCTGCCCCTCCTTGCCTTAAAACAGGCTTACTTCACCCCAGCTTCTTTCTCAATAATTTTTAGCAAGCTTTAAGGCATGAATGAAAGCAGAAGAAACTCATAAGAAAAGTTTCTGTGTGCTTATTTATTCCCTAAGCAGAGGCAAAGATTACGATTTCTGTTTTAGAAAGATGAAAATCAACTAGAAGGAATTTGAGTAATGGCACAAAATGTTTTTAACCCAAGCAGGATCACAACTGTTGGAATTAAATCCCTACTTTCTCCCATAGTGTTCTAGATGCTCAGCTACAGATTATCCCTTCAGCTTGGCTCTCTATTTATGATAAAATTTAGTCTTCAACTCACACAATAAAGTATTTGAAAGGCTTCAGATATGACAATGTTTGTCATAGAGAAGGACAGTAAACTGGAAAGAATTTAAACTCTGTAAACCTGACTACTACTTCACTCTTCTGAAGGCCAGTACATGTAAACTGGACATGATTCTACTACTACATACATATAATAGACATAGAATGTGTTAGTCACTCAGTCTTGTCTGACTCTGTGCAACCCCCATGGACCGTAGCTTGCAAGGCTCTTCTGTCCATGGAATTCTCCAGGCAAAAACACTGGAGTGGGTTGCCATTCCCTTCTCCAGGGGATCTTCCTGACCCAGGGATCAAACCCGGGTCTCCTGCATTGCAGGCAGATTCTTTACCATCTGAGCCACCAGGGAAGCCATGATATTATGTACTCCTCAAAGGACAGTTGTCATGGTCAACATGAGGAAACATGAGATGATACTTTGTAAATTAATAAGGTGCAGTGGTGATTAAAAGTAAGTTGCTCTGGGGCCAGATCATCTGGGTTCAGGTCCTGGTCTATGATACTTGCTGCTCTGTGACGTTGGGCAATTTCTCAGTATCTAAGGCTCTGTTTCTTCATCTTTACCATGGAGATAAGTAATGACTTCTGTTTTAATGAGATAATTATGGGAATTAAATGAGTAAATTCAGGTCAAGTTGCTTAGTGCAGTATCTGGCACATGGTAATTGCTGCATAAATAGAATAAGAATATTCTATGGGATGATTGGTGTTGTGGAAATGATTATGATAACAAAAAAGCCAATGAATAGCCAATGTAAAGCCTAAATATCTCCTTTGTCTTCCTGTTTTTATGTCTGCCAATAGGTTTTAAATCCATTTTATGTATTTCAACTCTTCAGTGTCTGTCTGTGGTTTAGTGAAGACTATAAGGAGTATGCTTTTGCCATCATAATCATGTCCATCATTTCCATCGCTTTGACTGTATATGATCTCAGAGAGGTGAGTTTAACCACTAACACTACGGTCTCAAAAAGGAAGAATTCTGACTTTGTTGAAATTTTGTTAGAAAAGAGTATAATGGGGAAATAGTCATTGCCCACCATGTGTGTGCTCAGTCGTGTCTGTTTTGTGACCCCATGGACTTTGTAGCTCACCAGGCTCCTGGTCCATGGGATTTTCTAGTCAAGAATACTGGAGTATGTTGCCATTCCTTTCTCCAGGGGATAGTCCCAACCCAGGGATCAAACCCAGGTGTCTTGCACTGCAGGCAGATACTTAACTGCTGAGCCACCTGGAAGAAGTCACTGCTCACCTCATAACAAATTAGACCACATGTGTAAATATCTAGCACATTTGCTGATGCTCAACAAGTACTAGTTCTTTCCATTCCTTCACATCTCAATCCCTAACCTTTCAAGTTATTTTTACCCTTTGTTTAGTTTATTAAGTTTTCCTAGAATATGTGTATATTTATGAATTAAAAATAAGTGAAAATATATATACAGAATACTGATGGATCTTAAAGATGGTGGAGGTAGAGGAGTCTTTAATGTTTAATAGGGATTTCTGTGGCTTAGTCAGTAAAGTATTTGCCTGCAATGCAGGAGACTGGGCTGGGTCAGGAAGATCCCCTGAAAAGGAAATGGCAACCATCTCCAGTATTCTTGCCTGGGAAATCCCGTGGGCAGAGCAGCCTGGTGGGCTACAGTCCATGGGGTCTCAAAGAGATGGACATGACTTGGTGACTAAACCATCGCCACCAAGGAATGTTTAGTATCTTTACTCTTTGTGTTGAGTTGGTACTCATTTGTCAACACCCCAATCCAACTCTTGGTTTTCCTTATACCTGTACCAGGGGATCCAGGTGCTGTTGGGGAAAATATCACACAGTACAGGTTGCTTGACTGTGTTATAAATCCATGAATATTGATCTCATCTGGGCAAGCTTTCTATATGTCTCTAGTCAACATGCTCTCCAATTCTCTGAAATTAAAGTTTCAGACCAAACCTTCATTCAAGTTCCTAAGATGCCTAACTATTCACATTCTACCTTTCCTCTAACTCAGCTAATATTCCGTCTCATTGCTTTTTTCACAAAGATGAAAACCATAAGACAGGAATTTCAAGACAGCATTTAAACAAGCTCATGTTTCTCCATCAGCACTTAAACATGCTCAAGTATTTCCCAACTTAAAAAAAGAAAAAGAAACAAATGAAAAAATCCCTTTTTTTGACCGTACCTCAGACTTAAGCCATGACTCCCCCTTTTCTCCCTTTGAAGCAAAACTAACTGAGCTCATTTTGCTTCTTTCATCATTTGCTCATCTTCTCTCAAGTCTCACCCATACTGAGCTGGCTTCCTCTCTTGTGATTCCATTCAAACAACTATTGTTGAGGTCACCACTATAACCCTAAAATAACTTTAAAATTAAAGAACAATACTTTTCTTTAAATTAGGTGGTGGTGTTGTTTCTTAACAGAAGGAATAACATGTGAATGTAATAAAAAAATTCATACAGAACAAAACTGTAAATGAGGAGCAAATACTCCTCCTACCTCAGTTCTTTCAGTGTTTGGGTCTCCTTTTAAGAGGCATTCACTGGGACCAGATGCTCTACATACTTCTAGCACTGTTAAACACATATGCATTAATTTGTTTTGCGCAAATGGAAGTGTATTATATATACTGTTATACCCTTGTAATTTTCACCTATTTTAAATATCTTTCACCTAATATGTCTTAAATATCTTTCCATATCTGCACAAATATACTTTCTCTAAACGTATCATAATTTTGAAGCCAGTCATATTGGTGGATAGTTAGATTACTCCTAGTTTTTTGCCGGTAAAACACTGATACATTGAGGATATTTGCACATATATGTTTTCACACATCAATGTATATGTGTGTTTACAAATATGTATAAATCACAAATATGTGTAATTTATATCACATATAAATGTGTGTATAATGTATCTGTTGATAAGGAGATATGGATTTTCTATATTTGAAACTAGAACTACTTAATCATAAGCTGTATATTATTTTAGTAGACATTGTTGCTGCTGCTACTGCTAAGTCACTTCAGTCATGTCTGACTCTGTGTGACCCCATCCCTGGGATTCTCCAGGCGAGAACACTGAAGTGGGTTGCCATTTCCTTCTCCAATGCATAAAAGTGAAAAGTTAAAGTGAAGTCACTCAGTCATATCTGACTCTTCGTGACCCCATGAACTGCAGCCTACCAGGCTCCTCCGTCCATGGGATTTTCCAGGCAAGAGTACTGGAGTGGGGTGCCATTGTCTACTCTGAGTAGACATTGTTAAATGTGTCTTAAACAAGTAATACTAATATTCCCCCAAGAGTAGATGAGTGTTTTCCTCATTTGTGCCACTATAAGTGAAAATAGAATTCTTCAACTTTAATAGCATGTTTTCCATTGAGAGTTGAGCTTTTTTTTTGTTTTAAGATGTTTGTTTTTCTTTTGCTGTGAACTGTATTCATGTCCCTCATTAATTTTTATTGGGTGGCTGGTCATTAGTTTGCAGATTTTATGATTCCCTTCCGACAGTGAATTCTTTTTCCAAAGTGTAGATTTCACTAAACCTTTCAGTTGCATTTGACTCTGTTAACTACTGACAACACACTCTCCACTTCTCTAGATGTTCTTCCATTCTCCCCCCACCCCTGACAGCCCCCCACCCCCACCTCTCTTTTTTTTTTATTTTTGGCTGCTCCTTTCAGTGTGAGGAACTTCCTTGACCAGGGATTGAACCTGTGCCTCCTGCAGTGAAAGTGAGGAGTCTGAATGACTAGACCACCAGGGAAGTCTCTTTTTATAGTTCATCCTCCTCTACCTGGCTTTTCAAAATACGGATGTCTCAAAACCAAAACAATATGAAAATGTTTACCACTTAAAGGCTTCCGCTTCCCCCATCCCTCCACTTGTGCAACCTCTTTTATTAGCTTCTTGTGTTTCTTCCAAAAATTTTTTTGGAATATACATATATTTTGTTTTTCTTTCCTAGGTAAGAGGGAGCATAATTACATTATTTTCTACCTAGCTTTATTGCTATTATTAATAATGGTGTCTTGATGGTCTTTTCATGAGAGTACAACTGGGTCTTCACTATTCTTATATTGTATACTAATGAATTCTGAAAGCATATGCTAATGACTTTCAAATTTATGTATATATTTCCAGTCCAAATATCTCTTTTGAATTTGAAACTCATAGTTCAACAACCTATTTGTTTCAATGTCACTAAGATTTCTATTGGTTCATTAGCTATAAATGCTTCAAAAATGCTTTACTTTTTCCATTTTATTGTTGATCATAGCGATATATTTATGTGTGTGATTATTTGATTAAATGTATTTGCCCAGTAGGTTGTAAATTTCTTGATGGTAAGAATCATTTCTCCTTTGTTGACCATTCTACTGCTATCTCTTAGCATAAAGATTATTCAATAAATGTGGAATGACTGTATAAATAAATAAAATAATAGATTAATAACAGAAAACTTATTCACCTTATATTATTCTGTTGACTATTCTTAGGACATATTAATCAAATCTGTACACGATTTGAAGCTAGGAGATTGAAGGAGTGTCTTAAATAACAAAATCAGAAAAAAAAATGAAAAGATCAAATGATTGGGACTTTTTAATCCCCAGAACCATGTGAAAGGTCTTTCACACAATAGTTTCTTAATAAATGTGCAATCAAATATAATTATATTACTATTTTTGTCTGCTCTTATTTATTCACTGTCAATGTCCCATATATCTTATATATTAAAGTATATAAAATATTATGAGGAAAGAACAGGAACCATTAAACTCCTTATGAAGTTAAATTAGGAACTCTGCTGTAGGATGACCCAAAGCTGAAATAATGCTTGGTTCTTGAAGCTATTTAGGTATAAACATAAATCTTGAATGATCAAAGTTCTTTTGAGTGGGCAGAGCATGCTGGGAAATTTCTTTCTACTAAGCAACACATGTTTCTTATCACTGGATGAAGACCACCGTAAGTTGGATGCTTTTTCAGTTGAGTAGCAGGCTACTTAGTCTTGTTTATAAAGAGTACATTCAGTTGGCTCCATCTTTAAAGAAGGCTGACACTTTACTGGCTATTATCTGGGCCCTATCCTAAAATAGAAAAGGCTTTTTTCCTATTGTCTGTTCTTCTTTTTCAGCAATCTGTAAAGCTCCACCGTTTAGTTGAAGCGCATAATAACATTACAGTCTCTATATATGGGAAAAATGGTAAGTCACTTCATTTTAGATCTATGTGTTGTCCATAAGAAATCAGAAAGGGATTTAAATTTTTATTTCTGATTGTTCCTACTACTCTCATTTTCATATGTCTGTTTGCTGTGCAATTACTTAAAGGGCTGAGGAACTTGACATTTTTTTTCACTTTAAAAAATGTGGAGTAAAATTGACATACCATAAACTAAACATATTAATATTTAAATTGTACAATTTGGTAGGTTTGGACATTGTACCTCCTCATGAACTATCACCACAGTAAAGACAATGACTGTCCATCACCTCTAAAAGTTGCCTCGTGCCTGTTTGTAATATTCCCTCTCAACTTCTTAGTGTGCATCCCCACCCTCAGGCAACCACTTTGCATGTTCAGGATATTTTATAAATGGTACTGCACAGTATGCAATTTTGTCTTGTAAAGTATCAGTTCAGTTTAGTTGTTCAGTCATGTCCAACTCTTTGTGACCCCATGAACTACAGCACTCCAGGCTTTCCTTTCCATCATCAACTTTTAAAGTATATCTTGGGTTGAATTTTGCAGAGAACCAAGTTCATAATAATTTTGAAGTTCATCCATTTTTTTAAACAACATCAATAGCTTATTCTTATTTATAAGTGAATTCCATTGTCCAGGTAGACCAGTTAGTGAATCCATTTAGTTGTTGATGGAAATTTGAGTTATTTCCACTTTGGGACTATTACAAATAATTCTGCTTGAATGTTTGGATTCAATTCTTTCTATGGACATGCACTTTCATTTCTTATGGGAAAATACCTGACTGTAGAATGATTGAATCATATGACAAATAAATATTTAACTTTTAAAGAAACTGCAGAACTGTTTTCAGAAGTGGTTGTGCCATTATGCATTCCCACCAGCAGTGTGTAAGAGTTCCAGTTGCTTCATTTTCTTGCCATTACTCAGTATGGTCAGTCTTTTTCATTTTAATCACTACAATAGGTGAGTGGTAGTATCTCATTGTTGTTTTAATTTGCATTTTCCTAATGACTAATGGCATTGAGCACATTTTCAAGTGCTTATTTGCTACTTTTATATCGTTGGTGAAGTGTCCATTCAAATCTTTTTATTAGACTGTTTTCTTATTATTAAATTGTGAGAGTTCTTTCTACATTCTGGATGCAAGTCTTTTTTCAGATATAATTTGCAAGTATTTAATCTCAGTATGTAACTTATCTTTTCATTCCCTTCATAGTGTCTTAAAAGGGTAGATGTTTTTTACTTTTGTTAAAGTCTAGTTTGTTGATCTTTTCTTTAGTGGATCATGTTTTTGTGTCATCTAAGACATCTTTGCCTAATTTAAGGTCATCAAGACTTTCCACGATGTCTTCTAGAGGTATAATAGTTTTAAGTTTTACATTTAGGTCTCTACTTTATTTTGAGGGTTGCTTTTGGATTGAAGTTCAGTTTTTGCAAACAGATATCCAAAATGTCCTCATACCATACATTGAAAAGGCAGTCCTTTCTTCACTAAATTGTCTTTGCACTTCTGTCAAAAATCAGTTTCCTGTACCTGAATGGATCTATCTGGACTCCTTATCCTATTCATCCTATTCTACTATTTACCTGTCTTTATATTAATTCCACATAATGTGACTGTATAAGTCTTAGAATAATATCAGTCCTCCAACTTTGTTCTCTTTCAGAATTGTTTTGGCAATATAGGGCTGTTTGCATTTCCATATGATTCTTAGAATCAGCTTGCCAATTTCTACCAAAAAAAAAAAAAAAAAAAAAACCATGCTAAAAGTTTGACTGAGATTGTGTTGAATCTTTAGGTCAATTGGTGAAAAATTGGTATGTTAACAAATCTGGGTCTTATGACCTATGGACATGCTATCTCTCCATTTAATCTTCTTTGATTTTTCTCAGTCATGTCTTATAGTTCTCAGTGTGGAGCCTTTTACATTCTTTTTCATTATTGGATTTTCACTGCTCACAACCCCTCTCAGAGAACAGAATTAGAGAAACTACAAATAGAAAAAGGCAAGCAAATATATTTGCATATATTCTTATATACACACACATGCACATCTGTGTTATTTTACCATCTATCTGTTGAAAATCATCCATTTACACTATCATTTCCAATTCCAGTCCAGTACCACAAAGTTCATTCTGATTTTATTTCTGTTTCTTATAACTTCCTTTCTTCAGTGAGAAACCTGTCTCTCTTCAGCCTCATTATATCAACTTATAGTATCAATCCTGCCTTTCTCACCCTGGCTGAACTCCAATATCTCAAACCAGACCACTGCCACTATGGGGATCTTGTCTCCCTCCTTGGGCTCTGACACTGCACCCAGCCACGTAAGCACCCACTCATCCAGTTAAGGCTTCACCATGTGGAATGGTCTACCACCCCTATCCCCCTTTACCAGCCCCCTGCATGGATGTCTGTCTTGCTTAATTGCTTGTAGCTTTGGGACTGAATAAGGAAAGTAAGAAATAAAGAAAGGTCAGAAAGAAGGACAGAAGGCAGAAAGGAAGGATATATTTTTCAATTTTATTACTATGAATAAGAGTAAATATCTTTTCAAACACCATGCCACTTGTAGTATGTATGTGTGTGTCTGTTTGCATGTGAATTATATGGTAACATATCCAGCAATTTTGCTATACAGTCATTTGCTTTACATCTCTTTTTTTCTCAAACTCTTTTTTTATTAGTAATATTAATCTTTTGTCTGCAATATAAGTTTCAAACATGTTCTCTGAATTTGTCATTAGTTTTTTCTCTGCCTATTTATTTTTTATTGCCACACAAAGGTCTTTATTTTATGTAATATAATGTATTAACTTTTTTCTTATTGTTTGCAGATTTAGAGTCAATGTTATGGAATTGCTTCCTTTTCATATATACTTTGGTTGCATTTTCATTGATTTCCAATTTAGATAGATGTTGGACTGTGTTTTTGTGGGAAAAAACCTGACTCAACTTTGTTTCCTCACACTTTCAGCTGGAGTCCAGGAGCTAGAATCACGTTTCCTGGTACCTGGAGATCTATTAATTCTGATGGGGAACAAAGTGCAAATGCCATGTGATGCCATTCTGATTGATGGCAGCTGTGTGGTGAATGAAGGCATGCTGACAGGTACAGTTCTATCTCCTCACATACAGCCTCTGCTGGTTCTCCCAGGTTTCTCCTCAATGATAATGCAGAGCATGCAGCTGCTATGGGGCCTTCCTTCCCTCACAAATCTTACTAATAGTCCTGCACTGGACAGACCTGAGAGTTCAAATTAAAGCTGATTTCTATATGCTAGGTTTGATAGCAGTCCTAACTTTTTGAGTGTTTAGCATTTCTTTCCTGCAAAAAGATTATTGCAATCCTATCATTTTAAAGATTTAAAGAAATTTAAAGGTCATTTGATGTTTCAGAATCACCTGTGGCTTTTATGTTTAGTGTTTTTCTATAAAATGTATCTTCAGATAAACACAGATGGTTTGAAACACCCTTTAAGGACATCCTGAAACACCCTTTAACGACATCCTGAAACACCCTTCCTGCCCCAGGTCAAGTTCAAACTCTTTCTAGCTTGGTTTGAAAATGTTGAAAAGTAGTTGATGCAGGATTTGCCAAAACTGCTACTTTGAAAATGCACACTGGATATTTTTGAATAATTGTGTTTCATTTTTACTTTTCATTGTTATTTATTATAATTTTAAATGAATAAATATTTATTTATTTGGCTTTACTGGGTCTTAGTTGTGGCACATGGGATGTTTTGTTGGGTCTTGCTGGATCTTTCTTTGTGGCACATGGTCTTAGTTGCCCCAGGCATGTAGGATCTTAATTCCCCAACCAGTGATTGTACCCACATCACCTGCATTATAAAGTGGATTCTTAACCACTGAACCACCAGGGAAGTCCCTGGATTTCATTTTTCAATTGCATGCTGGAGTTGGGAGAGATGTCATATCAGGGATATGGGAGCTGAGGTTCAGAGAGAAGGTCTTGCTCAAGGTCACAGTGCTTTGAGTTCTAACTCACATATGCACTTATGAGGAGATGTTACAGCCTTTCTGTAAGAATCACAAACGCTTTTTCAGAGATGGAATTGGAGGCTGTAAATATATTGATGTACTGTGATTCCCATTAAAGTCCAAATCAAACCATTTCTCCTGGCGGACCGGGAAGGCGTGAAATGCAGACAGCAGCACACAGTCCCCTCCTGTGTGAACTTACAAAAAAAACAAAAACAAAAACAATGTGACAGGTCAGGTTTCTTTTTCTAAGGAATCCATAGATTTGATAAAAACCCCTTTGTGCTGGGACATTTATAATACCGAATATCATTCTCCTAGTGAAAGCAGCTCTAGTATACTGGGACATACCCCTGACTTTATATTATCCTTTCTGTGAACGGAGGTAGAGGATTTTAACGAGCTTTCTCAGAACAGGCCCTATTATTTACTTTCACAATTCATTCACCACCTTGTATTAGCACTTCAATCCACTGAAATCTGCCCTGCCCAGTATACTGGTGAACGTCACTAAAGTTTCAATTGGTGAATCCAATGGATTCTTTAAATTTCTCATCTTTTTAGCCGATCTGCTGCATTTGACTATTCTGACCACCTCTTCCTTCTGAAAACCCTTCTCTCTAACCTTCCCAGATAGCACTGTCTCTTCCTGAATGATATTCTTCAGTGTCCCATGTGGCTGCATTTCCCCCACCTCTTCGATTTCTGAAGCTGTTCAGGATTCTTTGATTTTTTTCTGTTTTCATCTTTCACGTGATCCCTAAATAATCTTGTCTCTTCCCATAGCTGTAATTATTGTCTATAGGGTGATGTAATGTGACTAAATATCTCCAGTTGAGACCTCTCCCCTGAGCTCAGGACCCGAATAAATATCTAACTGCCTACAGAGCAACTCACTGTGGTCCTTCCACAAGTCATCTTTAACTCAGAGACCAAAAGACAATTCCTCCTTCTTTCTATAAGGATTCCAACAATCTTTATGTTAATATTTAATACCCACCCTCTGCTCATTCTTTCAAGTCAGAAACCAGGAAGCCACTTAAAATTCCTCTGTTGCTATGATCTACCAATATAAAAATCTCCCCAAGTTTTGTAGCTGCTCACTTTCTTATTTCTCAAAACCAGTGCTTCTTTCCTACTCCTACTGTCAGCTGCCATAGCTCAGACCTTGTCTTCTTGAACTGGGTCCCTTGCAATGGTTTCCCAACTGTATGAGTGTGCAACCTCATTAGTCTTCCAATTCATTCCCTGTGTTGAAGACAGAATACACTGTCTTGTACGTAAACGTGATGGTACGCTCCTGAATCAAACAACGAAATACCTCCCTATTTCTCTCCTGCCACCAGTGTCTATAGAAAAACATTTAAACACTCAAGTGTGTGTATGCAGGGGCCTCCGAGCTTTGGCTCCTACATAGCTCTCATGACCTCTTACTCCCCAGACCCTGCATTCTAGACTGCACAACTTGCTATTCCCTAAATGGTTGTTTCCAATCTATTTCAGCATCCCTGTCTGATTTTATAAGACTTAGAGTATTTCTAACACGACATTATACTTAATTTTTTTTTATGGCTGTCTCCCTCTCTGAACTACAAACTTCTTAAACACGAGAGCTATGTTTCTCCTTATATCGTCTATACCAAAGGTTGTTCCTGCTACGTGACAAGCTCACAAAAAATGCCTGGCATGTGATGGGTTGGTGAATGCATGATTCAAATGAATGAAGGTCTCCCATTTTCACAAACTGAGATGCTTGTTTTCTGTAGGAGAAAGCATTCCAGTCACTAAAACTCCATTACCTAAGATGGAAGGCTCGGTGCCCTGGAGAAGACAGGGTGAAGGAGAGTACAAGCGGCATGTCCTCTTCTGTGGGACGGAGGTTATCCAGGCCAAGGGCGCCCGCTCCAGCACCGCGAAAGCAGTGGTACTGCAGACAGGTTAGTTAGCATCGCCTGCATTTTATTATTCTCATGAAATATTTTCACTCTGTTTATCTAGTACTTTAAATGAATTAGGTAAGGATGAGTCTTTAGGTGACAAACCCCATATATGTAAATAAAGATATTTAAAATGTGAATTTAACTATGGCATATACCTTTTAGTAAGAACAATAACACTGGTGACAATAAGCATTATTCACGTGCTTTGTAATTTATAAACTATTTCCACATATCAAATTAGTGGTACAAAGATGCCTCACTTTGTACATGGATAGGCTGGAGCCCGCACAATTCAGGTAAAGTTTTTCTTAAAAAAATCAAACAGCCAGTCGCTGACAGAGCAGGACCTAGAGCTTAGGTTTTCAAACCCAAAGAACAAATCCCACGTTTTTTCCATGCAGGACTAGAAATTGAAAACTTGATGATAAAAAGTATTAGAAGTTGAATCCATCTGTATTTACTGGGCCATTTAAATTCAAGTGTTCTGTGTGTGTGTGTGCGCACATACACATGTGTATATGTGTGCACACTTACAGATCCTTTCCTTAAAAGGAAGCTATATTTGGAAAAGCTGTGCTCTGCCCCCATAGGGTGCTTTACTATCTCTGGGATGCACTGAAATTAGAAATATAAGGAAGGAAAGCCAGAGGGGAATAGGCTTTGAAAGAGCTAGGATATATTCATTCTAGCATTTAGGTATTTTGCCAATCATCCTTTAATTGTGTTTGGGCTTAAGCACTGTTTAAGTTTCTCTGGAGGAAGCAAAGGCCCTGTTGAGGATTAGAAGAGCAGGAGCAGAAGGATTTGTCATCCTGAGAGCGTGAGGTGTGTGTTTACTGCTTCAGGATTCAACACTGCAAAGGGAGACCTCGTGAGATCCATTCTCTACCCCAAGCCAATGAATTTTAAGCTCTACAGGGACGCCATCAGGTTCCTTCTGTGCCTCGTAGGGACAGCCACCATTGGGATGATCTACACTTTGTGCGTCTATGTGCTCAGTGGGGTAAGCAGCGTTTATTCTTTTCCTACAGTGCACGTACATTCACTTATATGGTGTCTCTTATTCGCCTGTTGACCTTAATCTAAGGGGTGGTTTTCAAATCTGGGAAAACAAAGCCAAATGCTGAAACCTGCCTATATGTTCCCAGATCCCCAATATAAGCATCTGATCACCAAGCTCCATAACAGCCATCGGATCTAGTGGGATAAAACACTGTGTTTATAGAAATAGTAACATGCCTTTACTCTTAGATTTTGCCTTACTCTCTTTTCATCTTCAATTTGAGAATATGTTTATTCCATTAATGCAGTATTTTATAGCTGTTAAATGAGGAATTTTAAATAAAAACCAGTGTTGATAAGATCATGGCAAACTGGTACATTGTTGTCTGCTGGTAGCAGTATGAATTGTTACAGACTTTTTCATTACATTTTGGCAAAATATAGAGAGAGCTAATAAATGTGTTCATTCTCTTTAAACCACATTTGGCCAGCTCATATAATTTCTAGAACTCTGACCCAAAATAGAAAATAAAGAGGAGGGAAAGAGTCATACGCATTAACATGTTCACAATTGATTTATCTGTAATAGCTAACTTTGTCCTCCCAGGAAACTCCCGGGGAGGTAGTGAAGAAAGCCCTTGATGTCATCACAATTGCAGTTCCTCCTGCTCTGCCTGCTGCTCTGACCACAGGCATTATGTATGCCCAGAGGAGGCTCAAGAAGAGAGGCATCTTCTGCATTAGCCCCCAGAGGATCAACGTATGTGGACAATTAAACCTGGTCTGCTTTGACAAGGTATGTGTGTTTCATCATCGCCCTCAGCGGTGTTTTTATCATCATTGTCATCATGCACAGGTGCTTTACATTCTTGTGAGGCAGGAAACTTTGGATGTGGGTACTGGGTACCTGATTTCATTTTATCTCTGATTGGATATGTCATCCAGGACAGATACATCTCTTGATCTCAGATTCTAGGGTTTAGAGAAGGGAGAGTAGGGACTGAGTAGGTGAAACTTTTAGGGTTCTTCCAGCTCCAATATCCTATGAATCACAATGAATTAAAGTAACATTCTGTCCCTCTATAGTCAAAACCGTCATACAAAATTTAAACCTTTTACTATGGTTACTACTGTACCCCTAATGCTAGGATTATTGCCTGGCGTATAGTCAGTGTTCAATAAATATTCATTCAATTAATGAATGAATAAAAAAGAAAACATTTATTTAGCTGTCTCTTACTATGAGACTGGGTTAAAATAAATCCCCAGGAAATCTTTCTTTTCTATAGTTTTCCATCTGCAGTAAATTGCTTAAAATAATCCTTGATCCCATACCAGTTACTCCCAACCAGCCTCTTATTCTGCCTTCTCCTGAATATGTTCTTTTCATCTGTATACACATGCTGGTATGAAGGTGGGAGCTATAGGAGGGTAAAATGGAAATGAAGGGCTGTTTTGTACCCGTGTCTTAATTTATAAAGGTGACTACGGGGCTGCTGGCAGAAAATGCCATTGAAAAATGCATTTAATGTACAGTTCCCCGACAGAAGAGGTGTGTCCTACAGGCAGGGCCAGAGATGGCATGCCAGATTTTGATCAGGAAGGAAAGGAGGTTTGAGGGGAGTGCTCAGGTTATGGCCTTTATGAAGGAGTTTCTGCAGGAAAGACAAGACAGGCAGGGTACATAGATGACAACTAGCTATTTGGAATGATTTTAATGGTTTTTGGCCTATAGTACTGATCTCTAGTTGTCTAGTAGCTGGCCCTGGGGTGAACTTTCCAGGGGAGTGTGGCCAGACAGAGCAGGTGTGACTCCTGACTGGTTAGTTTGCGTATCAAAGGCATGTCCTTGGCTGAGACCCTGGCTATCTCTAAGAACTGGCTAGCTCCAAGGAGGCAGTCTCTCCATCAGAAGGGTTTCCTAAATTAAAATTGTGGTGGTGAGCACACTGAAATAGAAGTATAATGTTGGCAAAACCTACATAATGTTATTTATAATGTAATGTAAACCACTGTCTTGGCAATTAAAAATAAATTGAAAAAGAGAAAGTCCTTTTGCATGTCAAATGTCCTAATACATACAAGAAATTTTTTAAAGATAAACAATTCGCAGACATTATAGTCATGTGAATGTGGGCATGGAGTCAGGAGAGAACAGAGTGACTTTGATCAGAGCAGAACCTTAGTGATGGGAAAGGGTGTTGTAGACCTGGAATATCTGGCTAAGAAATTTTTATATACATTTTAGATAGGGGGGAGCCATTCATTGAAGGTGTTTTCTTCTTCTGTTTTATTGTTTCCTTCCAGTTACTTATTTTTTATTGTGGCAAAAGATTTTATAACTAAAATTTACCATGCTGACCATTTTTAAGGGGCTGTAAGTGCTTTTGCGTTGCTATGCAGCCATCACCACTATCCATCTCCAGAACTTATTCTCTCTTCCCCAATTGAAACTCCATGCCCATTAAACAGTACTGGGAAGGTCTGGGATAGGAGAGACTTAATGGGATCAGAGCTGTATTTTATAATTACTGGAATATCAGAGAGATCTACAAGGAACAGAAGGTTAATATGGTTCATGCCACTTTGTCAATGTTATTTTGTGATCAAGCTAGCATCACACAGAAGGTCCTATTTCTAGGACCATATTATCCTTGAGCTTGGGAAGGGAAACAGGGGTGGGAAAGATAATTGTGATATGAATTTGAATAAAAAGTAATACTTGTGAACAATTTTCATTATTCTCAGCTCTTACTCTATGCAGACATTACATTCAACACTTTATATTATCTCATTTAATCTTCGCAACCACCCTATATGATTATGACCACATTACAGATAAGGACTCTGATGTTTAGGGGACTAAATAATTGACTCAGGTCACACAGCTGGTGTTTTAAGCCAGTCCAAACTCTTCATCACTATACTGTACTAAGAGAAATACTAGCAAACACCTTTTTAACAAGTATATGTCAAAATAGCAAACTATTTCTTTAGAACAGTGAAAAATTATACTTCTATTATTTCTGATGACATACTTTTAACTTTTGCTATAAATGCTGGGACTCACCCATTTTTTTTTAAGTTATTGAAGTATAGTTGATTTACAATGCTGTGTTTAATTTCTGCTGTATGGCAAAGTCACTGAGTTATAAAAATATAATCTTTTTCATATTCTTTTCCATTATGGTTTATCAGAGGGTACTGAATATAGTTCCCTGTGCTATACCGTAGGACCTTCTGTTTATCCATCCTATATATAATAGTTTGCATCTGCTGATCCCAAGCTGCCAATCCATCCCTCCTCACCTCACCTCCGCATTGGCAACCACAAGTGAGTTCTCTATGTCAGTGGACACACATTTTAGCTCTTAGAGCAGGCTTACCAACGACTCTCCCATCCATTCAGTCTTTCATTAAATTCTCAAAACAGGTCTCTGAAATATGTAGGCAGTAACTGTTTTCTTCCCTTTATCTCCGAGAACACTAAAGTTCAAAGAGATTAAGTGCCAGTTTGTCCCACAACTTGTGTGAGTTCGTCAAAGCTTCCACCCGGGACTCCAGATACCCATCTGACTGTGTCCCTCCTCGAAGTGCTGACCTTGACCATGGGCTTTTGACATACATTTTCCTGTTAAAGCATAACTCACTGGTGTCACTATGGGCTGCTGAATCTTCAGAGTAAAGTGAGCTCTTGTTTCTGTTTAGACAGGCACCTTAACAAGGGATGGCTTGGATCTCTGGGGAGTCATGCCCTGTGATGGGAATGGGTGAGTACTCGGGACCAAATGCATTATCATTTCCTTTTTCCCAGTTTTTTCCTGAACACTAATAAAGAAAAGATTCTGGCATTGGCTTTGGTGAGCAGTGATTGTCAGAGTGATTGCCAAACTTCATTTTTCTTCACTATTTCCAAACTCACTAAAATGTGCATCCTCCCTCCACCCCTGTCCCAGCCCCAGGATACTCACAGAACCCAGGAAATGAAGGGCAAGTTTCGACACTGCATTCGTCTTGCTAACATGTAATTGGCTATCAGCATATTAGTCAGGGGCCAGTGTACGTCATTTGGGCAATACCTGGACACTCTCCTTCAAGGAGTTAATGTTCATAGCACAAACTGAAGCCTTTCCATGTGCTGGGAGGACCATGGCCCTGACTTGTAGACACCAAATTTCAGCACGAGGAATATCTGCGGAACTACAGCTAGTGTACTTCATTTTCCTTTATATTCTAGTTCTGGCTTCTGGAAACTCCTCTTTTTCTGGCCAGAAAGGATTCCATTTTGACAATTTTCAACTCAAGGTAGTAAAGATTTATTGCTTGTGCCTCTCCTGGGGCTCTCTCATTTGAGTTTGTTTCACAGCCTCCTTTTTCTTCCCACTACAACTTTCAGTCTCATCTGAACATGAACATTTGACAAATTCAGGTTTTGAGTTTGTTTGCTTGTTTTTAAATGGAGGAATAGTTGATTTCTTGGTTCAAATGGTAAAGAATCTGCCTGCAATGCAGGAGACCCGGCTTCGATCCCTGGGTTAGGAAAATCCCCTGGAGAAGGAAATGGCAACCCACTCCAGTATTCTTGCCTGGGAAATCCCAAGGAGAGAGAAGCCTGGTAGACTATAGTGCATGGGGTCACAAAGAGTCAGACACGACTGAGCAACTCAACAGCAACAATAGTTGATTTCAGGTTTTGTTTTTTTAATGGGAGTGTTTCCCTCTCATATTTGCAATGTAAGCATTTTATACATAAAAGGTATATCATGATTCTTCTGCATTATGCAAATGCATGTGACTTATCCATAACTTATTTTAATTATATATATTTAATACATTTTCATATTAATATTCCATTAAGATAAAAGTCCATTTCCTGGGTTAAAAAGTTGATTCTGGTGCTTCTAGCCATTTTAGTCTATAGAAGAAGGCTGTTGTAAGTGTTAAAGTTTCTAGTTTTTTTTTTTTCCTCTCAAATATAGATTTGGATATATAGCCGGTCTTGTTTATTAGTATTTTTCTGTTCCAGCTTCTATAAAAAGTGTATGAATTTATCCAAATATGTGAGGATTTAGAGAGCACTTTTTCTTATTTATTAAATTTGTCCCTAGTGCCATATAGCTCTATAGCTGGCATACACAGTAGACGCACAATGAATGTTTATCTAAAATGTACTAAGTATGTTCTGTCTTTTGAATGCTCTTCTGCTTATTGAATTAGCATCATCTTATTCACAAAGCTTTTAAAACTTTCTGTTTCTAAAAGTGACTTGTCAATTTTAATAAAACTAATTGATATAATATTTAGATTATTGATGGATTAATTCAGTCTGTCACTCTCTTTCCCAGTCCCTTCCTTTCTCCAAATGGTCAAAGTTGGCTCCAAGTGACTAAAAGAGCAATTAATTTTTTAAAAAATGGCAAATTTAATTAGTAGAATAAGAGAAAACAGATTGAGTTCTAAGTAAGAAGTCGACACTTGATTTAAAGCTACTAAATATATTATTGTAAAATGTAAGGTCATTCTAATAATTCTTATCTTTTCCAAAGAGGGCCTTCCCAATGGGCCAGGTACTTCAAAACCATTGGAAATCTACCTGACTACCTGATCTTGATATATCATAAACATTCAAATAAAAATTCAAGGACAGGGATGACAGAGAATTCTACTTATTTGTTGTACAAATCAGAGTCTAGCCCAATCCTCAGAAATATAGAACTATGTATTCAGAATTACATATGGAAGACAGTTTTTGTGCTGTGTTAAAAATAAGATTATTTTTTCCTGATCTATTTGCTGCACAGTGTGAGCTTGAGAACCTGTTTTAATCCCTGATGGTGATTGCTTCCTTTTAGTTGTTTACTAAAATACCAGGGACACATTGTAACCACTGAGGTGCTTGAACTTTCAGGATATAATAATAGATACCATCATCTACAAGGTCAGTAATCAGTCAAGAGGTTTTTGAGCTCTTAAGGAAGCTTGAATGAGGAAGCCAGGAAGAAAAATGGCTTAGGTTATGAGTTAATATTCTGCCATACCTGCTTTCAGGAACAAAAGGCTAGTGAAACCAAGGGAAACACAGTGTCCATATCATGAGAAATAATAGTCTGATCCTGAAGACCAAATTTTAAGACAAACTATGGGGAAAAGCGAAAAATACAAACTCTTCCAAGAAAGAGTAACTAGGAAGTTCAGGGGTCTGGAAACTATATTGGAGGCACAGCTAGAGGTTCCTGTGTAACCCCAGAGGAAGGGAGTAATAAAGTGTGTACAACCAAGCTGGCCAACAAATCTGAGAGAAGTGGATATGTGGAGGAGGATGGGCAAGTGGATTCTGACTGGTTCCAAGAAACAGATTTGGCCTCGATCTGGGAAACACCTTCTGCTACTCAGGATTCTCCAAGTAGGACAGACTGCTTTATAAATCGCTTACTGTGCAACACGTGTAAGAAGGGCTTTACCAATAAGAGGATATCCTTTCATAGCACCAAGGCCAAATTTGGTAGCTTCAATTCTGAATTAGTGAAAGAACCCTGCATGTGACATTTGAGTTGTATCTCGGTAAATTTTTAAATGAGGCCACTTTCTATAGGAAGTGATGGACATGGTGCTTGCAATATAGACCCTAGATGCTGGGGTGGAAGAGGAAAATGCAGTGTCCTTTTCTAAATGTTTAAAAATTTTTTCATTTATTTAACATTATGGTCTCTCGGATCTCCAGTAACCAACTCATTCATTTATTTACATTTATATTTGTCAACTGTCTGCCGTCGACCAAACATCAGATATGTTGAAGAGAGATGTGGAAGAAACAACCCTGCCCTGAAGGATAGATTGAAGGCGATATATATATATATATACACACAAGAAGCTGTAGTATGAGCTAGCCTGTTCTGTCTCACAGCATAGGAAATAGTGGGTCCAGAAGTTCAGGTGGGAGTAGACGCAGTTAGAACTAAGGGTGGTGCTTCTAGCTCTTTCTATACCTCTGGATTTAAATCAGTGCCAGAGCGGGACATAGGGGAAAGAGGAAAGAAAGAGCTTGAAAGAGCCTCAGGACCTTTCTCATACTCACTGAACTCATGTAAGGATGATGGCTGAATGAAACACTATTCATTTGAGGGGATTAGAAAGTGAGTATGTAATGCAACAAAGCATATTGACTTGTATTTTTAAAAGATAGTTACCTCCAGAAGCTTCACTTTGGCCTGGAGGAATAGGACTAAAGTCCTTTCCCTTTTCTCTTTTAGTTTCCAGGAAGTCCACAGCTTTACCTCAGGCAGGACTTTGCCATGGGGCCCACTGTGTGCGGCTATGACCAGCTGCCACTCTCTGATCCTCCTTGACGGGACCATCCAGGGAGACCCACTGGACCTCAAAATGTTTGAGGCCACCACCTGGGTAAGCCTCTGCTTTTCAGAGATCTTCAGAAGCTTCTTGAAGGCCAGGCCAACCCAGGTTTTATCACAGCTCTTCAGTACTTGGAGGTCTCCAATATGGATTACGTGTGGCAGTGAGGGGCAGGCTCACTGTTTTCTAAACTGTTTTCTGCTCTGTACAATGTATTTCTGTATTGGGGTCATTGTGAAGATTAAATGGAACGATGCATTTAAGAAATCCCTGGTACTGTGCCTGGAATCTATTACCAGCTCAATAGTCTCAGTATAATTAATATATAATTATGTTCTAACTTCTTAACTACAATATGAGCCATGTCTGATTTCAAAGTTTTCTAGAACGTGGGGATTAGGAAGCATCACTTCCCCAGTGCTTAGGGTAATTCATTGTTACCAGGAGTTTTATTTCTATAACTTTAGTATAATTTTGTCTCTAAGACTAGGCACTAAAAAGAACACCATGAGAGCTTTTGTTGATACTCTGAAGTGGATTTCAGAGCAAATGGTCTTGTTCAGGACCAGGTATCTGACCCTCCCAGTTCTCGTCTTGGCTCTGCTCTGACTCCTTGACCTCATGAGGTCATCTGTACTGTTGGGGATTTCCATGACTTTAAAATGAGGAGATTGAACTAGACCAGCAGTGTTCCTGTGAAAGAAAACAAAAAAGCTGGAATCTTTTCTTAAAAGTAAACTTTATTCAAAAGCACCCTACCCAAAACAAATCATTGGAGTTACTCTAGTTGAGATAGAAGATGGGGAGTGAAGGTACAGCTTAGGGAACACGTGTCCCCACCTACTTAGCCACAGCCCACTCCACTCTCTGTAACCTGGTTCAGTTCCAGGTCTGTGTAATAACATGTGTAAGATCCTCACTGAAAGAGACGATCTTTAGGGTCCCTTCCAGCATTAATGGGGCCTCCCTGTGGCTCAGTCGGTAAAGAAGCTGCCTGCGATGCAGGAGACACGGGTTCAATCCGTGGGTCCGGAGATCCCCTGGAGAAGGAAATGGTAACCCATTCCAATGTTCTTGCCTGGGAGATCCCGTGGACAGAGGAGCCTGGTGGGCTATAGTCCATGGGATCACAAAGAGTCCGATATGACTTAGCAAATAAACCACCACATGCATGCATGTGTAGGGCATGCATCTGTAGCAGTCTGATGTAACTTTCTTCATCCTTCCTGGGTTACTCTCTAAGTAATAATTTCCTCTCTGAGATTTTTTTGTTTCTGCCACTCCAAGAGATGGTTATAAAGCATTATGGCATCTTTGGGTAAAAGGTTCCTTTGCCTATAATTTAGGATAATTATTATAGCAATTACTGTTTACCAAAAGTTAACCATGTACATCACAGTCCCTGCCCTCCTGTACCCTAAAGACCGTCCATTCAAATTAGACAGAGAGGAAAGAGCAGGAGCAACAGTGAACCAGGAGAAGAAAGACAATAAGGTACTGGCTATTCATGCTCAGTGTTTTCAAGTTAAGCCCTCTGAAATGGAGAAAGCCTTTATGCCACAAATTCCAGCAGAGAAAGCAGGAGAAATTGCGTGAATAATTCAGAAGTGTCTGACCTTCAAGTTCCATGGTATTTCCGATGCATTATTTTTTTGTGTGTGGCGAATTAAAGTCTGGTTCACCTCCATGTAGCTGAGGGAGAATACATTGAGATGGTCTGAGGATTTTCTCAAGGGGAGGGTTTGAGCACAGTATTAGTGGATGAATGGGAAAGAAATCTCTACAATGAAATATTCTGTATGAAATAGGAAATGGTGGTTTCCGGGGACGATTTCCACCTCAAGGGAGTGCCAGGATGTGCCGTGGTTGTTAAGCCCTGTGGAACATCCAGTCAGGTAAGCCTTGCCTGCTCTCTACCCCACAACACCCAACTCAGAGGGAAAGTCCTGTGAGACCCACAATTTTGAAAGTTCAGAAATGTGTCTTCTTTGATTTCTGTGTGTGAAAATTGGTGAGCCCTTGTTTCCCTTATTTGCTAAACTGAGGACTGGGGGAGGAGTAACTAATTCCCCATAGCTAGAAGCTATGTGGCATGTCCATCTCCATTCCCCATCCCTCAACCAGGTCCCAGTGGAAGGAATTGCAATCCTGCATCAGTTCCCATTCTCATCAGTGCTGCAGAGGATGACAGTCATTGTCCAAGAGATGGGGGGTGACCAGCTGGTATTCATGAAAGGTGCGCCAGAGAGGGTGGCCAGCTTTTGCCAACCTGAGACAGGTAAGTGCTCAGACTTACAACAGGAAAATCTGTATTTCCAACCCACATATGTCCCTTCAGCACTAGACTGGCGAATCTAATTGTCTACTGGCCATCACAATCTGATGAGGCATTGGTGTTCCAAACTCAGTACCAAAATCAAGCTTATCTTTCTCACTCTCTGTATTTTCTAATTTAGTGAATGAAAGCATTACTCCCCCACCCCAATATAGGATTCTTTCTAGATTCCTGTCTCTCCCTCAGCACGTCTATCTTGTCAATTGCTAATCCATGGCTCTGTCACTCCATCAGCTCAGGCCCTCATCATCCTTCTCCCAGATCACTTCAATAGTTAGTGAATTGGCTTCCTCCTCCCCAATATGCCCTTATCTGATTCATCCTTTACACTATGCGCAGATCTTTTTCTGTCACGTAGCATAATTATATTGTGATTTCCTATTTCCATTCTTTGGTTTCTTCTCATAGGCTCCAGGATAATCTCAAACTCCTTTAGAATCATATCTAAAGCCTTCATGATCTGACTTCTATCACATTTTCTAGATTTTCTTTACTACTCCTGTCTTCACAGGTCTTCACAGGCTCAGCTTCCCCTGAGCTGAACTGTCAAGGTTTACTGCCTCATGGCCCCATGTCTGAGTACATGATGCTCTCTCAGCCAAATGCCCTTTTCCTTCTCCATCTGACCACCATCTCCCAGTCTGGTAGATGATGCACTAATGCTCCCAAAGTGTGCTGCCCAGTTGCCTGGATTATAGCAAGTGTCTCATTCAATTGTACTCTTGGTCTACTGGCTGTTACCCTACTAGACAAAGACCCTCAGAGCAGGGATTACAGTTCAATCTCTGCATAAACAATGCCTGATCCATAATAGACTCTCAATAAATTTTTGTTGGTTAAACTGGAGAAAAAAGAATTATACACTTTCCTCATTCTTCTTCTTTTTTTTTTTCTTTTGAGTACTTCCTTTTCACTTCTGCTTAACTGGATCCCAAGAAGTCAACCATGACAAAGTAGTGATATTTAAAGTTCCCACTGACTTGTTTGCATACCTTTTGTAGAGGTGTGTTTTATTGGGCAAGTGTTGGTTCTGTTTGCAAGGAATTTCTCCTCCAGTACCAACTGAGTTCATATTGCACACTAATCTTGTGTTATTTTCTGAACAGTACCAACTAGTTTTGTTAGTGAACTTCAGATTTACACGACACAGGGCTTCCGGGTCATAGGACTGGCCTACAAAAAGCTGGAAATGGACCACCACATCTCTGCCTTGATGAGGTAAGAGGGTGGAGGGGAGAATTTTGGTAAAGCAGAATGGTTTCATGGGAAGATATACCAGACTCGGCAGTGGACTCAGCAACACAGCTTACTGAATTTGTATGTAAAAAATGTCCTTGAACTTAGTAAATCCGGATATAGTCATTCCTGCCCTGGCTAAATCACAAAGGTGATGTGAACTTGACTGGGAGAATTGACCAGAAATAGCTGTAAAAATTGTAAAATATGGTTGTACAGCTTTGTGAAACAAAATATATGAATATAACCTATGTTTCAGAGAGTTTGAAATTGTGGTCCTGCTCTCATTTTGAACCAAATATAAGTTTGATTTTAAATTGTTTTTTGTTTTTCATTACTTAGCTATTTGGGGGTTTTATTATTTTTATTTTGTGTCAAAGTTGGTGAATTTGTTGAAAGTTAGAAAACATAACACTTTCCTGAAAAAAAATCTTGATAAAAAGTACACAACTTAATAAAACAAATAAATATAGCTTGGACCCAACATATAATCTAGGTAATTCTTATAGAAAAACAAGAAAAATTTCAGAGAAGAGGGTTTCGTTATAGATAGATTAAAATCAGGATGCTCAAAAGTTAAAATGTACTGGAGTGATTAGTAGTTCAAATTTATTTGTTGTTTTATTTTCCCTTGTTTTCAGGCAATGGTATTTAGTTCATTTTCAAGTCATGTCCAATACTCTATGTCAGCTACTATTGGTGTCACTGCTATGGAGATAATCAAGGCTTAGTTTGTTATTTAGGATTTTAAATTTGGGAGGTCTAATGTAATTGTTTTCAACCGTGCCAGATTCAACACTCTCTTACTATAACTATTAGGTATCACTTCCCTTAATGTAAGAAAATAAAATTCATATGTAACTTGATCTGCACATAGTCTCTTTAAAAAAAGAAATATAATGCCCTCCTATATAGCAAAAATTATAATGCCTTACAAAAAGGAATAAATAGTTCAATAAATAATCAGTTGACTCCATTAAAACAAAATGAAACAATATGTTGCTTACACTGGGTATGTAGAATCACTGGGCATGTAACAGGAAGGAAAGCAGACTGATACAGGTGTTTTATTCATTGGAGACTCAGGTATCTCTGGCAGTGTTACTGTCAATGAGGTGACTCTGTGAAATGACTAAAAATTCTTACTAAAACTGAATATAATAGAACACTTTCCTCTCAATATATATTATATTCCTGGAAAACTCATTGCAATATTAAAAATATGTAAAAAATACTTTGTGTTTATATGTAAGACAGAACTTAGGGAAGTATAAACAATTTTATATTTGCTTATTGCAATATATCCATGAATGTTTTTAGTGTCCATGAATCCTGTAAAATATTCAAAAGGCAAGGTGGGAGGGGGGATCGGGATGGGGAATACATGTAACTCCATGGCTGATTCATGTCAATGTATGACAAAACCCACTTCAATATTGTAAAGTAATTAGCCTCCAACTAATAAAAAAAAAAAAAAGGCATGTGGGATGCAGGGTAACATTTTGCATGCCTAAAAAGTTTCCAAAATGTCCTCTAGAGGCAGTGTACAGTGGAAGTGACAAATAGATTCAAGGGATTAGATCTGATAGAGTACCTGAAGATCTATGGACAGAGGTTTGTGACATTGTACAGGAGGCAGGGATCAAGAACATCTGCAAGGAAAAGAAATGCAAAAAGGCAAAGTGGTTGTCTGAGGATGCCTTACAAATAGCTAAGAAAATAGAAGATGCAAAAGGCAAAGAAGAAAAGGAAAGATGTACCCATTTGAAAGCAGAGTTCCAGAGAATAGCAAGGAGAGATAAGAAAACCTTCGTCAGTAATCAATGCAAAGAAATAGACGAAAGCAGTAGAATGGGAAAGACTAGAGATTTCTTCAAGAAAATTACAGATACCAAGGGAACATTTCATGCAAAGATGGGCTCAATAAAGGACAGAAATTGTATGGACCTAACAGAAGCAGAAGATATCAAGAAGAGGTGGCAAGAATACACAGAAGAACTATGCGAAAAAGATCTTCATGACCCAGATAACCACAATGGTGTGGTCACTCACCTAGAGCCACACATCCTGGAATGCAAAGTCAAGTGGGCTTTAGGAAGCATCACTACGAACAAAGCTAGTGGAGGTGATGGAATTCCAGTTGAGCTATTTCAAATCCTAAAAGATGATGCTGTGAAAGAGCTGCACTCTATATGCCAGCAAATATGGAAAACTCAGCAGTGGCCACAAGACTGGAAAAGGTCCATTTTCATTCCAATCACAAAGAAAGGCAATGCCAAAGAATGTTCAAACTACCGTATAATTGCACTCAACTCACACACTATCTAAGTAATGCTCAAAATTCTCCAGGCCAGGCCTCAACAGTATGTGAACTGTGAGCTTCCAGATGTTCAAGGTGGATTTAGAAAAGTCAGAAGAACCAGAGATCAAATTGCCAACATCTGTTGGATCCTCAAAAAGCAAGAGTTCCAGAAAAACATTTACTTCTGCTTTATTGACTAGACCAAAGCCTTTGACTGTGTGGATCACAACAAACTGTGAAAAATTCTTCAAGAGATGGGAATACCAGACCACCTGATCTGCCTCTTGAGAAATCTGTATGCAGGTCAAGAAACAACAGTTAGAACTGGACATGGAACAACAGACTGGGTCCAAATTGGGAAAGGAGTACATCAAGGCTGTATATTGTCACCCTGCTTATTTAACTTATATGCAGAGTACCTCATGAGAAACGCTGGGCTGGATGAAGCACAAGCTGTAATCAAGATTGTCAGGAGGAATATCAGGAACCTCAGATATGCAGATGACACCACCCTTATGGCAGAAGGCAAAGAATAACTAAAGAGCCTCTTGATGAAAGTGAAAGAAGAGAGTGAAAAAGTTGGGTTAAAACCCAACATTCAGAAAACTAGGATCATGGCATCTGGTCCCATATTTCATGGCAAATAGACGGGGAAAAAATAGAAAACAGTGATAGACTTTTTTTTTTTTTTAGGCTCCAAAATCACTGCAGATGGTGACTGCAGCCTAGAAATTAAAAGACGCTTGCTCCTTGGAAGGAAAGTTATGACTAACTTAGACAGCAAAGACATTACTTTGCAATTATTAAAAATCAGAGACATTACTTTGCCAACAAAGTTCCGCCTAGTCAAAGTTATGGTTTTTCCAGTAGTCATGTCTGGATGTGAGAGTTGGACTATAAAGAAAGCTGAGTGCTGAAGAATTGATGCTTTTATCCAAGCAGTCCATCCTAAAGGAAATCAATCCTGAATATTCATTGGAAGGACTGATGTTGAAGCTGAAACTCCAATAATTTGGCCATCTGATGGGAAGGATTGATTTATTTGAAGTGACCCTGATGCTGGGAAAGATTGAAGGCGGGAGAAGAAGGGGATGACAGAAGATGAGATGGTTGGATGGCATCACCGACTTGATGGACATGAGTTTGAGTAAGCTCCAGGAGTTGGTGATGGACAGGGAAGCCTTGTGTGCTGCAGTCCATGGGGATGCAAAGAGTCAGACATGACTGAGTGACTAAACTGAACTGAACTGAGAGGCAGTATCGCCCCTGCTAAGAATCACTGATCAGTTTCAACCCCGCCTTTGTCAATGGTGGGTGAGGCCTGGAGGGGGAAGTGACTCATCCAAAGTCATTGAGTGTTGACTCCCTGGACTTATTGGCCCAAGAAGAGTGGGCCAGTGTACTGTGACCCTTAAAACTTTGGCTATTACAGTTCTGGATCTTTGCTGTATTTTAACCAACCCAGGTCACTCAAGTCAGAGAGCTAAAAGTGAACTTTGAGACTGAATCTCACAATTTAAAGAAGAGGATGCTTAGGTCAGGGATGTGGCAGAATTGGAAAGTCTCTTGTTTCCTGAGAGTCCTTTGACACATATATATCAAGATTCTGGCTGAGGCACTGTTGCTTCTGATTACTATGATGATATATTTGTGTATCAAGTTTCAGACTCATGACTTTAGAGCTTGTGAATATAACAAAGTGCTCACGATAGGGGCACATGTTTGGGAGGGGCGCTGTGGTGAGGGCAGCAGCAGACAGGAGAGTACATAGCCCACAGCATTCAAATTCCAACTTTCCAAAATGTGATAAGGTCTATATCCAAGTTTATTGGTAGAATCTGATCTTTTAGGTTGTCAATTGGCCCATCTTGTGTTAGAGCTGCATCACCACCATATCTACTTCTAGCTAAGTCAATTTTACTAAATAGAAATTTGCCTTTCTAATCCATGATTAAAGCAGAACATTCTTTCTGGTGTGTGTGTTTACTCAGAGTGCTTCCAGCACTAATATCATAATTTCTATGATGGTTCATGGCTCGCTTTATGCCTATTCCATCTTTTAAAAATCACATGGATTTTAAGAACATAAAGTGTAATCACTGGAGTGACAGTGCTCCTTTGTATTACACTCACCATTCTTCATTATTTTTAGGTGCTTCAGGAGGAGTATAATGTTTGTGCAGGAAACAGGAAAAGATAGCATGCTATTCCAAGTTACAGAGTGTGAACCCCTTCAAGGGACCGTGTCCTCCTCATTTCATTTTCTAGATTAGATTGAAAGAAGAGAATTATGTCACACTTGAGCTAGGAGAGACTTTGCAGGTTTGTTATTTTCATCACCTGCTTTTGAAAAAGTAGAGATAAATTGCCAGGCAAAGAAAGTGATTTGCCCATGGTTACACAGCAGGGTAGCCGCAGAGCTTGGATTAGAATACTGGGCTCCTGATTATTATGCACTGAATCCACATGCCAGAGGAACCAGAAAAACGAGTGCTGAAGTGGGTTGCAGACTTTGCCAGATCTTGACACTGCAGTCATTTTCTTCATGCCTGGTGCCTTGTGGTTGGACCGTGTCAGTGATCTCTGACAATATCTCAAACCTGATGCCTGTGTATGAAGACTACTAAAAAGGTTGGAGGACCTCAGTTAGGTATCAACTACATTATCCTTCAAAAAGTAGCTCAAATATCACCTCCTCTAGGAAGGCTTCTCCAGTCATTCCACCCAGAAATGATTACACCATCCTCTGTGACGCCAGAGGACTCTTATTTGTACACAATCACAATACTTTCCCCAGCTTTCCATGTAATCAAAGTGGTCAGGATTAATCTTGTCCTTCAAGTTGAATGTCAAGTTTCTGGAGTTAGAAACTGCTATAATCCCTGTATATTCTCTTCCTCTTTTCTGAGCCCTGTTCTTTGCATTTATTTTGTTGTTATTGTTGTTTAGTCACTAAATCATGTCTGATTCTTTTGTGACCCCATGGACTGTAGCCCACCAGGCTCTTTCATCTATGGGATTTTCCAGGCAAAAATACTGGAGTGGGATGCCATTTCCTTCTCCGGGGGATCTTCCTGACCCAGAAATAAAACCCGTGTCTCCTGCATTGGCAGGCAGACTCTACCACTGAGCCACAGAAAAGTTCTTCCATTTATTTAGATGTCCACTAACTGGTTACTGATCTGACAGATTTGCTGGCTTCATTTCCCATGAGAACCCTCTGGCAGTAGAATTTCTGAAAGAGAAAATGAATTTTCCAGGGCTGCCTGGGAAAAACAGTTACACTAGGCAGTAGAGCATTGCAACTGGCAAATATTTGCTGAGCACATCCTCTGTGCTGGGCACCACATGGGTGTTGTTGAACTTGTCATTGAACCAAGCAAGTTTCCTCTTAAGGATCAGAGACAGAGAGGTAGATCAAATAGTAAAGAATGACAAATAAAATACAAGCTGAACTGAGGTAGAAGTAATAGGTTGAGACTGAAAGTATTTCTATTTGGGGAAGTCTTCATGGGAAGTGCATGTGAGCTTGATTTCAAAATATAGGAAGGGTTTCCATGGCAGATCACAGGGAACTTATAACCTTTTCTATGAAGTAAGAAGAAATGTCCTCTGGCAGTCTAGAGCAAATGTTTAAGGATGGTTGTGTACAGAACATACCCATGGTCCAACTTGGCTGGAATTTGGGGTGTATGAAGAATTTAGTGATAGATAACGCTGGAAAGATCTTTTGGACTCAGATTATGGAGAGATTTAAATGCTAGGTTCAGAAGGATAGGGAGTGCTATCTTTCTGAGCCAGCTCTGAGGTGAATAGTTCAAGTTATATCTACTTCCTTGCCACTCTTGTGGAGATGTTAGCAGTGACCTGGGGAGTGTCCCTAATTCTAGTTTGGGCTGCTGGTTGAAGTGAGGCCCAGCATTGAGACACACACGGCAAGCAAGGCAGTTTAGTTCTTCTGCGTTCCTCTGTCCTTGGGCCAGACTTGAGAGGTGCTGGTGCCTTGCTCTTGTGTCTGCTAGACGTATCTGGGTCTCAGATAAATGAATCATGAAAGAATCACTGAAACCCCAACCCCAGAGGTACTCTCCTGCACTTAGTCCTGTGGAGTGTCTTGGAAATGTTCTTGTGATGGGCAGGAGCCTCAGAAAATTCATTTGTTTGCAGAAACAGTCACAGTTTATGTAGAAGAGCAACGCTATCCACTGAGATAGAGACACACACAGAGAAAGGCAGAGAGAGGGAGAAGCTTGGTTTCAAAAGAAGAGCTCTTTTTGAGACTATGGCCTCATGCCTCTTGGGACCAAAACAGTACTGATGATAGCTTTGATTTCTAGAGAAACCAGTGTTTTATTTTATTTTTCTGTGCTGCACTTACTTTTCATGATGTTTTGTATCAGAGCTAGAACTTCTTTCTGGTGGTTGCTAACAGATGAGGTGACAAAAATCACCCCATCTGATGGAAGACAATTTTGTGGCTATTTCATTCATTCTCTACCAAGATTAAAGTAAATCTTGTACTGAATAAGCACCCTCTCTTCCTCTCAATTCCATCAGAGCAAATGTCTCCATGTCCTTGTGCTCTCTCTTGTCTTTTTTCTGGAAAGTTCCTGCACATATTCAGGGCCCCAGCAATGGTGCATGAATGAGTGAGTAGGGACCACTCTGAGGGGAAGATGTCTGTCATTGTTTTTTTTTTTTTGCTTCCTGTAAGAAAGACTATAGTGGGTGATTTCTGTTCAATCATTCTTATACTTCCAGGGAGCAGGTAGAATCAGACCTGATATTTCTGGGACTGCTGATCTTGGAGAATCGACTGAAGGAAGAGACAAAACCTGTCCTTGAAGAGCTCATCTCAGCCCGGATAAGGACTGTGATGATCACAGGTATAGAACAAAATATGTGTGTGAAAACATAAAGAATTTGATGCAGAATTAGACACAGTTCCCTCAAAAAGTAGCAAGTCTTTTTGACTCCCTGATATGGGCCAGGCACCATTCTAGATGCTGGAGATGGGCAACAAAAAAGGCAAAGTTACTGTTATCACTGAGTTTTCATTCACATGGGTTAAGAAAGAAAATAAACAGCTAACAGTAAATATTATAAGCTACGTAAAACAAAACAGGCTGATGTGGTTAAGTGTGTCTGACCAGCTACTTTGGATGAGGTGTTCTTTCTGATAGGGGACTTTTGAAATAACACTTGAATAAGAAGACTTAAGCCATGCAGAGATGTTGATTTTATTGTTAAATATTCAGAGAAGAAGAATGCTTAGTCAGCGTGGTCTGTACACTACGCTGAAGGCCCATCAAATGAGATCTATGATTCTGGAAATTATGAAATGTCCCTGTAGTCTCACTCTCAAACCCCAAATCACAAATAAGGGAATGATGAGAAAGGATCACGCAAGAGAAATGTGTAAAATTTCCTAATGAATGCTTCTGAGTGGAGAGTCAATGAATTCCTTAAATATTCATGTTTTTTGAGTGTGTGTTGCCTTCCCTTTCTCTGCTCTCAAAGTCAGATGCATTTAGCTCTATGAATTGTGGAATCAAGATACAGTCTTTCCCACCAAAGAATTCTCTCTCCACCTTACTGCCCTTGAACTCAGTTCTATCCTGGGGACTCAAGTGTACATTCATTTCCCCTTTGGTACTTCTCTATTCCCCTCCACTACCCGTCCCTCCAAACCAAGAAATTTTTGGATCACTTTTACCCTCTCTTTTCTGAGCCCCTCAGTCCAACTTTTAGGTGTTTCTGAGTTAATTTACTACTTAACTAGAATTCCCCTTATATTATGACTCTTCTGTTTCAAAATTTTTATTTAGCAATTATTGTATACATTTTCAGAATCTATTTTTAACCAGTTAGATTTATGTAGAAGTAAGAACTCATGGCTCACAGCCTTCCCTCTTCACCGCTTTCCTCATATTGAAATTTCTGTTCTGCTTCTTTTCTTGCTTGGTTGTAATTTTTCTGAAGAATTGTCTTTGGATGAGGTGAAAGGGAGATATGCTTTCTGATTTATTATATACCCTAAAATATCTTTCTTGGCTTTGACAAGGGAATGGTGTCTTGTCTAGGTATAGGAAGTTTGGGTTAGAGTCTTTCTTTAAAAGTTTTTATTGGAGTATAGTTGACTTACAATGTTGTGTTACTGTCAGGTGTACACCAGTGATTCAGTTATATATTTTTATGTTTACACATCATTTTACACAGTTTATAAGTATTTATACATAGCTTTCCAGGCTCTGCATGAGTTGGTTCTGTCTCTTCAATCCCATTTTGGGGTACTCTTCCTTTCTTCTAGGTGACAATCTTCAGACTGCAATAACAGTGGGCAGAAAGTCTGGAATGGTTTCTGAAAGCCAGAAAGTCATTCTCATTGAAGCAAATGAAACAACTGGGTCCTCATCAGCATCTATTTCTTGGAAATTACTAGAAGAGAAGAAGCACATTGCATACAGGAATCAGGTATACCTAAAATCAGACCTTCTGCCATATTATCTAACTCATCACACACAGTTGGCTACTGAGCAGCTTTGACTGGCGGAGGTGTACAGGTGACCTGGGGTCAACATACTTCTTCAGATGTCTAACATGTATGCAGTTCAAAGCACTCAACTATATCACTTTACCATACCATTCATACTGAGTTTTAAAATATGGTGCTTTCCTGGATGCTGGAAATAATGCATTCTATTAAACTTAAAAAAGTCTTTAGAAAGAATATAGTAAGTGGGACTGCAAATCTAATTTCCCCTTTTCCCCTTGCTTGCCCGCTATCCCATTGAGTTCAAAGTGGATTTAGTCCCTAGGAGACAATTTCCTGTGTGCACTGGAAAATCAGACCATGTCTTCAAGATGGGGGGAAAAAGTTTATTCACTTATCCCCAATCTTGTCAGTATCCTATCTCTATTGTGTCCTTGTGAAACAATATTAATTCTGCTAGCAATAAAAAAAAAAGGAAAGTTTTCACTTCAGGGAGAGATTTATTAAGCTGCAATGCTTTCATATTTTACACTTAAAATGTGTGAAATGTGCTTTTCTCTGGGACTCACTGAGATCAAATCAGGATGCGGACAGGACGTGAGTGTTATCCTTCTGTTCACTAAGGGCTATTGATGTGCAAAGATTGATCCAGCAAAGAGAAAGTGCTTCTCTGAGGAATCAAGGCTGGAGTGTGACTTTTAAAGAGAGACCCCAGACTATCATAGTTGCCTTTGCTTAGATATGCTTGTGATCCTAACCACCTTATCAAGTCTAAAATAACGTGTCTTGCTTTGCAGGACAATTACATTAATATCAGGGAAGAAATCTCTGATAATAGCAAAGAAGGAAGTTACCATTTTGCTCTAAATGGAAAGTCCTTCCAGGTTATAACTCAACATTTCAGTAGCCTACTGCCAAAGGTAAGTTCTAAGATGGTACCTATCTCCTGGTAAAGATGCTAACAATGTCAGAGAGCATGATAGTAAGTAATTTCAAACTTTTAACTAGGTTAGATATACCTATAGAATGTATCATAAGGAAAGCAGATAGTTTTGCAGAGGTCACTGTTTAATTTCCTGCTAGATTTAAAATAAGTAAACTTGATTAGCCAATTATCCATCAACTGTAGGATTAAAGCATTAGTGACTTCTCAGGTGATAAGATTGCTTTTAGGTAGCTGTCACTATACTGCCACGATTGAGGGGGTCTCACAGGATAGTGGAATCCAGCAATTATGCAGGAAGGCAGGCCAAAGATGGGGCTTCCCAGGTGGTACTAGTGGTAAAGAACCCTCCTGCCAATGCAGGAGACTTAAGAGAGGTGAGTTCGATCCCAGGATCAGGAGGATCTCCTGGAGAAGGAAATGGCAACCCACTCCAGTGTTGTTGCCTGGCAAATCCCATGGACAGAGAAGCCTGATGGGCTATAGTCCATGGGGTTGCACAGAGTCGGACACAGCTGAAGCAACACAGCAAGGGCAGGCCAAGGGTAGAGGAATTCCACTAGGCTTTTGATAGACAATCTCTATACAAAAGAGTGTCAAACTTAAACCCATAGTGGGGGCTGGCAAGTTATATATATAAAACATCTAAACAAACTAGAGGAGGATTATGTTCATAGTAAAGCAAAATTATTTATTTGCATTCAATTGCTCATTAGCTTGGGTACTGTTGAAGAAAAAAAGAATGAAGACTTAAAGCTGAGTGAACTCTGAACTGAGTTTATTGCCAAGAAGAGCAGGGAGCATAGAGCTGTTAACAGAAGAACTTAGACTCTGTCGGATGGGGCTCAGGTTGATGGACCTGGTAGAGGTTTTTATACAACAATCAATTAATGTTTCATAGCCCAAATTAGGTTGGAGATATCAACTGAGTTTCACAATTGGTCAAGCCCAGATAGTACGGTTAAGTCAAAGGCTACAGATAATCACTCTGTCATCATTAGGTTGTTTTTCTGCTAGATTCAAACAATTTTTCCAAAAAGCAGTTGTTGCCTCCTTTCCTTCTTTTGGGATCCTGACCTCATTTTATCTTGCAGTTTCTCATACTCTACTGGTTTAAGGTTCTATTAAGCTCTAGATTTTTCAGGACCACAATCACCATGGCAGCTGAGCTAAATTCTTGTACGTCATTGTTTTCATCAACTCTGTCTATTAAGTAGTCATCTTTACTGATTTTAGTCTTCTTGATCACTAACCTGATGACCAAAGTCTCAATATCTGTCTTAAAATCCAAAGGAGGACTTCTTAAAAACACTGTTTTCTCACTCATGGATATCATTAACCAGTCAGTGTTCTGAATGCTATCAGTTATTTCAGGTATGACCAGCTGACATGATTACAAAATTTCCTGTTTGCATTTTTTACAGATACTGATGAATGGAACCATCTTTGCAAGAATGTCTCCAGGGCAGAAATCCAGTCTGGTGGAAGAATTTCAGAAACTAGAGTAGGTTCTTTATCAATTCAGGTAGTCTAAAGTGCCTACAGGCACAACAGGGGGAAAGTAAGAGGTATAGGAAGTCACTCCATTGTTTAAGGCAGTGTTTGTTTGTTTGTTTTATAATTTCTTCCTTTTCTTTTAAATTTTAAATTTACTACTATTTTTAATTGAAGGATAATTGCTTTACAGAATTGGCTTCCCTTGTGTCTTAGCTGGTAAAGAATCTGCCTGCAATGTGGGAGACCTGGGTTGGATCTCTGGGTTGGGAAGATGCCCTGGAGAAGGGAAAGGCTACCCACTCCAGTATTCTGGCCTGGAGTATTCCATGGGCTGAATAGTCCATAGGGTTGCAAAGAGTCGGACATGACTGAGCGACTTTGACTTTCACTGCCAAAAATCAACATGAATCAGCCATAGGTATACATCTGTCCCCTCCTCTTTTATTTTTATATTTTAAACATTTATATATTTGGCTGGGCCAGGTCTTAGCTGTAGCACACAGGATCTTAGATCTTCGTTGCAGCCTATGGGTTCTAGTTCCCTGACCATGGATCTAACCTAGGTCCCCTGCACTGGGAGTGCAGAGTCTTAGCTTTGGGCCACCAAGGAAGTCCAGGGCAGGGTTCTTAATGTGGCTGCACATGACAGTCACCTCAGGAACTGTGAAAAATTAGCAATACCAGGACACCACCATCTAGAGATTCTGATTCGGTTACTTGTGTGGGTGCTTGAACATCAGTACTTTGTAAAAGTTCCTTTCATAAGTCAATTTTGCATCTAGAGAATCCCACTGAACTAGAACATAAGGGGCACAAGAAATAACTCTAGAAAGGTCATTTGAACTTGACTTCTGAAGGTACAATGAAAATGTACATTTTATTTTTAAAAATTATTTTTACAGTTATGATATATGGGGGGGATCCTATGACAAGAGAGAGATTCACATAACCCTGAAATGTTAAAGCATTCTTATGCAAAGAATCCTGTCCATCCTAAATTAGAAAGATACTCTTAATACAAAGTGTCTCCATTAACAGAATCCCATCATTTGGGATCCTTTATGTCCTGTTAATGGAACTCCATGGAGTCTCTGAGGTTTTCTCTACCTCTGTTACTGGACCACACCCACACAACTCCAGCTCCTATTCACTTGATTCAGTCACCGAAAGGGCAAATAGTCCTCTCTTCTGAACATGGCTGAAAACCTCTGCAGTAAATTCATTGTCTTAGGTAGCAGTGTGGAAGAGAAGTACAGCAAATTATGCAAACATTGTCAGATTGCTCCTACCTTAAAAAGCAGACTGTCTTCATCAACAATTCAAGATAGCAGTATCCATTCAGCCTTGAAAATCTATCCTGAAATAGAGGTATATTTTGTTTCTTCAACTTTTGATCCTGGCAGCCCATTTTTGAGTCCCTCAAGTGACTGCTGACACAGTGGATTTCCTCTCCAGTGACTAAACATTACCTAAAATGAATTTTTATTTATCATTTTAGAATGCCCCACCTCACTGAATACTCATAATGCTTTGTAGGGGAGATGAATGATAGTCAAAATGGAAAGTGATCAGGTCAAAGATCTAGATCTCCTGGTTTCAAATCCCGTGCCCTTCCCACCATGCCATAGTGTCATGTAATGATGAACTTCCTATTTTACAGCTGACAGAGTTGCCTCCTAGATAGTGAAGGCAGGGTCTCCTTGAAGCACCTAGACTTAGGACAGCCATGTTGGTTTTCTTAACTCATTTCAGGAACTGCTGAGTCAAACTCTACTTTTGGTCAAACCAGACTGTTAGGGAAACTCCCTTAAAATAAATAATAAGCTTGAGTCTTAAGTAATAAAGCTTATTTTATCTTTTTAATTAGAGCAATTAGTAGGTAAGATTGCTTTGATCTCCTTTACAATTGACACTTTGTTCCCTTTTAGTTACTTTGTAGGTATGTGTGGTGATGGAGCCAATGACTGTGGGGTAAGTAGCTGCCAATGTGGGGCCATCATCTTGTCCTCAAGTGTATTTGCTCCAAGCCCAATAAGAGATAGCATCTCTGGGGTTATGTACCATCTCCATTCCTCTTGATGGAGAAACTGATGGGGAGGATTTGGGAAAGGTTTGGACCAGAGCCACACAATGACTCAATGACCAGTATGGACTGAATGGGGTAGAATTTGGCTCGGATTCTGAACTTCTTTGGCTAGGTGTCAGAGTGACAGCTCTTTCTTATGTAGTAGGCAGAACAAAGTATAATCATCTTCTGGCCAGAGCTTGGGCCTACAAACCACCTTGTAGCTGGATTAACTAGCCTTTCTTACGCAGCCTCAGGAAAGATGTATGTCAGTAGTCAATAAGCTGACTCTTTGCTTTCAGGCTTTGAAAATGGCTCATGTGGGCATCTCTTTATCAGAGCAGGAGGCGTCTGTGGCTTCACCTTTCACCTCTAAAACTCCAAACATTGAATGTGTACCTCACCTTATCAAGTAAGTAGGTACTTTCCTCCAGCATTGTTTTAACCTCTCTTGACTTTTAGGTGTAGATCCCTTTATTCTGCAAAAACCAGGGAAAATGTATGTCCCTGGGTGGAGAGGGTGCTTTGTGGGAGAAAGCAAAGATTCTACTTTGGAGTGGATTTACCTTCCGGGAAAGCAGTGGCATTTCTAGTGAAAAATCACTGAATAGATTATTTTTAGAAGATTGAAATCTGGAACTTGCTGCTGCTTTGAAAATGTTAATCATACTCTCAGTATTGTTCTGAATATACCTCCTTAGATACTTTCTTAATGGAGGATTTACAGAAACCCTCTCCTCCCTACCTGTCTTCCTTTCCTCTTGTGTCTTTAAAGTTCTTTGGAATATCCTTCCTATCTCTGGTTTCCAGAATATTTATTCATCTTTGCTGCTTCTACTACAGTTTCCCTTGGTGCTTCGTTCTCCTCCCCCATCCCAGAATATGTACTTCTGTTGCATTTTGTTTGAATAATAGAGATGGTGAGCATTGTGGCTGCTTTCGGTCATTATAACTAGTATGTGTTCACAGTTTATAAAGTGCCAGTCTGGAATTATAGGGATGGTCACTATTCCTTTTACAAAGAACCTGAGGCTCTGAGAACTTGAGGTAGCCAAACTCACTGCCATGTAAGATTGAAGATTGTATTAGAATTAATTTTGCTTCTGTGTGTTTTATGTACAAGCGTCATACTCTTTCCACCACATTAAAATAATGTTTTGACTAGCTCCTCCCCATTTAAAAAAATGTATTCATGCACTCAACAAATATTTATAAAGCAGGGACTCAGTTCCCAGAACTGTTGGGGGCACTGGGAATCCAGAAGCAAATAAACATTCCTTGATCTCACACAAAGCTTTCTTCTGGTGAAGAAGCCAGGCAATAACAGATAAATATACAGATAAATCAGGAGTAGTGTGAAAAGTCATGAGATAGCTCAGGTGGTGGAATCAATTTCTTCAGATGTGGTTGTGTCGGGGAGCCTTTCTCAGGAGGTGAGAGAGGAGGAGAAACCACCTTCTAGGTGGAGTTAACTACAGCAGCAAAGCCCCAATACAGGAAAATGTCTGATTTGAGGATCAGGTTTTGGAATCCCAGGAAACTAATCCAACCAGAAGTAAATTTAAATTCTTCTTTTTTTTTTTTCCCCAAAATGAAAGAGATAAAAGTGATATTTGATAAGTAATCTATTTTAAGCTTTAAATTTATACCATTTACTCAAAATCAATCAACAGTAACATAAATGAACATGCTCATTGATTCCAGTCTCTTTAAGTTGGATGCAAGCCTCATTTGAATGTACATATTATTTTAGCTCAGTTTTAGAAAAAGTTGGGACTGCCAAATGAAATTTGAATGAGATGTTTGCAAAACCCCTGAAGCACCTGGAGCATGAAAATAGCCCCCAAACCTGCAATCCTTATTTAAATTCCTTGGTTCATAGATGAAGAAACTGTGACCAAGAGAAGGAAAATCAACTTCCAAGTCACATTAGTGAATGATTATGAACTCTGGGACTATTTCTCAAGTCTCCTACTCGGAGCTGAAATAATGCCCACAGACAGGACAAAAGTAACTCCATATCTGGGCTTCAAAGCTTGACCAATGGCCTGTGGACCCTGGACTGAAATTAGTCTTCATTGAAAATCTAGCATACCGACCACTGATTCCCACTGACTCAAGACTGTCCAGTCTGTTAGACAAACAATCAAATTATCAGGCTTTGATTTTTTTCTTCTGAGCTCAGCTAAACAGCACAGGATAACTGACCTCATTTCCTCCTGTGATTTTCATTTCATTACTTTCTCATTTCTTTTCTCATGCAGGGAAGGCCGTGCAGCTCTCGTCACCTCATTTTGCATGTTTAAGTACATGGCTCTGTACAGCATGATTCAATATGTTGGTGTTCTGCTGCTCTACTGGGTATGATTGGGACCTAGTCTCTTGGTTAGTGAGAGCTGAAAGTAGTGGTCACTTTCAATCTGTAATGCCTTTTAAAGAAAGAGTGCAAATAGGATATTTCAAGCTTCCTTGGTAACTCAGATGGTAAAGAGTCAGCCTACAATGTGGGAGATCTGGGTTCGACTGGGAAGATCCCCTGGAGAAGGGACAGGCAACCCACTCCAGTATTCTTGCCTGGAGAATTCCATGAACAGAGGAGCCTGATGGACTGTGGTCCATAGGGTCGCAAAGAGTCGGACATGACTGAGCGACTAAACACACACAACTAGCTTACTAAATTCCTGAAAATTTAGCAATTGACTTTGATGAGTTAGTACAAAGCAGCATATCACTGATTCCTTGAATATAGGGATTTGAAAATAGGCATATCATATCCCCCAAAGTACATAGATCTTGTGATAGCTTTTATTATTTAGCAAAATATCAAAGAAGGAAAGACATACCTAGTATTAATGTTAGTGAACTCAACCTATAGGCTTCTTCTATTGACTAACACTGAGAAAGGGAATTCCACTTGTGCTGAAGGTATCCAGATTCATCTCTATGTCTTACCCTCTTGCTCCAGGGTTGAAGGTTTTACTTCTGTTAGTTTCAGATTGTATCAGTCCTTTTCCTTTCACTGATGAATGGGCTGAAAAAGAAGAGGCTCATTACAGAGATCTGGCTGTATTTTGGAATCCCAGTAACTCATTAGCCTCAAAAGTAGAGTTAAAAGTAGAGATAATGGGTAATCATTATTGCCTTTTCACGAAGGGGTTGGGGGGCAAGGAAGCAAGTTCCTTGAAATCAATAAGACCTGAATATTTTTTTCTTAAGAATATCAGCATGCTTTATCAGGACTTTCTAACAACACCCAAGAATGCAAATCATGGGTTTAGTTATTCTTATTTTCCATTGATGAAATTTAGGTAAGATCACCCCATTTCTCATTTACCATTTAGAAAGTCCTATTTTGTTGTGCTAGACCAAACTCCAATCTTTCTGATAACAAGTAGAAAAGAGAGAAAAGATGAATCTAGTAGGGTGAGGTGTTCCCCTCAACAAGGAGTGACAGAGATGCTCAAAGGACCAGCCCAGAAGGCACACAGCGGTGTCCCTACTGATTAGGGAGAAGTTCACAGGCTTGTCTTTGGTACTCTTGCTGACATGACCATGCCCCTGACCATATCGCCTTGGTCTTCTAATTGAAAATCCTATGTTGCTATGACAAAATGAGTGCAGTTTATATCACATTTCATCCAGAAGGTTCTAACTTTTTTGAGCGACTTTCATTTTTATTTTCAGGAGACAAACAACCTTTCAAATTACCAGTTTCTGTTCCAGGATCTGGCCATTACAACTATTATTGGTGTAACAAGTAAGACATCTTTTAAATTTTCTTCTCAGAGATGCTCCCCTGCACCTGTGTCCCGCTCTCCCTGCAGGGTTGTTTCACCATGAGAGGTAGTCGCTATAGCAGCAGTGATGCGTGACTTGTTCGAAAAGGGATATAGTCTGCAGGGAGAGAAAGAGGAAACAGAATCTTCAGTTTTAAGTGTTGAAACAAGGTGTTATCCAAGGAAAAGCTGGCTAGTTATTTTACTGTTTTTCACAAAATATAGAGCTTCTAGACAAAGGGTCGCTAAACATTTAAAATGAAAAAAAGCACTTTGAAAATCAGGAACACTGACTTCTATGTGCTTTTAAGTATAGTTATGGCCCAAATGTGCCCAATTTATAGAAGCTAAATGGCTTTCGTGGTTTCTATTTCCAATCCTAGCCTCTCAGGATTTAGAACAGAGATTAAATGTAATCTTGCCATTATGCTACTCTCACCCACCACCTCCAACTATCAATAATATATGAATTGTCTCCCCAGTTTCCCTGATGTGGGATTTTTTCCCTAACCTGAGCACTAACCATCATCTTGACCATATTCTTTGCTTTTCTCTGTTACATATAAATGCCACCAGTTCCACTTGTACTTTTAATCCTACCTGCCCCTACCTCCTAAAGGATTTTGTTTCTGTAAAAAATCTTTTTTTCCACCATCAACTTTTCTTTGGTCTACTTGATCATTCCAGTCAGTGTATACATGTATATTTTTTATCTTCTTTCTTTAAAGAGCTCTTGCATGACCCAAAATCCACCATAAGCTGCTGTCCCCTTTCTTGTCAAACTTCCCAAATTGTTGAGTAGACCAAATTTGTACACTGCCATCTCTAATTCTACAGTCATTTGTTTCAATCAGCCAGATTCTAACATTTGAGGGAATGGATTTGGATTCTGAACCTGTGCTGTTGCTTGGTAGGAGGAGTTGGTGTCCTGGCAAATATTTAACAACCAGCTCTTCAAAAATTGTATATATACATGTATATATTTGGGCTTCCCTTGTGGCTCAGCTGGTAAGGAATCTGCCTGCAATGAGGGAGACCTGGGTTGGATCCCTGGGTTGGGAAGATCCCCTGGAGAAGGGAAAGGCTATTCACTCCAGTATTCTGGCCTGGAGAACTCCATGGACTGTATAGACCATGGGGTCGCAAAGAGTCGGAATCGATTGAGTGACTTTCACTTCACTTCATGTACACACACACACACACACACACACACACACACACACACACACACACTTGTATATATATATATATGCATATGCATATAAGTTTGGGCTTCCCTGGAGGCTCAGGCAGTAAAGAATCCACCTGCAATAAAGGAGATGGAGGTTTGATCCCTGGTTCGGGAAGATCACCTGGAGAAGGGACTGGCTACCCACTCCAGTATTCTTGCTTAGAGAATTCCATGGACAGAGTAGCCTGGTGGGCTACAGTTCATGGGGTTGCAAAGAATCAGACACAACTGAGGGACTAGCACTTTCATGCATATAAGTTTACTATAAGCTTTCAAGAAGAAAAATAAGTAGTGAACAATTTACAAATAATAATAAAATATACATTACTCTTTCTTGCAAATTCCATTTAACCAGTTGATTCTCACAGAATGCTTTAACTGAGTTTCATCAAAATCTTGTATCCTTAGTCACTATACGGCTGTGATTGATGACTGAAATAGTTCCAATGTGAATGTTGGTTGATGTTTTTCTTTTCCTGGATGAGCAAAACCACAAAGCCTTATGCTGAAACTTTAATCATCATGTGATTAAACTTTAATCACAGCCCATCAGTCATGTGAGCTACTCGTTTGCTAATTTGACTAACAATTCCTGAAAACTGGAAGGTTATTTCCTGAGTTAAAAAACAATTGTTCATGATGTAACAGCTGCAGCTGTGACACACTTTTAAGTTCAATCTCCATTGTTAACTTCACGAACAGAGATAATGCTGAAAGGTAGTAAAATCATTAGGACATTATCAGTTTTGAGTATTCATTATCTTTGTTTTTAAGATATTTATTTAATTGCTCTTATATATAGTTTTCTTTTAATAATGGCTGTGTTTAATAACTGACTTTTGAACTTGGCAGCAGTTGGCTCTTGTGGTCTTGTACGAGTGTCTCCAGCCACCTCTGGCTGGGAGGGTCCACATTACTCATGCATTCAAAAATACCAGAATATACATACTACTGTATGTGAAGTAGGTAAACAACAGGGGCCTACTGTATAGCACAGGAAACTATACTCAATATCTTATAATGAAGTATAATGGAAAAGAATTTGAAAAGTGTGTGTGTGTGTGTGTGTGTGTGTGTGTGTGTGTGTGTAACTGAACCACTTTGCTGTACTAGCTAACACAACACTGTCAATCAACTATACTTCATTTAAAAAGGTGTGCCAGTCTTAGCTTGCCCCTTCCACATGGCTCCTGGTCTTGCTTTAACACTATTTCCACTATTTCTTCTAATACCATCTCATCATCATATTAACAGCTATCACACCAACTTATCATTAAAAAAATTTGCTCAAAAGCTCTGCTTTCAGAGAACAGACTCAAGGAGAGTAACTATTGTGTACTGTCCACACCTCTGAGGCACTTCCTCAACACTGCTCTTGTCAAGCCCACCAAGGACCTCCTTGCTGTCAACAGTACTGATCACTTCTCTTTCCTCACTGTACTTGAATCTCTCAACAGCACTCTCCTTCTTTAAAAGGTTTCTTCTCTTGGCTTTTGTGATGCCACGTACTCCTGAGTTATCTATTGCTTTAAAGAATACAGCGTGCCCATTTCTTTTGCTGGCCTCTGCTTCTTTGAGTATGTGTGTGTGTGTTTATGTGTGCTTAGTCGTGTCCGACTCTTTGCGACCCCATGGACTGTAGCCTGCCAGGCTCCTCTGTCCATGGAATTTCCCAGGCGAGAATACTAGAAGAGGTGGATGTTTCCTATTCCAGGATATCTTCCTGACCCAGGGATCAAACCTGCATCTCCTGCGTGCCCTGCATAGGCAGGCGGATTCTTTACCACTGTGCCACCTACCTGTGCTCTGACTTTCAGAATGTGCCAAGGCTTCCTTGTTCTTAGGTTCGCTTGTCTTTTCAATCTACACCATCTCCCAAAGTGATTTCAACCAACTCTATGAATTTAATGTCACCCATATGATGATGAATCCCAAATTTGTGTCTCTAGCCTTGATGTCTATCCCAAGCTCTGGAAATGCGGCTGCTAAGCATCTAATCTTAGCTATTTAACAGTATGGAGACTTCAGAGGCCCAAACAGAACATTTTATTTCATCAGATCTGAGAGTCAACAAATTATTAAATACTTACTGAGTATCTGGTTTTTACTACTTACTGTAGTAGGCAATTGAAATACTTCAGTGGAAAAGAAATAAAAGTTCTTTTCCCCATGAAATTTACATTCTATTAAAATAATGCCACAATCTAACAAGTTGTTCAAATTGAAGACCCAGAGTCATCCTTAATTTTCCTTTTTTCTCCACAGTTACATATAATATATCTGCAATTCCTATTGGCTCTGCCTCCAAAAAATACCCTGCATCCCTGCTCGCCATCCCGTGTAGCTACTGTCACAAAGCCATGTCACCTCACTTAAGGATTTCTGTGATAACCCTCACAATTGATCTTGCTTCCATTCTTGCTGCTTTCTCCTCACCCCAATTTACCTTTTACACAGTAGTGAAAGTGTTACTTTTTACATATAAATTTTGTTGTCATCCTTTCCATTTCCACTAAATCTGAAATCTTATGTGATCCGGCTCGTGCCTACTTCTCCAAATTCACCTCTAACCATATTGCAACTCACTTCCTTGTTCTAGACACCCTGGTTTTACTGTCTTGTGAACATTGCCAACTGTGGTCACCTCAGCATCTTTTTTTTGTGTGTGTGCTATTTTCTTTGCCTAAAATACTTTCCCAGTAGAACTGCCTATGGCTTTGGCTTTTTCTTAAGAGTCAGATCTTAGCTTAAATGTCACCATCTCAGAAAGGTCATTCAAATAGTGACCAAGCCAGTTATTCACCATCACTCATTCTGCTTTGTTGTTTTCATGCTACTTTCCGCAATCTGAAATTATGGCATTAATCTCTGTTTTTATTTGTTTTTGCCTGCTTTCCTTCTCTCAGGGTGTACACTGCCTGAGAACACCTTCTCTATCCTGATCACTGCTATATTCCCAGTACTTCTAACAGTGCCTGACACATCAAAGGAGCTCATTAAATACCTGTTAAATCTACCATAAGAACATTCCTGGACAGTCCTTACTGTTAACAGAGTAAATCCTTCCATCAAGCCAGCTCTGTCTCTCTGTAACTTTCACCCATCTCAGTTCTCAGTTCTGCCATTTGGGAAGACAGAGAATAATCTGATTTTTCTGCCGAAATAGTCCTTCAGATATTTGAAAACAGCTCTCATTTTCTTTTGTGATTCTTCTGTCTCCCATAACAAGCATTTCCAGATTTTTATCTATTTTTTGATAAATGTACTTGACTCTTTACTGTTCTTATGATTGATTAATGATTTCATTGTGAAAATAAAATGGAAAACATTACAAGATATAACAAAGAAGAAATCCACCTATATTCTACTATACAGAGCTAACCAATGAAGGCATTTTGACATATTTCCTTCCAATCATATATATGTATATACATATACATGTATTTGAATTATGTTTTCTATATTGTTTTGCATCCTGATGCTTTTTGTTTACCTTTATGCCCACTTTTTAATGTCATTAAATATTTTCAACCTTTTTGATTGTATTAATTATACAAATATAAAATTTGCCATTTTTACCATTTTAAGTATACAATTCAGGTACATTAATTACCTTCACAACAGTGTTCAACCATCACCACTATCTGTTACTCATTTTGTATCATCCCAAATAGAAGCTCTTTACCTAATAAGAAATAATTCATATTGCCCTTCCATCCAGTCTCTCATAACCTCTGCTCTACTCGCTGTCTCTATGAATTTGCCAATTCAAAATGTTTTGAATAAGTTGAGCCATTCAATACGTGTCCCTTTGTTTCTGGCTTATCTCAACATAATACTTTCATATCATCTATGTTGTAGCATGCATTAGAACTTCATTTTTTTTATGGCTGAATAGTATTCCATTATATATAGGTATATATCACATCTTGTTTATCCATTTATGTTGATGTGTTGAAACACAATTAATTTTTTTTTAATGTGTTGATCCTGCAACATAGCTGAATTCATTTTTTAACTTTAGTAGTTTTCATGTGGATTCTTTGGGATTTCCAAAATATAGGATCATATCACCTGTGAGTAGAGATTGTTTTACTTCTTTCATCCAATTTGAATGACTTTTATCTATTTTTCTTCTCTAATTGCTTTAGATAGAATTTCCAATGCAGTGTTGAATAGCAAAGGTAAACGTGGGCATCTTTGTTTTCTTCCTGATCTTAAGGGGAAAGCTCTCAATCTTTCACCCTTGGGTGTGATGCTAACTGTAGGTCTCTTATTATATAATATATAATTATAGGGATTACATGTAATGAGATAAATGTATGACAATCTAGTTGAATAGGTACATTAACATTAGTAGCAGGCAAAAACTCTGCTGCCTTATAGCTCTGTCTCCTTTTATATGGTTATCACAAATTAAATCTTTATCCATTTTGTGCTCAATAACATACATATATAATTATTTCTATGCATTTCTCTTTTAGATCATGTAGAAATAAAAAATTATGTTAAAAAATAAAATTGGAATAATATAGGATTTTATATTTGTCTCAATAATTACCTTTACTGCTGTCAAAAATGAGTATGTCAATAAAGAGAAGTTATTAAAAAGGGTTCTTTAAAAAGAATGTTGTTTTGCTTCATTTTAAAATTTTTATCTATTAATACCCTCCTTTTGCACATATTGGAGAAGGCAATGGCACCCCACTCCAGTACTCTTGCCTGGAAAATCCCATGGACAGAGGAGCCTGGTAGGTTGCAGTCCATGGGGTCGCGAAGAGTCAGACATGACTGAGCGACTTCACTTTCACTTTTCACTTTTATGCATTGGAGAAGGAAATGGCAACCCACTCCAGTGTTCTTGCCTGGAGAATCCCAGGGATGGGGTCGCACAGTCGGACACGACTGAAGTGACTTAGCAGCAGCAGTAGCAGTTTGCTCATGTATTATTTGCCTGACTTTGTTTAGTTTTTTAAGCATATTAAAGACAGTTGTTTTTGAGTCTTTTCCCAGTAAGGCCAATGTTTGGGCTTTCTCAGAAATAATTTCTGTCAGTTTATTTTATTTCATTAAATATTATAATGTTGTAACTCTGGAAATCATTCCTTCCCTTTCCTAGGTCTTGATGTTTTTTGTTTCGCTGCTTTTTGATGGCTGCAGTAGTCCATTTATTTAGTAACTTTTCTGAGCTATTTTTTCAAAGATTTGGATCAGTTGTCACATGTAGTCAATAAAATCTCTATTGCTTTAGCTTTTGTTCAACTAATATTTTGATGGAAATATCCATGAGTTGAATTCCATGACATGAACAAAGAAATACCTCTCCCAGTATTACAGACTGGTTCTGTACTGAGGCACTTCAACACATTACCAAGCTTGTGCTGAGCTGAGTGATTATTCAGTAAAAACTTAGGGTCTTTTCTGGTCTTTCCTGACCGTTCATTTTGGCATGCACATGACTTTCTACATTCTCCAAAGGCACGAGTACTTTTGAATACTATAATTTTCCAAATAAATGTTCCTTAACTTTTCTTTCTAAGCCACAAATGGTTATTTTATGTCTCAACTGCAATTTTTTGTTCCCTGTGACTGTGGGTAGCTTGTTAGCCTTACAGTACTTTCAAGGAGTGTATGCTGCTTTTCTGCCTTTACTAAGTTTTGTATTAGATGAAAGAGAGAGAAATACCTTGCACAGTCCTCAGGTAGTCCCCAGATAGGTTAGAACAGACATACGTAGTAACTTGTCTATAAAGTCTGCTTTTCCCTTCTATAACCAGGGGCCAGGATCCCCTGCTGGGAATGCAGACAACCTTGTTCACAGTTGCCAGTAAACTAAGGAGGGAGTGGGGCAAGGGCAGGTGAAAAATGGCACAAAGCTTTCCTCCCATTTTTAAGCTAGCTTTTTCTTGATTCAGTATCTGCTTGATTGCTAGAGACTTTTGTCTGTTTTTCAGAGTTCTGACAAGGTTGGTTCTGACAGCTTCCTTTTGTCTTTCAATGTTTCTGTGAAGGGATGAGATCTTGGAACCACCTAATCTGCCATTTTGCTAATGTCATGCCTTATTTTGCTATTAGTATTTGAAAGCATTACTACTTAGTGATTACATGTTGTTTCATTGTAGAGATGTACCATAATTTATTGTAAACAATGCTGTGATGAACATCTTCCTACATCTCTGTTTTTTTAGCTTAGGATAAATTTCCAGAAGTGGAATAGCTATGTCACAAGTTATGAACATTTTACAGTTTCTTCATATTTATTGCCAAATTGCCCTGCAGAAGGTATTTTTGTGTCAATTTATGTTTCCACAAGCAGTATATGAGAGTGCTCATTTCATCACTTCCTCATCTATAATTTAATAGTTAGCCTATTCATTAGGGGGAAAAAAGGTATCTCGTGGTTGTTCTATGTCTTCTCTTTCAAGAATTCCTCATGTGACTTAAGTTTGCATACATTCATTGTTTTATTCCTTCCGTTTGCGATATATTCCAATTTGTCAGTTTCTTCAAATATGTGGGACCAAGAAGTTATACTATACTTCTGATGAAGAATACAAAAATTGCCTCCTGTCATATACCATATAAAACCTGAATTTATTTTGTAGTGAACTTGAACGGTGCCTATCCCAAGCTGGTGCCTTTCAGACCAGCAGGACGGCTGATCTCCCCACCTCTGCTGCTCTCCGTGATTCTCAACATTCTTCTCAGCCTGGCCATGCAAATTGCGGGCTTCATTCTGGTTCAGAGGCAGCCTTGGTATTCCATGGGGATGCACAGGTATGATCACAGCCTTAGATTCTCACATTCCAATTTCTATCAAATGTCATCTGGCCCATACGTCGAGAGGCAAATGGATCTTCATTCTGCTAAAGGTTTTGGCTTCCTTGAGGCCCTTGGCACACAGAGTGTGCATCTCTATAACACTATTTGGTAGCTTCGATCATTGGTATTTCTCTTTACTCATTTTATATGATAGTGAACTATGACCATCTTTTATATCTAAGGTGAGCATACATTATAGTTTAGCTAGGCAACCCTATTTTAAGCTTGATAACCCAATGAAATGGTTAAATTTTTTCCTTTCCTATTGATATCTGTGCCTGTTGGACGATCAATTGTACAGTCACCCTTCTTGTACATGTTCAGAAATCTTAAGCAAGCAGAGGAAAGATTCATGACTTACATCTTTTTCTCCCACATAGGTTTAACACATGATTCATGCCCAATCAATTTATAGAATAAGTAACTTTTTGAACATGTTTATCTATCTATCTATCATCTATTCATCTACCCAAAATATAGACATACACATGCTGATTTCTTTCTCTTGTACTTTTCAGTATATTCTTTCCCAAAGTGTAGGCAGTTATAGAAGACTTGGGGGGCACAGAGTCGTGTAAATACATATGCTTCAGAAGGGCTTGTCATCTCACTTCATTAGCCTTTTTGGTTTCCTTTTTAGTGCCTGCACAGTGCAAAATGACACCATTTCAAAGTTAACCATTTCTCCAACTCCTCCAGTAAAGAATGGAACTAATGGTGTCTTCACAAGTTTTGAGAACACTACTATATGGTTCTTGGGAACAATCAACTGCATCATTGTGGCTCTTGTCTTCTCTAAAGGAAAACCATTTAGGCAGCCCACATACAAAAACTGTGAGTAGAATTGTGCCGAATCAGAGGAGAGAGGTCATTCTTTGGAGAGGAGAACAGACATGCCTCTGGCTCGCTCAAGGTGCAGTTGCAGAGTTGGTGCTCATCTAGGGTCTTCTGACTTCCACTCCAGGGCTCTGTAAACACATGCAGCTTCATCTCCTGGTCCTTTGCTACCTCCGTCAAAGCTGCATTAAATGCTAGAATTTCTTAATCCACCTCTTCCCCTCTCTAGAAATGTCTCTAGGCATGTTTTCATGGGATTACTCTAAATTGGGAACCTTGTGCATGTGTGTTCAGTCGTGTCTGACTCTGTAAAATCCCATGAACTGTAGCCCATCAGGCTCCCCTGTGCATGGGATATGCTCGGTAAGAATACTGGAGTGGGCTGCCATTTCCTTCTCCATGGGATCTTCCTGACCCAGGGATTGAAACTGCGTCTCTTGCATCTCCTGCATTGGCAGGCAGATTCTTTACCATCAGTTGGGAAGACACATTTAATTCTCTGCTTATCAGAATTCATCTCAGAGGAGGTGAGAGGAAGGATTACAGCCCTCAATTGGACATGTCTACTGACATGTACAGTACATAGTCAGGTGGTCTGTGTGATTGGCAGTTCTGGGAGCAGGTTCAGCCTGCGGGATCTTTACTATAGACCATTGAGGCTGATGACCAAAGTACCTCTCATCTCCTTACAGTCTGGGCTGGGGGTGAGGGAGCATGTTAGAAGATGTGAGTGATCTGGTAAGAGACATATATTTATATAGCATCACTCCCCCTCTAAGTGGGAAAATTTAGAAGCAGAATTTGGAGAATCAATATCCTCATATAAATCTGTTCAGAGAAAGTTATTTTGCTCTTCTTGGGGTGAGGAAGCCGTGGAATGCTGACCTCCACATGACTGCAATTTAAACATTTCCTGTTGCTGCTGTCCTATTTACAGCCCTCCCTTTTTCCAGAAAAGGATTTGTATTTGCAAATGATTTGCATTAAAGAGACTCGGATATTTGGGTATCCCCAAGGCATTTATTGAAAATGTATTTTGTCAATATTACCCTGTATGTTAATATTTCCCATTTTTATTAATTAAAACATATAGCAAGCATGCTAAAATTTCCACTTAACTCAAGGGCATGCAAAAAATTGTAGAAGTGAGACTCATTTCATAGAAATGAGTACTTTTCATCTATTATGCGTATTTGGATGTAGAAATCAAGTAAATCTAATCAGTGTTAATCAGCATATGTCTGTCAATGGATGTGAGACTCTCAGATTTCTCTAAATGATAACTTGTATTCTTATTTCCTCAGATATATTTGTCCTTGTGCTGGTCGTACAGCTGAGTGTGTGTCTATTCATTCTATTTGCTGATATTCCAGAATTATATAGGCGCCTGGATGTAAGTCTTATCTCTGGGATATGGTGATATTTTATAGTTATCTAAAACCTTGACTTCAAAAACTGGGCTGCAATTGCAATTGACATGGATTCTTGACACATTATTCTTTTGAGATGGGAGGGTTAAAAAGAATGCTGAATTTATTCATTTTTTAAATTTAAACTAGTCAGGAGATGAAATTTTATCTAGTCTTTACTTCAAGTATTTAAAAAACATTGAACACTTTACCTTTAAAAGATCCCTGTAAGATTGGAAATTCTATTTATACATTTCCTTTTTCAAATGTGAGAGAATTTTTCCTAAATAGTTTTGTTTTGAAGCTGTTTAAACAGTTTTGCCTATAACAATTTTGGGGTTAGTTCTCAAATCTGTATTTACATCTTTTTAAAACATCTTTAAAACATGTTTTTCTGTATGTACATACTTAATGTATTCAAAACTTTTCAAAGATCCATATCTTATCTCAAGAACTCTACATTTTGTAATTTTGAGACAACTTTGAAACTCTATAAGAGACAGAAATTTTACATAGTCAAGCAAGGGAAAATGTATATTTTGATTTATTCTAATTTTTTCTTCTTTTGAATTAGAAGTTAACTATTAATAAATATCTTTTAGACCAATAAATAGAATACAGAAGAGATGATAAAAAGGAACTGAGCTTTTAGTTCTTTGCAAAATTGCCAGTCTGTTTCTCCATCTCAAAGATAAGTTTCATGAGGGCCAAGATCCCATCTTATTCATTCTTGTATTTCCAGTGCCCCTGGCATAGTGAATGGTACATAATGGCAATGACAGATGACTGATCATTGTAGATCAGGTTCCTAAATGTAGACAAGCCTTTGAAGTACATAGTGCATTCAAAACCAGCAACACCTTCACAAGCCCACAGTGACATCTGACATATATGCTAATATCTACATTCAGTTTTTCATTTTTATAGTTGTATTACTATAGTTAACAGTACAATGGTATTCAGGCACTAGATTAGGTACTCATGGAGATAAATAGTCTTTGCCCACCGGCCTTCTAAGTGAGTTAAAATTCCTTAATCCTGCAGAAGTTATAGGTTGGGACATGTTGAATTTAGTTATACTCTTTAATAATAAAGGGGCTTCCCTGGTGGCTCAGCAGTAAAGAATTTGTCTGCCAATGTAGGAGACGCAGGTTTGATCCCTGGGTCAGGAAGATCCCCTGGAGAAGGAAATGGCAACCCATTCCAGTATTCTTGCCTGGGAAATCCCATGGACAGAGGAGCCTGGTAGGCTACAGTCCATGGGATCTCAAAGAGTCAGAAACAATTTAGTGGACTAAACAACAACAAAATAGTGAAAACTCTTTTGCATGACTTCAAAAGATTGTGCAAAGAATTATTCTTCACATTAAAAATAATTTTTTTATTATTTCATAAAATTATGGGTACATTTTAGAAAATAAAACTATGCAGGTAAGGAAAATTATAACATTATTGAGTGGATCCTTCCATCTTTGAAAAATCATATATTATAAATGTGTATTTGACTGAGTTATGAAGTTTATTTTAAGTGGAATCCTGCTGCTTTGCAACCTAGTTATTGCTCATTTTTTAAAAAATTCATAATTTTTTTAAAATAGAGAAAACATTCTCATAGTTTAAAATTCAAAAGTTAGAGAAATTGTGTAGTGAAAATCTCCCTTGTCATCCTTGTTCCCGGGTTACCATTCCCTCTCTCTGGAGACAACTTACAATACCAGTTTACTTTGCATACTTTTGGATGTGTATTATACATGTGTATATATACATTTCTTATAGGTATATTCTACCATATTTTTACACAAATAATAGCTAACTATTACATTTGTCCAAATCGTCTGATATGGAGATGCCCAGGTGAGATGAGATGTATAAGAAAGTTGGAGAAATTACCCATAGAGGAAAGAGATTAGGCAGACAGTGAAGGTGGGGAGGGTGCCACACTATGATATGGGTCTGATCCCTCTGAAGGACAGAGAGATGGAAGGTGAGCTGAATGGGTCAAGTTTCAGACTGCAGCACAATTCCAGGAAAGTCAAGCCAAAGGTGCCCATCAGAGGTGTCTCACAAGAATGAGTGTAGGTAGAAGCCCTGGTGTCCTCACTTATTAACTCTGAGCAGACCATGCATGCAGAGTGTGGTCACAGGGTGAACATGGTGTAGATTCTAAGCCTGGTGGAAGTTGGAGTGTTTGCCTTTTATCCTCCAAGCAGCAGGAGATCCAGGTGAAGCATTTTCATGGCTTCCACAACCACATACACAATCCTGCACTTTGCTCTTTCCTGTAAAAGTATATTTTGGTGATTGCTGCATATTAGCACATAATGTTTGCTTATTCTTTTTTATGCTAATGTAGTATTTCAATGTCTATTTACATACACCATAATATATATGAGTCCCCTATTAACAAACATTAAATTGCTTCTAATTTTTCACTATTACCAGCAAAGCTGAAATAAAATAACTTACACATATATTATTTCAGCCATGTATATCTGTAAGAGAAATTCCTAGAAATGGATTTGAACTGCGAATTTTAATATCACTGCCCTTCATAGAGTTGTGCAGCTTTTATCCTCACCAAATTATAAGGCAATGTATGAGGCAGTGCCAGGTCCATAAGAGTATACTTGGCTTCGATTCACTCATTCATTCATTTGTTCATCCATTCAACATGAATATGTAAATATTCTGTGCCTGGGGAGAGATTAGGGAAGATAGAGAGAAAGAGGGGCAAAAGATAAGATGATAGGTTTCATCCCTGATTTCTGTATTGGTGAGAAGCCTTGTCATGACACAGCCTGGGAAGCTGTACGCACAGTCCTGAGGGGGAAACCCTGACTGAGGGCTCAAACCAGGACTCAGCTGAAGCGAGATATGACACTACAGAGAAGAGGTTTGACAGGTGTACCCTCAGAATCTCCTGGGAGTAGAGCCACATTCCTGTAATCCTCGTAAAAACAAATCAAAGCAAGTAAACAAAAAACACTTTGGGGACTTCCCTGGTGGTCCAGTGGCTAAGACTGTACTCCCAGTACAGAGAGCCTGGGTTCAATCTCTGGACAAGGAACTAGATTCCACATACTACAACTAAGACTCAATGCAGCCAAATAAATATAAATTTTAATAAAACCCAAAAAACCACTTTTACTATTTTTTTTTTGCAAAATAACGAAATTTATTTTAGAAAATTTAGAAATTACAGAGAGGTAAAAAGAAGAAAGAAGGAAAATAAAAGAAAGAAACAATCAGTCCCCAAGTCATTGGAATCATTGAGTGTAATCCTTCCATATTTTCTGTGCATTGATGCATAGACATACTTATGTATATAAAATGTATATGTATGTATATAAATATAATACAATGTACATGTCTATGCATGGGTTTATTGCATATGTAATTTGCAACCTATGAAAAAGTACACTATGAACAGCATGAACTTTTTGCAGCATGATTTATCTCCAAACTGATTGTACTTTATCTCCCACCAGCTGCTCTGCACTCCTGTCCTGTGGAGGGTCTACATTGTCATTATGCTCAGCTCCAATTTCATTGTGTCCCTTGTCGTGGAGGTAAGTGCCCTCGAGTTACTGATACCTGGTTGGGTTGGTGGGGGCCATTCTCTGGGAGTCCGAAAAGGAACAGTGTTAGCCAAAAAAGTTCAGCAATGCAAGGGGCTCGCTTGCTTGGCAACGTGAGCAATGATGGTTTCCTGTGATGAATTCTAAACGGGGCATTAGTTTTCCTGTCTGTAAAGGGGACCTGGGGAGGATGGAATAAGGTCTTATCCATATATAAAATTCACATATAGAGAGCCAACTAAGTTTATTTTTTGAAATTGAGATATGAATCACATATATTAGATTCACTTATTTAAAGTGTACAGTTCAGTGGTTTTTTGGTATGTTCACTGAGTTGTGTAACCACCACCACTTTCTAATTCCAGAACATTCTCATTATCCCAAAAGAAATCCCATACCCATTAGTGGTTGCTTCTTATTTCCCCTTCTTCCTCCTTCACCCCCTGGTAACAATGTGTCTACTTTCTGTCTCTATGAATTTGCCTATCCTCGTCATTTCGTAGAAAGGAGATCATATGATGTGTGGCCTTTTGTGTCCAGCTTCTTTCCCTGAACAACTTGGATCATTTTCACTTTACAGATGGGAAATGAGATTCACAGTAAGCTTTTCCCGACTTTTACTCTTTATGCTCCATTTCCTCAGTAAAATGAGCTGGTGCTCCCCTCCCCTCTTGCCACGTGCTTTACTCACTCCTTCTTCAGTACCATCAGACAAAATCTCCAATTCTTAAGGCTTACTCTCAGGGAGAATTAAGGCATCCAGTTTGCACCCCAGAAAAGGCATCCAGTTTGAAGGAGGATGAGTTATAAGACTCCATCTGTCCCCATCCTGCTCTCGCAAACCCAGGATGGTTCCAGTGAGGGGGATTCATGGTGAGCTGGGGGCCCCAGGGCCTGACGTCCCTGCAGTGTCTCGTAAGCACAGAGCCTTCTTTACTGAGCAGAGTGAAGGCCGCACAGCAGCTGGTGGCAGAACAGGACATAGAATTAGGGTAGGGAGCCTCTCTCTATATGCTAAACCAGGGCCTCCCAAACTTGAGTGGGCATCAGAATTCCCTGGAGGGCTCGTTAGAACACAGATTGTCCAGCCCTGCCACCAGCATTTCTGATTTGGTAGGTCTGCAGTAAACACAAATTTTAGTTTTTCTAGTAGACTGCCAGGTCATTCTGATGCAGCTGACTCAGGAACCGCAGTAAGGAGCCCTATGCTAAACCATACGGTCCCCAAAGCCACCAGATTAATCAAAGAGCATCACCAGGAGAGTCCTCTTAAGGAGTTGCAAAAAGATAGTCCTTGCCCTTTAAGCGATAATCTTATGTATAGATCTTATTCCTGTCCATGATCACTTTATTTCCTCTGTTTCAAGTATCTTTCCCCATTTCTGCATACTGAAATACCATCCCATCCTCTGTGGCACAGCTGTGATATTATCCCGTCTATGAATTTTTCCTGATGCATGGATCAGTTGGACGAGTAGCAAAGCTCAGCTCACAGTGGTTTAAACAATAAAGATATTTACTGACTCACTTAGCAAGAAGATTGGAAACCAGTGGCTTCAGATCTAGTTTAGGGTCTCTATGGCATCATTGGGAATCTGCGTTCTTCCACCTTTCTGTCTCACCATCCTTAGAAGTTGACCTTTCATATTTGTGCTTGTTGCTTATGGTGCTCAGCTTAGCTCCCATGTAGCTGTGTCAGTTGGGTTTGAGGTCTGTTTTCAGTGCAGGTAAAAAAAAAAAAAAAAAATGGAAGAAGAGGTACCAGCAAGCTTTTTTTCTCACAAGTATGAACCTTTTATCAGGGAACAAAAATTTTTCCTGCGGCTTACCAGTGAGCTTCCTCTCATGCCTCATTGCTTAGAACTATGTCTCATTGTCAGCTTTAGTAGAAAAGGATTCTGGTAAAGTGGATCTATGCCAAAAACTTAGACAAATTGTCCTGGACTAGTTATAATTTTTTTAAGGTGGCAAGGAGGAGCCAGGAGGAAAGTATTGCAGGGTAATCAAGCAACAAAGCCGTAATTCCCCTACAGAAAACCATTCTTCTTCAGTATATTTGCTGTTAAGAATATACTTGCAGGGTAGACTACTTGACTTTGAATCCTGGCTCCACCCTTTCTTGCTGGCTGATTTTGGTCAAGTTGCTACACTTACTCTGAGTCTCTGTTTCCTCATCTGCAAAATGATGATAATAATAGTAACTCATCTCATAGAGTTGGGCTTCCCAGGTGGCTCAGTGGTAAAGAATCCACCTACCAATACAGGAGACATGGGTTCTATCTCTGGCTTGGGAAGATTTCCTGGAGAAGGAAATGGCAATCCACTCCAGTATTCTTGCCTGGCAAATTGCATGGACAGAGGAGTCTGGCAAAGGGCTTCCCTCATGGCTCAGTCAGTAAAGAGTCTGCCTGCAATGCAGGAGACCTGGGTTTGATTGATGGGTTGGGAAGATCTTCTGGAGAAGTTTGGAGAATCCCATAGACAGAGGAGGTTGGAAGGCTACAGGCCATGGAGTCACGAGAGTCGGACATGACTTAGAGACTAAACCACCACCAGGTAAGCCTGGCAGGATGAGGTCAATAGGGTCACAAGGAGTTGGACACTACTGAGCATAAAGGTTTATTCAATTCTTAAATTTAAGAAGTGAGCCTGTCCACCTCCACACCCACTCCTCCACCCCCACCCCCACATTTGGAGAGGGTAATTTGATATGCACGAAACAAGTCTGGATGAAACCTTATTATACTTGCTAATCTCACGATCTAACCTCCTTCTTATAGGCAGAGGAGCTAATTTGGACAGCTTTAACAGCCTTCCTTGTATTACTTATGTATTTGTGTGGATATGTAAGTGTATATATATATATATATATATATATATATATATATATATATATATATATATATACGTGTGTATATATAGATATATATGAATTATTTGAATTGTTTATCAAAAGAGTTCATGTGATAAAATTTTTGTTGTTTCTTGTTTGTTTTTTAGAGAAATTGTAGATTATCAAGGCTTTGCTTTTGTTTCTCCTTGTGTATCTAATTTACAATGTAGAATGACAGGACAAATATCTCAGTGCTTTCTTTGGTTTCCCCTTTCAGAGCAGCAAAGTAATATAGGTTATCACATTTCTAGAATTGTAACAAAGTTCCAGATATGGTGGAGAGCACTAAAGTCTTTCTGTGTGTGTGTGTCTGTGTTGATTTGTTTTGTCTGAAGCCTGCTAAGATTTCCTGGATGTAAGTTAGATTTTAAAACCTTTAATTAAATACCCATGATCCTACCTTATCCTGGCTTTAAAGAGACCTACTGTTCTCTAGTTAATTAAGGAGGACAAAAAAACTTTGCTGTGGGAATGTAGAAGAACAGGTCTGGCGAGGTGTTTCCTAAGGTTTCCAAGATGCTGATGAGATGGCTATGCGAGTGTTTAACTGATCAGCAGATGATCAGTTTTTAGAGGAATATTCAGACTAACTCCTCTCTTTGGTTTCCATAAGCAGTGGACTCAGATGTCAAAGATGGGTGGATTTTAGGAAACCACTATCTCTAGCAAAATTCCTTGTAGAATCCTACAGAATTAACTCTTTCTGTTTAGCAAAAATACCACTGACAGACACCAAAACTAGTTCTAATTCTAAGGAACCTCTTAGGCCCTCATATTTTCCTCTTTGTTTCTTTCATGATAACTTCTAAAATGGTCTATCTCTGTGACCACATGTGATAAAACAATGAAATTAACATGATAACCTCTTAGGCACTATGTGTTATAAGTTATAACTTGGGCTCTATTCAAGGTTCAGTTTAACTCATGACATAAAATACTTTTGAAGAGACATATCTTTTGCTATCTTAGGAAAAGGATTGCAATGAAACATTTGTAGGTGAAGTTTAGAGGTTTATATGAAAAAGGCTGCAATGCCAAACCCTTTGTTAAATGAATAGTTCAGAAGAATGGTAAAGGGAGGCAGCTATGCCATGCCATGCCCTGCATTGTAACAGGAGTCATACAATCCCAATGACAAATCTAAGAGGACAGAATTATTATTTCTAATCACTGAGGCTCAGATGGGGTAATTAATTTGCACACAGGAGTTAGGTGTCAGAGCTGGGACTTAGATCCAAATCTGTCCAATTCCAAAACTGTGGCCCACATTCCCAATTTTACCTGTGTTCATGGTTACACAATGATATGCTGGGATGCACTTGGTTTCTGTACGGTCAATACTATTTGGTATTTTAAGTGTCATTTGTATTAAATCAGCAGCAGCATATTAAATCATGTATAGATGTGATATGGAGTAAACTGCAGCATTTAGATGCTTTTACTGTTTCCCTAATAGCTCAGTTGGTAAAGAATCCACCTGCAATGCAGGAGACCCCGGTTCAATTACTGGGTCAGGAAGATCCGCTGGGGAAGGGATAGGCTACCCACTTCAGTATTCTTGGGCTTCACCTGTGGCTCAGCTGGTAAAGAATCTGCCTGCAATGCGGGAGACCTGAGTTGGATCCCTGGGTTGGGAAGATCCCCTGCAGAAGGGAAAGGCTACCCACTCTAATATTTTGGCCTGGAGAATTCCATGGACTGTAAAGACCATGGGATTGCAAAGAGTCCGATACAACTCATTGACTTTCACTTCACATTTAAGATACACATGAAATTCAAAAGAAATTTCATCCTTGAGGCAGACTACCTCAAGCTATGTTTCTGTTTCAGAAACTCTCTTCCAGAAGTGTTTCTTAAATGTAAAAGTTTTAGAGGCCTTGACCTCTCGTGTGAAAACACCTTGGGAGGCAGAGACTCAAGATCTTTGTCAAGCTAGATTGAAGCAGTCAGTGTGGTAGTGCCTCATGAGGACTATATCCTGGAAACAACCTCTGATTGTAAACAATAACTCTTTTATTTTGCAGGAGGCCATTATTGAAAATAGAGCCCTGTGGATGACAATCAAAAGATGTTTTGGCTATCAATCAAAAAGCCAGTATCGGATATGGCAGAGAGCGTTGGCAAATGACCCCAGTTGGCCCCCAATAAACCAGACCTCCTACTCTGATATGCCAGGATGTGGCAGGGGAGTGTCTTACAGCAACCCAGTGTTTGAGAGCAACGAGGATCAACTATGAAGACAATGTGATATCCGAGTTTATATAACATAGAAACAATGACAAAAGGGACCAATTTCAGTTATTTTATTTTATTTTTTAAGCAACAAGACTCTTATAATATCAGCTGGAGGTTCTGGAATCAAAAACCTATCCAATTATGGTGGCAAATTAAAGTCTTTTTGATAAGATACTTTCTACAGAGCTGAACACTGCCCTAAAGAGAGCACTTTTCTCCTGACTTCTGAAAGTATTAGAGGTGTTCAATGACTCAAGAATAGCCCAGGGATGTTAATGGGCCAAGAGATTGCCTAGCTGAAAGAGAAGGAGAATATGTAATCTTTCTTCTTAGATAGTATATTTTTTAATGAGTTGAGGGAAAGTAGCATAAACTATAAACATGTTAAAGATCATTTTTGAATTCTTATTTCATTGATGGAAAAAAAAAAAAAAAAAGCTTGAGAACCGTCACACTGCTCTTTACTGTCTGGTTTTCTTTCCTTTGTGGTACTTTTCAGATCTGAGATGTTTTCTTCTATTTCTGGCCTCTCCTGTGTATTAGTAAGGATAGCTAAGTCAATGCAGTAATAACAAGCAACTCCAGTATTTCAGTGTCTTTACAGTCAAGAACGTCTTTCTTGATCCAGGTGACTCTTTAGAATAGCCCCTCTCAGGATGGTGACTGAGGAGGAACCATCCAATCTGATGGTTCCACTGACTCAACGCAAGGACTCCATGTATACTGAGATAGGGAAGGAAGATGGAGGCTCTTCACTGTGCCAAGGTGGCACACATCTCTCCCATCATCCACAATTCATTAACCGGGAATTAGGCAAAGGAGCTTGGAAGTATAGTCTCCTTGGGGCTGGCTTCATGGGTGTGCAATCTGGTGGTCAAACCAGAGCTCAGAAATGTCCCATTCTTGGTTTAGTACTCACTGTTGCCATCTTGAAATTCTTAATTTTTTAACAAGCATACGCACAAATTGTCTAGTTGGTCTGGCTTATATTCCTGGGAAAGAAAGGGATGTATCCTACATCACAGAGCACTAGAACTGTCCACTAAACTGAAGCCTGACCCTGTGGTCTTCTTTGTTTTAGGAACCCCTCATCTTGCGTGCCCAATTCCAGAAATTTTTGCCCTTCTGTCCTATTATTTTTGAGAAAAGTTAATCTTGTGCTACAACATTATATTATCATTAACATAAGTCCTCGTACAACCTATGCATTTCTTAAGTTTGAGGCTTTAGTTTTTAGAAAGCAAAAATTTCCCTTAATTTATCACTCCTACAGTTTGGTTATATTGAATTCACTTGGCATAGAAAACACCCAGGTGTCTGTTAGCTCAGCAGACAACACTGAATTCTAGGAAAACATCCACAAATAGTATTTTTAAGGCAAAGGCAACATTTTCATGAAAAAAGCTAATTCTAAGTAAATATTTGGGGCAGAGAGTGAGTCCCTGACTGACTTGGCTACTTACCAAGAGTATCTGCAAGCATTCCCTTCCTCGGCTGAACTCCCGAGCATTGTCAGTGCCCTGTGACTGCAGATAATTCTGGAACATGGTGTTTCTCAGCCACAAAGGTACCTTTTTGCTTCTGGTTTTAAAACAGGGTGTGAAGAATCATTAAAACAAGCTGCAGGATCATTGTTTTCCTCAGTATAGAAAGGAATGTTTCCTTTTAAAAAGTCAGTCTTGGCAATGATACGACAGTTCTAAATGTCTTTTCTAAAACTAATAGTTGTTCTCATTTTTCAAAAGTTGTGGGCAAGCTGGAGACAGCCTACAGGCTAGTGATGAGCAAGCATGGGTGCACCATTCTTGAAGAGCCCCCTCTCACCAATTATGTCACCTCCACTAGCCATCTGAGTTACATAGTTCTCCCAGAACTCAGACAAGGAAAGGCTTACCATCCCCACTTTACAGATGAGAAAGCTGAGATTCAGGGGAAGGAGAGCACACCCAGACCTCGGACACACATCTTCTGAGCAAACCTTCTGTAACCTCCAAATGCCTCCTAATTGCTAAGCTCCAGCAGGCAGGGTGCAGGGTGTGATCTCATGGTCAAACAAAGAGTGAATTTCTTCTTTGTCAGGTGCAGAGAGGCAAGCCTTTGTAATACCAGCGCCTCCAGTTCAAAAGAATGTCAGGCAGCCTGCCAGCCTTGGACTAGAGGTGTATTAAAACAAAACCCCAAACCACAGGTGTGTGTTTGTTTTTCTGCACCCCAGTTGCTTTTGTCTTGCTCAGAAGTGATTCCATCCTCAGCAATTCACACGCAGCTGGCAGGGAACAGGGGTGGAAAACTCTGGTTCCTCACCCACCAAACAGCCCTAAAACCTTGGCCAAAAGGGACTTATTCTAAGCATGGTTCTTGAGACGAACTAGATCTTAGAGGCAGTGAGTAAAAGAGCAGGAAAAGTTTAACCTGGAAAAATGGAGATTCGAGAGATGCCAGAATGGCATTCAAATACTTGAAGGGGTTACCCTGAGAGAGAAAGTTCTGACTTGGATCTGGTGGCTCCACCAATGGGTGAAGACCACAGTGGGAATGGCTTCAGGCTGACACGGAGACTGCTGCCTTATTAGTCAGCGTGGACAGAGGTGGGAGCTGGTGACCTCACAGGGTGTGCACCCCCTGACACTGTGATTGCAAAGGGTATTCGAAGACCAATTAGCGAAGGAAGTATCAGATGAAGCTCAGTTACCTGCTGGATTCCTTTCAGACTTGATAGCTTGGATCTCAGCCTCCAACTGAGCTTTCATGACTTCTGCTCACACAAAACAGCAGCTGGACCCGTGGGGGGCTGGGCTGGGGAGGTCCTGTGGTGAGGACATACAGGCTGACTGCTCTGTAGCTTGGAAGGTGGCTTCTGATAGGGACAGGAATCTAGAAAAAAGATGCACAGTGAGGGGTCCTGACTGACAAATTGACAACTAGGGGATACCTCTGATGTATTTTCTCAGAAAGAAATGTTTGAAATATTTGAGAAAAAGAACATGAGAAAGTGCCCCAAACCCAAGGCCCGCACTACTTGTACCCAATGTGCTTTTCTGACCAGGACACAGAGGAGAAAAGGACATGGTCACCTGGTCTAAATCATTTGGGCAAGTCCCTGGTATCTTCTTTTACCATCTGAGCCACCAGGGAAGTCCCTAAAAGTAGCAGTGGTGTTTAAATTTTCTACTGGAGTGAGTAGCCATTCCTTTCTCCAGGGAATCTTCCTGACCCAGGGATCAAATCTGGGTCTCCCGCATTGCAGGCAGATTCTTTGACCACCACTTCCCTGGTAGTGGTCAGTAAAGAATCTGCCTGCAATGCGGGAGACCCAGGTTTGATCCCTGGGTCATGAAGATCCCCTGGAGAAGGGAATGGCTACCCATTCCAGTACTCTTGCCTGGGGAATTCCATGGACAGAGGAGCCTGGTGGGCTACAGTCCATGGGGTCGCAAAGAGTCAGACACAACTGAGTGAGTAACAGTTTCACGTCTATCTTCTCTCCAAGGTATACAGCTCTTACCCATGGAGAAGAACCCTGACTCTAGGGTCACCTTACTAAATACACAAGGGAGGAAATAGAGAATGGAAATACGGCTGTGCCATCTGTGTCCTTCTGTGTTCACAGAAGTGCGCATTGCACACTTGCAAATGTGATGACTGGACAAAGTGACTATTCAGAGCCTTGTACGTAGTTTATGCTATCATCAATTATCCTGTACAAAAGCGATGAGTAGCATCTATCATTCTGTTGTTCTAAAATCGATCTCTCTTTCTCTACAGTGAAGTCTTTCATTCTGGATAACAAAATGAGGTAGTCTCCTTCAGTTATGTGGCCACAAAGCCACTTCTTTACAAAGTCCCAGGCATTTCTAACACTGCAGATGTGATTATTCCCTGCTTTGTTACAGGGCATTATAGTCTCCAAAATACTTTCATTCTCGGTCTGTTATTTAAGCTTCATAATAATCCTAGGAGGAAGGCAGGGTGAGGACTACCCTCATCCTTCTTTTCATCAGATACTGAATCCTCCAAAGCCTCAGCAACCTGTCTGAGGGCACCCGACTCCTGAGTGGAGCCTGGAGCTGGATTCGGACATGGGACCCCTGCCGTGAAGTCCCTGCTCTGTCACTATCCGTGTTGTTCTCCCTGGGATGTTCACAGCATCAACAGACAAGAAGGCAAGCAAGGCAACTATCCAATGGATTGTCATCATGAATATGATTTCCTCCAGAAAGAGTTTTTAGTTTTCCTAGAAGTTCTCTTGAAGCTAACCATCAATCACAGAAAAGGTCAGCTCCCACAGCTGAGAGAGTAAAATAAAACCAGAGCTCTGAGAGCCGATGTCATGAGAGCAGATAGAGCTCTGGTTTCTGCCTTCTGTCTCCAGGAGCAGAAGCCTGTATCCCTGCTTGAACTTTGCTCAGCCTCTGCTTCGTACAGTTTCTTTAAAAGGGTCATATGAATTCTCTCTCAGCTTTGTACTATGCTAACTTTTTTATGTGAAAGAAAAAAAAAAAAAAAACCCTTGAAAATTGCTGCCACACACACATTGTCTGTCCTTTCATTTCTTTAGACTTGTTAATATGACCTTTTAAAGTTTATCAGCAAAATGACTTTTTTCAGAATTGAACAAACCTACAAATAAAAGCAACAATGACCAAACGTACCTCTCCTGGAGGTGTTGACCGAGCCACCCTGGCCCTCCCAAGCCTGTTGATCTTGTTCCTTCATCAGGAAGACCGCACTTGCCATCCTCTCTCGCTTGAATATTCCCCTCACTTCCACCAACGCCCCATCCTCATGGCTGTCTCCTTCTCCTCCAGATTTCAGCTCACTGGTCACTTCTTCCAAAAAGTCTAGCGTGATCTGAGCACTTTATCCAAGGGTTTCCCCGCCCTGCTAGCTCAGCTTGTTTTCTACATAATTACTTGAGCAAACTTTCAGGAGACCGAGGTAAAAAAAAGAAAATCCCAATTGTGCAAAATCATGCACTTAGGAAATGTGTGACCTGGGTCTAAAATCCAAGTCTAGGCTTCCAAGTGAAGATCCTTTATGGTCTTCACTTCTAGCCAGATTCGGCTAATCAAATCAGCTAACTCACTGGGGGAAAACATACAACGTGTTGTAGAGCAACTTCCATGTTTGAATGAAGCATGTTCAAGGGATTGTCCAGGCTCTCCCAGCTCCATTTCTTTGCTCTTGCATCCCCATTTGCTCTTCTCAGTGTTTCAACCCCATGAAAAATCTGCCTAAGTACTGGCCTGTGATAAATGCTGCACACACATCGACTGTGGAGACTGTTGAGTTTGAAGGTGTGGGTGAGAGTAACAATATTGCCAGAAGTGTTGAGGCCGTCCAAGTGAGGTTGGAAAAGAATTTCCAGACATAGAGCATTTCTTGAGGGAGTGAGTTTAGTAAGAACAAAGAGCAGAGATAATGTGGGCACTGCAAACGCGCAGGCTGACCTCCTGACAGGCCAGGGAGTGACAACAGTTTTCATGAGTTAATGGCCAGTTTTTAATAGCCTCAAGACCAAAAAAAAAAAAAAAAAAAAAATCCTGCTGGAAAGTCAGCGTTAGGTGATTAGTTACCATGCTATAGCTGACTACCAGACCAGGCACCTTTGCCTAATTTGGAGTCAGAAAGCTTGTTAGTGATGACCAGGGGCCTTTTGGCAACAGTTACAAAGGACTCAGTCAGCTCTGGAGGTGACCTTGGTTCTCAGCTCTCTTCTGTGGCCTTGGGGCAGGACTCCACAGGTAAGTCTCACATATGTTGCATGTATTGGCACTGCACAACTCACAGGATACTATTCCTATCATCACAAGCCAAAAGTGGCGGCTCTGTGTGACATCAAGGCTTTGTGGGTAAGTGAGGACTTTTCCTTGTGTAACAACAAACATAGCATGGAACAAAGAGTCTCACTAGTCCCCCCTCCAATCAGTTCTTAAACCTCTGAAAACTCCTGTGGCAGTATCTCTCGTGTAGAAATTCCTTCCCTCCAAAACTTTGTCTGAGTTAAGAATCTCTTATCTAGTTTCCCCAACTGAAGTCTCTTCAGTTTCTGCTTCTCTAGGTCCCTATGAATTTTATTGCTCAACTCTGATCATGTTCTGTCCATGGTCAGAAACTCTTCATATTCTAAATTATCTACCAAATAAAATGCATATCACTTAGAAAGGAATTTAAGACCCCTTGCAATGGCCACATGTGGCCTCATCTCAGACATTTCTCATCCTTGCACTCTCCAACGTAGCAAACTACTGTTCCCAGCACTGAGCAACTCACTTGTTATTCCCAGCATACAGGAACCGTTTTTCCACTTCAACACCTTTTTTCATGCTGTTTTCTCTATAATTGTTACTCTTATCTTTATATATCCAAATCCCACCTATTTCTCAATTAGGATGCCACTGAATGCCAAGTGAAAAGAGAGATCTCTTTTATCTACACATGCATCACACTCTACATATTCACCCTTTGTGTAGCAGGCAGCTCTTTTCACCTTGTATTATGATCTTGTAGTGTTTCAATTTCCTCCAGTGTCTATGCAACCCCACTTTAACTAGGAGCACGTTTGCTGAGGGTAGGGACAAAGCCTGGTTCATTTCATCTTCCCACTCTGCACCCAGAACAATGCCATGGTTGGGGCTTTGTAAGCAGCTGTGGCATGATTGAATAAAAAACATAATCACTGGGACATTTTGTTTTTATTTCTCCGTCTTTGTGTGTGAACATCTGTTTTCCATTCAATACAAAGAAGCTTAACTAAAACAATAGGACATGAATAAAAGCAACCAAAAGTATGAAGTATAGTGATTCCAAAGTTGTGCTTAATGAATTTGGCTCTCCGTGTGTATAGTAGATGTGGGGAGGTGTGCTGTGAAATTAGAAGGGCTAGGTATATTTTGCAAAGACCATTTCAGTATGTAGAGGACACTAGAAGTTTATTTGTGAATGCAAAGGCTCTCCTAGAAAGGTACTCAACTTAAGAGAAGAGAGAATCAAGCCAGGCAAATTTGTTTGAGGAACCAAACAATGGATACTGGGGAAGAGGGGGAAAGTTTAAGTATAATTAACTGTATATTTTTCAATCTGTTCTCTGGTTTCACCTTAATTTTATAAACTTTCGCAAGGGCCTGTGATGAAGAGAGAGAGAGAAAGGGCTAGAGATAGAGATGGGGAGAGAGAAAAGGATAGGAGTAGGGGCACAGATAGAGATAGAAGCCCACTCTGTGGTTGGTGTGTCAGGGTGTAATAAAAGCACAGTGGAGGGAATCCACCTGTGCCCTCTGTCACTTGGCTGAGAGGTGACTGTGTGAGCCTCAGAGTAAGATGCATTTTGCTAGTGGCTGATGGTGTCACACAGGTGTTATAAACAGTCTGAGTATGTCTCCAAATGGCTAAGGGAGCTAGAGAGTAGCTAAAAGAGACAGGATGGGGAGATGCGATTAGAGCATTTTATCCAGATTTATCCAGACTGCAATGAGATTGGTCTAATCTAGATTGCAGTCCTCTGCAACCAACTTCCAGGTGAAATGAAACCCACAGAAGCCTCACGGAAGCACCAGAGATCATCTGGGGCTGGTGGACTGTGGTCTGCAGAGGAGAGAAGAGCATGCTGGAGCACTCTGTGTATCTTCTCAGTGATCCAGGAGGGACTTCGGCCTGACAGTGCTTCTGTGACCCTGTTTATGACTACAGTCCTGGGTTTATGTGACCAGGGAAACATTGGTTACAAAGATAGGAGAGATACCTCTCCTGGCGGTGAAGGTGCATTTGGTGAAAGTATATGCAGGGACACTTAGGGATAAAGCACCCTGAGCAAACAGCTTGAAGTACAAGTACACGACAGATGGCTGGATGCACTTTCCTGAAAGCTGAGTCACTTCTCTCTTGATTCAGGCCAAGGTTAGTCTTGAGAATTGGTGCGAGGGCTCAATCAGCTGTGTCCTACTCTCTGCAACCGCATGGTCTGTAGCCCACCAGGCTCCTCTGTCCATGGGATTCTCCAGGCAAGAACACTGGAGTGGGTTACCATGCCCTCCTCCAGGGGATCTTCCAGACCCAGAGATTGAACCAGTGTCTCCCACCTTGGCAGGAGGATTCTTTTACAAACACTGAGCTACCTGGGAAGCCCTCAAGAATTGGATAAGGGCTTAAATAGCCTAGAAGAGTTGAACCACAATCCATGACTAATTGAAACTGGTTTGATCTGGGGACAGTTTTTTAAGTTCAGATCCTCCCTAGATAAATCCTATAACCTATTTGATCTGGATGCCAAGAGTCATCTTTGGGAAAGACCAAATATTTGTGTCTACCCACACCTCACCCTGGCATGGCAGGTGTCCCACGGCAAAGTGGGAGCTCAGGTCTGCACCTGGAGTCTGGGGGGTGGGACAGAGCTAGCCTTTGGGGGCATAGGAATAGCCATGCTAGCTGAGGTCGTGGGCTCTGGACCAGTACCCCATGTCTGACCTCATCAATGGGGTCAAGCAGTGCTCAGATAGATAAAGTCAATCTCAAAGGTGTCTCTTTCAGACAATGGCCTGTGGCAGCTAAGAGCATAAGCTTAGGAGTCAGGCAGGTTTTAACTCTAACCCAGACTTCTTTCATTTGTGATTTTGAGCAAATTACTATGTCTACATCTTACTTTCCCTGGCTATCGGCATGAGAATGTTATTTGTTACCTAATTTGTATCTGCATAATTTTAGAATGAATGAACTGATGAGTGCACGAGAAACTTGCAAGAATTGAATGAATCTGATTTTATTTTACTTAAAATGTAATTATCTATGATTTGCTAATTGTTTAAAATTATTTTCTTAGTTAATCTCCTTATTTATTTAAAATGAGATGTGGGGTAGCCTACTGCTGGCTTTTGTTTACAGAATCAGTTACTTGCACTTCTAAAGCCAAATTTCTTTTCAGACTTTATTTTGGAGCCCTTCTTGTCCTATTATCTGACTACTCTGAAGGACTGCTTTTTAGAATTGGCCCTTCCTGGATGACTTCTGAGTCTATAGAATCTCCCATGAGATGCAAAGGCCTGTGTAAATAGTGCAGATTCAGACATATTTGTAGGTAGTGTTTGGTTGATCTTTTTGCCCACTCTCTCCAAGGAATTGTCCACAGCACTTCATAAAGTTCTTTTTGAAACATGGTGCTCAAACTTGATCCATCATGAAAATCCCCAAGGAGCTTATTAGAAATAAAGTCTTGCACCCAAGTTCAGATATACTCTGAATCTCCAGAATGAGTCTTGAGGAATCGTAGCTTTGTCAAGCTCTCCAGGTGATTCTGATGATGAATCAGATTTATGAACTATAATCCTAAAAGAATAGCTTAGTTTATTTTTCCCAAATGTGCTCTCTTGCATTTGTCCTCATAGAGACTCATCTACATTTTTTTTTTTCTGCCATCTCCTGCAGTGTTGAGACATTTTGTGGCATATTTCCTTTGAAAATGCTATGTCACTGCCATATTCTTGACTCTATGTTAAAGAGCAGTTCCTGGTGGGAAGAAAGTGTGTTGACAGACTTCTCTCCCTTTGAGATGAGCTCATTTATCCCTGCTCTTTGTTAGAGTACTAAGTACTCCATTCTTGACAACACAATCACCTGCTGGCTAAGTTCAGTGGGAAAGCATTGCCACTAACCAAAAGGAAAAATGTAGAATGGTATTTAATACCTTATATTCTTGAAGTTAGTTTGAAAATATATGTATAACCTTCATTCCTTAAGATAGCCAATCTAATCCATCCTTTAGATGAGGAAAAAAAAGAATAACTGATCCTGGACCATGCCCATGTCTGAATATACTCATCTCTCCAACCAGATTAGATCATCTAGAATTGATTAATTGCTTTAGGACATGAATTTAGAGGGTTATATTCTTCTTAGGATAGATCCTGGGGCCCAGCTCACTTTAGAATGTCTAAGTCCATTTCTCATCTTTGTAACCATCCCATCTCATCCCAGCTGTTTTCTTTCTGGGGAAGCCTCTTATATTGACAATTGTTATTGAACCTCTGTTCTTTGAGCAGTGACAACATCAATTTTAGAAATGCCACTGTTCTTCTGGTCAGTGTCTTTATTTGGTCTCAATGGTCAATAACATTTTTAGCCATGAGGGGAGCAGAGATATGAGTTTAGTGTTCACCAAGGTATTGTTCTTGAAACCACAATTCTTAGATGGGACTTGAACCCAGCCACATCTCAGATAGGGGCTTGAGCCTATGATTCCTGACTTAAGAGGGGACTTAAACCCACTGTCTTTTAATTAAAACCATTCATGTAGTGTCAGGACTTACTGATGCTTGGGTTCCTTTGTCTTGGCCCAGAAAGAATTTAGCAAGAGGCAAAGTGATAGGTAACAAGTGGATTTAATAGTACAGGATGCTTAAGAGAGATACAAGTGGGCAGGCAAGAGAGTGTTGCTCTGAGAACTGAGAACTACAGTTTCATAATCAAAGGAAAAGTTGGGAGGAGGAGAAGATCACCTTTTTACTCATTCTTCAGTAGATGTTAAACTTCCAGCATCAGCTCCTCCTCCACACTAGGTGGGGGAGTTTTCTGTTCTACATGGTCAGCCTGGGACAGTCATGGAGTTATTCAAATCAGTAGAAAGGTGGTAACATATGCTAAAATATGGCAAATCATCTTTAAGTTTCAGTGTAATGAAGATTTTCTACTTTCAAATGTCACCTTTCCCCTATATTTTTGTTTTTAGTGTGTTCAGAGAGCATGTTCTAGGAATCATTAATTTACTGACCTCAACCATCAGGATACAGGCGTCATTGACTTGTTCTATAGTTTTGTTATTAGTTTCGTTGTTAAGCAAGCCTGCTTAATTTTGTTGCTGAGCAAATCTGTTTTCTTGAATGATCATTAACTTATAGAGGTCTTCCATACTTCTCTCTACTTATGATCCCCTAGTGAGATTAATCAACTACCCTGTCCCTTTATTCTGTCTCTGTCAATCTGACAGCACTGGGATATCTTTTTGACCACTAGTCAGACACTGGTAGGTGACTTAACCTGACAAATGCAGTTAGCAGTTGACAGTCATTCTCACTGACATTTCCAGCAGTCAGCTGACAAACCATGCACCTGGCAGTTTTTGTAGATTTGTTCTTGTGGCCAGTCATCTGGAAAGCCTTCCAGACTATGAAATTAAACAGACATTCTGGTCCTATCCTGCTACTAAACACACAGAGGGCTGGGACAATGTTGCTTAAACTTAGCCAGGCCTAAAGTCCTTGACGAGAGTCAATATATTTCCAGAAGCATAAAATGAGCTATTGAATTCTCCTGGAACAATCTTAATACCTTAGGCAGAAAGAATGGTTAGACCAAATTCAGAGAAGTTGAATGTAAAATTTTAAATTAGGGAGAGAAAAGGCTTTGAAATGTACTAGATAAGAGCCAGATGAAAGAAAGCAAAGATGAAATCTGTTTATCGGTAAATAATTCCCCATCTCTCCCCAAAAGAAATGAGTTCCTCCATAGATCCAGAATGGGGGTTACAAATAGGAACCCTTAGTTCTTTTCTGGAGTTGAACTCCCCAGAAACAGACACTAAGCCATGGATTCATATGCAAATATTTTATTGAGGAAATATTCCCAGGAGAAACTGGTGAGGGAGAAGATAACACAAAGGAGAATGTTATTTTTGGCAAAGTCTTAACCTCAACCCGATGCTATCAGGCAGCTTTAGAATGTAAACTTCACCTCTGTGTGCCAACTCTTAGCAAAGAAGAAGAGCTTCAGGCTTCAGCCTTAGTCATTGGTCAGGGCTGTTTGGGCCAGGTGGGTATGGGGGATAAACTCTAGGAACTTTTCTTTCTTTGCTGCTGCTGCTGCTAAGTCACTTCAGTCGTGTCTGACTCTGTGCTAGGGCAGGCTAAAGGGTTCAAGGGTAATCCTCTGCATAGAGTTGCAGGTACCTCAGAAGAAAACACATAATTGCATTGAAGAACATTCAAGGGGATTTAGACAGACCACGGATATCTCCTATAGTTCTATTTTACACTCTGCCATTGACCATCCTGAAGGGAAAACTCTGTAAGCATCTACCTAATCTGAAAAATGCAATAGTATAAAGCAGTTTCCCCAAGCAAGAAAAGAGTGATTTATTCATCTACAGTATTTATTGAACACTTGCCATTTCCTCCATTCCCTGAGCCAAGTACTTGGATTTGAAGATGAATGATTCTTTCCCTTGAGAGTGTTAAGAGCCATTATTGACTTATGTAAAATATGCTATGAGAATAGTCCCCAAATCATAGTCAGTGGACTCGAGGGCAGTGAGGGCCACAAAGTGTGGGACATATAAAGCATTAGGAAAATACTAGAGTATAATAGAGTAAATAAATAGAGTAAATATTATATAATAGAGTAAATAAATGAACACATTTAATGACTGAAGAGACAACATTTTAAAAATCTCAAACAGGAGCAATTAAATACAAATTTAATGCTTCAGTGACTCACAAAAAATCACTGTACCTGAACTGCATAAAGTAAGATTTACAATAAAGAAGAAGTAGAGCCTTGCATTAGATACAAATTCTCATATTTGACTCCCACAAGGGCCATGGAAGAACTAGGTCAGCTACCTAACTTGTGTCTCTGCCCTTACAGAGGGCAGATGGAGGGGCAGTAATGCCTAAAATAGGAGCAGAAATGAGAACCCCAGAGAAAAGCCATTAACAGAAGAGGAGGAGCCTTTTCCCAGTTGACCCGGTCACAGCAGTAAGTGGTCAAAGTGGAATATTTCTTTCCTTTTGATTCAAATACTCTAATCAGAAGTCCCTGGGCTGCCTTGTTCTATTACAAGTTCAGATATTCCAACAATCAATCATTTTCCAAAGTCAGAACCTCTGTCAAGAGTTTCTGAACCACCTAGTTTCTATAGGAGGAAGATACCTCAAACACTCCAGCTAAGTAATGGATGGTTTACGCATCCAATGACAAGCTATAATTTGAGCCTGTCCATGAGAGATGAGTTCGTCAACACTCCCTGGAACATGGGTCCTAAGAGAAACTGGAGGAAAGTGGAGAATACGGAAGATTTTGATTCCAGAGCATGGTTCCAGTAAACTGAGCTCCAGGACAATGTTCCAGTCTCGGTCATCACTAGATTTTCATCTGTGGGCCGAGAACAGTACTTTGCATATGGCAGCTTTTTATACTTGTGGGCAGAATTGAATTGAGAAGAGCTTAGGAGGTTGATGAGCTACGATTACAACTCCAAAGGCTACTTTTTGCCAGCCATGTAAATCCAACTTATGACCTAGAGAGTTCAGATTTCCATTCTTTGGCTTTAATTTGTGTGCTTAGTCATTCAGTTGTGTCTGACTCTTCGTGACCCCATGGACGGTAGCCCACCAGGCTCCTCTGTCTATGGAATTTCCAAGCAAGAATACTGGAGTGGGTTCCATTTCCTCCTACAAGGGATTTTCCAGACCCAGGGATCTAACCCATATCTCCTGCATTGGCAGGCAGTTTCTTTACCACTGCACCACCTGGGACGCCCAGGAATATTGAAATGGGTATCCTATCCCTTCTCCAGCCATTTATCCAGTGTTTACTTCCTTAGTTTTTCTTCAAAAAAGAATAAAACAGAGTGCACAATGCAAACTGAAATACTGTGTTTGGTAAGTGCAAATTTTAGTTTGTACTTGAAATGTTTTACCTAATTTGAATATCTTTAAAATCAGATATATTTTTCTTTTCAATTTTCAATTGTTCATTATAAAACTAAAGAGTGGGTTAAGAAAATAAAATTTTACGTCACTTGGAACAGTTTGATAATTGCCCAAATTTTACCTTTCACAGCAGTTTTGGTTTTATTAAAATTCATGTATTAGTTACCATATCACTATTAATTACAATGCATGAATTTTTTCTTCTGTAAAAATACATTAATAAAATTTTAAAACATTCTCTCTCCTCAGGCACAGTAATATTTATTTATTTTTTTATTTTAAAAACACTTTACTGGTGTAATTACATATACAAAATCCAATAAAATATTATGTTGGCCTCTATGTTTATTTTCTGTTTGTTGTTCTCACAAATTGAAAATCATTTGTCACATAGAGAAGGATGCAAAAATAATAAAGTGCTCAACAAGGACAAATACATTATAGCATCACTTATATGTGGAATCTAATGAATACAACAAATTTGTGAATAAGACAGAAATGAAAAATGCTCACAGATATAGAGAACAAACTAGTGGTTGTCAGTGGGGAGAGGGAAGGGGAAGGGGCAACTTAGGTGAGTAAGAGGTACAAACTATTAGGTATAGAACAAGCTACAAGGATGTATTGTATAACATAGGGATTAGAATCAATATGTTATGATGACTACAAATGGAGTATAATTTTAAAAATTGTGAATCACTACATTGTACACCTGTAACATATAATATTGTACCGCAACTGTACTTCAAATAAAATAAAATAAAAAATAAAAACTATCTGCTCTAGGTGCCAAATACACCAGGCCCCCAGTACTGCATCGCTACCGCCAGTCCTGTGGCCCTGTCCCTGTGGACACAGGTCTGGGCACACTGACTTCCTTCCTGGCACTCAGCTTAAGCATTTGGACACTTGCTATATTCCCTTTACCCAGAGCTCTCTTGGCCCAGATAGCCATATGCCTTCAGTTCAGTTCAGTTTAGTCACTCAGTCGTGTCCAACTCTTTGTGACCCCATGGGCTGTAGCATGCCAGGTTTCCCTGTCTATCACCAACTCCTGGAGCTTACTCAAACTCATGTCCATTGAGTCAGTGATGCCATCCAACCATTTCATCCTCTGTCATCCCCTTCTCCTCCTGCCTTCAATCTTTCCCAACATCAGAGTCTTTCCAAAAGAGTCAGTTCTTCACATCATGTGGCCAGAGTATTGGAGTTTCAGCTTCAGCATCAGTCCTTCCAATGAATATTCAGGACTGATTTTCTTTAGGATGGACTGCTTGGATCTCCTTGCAGTCCAAGGGACTCTCAAGTGTCTTCTCCAACACTACAGTTCAAAATCATTGATTCTTCAGCTTTCATCTTTTTCTTTTTTTTTTTTTATAGTCCAACTCAGATCCATACATGACTACTGGAAAAACCATAGCTTTGACTAGATGGACCTTTGTTGGCAAAGTAATGTCTCTGCTTTTTAATATGCTGTCTAGGTTGGTCATAACTTTCCTTCCAAGGAGTAAGTATCTTTTAATTTCATGGTTGCAGTCATCATCCACAGTAACTTTGGAGCCCAAAAAATAAAGTCTCTCAGTGTTTCCACTGTTTCCCTATCTATTTGCCACGAAGTGATGGGACCAGATGCCATGATATTAGTTTTCTGAATGTTGAATTTTAAGCCGACCTTTTCACTCTCCTCTTTGACTTTCACCAAGAAGCTCTTTAGTTCTTCTTTGCGTTCTGTCATAAGAGTGGTGTCACCTGCATATCTGAGGTTATTGATATTTCTCCCAACAATCTTGATTCCAGCTCGTGTTTCATTCAGCCCAGCATTTCTCATGATGTATTCTGCATTTAAGTTAAATAAGCAGGGTGACAACTTACAGCCTTTACCTACTCCTTTCTCAATTTGGAGCCAGTCTGTTGTTCCATGTCCAGTTCTAACTGTTGCTTCTTGTTCTGCATACAGATTTCTCAGGAGGCAGGTCAGGTGGTCTGATATTCCCATCTCTTTAAGAATTTTCCACAGTTTTTTGTGATCCACACAGTCAAAGGTTTTGGTCTAGTCAATAAAGCAGAAGTAGATGTTTTTCTGGAACTCTTTTGCCATTTTGATGATCCAACGATGTTGGCAATTTGATCTTTGGCTCCTCTGCATTTTCTAAATCCAGCTTGAACATCTGGACATTCATGATTCATGTACTGTTGAGGCCTGGCTTGAAGAATTTTGAGCATTACTTAGATAGTGTGTGAGATGAGTACAATTACACGGTAGTTTGGACATTCTTTGGGATTAACTTTACTTGGGATTGGAAAACTGACCTTTTCCAGTCCTGTGACCACTGCTGAATTTTCCAAATTTGCTGACATATTAAGTCAGCATAATCCTTTAGAATAGCATCATCCTATCATCATAACATCATCCTTTAGGATTTGAAATCCTCAACTGGAATTCCATCATCTCCATTAGCTTTGTTTGCAGTGATGCTTCCTAAGGCCCACTCGACTTCACATTCCAGGATGTCAGGCTCTAGGTGATTGATCACACCTTCGTGATTATCTGGGTCATGAAGATCTTTTTTGTATCATTTTTCTGTGTATTCTTGTCACCTGTTCTTAATATCTTCTGCTTCTGTTAGGTCCATACCATTTCTGTCCTTGTCACCTTGTCAGTATATCTTCCCTGCCCAATTTATTTAAAATACAGCTCCACATCTCCTTCTGTTTTCTGCCCCCTCACTCCAGACACCTCTGACATGCTTAGTCCCATTTTAACCTTATTTCCCTTCACAGCCATGTCATTATTTCCCCAATTGTGAATTTTACTCATTTACTTGTGTTGTCAATCTTTTCCCAATGTACTGTCATCTCCATGGGCAGTGACTTTTGTCTGCTTTGACCCCTACTGTCCTTCCAACACCTTGAACAGAACCTTCTAGAAAGGAAGCCCCCAGTAAGTATTTAACAAATTCATGAAATATGAAATAAAGCAATTGGATCTGATACTGCTACTGCTAAGTCACTTAAGTCGTGTCCGACTCTGTGCGACCCCATCCCTGGGATTCTCCAGGCAAGAACACTGGAGTGGGTTGCCATTTCCTCCTCCAATGCATAAAAGTGAAAAGTGAAAGTGAAGTCACTCAGTCATGTCTGACTCTTTGCGACCCCATGGACTGCAGCCTACCAGGCTCCTTCATCCATGGGATTGTCCAGGCAAGAGTACTGGAGTGGGGTGCCATTGCCTTCTCCGGATCTGATAATGGGTAGGTAAATCTGATGTAAGTAAAATTTTATGCATGTGTATAGATAGGTGTATTATTCTTGGGAGGAGAAAAGTTCCCTAATTTTCAAAGTTCTCTGTAACCCACCAAAGTGAATAAGTTCCTTGATGAAAGATATTTGTCATTCCTTTGCTTTCAACGATTCTGAGCTCTTCTCGCTTTTCCAGCCATTTCTCCATCTGTCCCCTCTGGCTTATTTCATTTTTTTCCCCTAAAGCAGAGTCACATTTTTGACTCTTTCTTTACTCGACTGTGAAATCACTAAGGACAGGATTGTGCTGCGGGCTCAGTCATTCAGTTGTGTTTGACTCTTTGCAACCCCATAGACTGTTGCCCACCAGGCTCCTCTGTCTATGGAATTTCCCACTCCCATACTGGAGTGGGTTGCCATTCCTCCTCCAAGGGATCGTCCAGACCCAGGGAGCAAACCCATGTCTCCTGCATTGGCAGGCAGATTCTTTACCATTGAACCACCTGGGAAGCCCCAAAGACAGGATGAGAGCGATTCGTTTTCACACCTCCTTCAGTCCTAACCCTGATCTGAGCACTCAGAAGTTGTTTGCTAAATGAATTAACAGGATGGAGAGAAGCTGAGGGGTAAAAAGGGAAGGTCCCTGTTTACAGTTTAGGTTCGTTTTTTGTCCTCAGATAGGATACAGTTTTATTTCTACTCATCTAAGTTTTGACACAATCACCAAATTCTCCTTTTGCTGATGATTTCTGAACAGAAATTTAAAGTAGAGAGTGGGAAAGACAAAGCATACCTTCACCATATTTGTGTTTCCTAAATGGAGCTCCCTCTGCCCTGATTTGTTCTGTGGGAAAAGTGTGGGTTGTTTTAGTGAAGTGAAGTTTGGGGGTGGAAGGAGCAAGTTTTGGGCAGGTCTGCCTCTGAGCAGACTGAGTGCCATTAGAGTGGACATTTGCCTACATTCTGGAATCCATATTTCAGAGAGAAGATTAGTCATGTATAGAAATTCAAATTATCTTCTTAACATTGTGGTCATTACAGAGTGCTTATAAGGTCCTTCAAACAGATATCATGTTAATAAGATTAGAACTAGTAGTAAGACCCCTGGAAAGTCTAGCTGTGTAATAGGAATGAAATGGAATGTTGTCGGTATTGGATGAGATTCCTGTAGGTTGTTGGAGCCTGTTTCGTGGAGGAATCATAGGGTGTGGCGTGCCCTGTGATATAATATAATATAATGATAACAGGGCCTCTTATGTATGCTCCTCCTTAGCTTGCAATAACCCAGGCCGCCCTCACTTCCTCTTGTGTTGCAGTCATCTCTACATGGCCTCGCCACTTTCATCAGACTCTGAGTCTTCTGAGGAAAAGAATATGATCTGATACACTGCTTTATCCCTCACTGGGATCATCACAGGGTCTGTGTGGAAGTCTTAGCTCTTCAAAGACTGCTAATGATCACCAAGTTCATATCTTCTTCTTGGCACATAGGCAGACTGCATACCCTAATCATCTTGCAGTTAGGTGTGGTCATCTGACCCAGTTCTAGCCAATCTTTTGGCACAAGTGCAAAATGTTTCTTCTAGGACTAGTCTGTAGACACCTTCATTAACTCTTCCCCATCTTTCATACAATCATATCAACCTCAGACAGCTTGTGTTGAAGATGGTGGAGATGCAGGATGGAAGAACCCAGCTTCAGAATCATTGTTTGGAGGAAACTCCCCTCTATTACTCCACCAATGCCCTCCCATTATTACAGACTTAGACCCACACTTCTGCTGTGTTAAACCACTGAAAATTGTTACAGTTGTGGTTATTATAGCAGTCAACTTACCTTAACTAAACGTTCTTGCCCATGTAGGTGTTCAACAATGTTTGTGCAATGGGATGCTTCAGAAAGGCTCCAGTGCAGTAGAGAAATCTAGATAAAGTATCTAAATCCACACTAATTTTCCCTCTAGGTCATGGGGAAGTGGGGAGAATGAATCTTGTCCCTGCCGTGTAAGAGTGTGATGCATGGTTCTAATACACTCCACACTGCCTGTTGCTTCTTCATTTCTAGGCCTCACGGACTAGAGGTGGAGACATTTCCTCTACCTCAATCCATGTAATCCCCCATGTCCTTCACCTGTCCAGAACCACGGCAGAGTTCTAGAGAAAATACAGCAGGAAAGGAAGAAGTATTTCCAGGTTGAAATAAACTGGACTAGAACCAAGAGATCTGGCTCTGTGTCCTGGATCTCCCAGTATTTTGCTGTGTAGCTTTGAGCAAACAACTTCCATCTCTGCATTTCTTATTCATTTTCTGGAAATTATATTTTGGTTAAGGATTGTCCAGGGAGATACTCTCTGTCATTTACTTCCTCTGGCTTCACTGTGGACAGAAAGACCCTTTCAAGAGCTAAGACTTAGCTTTAAGGGTGTTAATCACTTCCTCAGGTCCTTGTGTGAAGTGAATATTTCACTCTATTTTTCTTTTGTTTCCTCATTTGTCTCTTCCTTTCCTTCCTGTCTCTGGAGTGAGTGAGTGAGTGAGTGCTATGTTGATTCAGTCGTGTCTGACTCTTTGCAGCCCCGTGGACTATATGGCCCATCAGGCTCCCTTGTCCATGGGATTCTCCAAGCAAGAATACTGGAGTGGGTGGCCATGCCATCCTCCAGGGGATGTCCCCAACCCAGAAATCAAACCCAAGTCTCCTGCAGCTCCTACATTGCAGGTGATGTCTCTGGAGGGCCCTACCTTACAGCATGTGATACTTACAACTTCTCATGAGTAAGAAGTTTGCCTTTTTGGTTCATCAGGATGACTGTGTTCTGCTTCCAGTCACAGGCAATCAGGAATCTGGCCTCTCCAGATGGAAAAGATTGGAAGAGTGTCAGCTTAAGTGGTAACCTCTACCTCCTGAACTCCATGACTAAACAACCCCTAGGAGGTCCTCCCACCAAGACTGAGTCAACTTCCTTGCTATCCTCACCCACACACTACTAGCCACCACCCCCCACTACATAAACAGTAGGTGGTTCTTCCTCTCGTGGGCCTTCAAGGAGCTGGCTAAGCTACTGAGGTGTGACTGGCTCTCTCTTGCTTATGGGCGTCTCTCAGCAGATCCTTTAAGCTTTAATATCTGTTGCAAGTCCTCCAGGAGGTAGGATTTAAACCAGGAGTGATTATTTTCTTACAGAGCATGTCCTCTGGTGGCTGAAGCAAGGGCTCAGTACTTATCGAACTTCATGATCAACCAGTTTAACTCGGTTTAGAAGCTCTTCGTGGCAGGCACATCTGTTTTCATTCCAAGCTCATTATCCAATATTCTTCCTCATTCCCTCGGTTCTCAAGCCTAACTCTGATATCTCTCCGTATCCCCAAATAAGCTATATTTTCTCACCTCTCTTGAACATTTTCACACATTTTATGTTTCTGTCTCTGGTCAAGAGTGTGCTCACCATCCACCACTGTCCCTTATTCCTTCCACCTAGTTAACATGTGCTCATATTTGAGATGTCAGATAGGTGTCACTTCCTTCAGGAAGCTGTTGTTATCCCATTAAGCCTGAGTTTGATGCCCTTCCTATTTAAGAGGCTGTTTACTTGACTATACCCAAGCAACTGTAAATGCCCTTGGAGTGGTGACTTTCTCTTTTTCACCACTGACTCCTAAGAGTTCAGCACAGTGTCTGGAATATCTGTTGTTCAACTCATAATTGCTGAGTAAAAGTTGAATGGAGCTGCTATGAGTGTTATATTTTGTATCTTTGGGCTGTAATAGAAATCACAAACAGTGACTTTTTAGGAACATTTAATTATATGTTTAACAAGGTGTCTAGAGCTAGGTGGTCCCAGGGTAGCACTGTGGCTCAGTGGAATTGTAAGGATCTAAGCTCTTTTATCCTTTTCTCTACCATCATTAACTTGACTATTTTCATCTTCTTCATGATCTAAAGATGGCTGTCATGCATGGAGTATTGCATTTTCATGTATCAGTTTTAAAGGAAGGAAGAAAAAAGTTCTCTCTCTTTTGTCAATAGGACATTCTTTCCCAGAAGACTCCAGCTGTCTTTCCCTTGTATTTTACTGCAGAGAACTGGGTCCTGTGCCCAGTGGAAGACACGTCATGACTCATCTTTAGTGCTTTTACCTGAAGCCATGCTGCCTAGAGTAGGACTATTTCTAGCAAAGTATATGAGTAGATAACTGATCAGTAAGAAGTGAATGTTGACTGTCCTTCAAGTCTTTCATTAGGTTTTACTAAAATGGTGGGCTCTTTTTTCTGAGTCAGCTCTACTTTAGATGGGTGTCACTTAAAATGCAACACTTGTGATGGCATGTTCTTCTTTCAGTAGCCCCTCTGGCATGAAATGCTATAGTTGTCTGTTTATTCTCATCAGCCACTTTTTTCCTGAGGCAGAAAACATACTGACCTCTCCTGAACTTCAGCATGGGCAATGGTGCCCCCTCAAGGCAATCAACAAGTATCATCTTCCAGTATATTCATTCCTAGAAAATTTTCTTCCATGGCCAAAGCTGCAAGAATTTTGTTCAGTTATTGCATCCTGATATTACTGCACCAGGACTAGATGGAACAAAAAGGCAATAAGATGATAAAAATTTTTATTGTGAGCAAATGAACCAATTCCTGAATAGATCACAATGCACCTAAGTTTTTGTTAAAATATAAAATTCAGGGGTGATTATACAATTGTTGAAATCTAGATGACATTCCCAATATTTAGCCTTTCTAGATCCATCTACTTTTTTAAATCTGAAAACTTTTTAAACTAAAAAGTGAAAGTGAAAGGAATATATTTTATTATTACACTTTACTTTTAGAAAGCTTGTTTCTTCTTTGTGTGATGATGATGATCTCTTATGGAGTGTGACACATGCTATAGCTGGACTTTTATCAACATTACCTTAGATCTTCATGTCAACTCTATCCTTCCTATTGACATGTTATATAATAGAAATCTACAGTTCAGATTTTAAGTGATTTGTCCAGAGTCATCAGTAGAGCAGGGATTAGAATTCAGATTTTCCCAATTCTAAAATGATCCCTACATTCCTTGTCAGGAACCAAAACCCGTTCCTTCAATTTTCATGGTCACAATATGCTCATTACTTTCCGAAAGTCCATAAGGTTTTCAGTCATCTGTCACTGGTTAATCCTTCTGTCTCAGGTTTTTGGCAAAATGACCATTCACATTGATTGGCTGAGATATTTATGGACAGCACATGAAATGATTTATCTTTCTAGTTCAACAGTTTGAGTCTGGAGGCACTTATACCTAGCTCGGCAAGTAAATACTAAGAATTAAAAAAAAAAAAAAAAAAGGATTAACAGGCCAATCCTGTGGCTGAGGAAAGTATTTCCTCTCTTTCCTTTGTTAGTCTAATAGGTAAGGCGTGTGCTAAGAGATTTTAAAAGCTCCTGAGAACAGCAATGACAAGTAGTGATTGTTCTGAATTCACTGAAGCCCTGGCGGGTTTGACATTTCCTCAGGGAATTAACTTGGCGGTCCTGTTCAGATGGAGGAGGAGAGTAGAAAGGACCATCAGGCTTTGCTCAACCCAGGAGAGGAGAACGAACTGGTGAGTCTTCCCTTTTTTTTATTATCGTTTCTCAAAAGTGTCTGAGCCTGTAGGCTACTTGGGGTGGTGCTGACTTTAGGAGCTGGAGAGGTTGAAGTCTGATAAGGCTCCTGGAGATCCACAAGGCACACTTTTACAGCAGGGGAACCTTCAGGGAAGAGAAAGTTGTGTCTTCTAGATGACGACCGTGTGTCTTTTAGCTCTTGCCATCCTGACGTGCTTTGATTGGACCCGTGAAGTTCCCTCCTCAGACATTTTGCAGAGTAATGGCTGTACACACCCACAGGGTACTACTGATGGAGGTGTTCCCACTTATCATCTGGCACTCTATATAGTTAGACAAATGCAGGCAAAAAATGGAAGTCTTTTTTAAAAAATTTCTTTTATTTTTAGTGCTCTGGGCTGAAATCATGCCTTACAAGAGCCAAGAGAGAGATTTTAAGCACCAAGTATTGAAGAAGGACTAGAGTGTGACCATATTAAAAAAAAAAAAATGTTCTCACTTTTTGGATTCTTTTTCCCCACTGCCCCTTCCACCAAACACATATAAATCTTGAAAAGTAATTATGAAAAGCTCGAAAACTCCTACAGTATCTCTTTGGTACTGAAGACTTCACATTTATTATTTTATTTGATCCTCAGAACTCATGGAAGGAATTAATCCTATTTCATAGACAAGAAACATGAGAGAGACTTGGGAGGTTAAGCAACTTGCCCAAGGTCCTCAGCCTCCAAGGACCAGCCTAGGAAGCCAGTCCACTCCTCCCCGCTCCACACCCGTGCTGTTTACACTCTAGCCAGGCAGTGAGAAATGGGGATTAAGAAAAAGAGGGGATGGAATAGAGAGGGTGCACTGAAGGGCAGAAAGGAATCTAGAGGACAGGGTTCATACATCCAAAGGGTATCAATTTTCTGCCTGGTTCTCCTGGTTCCCTATGAAATCTGTGGGAAATTCATATCCACTCTCTTCCCACTTACTGTGTTTGTGAACCTATGGAAAATAAATGTCATTTATACCTGCACTGGCCACACATGGTTTTAGAGAAATTGTTGCCGTTTAGTCTCTTAGTCATGTCCAACTCTTTTGCAATCCCATGGAGCCTGCCAGGTTCCTCTGTCAGAGAGATTTCTCAGGCAAGAATACTGGAATGAGTTGCCATTTCTTGACCCAAGGGTTGAACCCTTGTCTCCTGCATTGGCAAGCAAATTCTCTACCACTGAGCCACCAAGAAAGCCCCTTTAGAGAAGTAGCTGATTCCAGCTGAAATGTGCTTTAGTGTGTTAATAAAACTACACATAGGCTTTTGAAAGCTTACTAAAAACAAAGTGTAAAATATCTCATGAATAATTTTTATATTGGTTACACATTGAAGTAACAATGTTTTGGATAGGTTAGGTTAAATAAAACATTATGAAAATTAATTTCACCTGCTTTTTTTTGTTTTAACTTCTTCAATATGGCTTCTGGGAAACTGAAATTACAAAAGTGGCTTACATCAGTGGCTTGTATTTTTCTGCCCCACAGATCTTGACAGCGATATAGTGTTCTAAAATCCTCGGACTGCAGGGATGCAAAGAACTAAAACTTACTCACTGTGTTCACTACCGAACAACTCTGTACCAGGTCTGCTGCTTTTTTTCAGTATGAGCGTGAAAAAAAAAAAAAAAAAAATCTCTGTTTTCTCTTCATTGTTCTCTAACTCAGTGCTGTATTTTTAAAGTTTAGAGTCTAGTGTTTTACTTCTATTAACCACACAGGAGGCATGGGTATCAAAGGATTAAATAGCAGGAGTCGCTTTTCATTTTTGGTGAAGAAATTGTTTGGTGATCAAACAATTCTAGCAAAATCCACCAAAAAAAACCTCTGTTAGGAACTCCCACTAGGTTTACCTCATTGTCAGGGCATCTTGGGGAGGGGGAGAAGGAGCGGCTGTTGATCTCTTCTTCATAAATCTTACTCAAGAATTTAGGCAGAGAGCACATATGCAAATCCTACTCAGGTGAGTCAGGAAACTTGGCTAGTAGGCAAGCTACAGGGGTGACCTAGGTCCACAACTGACAGGAAGCTGCCACCTGCCTCCAGGCAATTGCCATTCTAGATGTCGCAGGCCCAGCGCTCTCAGATCTTTTGAGTTTGAAAGAAAAGCCAGAGATCTGTATGCTTATGTAAAATAGTCTTACGATAAACTCTGGAATTTTTTTTTTCTTAGATAATTAGTAGGCCAATTCAACCAAGGCCTGGTCTAACCCCAGCCTTTGCAACCTCTCAGCACCTGTTCTTCCTTTCCCAAAGGTTTCCCAGGGCCCAGACTTGACTTCTTGCAGTCATCGTTTCCAGTGAACAAGCACTGTGATTGTGTGAGAGGGTGTGAGGTGGAAACTACCTCCGTGGGTGGAGGGGGCCTGTGAGGTGATCCACGTGCAGTCTTGGGTCATTTTCCTGAGCTCATCTCAGATACGAGGTGTGGCTGGAGTATCACAGTTGAACCTTGCCTTCCCATCTCCTGTTCTCCAGCCCCTGCTCCTCCACATACTTCCTTTGTGGGCACTGTGCTGGGTGTTTGATAAGCAATACTTCATGTCCCCCTCACAACAGCTCCTGTGATAGGTACCGTCACTGTACAGGCCTTGACTGCCCTCCCCAACCTCCTGCCTCCCGCTCCCCACCCCCACACCACCACCTGGCTCCAATGGTCTCTTGTTCCTTCACTTTTCCCCCAAAAGCATCTCCTTTCTTCTGCCCAAGTGTTTCATCAGCCTCTCCATTTGCGGTCAGCTTTTCTTGTCTTCTCTTGTGATCTTCTCAGGACCCCGCTGTTTCACTCAGAGCCCGCAGCATCCTTCACAACCACAGAACCTCGCTGAGTCTGGAGTCTGTACAGTTCATGCCTAATGGATAGGGATTTGTTCTCAGGCAGACCTGGGCTTTGATTCTGGTCCTGTTGGGTAAGTTATTTAACCTCGCTGAGTTATTTGTCAAATGAGGCTAGTAATACCAACCATTTGGAATTGTGGTGAGGATGAGAGGAGGTAAGACTGCCTTTCCAAAAATATCTTCTGTTGTACAATATTGTTAATAGCATTTATTATATAAAAACTTTCCCTTTTCTCCCTAGCAATTAAGTTTGAGGAGTACTTGATGAAACAGGCTGGCCAATAACTTCAGGGCCTCTCAGAGCCTTGAGTATACTGTGCTTCACTGTGAATCTACACAAAGGCATTACACTGTGTTCTATTTCACACATGTGTATACATGGAATCCTTTCTTGGTGGGGGCAGAGTCCCTCATAACTACTGTTCCGTGGAACCACTGTAAGAAAGGATGTTTTCAATGTATGACTGGTATCATTTTAGCATTGTGATTAGTCTCCTGGGAGAAAAAGTCATATTTCTCTTCAGCCAGGTGCCTCGGGAGGCATAGGAGGTGCCTAGCAGCCTCTATTTCAGAGTCCTCTGGGGCCTCACTTGCTGCATTCACTTGGCGGAAATGAGACAGATTCTGCCCATGAGACAGAAGCGCTGCATGAGTCACATTGGTTGTCAAGCCCTACCATTGCCTCGGTGCTCCCGTCTGCACAGATGCCCACCACTCTAGTGTCAGAATCACAAAAGGGAGCAACCCAGAAGGCAAAATGGCTGCTTGGAGTGGAGGACACAGGTTTGATAGGAGAGAGCTTCCCTTTGTGGTAACTTTTTTCTGGAAAACAGTGGAGGAGCCATGGACTTAAGGCAGCAGATCTTAGTCAAGGCTCCACAGCTGACTGGGTGGCTATGGACACCTTATGGGACCTTGTTAGTTGTCTGAGAATGACATCAATTACCCCTTCTGACTCACAAGGTTTGCAAGGGTCATATAGGAAACATGGAAAGTGCTATGAAAATATAAAGGGTAAATTTACATGCAAGGAGTCAGGGGTTGTCACATGGCTTTAAAAATTACAGAAATAATATAATAGGTGAATTTGATGCTAAGGGTATTTCCTCTTCCTCTGATTAAACTTGGGGAATGATAATTGTTTGAGGTCTATCATTTCAAAAATAATATGTAAAAAAAAATTTCTTACCAATATGAGTTGGTAAGAAAAATCAGAAATTTTGAACATCTGAATTGTTTTAAACACTATCACATACTCCTAATCATCCATTAAAGGACAAACAAAATAAAACTCAAAGGGCTAACTTTGAAAATTTTAAAGTGAGCCTTAATGTCTTTTTCTTATTTAGTCACCATTTATGTTATAGATTGACCAGCTTATCTAATCTTTAACTGGCACCCCATTATGAGGGAGAAAGAACAATATAGGTGACAGAATGAAGATTTAAAAAGTCCTCTGGGGACTTGCCCGGTGGTTCACTGGTTAAGAATCTGCCTTGTAACACAGGGGACATATGGCAAAAAGGGACTTACAAATAATAAATGCTGGAGAAGGTGTAGAGAAAAGGAAACCCTCCTAAACTCTTGGTGGATATAAATTGGCATTGCTACTGTGGAAAACAGTATGCAGGGTCCTCAAAAGATTAAAAATAAGGATACACAACTAGAGACAAAAAAAAAGAGAAATAGAGTTACCACATGACCCAGCAATCCCATTCTTAGACATATATCTAGAAAAAATGAAACCTGTAGTTTAAAAAAAATACATGCAACCCAGTGTTCACAGCAGTACTAGTTACAATCACCAAAATATAGAAACAACCCAAATGCCCATCAATAGACAACTGGTTTAAGAAGACAAAGTATGTATGTATATAATGAAATATTACTCAGTCATAAAAAAGAATGAAACATTGTCATTTGCAGCAACATGGATGGACATAGAGAATATTATACTAAATGAAATGTCAGACAAAGACAAATATTATATAATATAACTTATGTGTAGAATCTAAAAAATAATAAAAAATGAATTTATGTACAAAACTGAAACAGACCTAGGAAAAAAAACAATGGTTACCAAAGGGGAGAAGGAGGAAGGAAAGGGCAAATTAGGAGTGCGGGATTACAGGTATAAACTATACATAAAACAGATAAGCAACAAGGATTTACTGTATAACACAGGAAATTATATTCAGTATCCTATAATAACCTATAGTGGAATAAAAAAAATAACTGAATCACTTTTTTGTACACCTGAAACTAATACAATCTTGTAAATCAACTATATTTCAATTAAAAAAGAGAGAAAGTATCTGGATAAGCCTGACCCAATCAGGTGAGCCCAGAAAACAAACTGGACATTTCCTGAAGTCAGAAAGATTTAAAGCATGAGAGAGATATGAGCAAAGGAGGCTTTACCTTGCACCTTTGAAGGTGGAAGGTTCAGAGTAGTAAGAAGCTCTGAGTAATCTGTAAGAACTGAGAACTGACAGTAGCTTTTGGCTGACAACCAGTAAGAGAATGGGGATCTTTGTTCTAAAGCTACAAGCAACTGAATCCTTCCAACAACTGTGTGATCTTGAATGAAATCTTTGATCTCCAGAAGGCACAGAGTCCAGACAATACCTTATTTTAGTCTTATGAGACTCTGAGCAGAGGACCCAGCTAGCCAGACCTATCTCATGGACACTGTGAGACAATAAATTTGTGCTCTTTTAAGCCATTGGTTATGTAGTGATAGAAAAATGAATATGCCATCACAGCTGTCCAACAAGTGAAGGTGTAACCCTGATAGGTAGTGAGTAGTCTATCTTAAGCAGACAATGGATGTTCATCTGTGAAAGATGGTGTACAGCTATTTTTTTTTTCCCAAGAGAAATTTGAAGCAAATAATTACTGAGACACCCCTCCTGTTTAGTGATGCCGTTACTCCACAAACAACTTTAAAAGGAATGTGCCATGTCGTCCCATGTCTTTGACGCAGGGCCTATTTTGGTTCTTAAAACTGACCCTGCTAATCAGCCTATACATTTCATTTCCTTTTGATGTATATTTAGTGCTCTCTCACCATGAGCCTCATCAAACAAAAATCCTTAGTTGTACTTTTACTTCTGGGCAGACCATGTGTTTCTTTTTTATTTTTCTAGTTTGTCAACAGGTCTACATTTCATTTTATTTTATTTTGTTGGGGAGAGTTGGCAAAGATTTTTATTTTTGATTATTCATTTATTTATTGAAGAATATTGTGTTAGTTTCATGCGCACAGCAAAGTAATTCAGTATATATATATATATATATATATATATATATACACACACACACATATATAAATGCCCTTTTTCAGATTCTTTCCCCTTGTAATTATTACAAAATATTGAGTATATTTGCCATTTGCTATACAGTATTCTTGCCACCTCTTCTTCATATCTTTTGCTTCTGTTAGGTCCGTACCATTTTGGTCCTTTATTGTGCCCATCTTAGTATGAAATGTTCCCTTGGTATCTCTAATTTTCTTGAAGAGATCTCTAGTCTTTCTCATTCTATTGTTTTCCTCTATTTCTTTGCATTGATCAGTGAGGAAAGCTTTCGGATCTCTCTTTGCTATTGTTTGGAACTCTGCATTCAAATGGGTATATCCTTCCTTTTCTCCTTTGCCTTTCACTTCTCTTCTTTTCACATATATTCGTAAGGCCTCCCCAGACAACCATTTTGCCTTTTTGCAGTTTTTTTTCTTGGGGATGGTCTTGATCCCTGCCTCTTGTACCATGTCACGAACCTCCATCCATAGTTCTTCAGACACTCTATCAGATCTAATCCCTTGAATCTATTTCTCACTTCCACTGTATAATCGTAAGGGATTTGATTTAGGTCATACCTGAATGATATAACAGAAGCAGAAGATATTAAGAAGAGGTGGTAAGAATATACAGAAGAACTATACAAAAAAGATATTCATGACCCAGATAATCACAATGGCATGATCACTCACCTAGAGCCAGACATCCTGGAACGTGAAATCAAGTAGGCCTTAAGAAACATCACTACAAACAAAGCTAGTGGAGGTGATGGAATTCCAATTGAGCTATTTCAAATTCTAAAAGGTGATGCTGTGAAAGTGCTGCACTCGATATGTCAGCAAATTTGGAAAATTCAGCAGTGGCCACAGGACTGGAAAAGGTCAGTTTTCACTCCAATCCCAAAGAAAAGTAATGCCAAAGAATGTTCACACTACCATATAATTGGACTCATCTCACATGCTATCTAAGTAATGCTCAAAATTCTCCAAGCCAGGTTTCAACAGTACGTGAACTGTGAACTTCCAGATGTTCAAGGTGGATTTAGAAAAGGCAGAGGAACCAGAGATCAAATTGCCAATATCTGTTGGATCACTGAAAAAGCAAGAGGGTTCCAGAAAAACATCTATTTCTGCTTTATTGACTATGCCAAAGCCTTTGACATTATGGATCACCACAAACTGTGGGAAATTCTTCAAGAGATGGGAATACCAGACCACCTGACCTGCCTCCTGAAAAATCTGTATGTAGAACAAGAAGCAACAGTTAGAACTGGACATGGAACAACAGACTGGCTTCAAATTGGGAAAGGAATAAGTCAAGGCTATATATTGTCCCCCTGCTTATTTAACTTATATGCAGAGTACCTCATGAGAAATGCTGGGCTGAATGAAGCATAAGCTGGAATCAAGATTGTCGGGAGAAACATCAATAACCTCAGATATGCAAATGACACCACACTTATGGCGGAAAGTGAGGAAGAACTAAAGAGCCTCTTGATGAAAGTGAAAGAGAAGAGTGAAAACATCAGCTTAAAACTCAACATTCAGAAAACTAAGATCATGGCATCTGGTCCCATTATTTCATGGCAAATAAATGGGGAAACAGTGGAAACAATGACAGGCTTAATTTTGGGGGGCTCCAAAATCATTGCAGATGGTGACTGCAATCATGAAATGAAAAGATACTTACTCCTTGGAAGGAAAGTTATGACCAACCTAGACAGCATATTAAAACGCAGAGACATTACTTTACCAACAAAGGTCAGTCTAGTCAAGGCTATGGTTTTTCCAGTAGTCATGTATGGATGTCAGAGTTGGACTATAAAGAAAGCTGAGTGCTGAAGAATCAGTGGTTTTGAACTGTGGTGTTGGAGAAGACACTTGAGAGTCCCTTGGACTGCAAGGAGATCCAACCAGTCCATCCTAAAGGAAATAAATCCTGAATATTCATTGGAAGGACTGATGTTGAAGCTGAAACTCCAATACTTTGGCCACCTGATGCAAAGAACTGACTCATTTGAAAAGACTCTGATGCTGGGAAAGGTTGAAGGTGGGAGGAGAAGGGTACGACAGAGGATGAGATGGTTGCATGGCATCATTGGCTCAACGGACATGAGTTTGAGTAAACTTTGGGATTTGGTGATGGACAGGTTGGCCTGGCATGCTACAGTCCATGGGGTCACAAAGGGTCAGACACGGCTGAGTGACTGAACTGAACTGATACAGTAGGTCCTTGTGGGTTATCTATTTATATGTAGTAGTATATGTATGTAAATCCCAAACTCCTAATTTATCCCTCCCCCATAAAACTCAGTTTATCTGATCTATAGATAATAAATTACAAGTATTATTATTAATAATAATACATATTTTAATACATAATAATATCTATTTCATATGATTGTTGTGAAGATTAAATGACACCTAAGTAGATGCCCAGAAAAGTTAGTTCTTATTGTCAAATGTGGACAAAAGTGAAAGTACTCATGACATTTTATCCTTACTCAAAGGGCACTCCATGGCATGAATGCAGGACAAAACATAGAAAGCTATAACTAACAATGCTGGGTGACTAGTGATAACTAACACAAATTACTACATGTGATCACACCAAACCAGTAATAGCAGGATAAGGAACAATAGCCACACTAGCATGAGTCATTACCTACAGACAATATTATTGTGACATTAAAGAAAAGAACTTTGAAACATGGCAGAGTAAGAGATAAGAGAGCAGTTTTAAGAATATCCTCCCATTCAACACATAAAAGAACACAATTTGGCACATCCAGATAAAGACAACAAAGGGTAGACTGAATAATGAATAGAAACCTGGAGCTGTGATTGTTGTTTTAAAAAAAGAAGATAAAACATGATGAATTCTAGCTTCATAAAAGGACACAGAGACATTATCTCTTTGGCCATGATTCAAAGGACTAAAAGTTTGAGACCTACAGAGAAAAAGCTAACTTACTCTAATGTTATTGAAAAATTCTTACTTACGGAAAAACCTAACTTGTCACAACAAGAAATTGGCACTGCCATCTAGGAAAGGTAATTGAAGTACTGAGAGTTATTTATGCCATATCTTGCTTGAATAAATAAATTTGTAACTTTGAGCTGTAATAATCTGGCTTGAATAAATGAGAATGTTATGAACTGTAACCCAAAATACCCATTCCAAAAAACTTGAATCACAATTGTGCTTTTGCATTGTGGGTATGCTACAAAAATTTCAGATGGATAAATACATGAATGGTGAACATAATAAGACAGCTTACAAAAACTGAAAAAAGACCTGTTCACAAGCCCAGGAGTTCAAAATTTTAGCGCTCCAGATGCAATGAAAATTCCAGAACAAGTAGGAAGGAAACCCTTGGGGATAGTTCTATGAGATGAAGAAGATCCCACCAAAAGGGAATTTGGGGAAGAAATTATGTTTAGATGAAGCTGAGCCCTGTAATTCTCTTATCCTAAATAGTGTGACCAGTCTAGATTCTGTCTTTGGTGGTAGCTATGCAAACTACCTATAAAGAAAAGAAAACATAATTAATGTCCTCTATGAGCTAGTGCTTCACATATGTTCTCACTAAATCCCTATGAGCTAGTTACACAGATATCAGTTTTACAGCTGAGAAAATTGAGCTCAGTGAAGTAAACATATAAAAGGTCATATTATGTAAGCATCAGAGAGAGAATAATCTGGTACACTGTTTACCTCCCATACTATGAAGGGTGACTGTAATGGTGTGTATGTGTGCATTGGGATACTTGTGTATATAGTTACTACATCTAGTGAGTCTTTGAATCAATCTGGTGTTTATCTTAAAGTCTTTCTCCCAGTTTCACGTATCACAAAGGTGAGCAGTTTTCTCTTTGGCCCGAATTTGATTTCAGTTTTGACAATTTGTGCTCTGTGGAAAAAGCAAAAATTCCACTTAACCCACTTTTAGAAGCACAACTTAAGGTTTTGGCAAATAGCACTTAGCTCTGAATATTGCCTATGGTCAAATCATTTCACAGTCTGTTCAACAAGACTGGCCACTTATAATCCACTGAAATTTTGTTGGATGGTAAATTAACCAAGCTAATGTTTACTCTCAACATATAATGAATTTCAAAACGTTTCAGGAACTGTATTAAGTGCGTTGCATGCATTATCTCATTAGTTTCTCACAATAACCCAGACAAATAGTTAATGTTTTTATTTTTATTTATGAAGGAGGAAATTGAATCATCTGAAATCATGTGGATTTCCCAAGGGTTAAGTGCTTAAGTGGTAGAGACATGATTTGAACTTGGTTTTCTTATGCCCTATCTCCAGCTTTTAACTGTGATGTCAGACAACTTCCATTGTTTTACAACCAGCCACATTTTTCACGAAAGGAATCTAAAGTTCAGAGAATTAAATCATTTACCCAGATCACATTAACTGGCATGTGATGGAGCAAGAAATAGGAATGAGGGCTTCTAGAAGGTAGCAGAGTAGGCTGTAAAGAACAGAGGCTCTGCTGACAGACTTGGATAAGGCTCTGAATTGTGACCTTACAGAACAACCTCCGTCAAAAGGCACATGCATATTTCAGTTACTCCTAGTCAGCACCAAGGCTGTCTACTCTGTACTCAGGGTCTAGGAAAAGACTATTAAGGCTGTGCCACCTCTCCTAGTATTTGGAGCACAGAATTCTGTTGGGAAACAAAGAAATGAGGGAACAGTGCTGCTTCGAGAAACTACAATTCATGTTTATTCAAAGATGGGCACAACCTCTGTGCTATTCAACTCCAGTAATAAGTGGCAGGTGTGGGGTCCTCAGCCAATGGAGTACAGCCTGTTTCCATTGCCAACCTTCACTCAGTTTATATTGCAACTCGAAACTGAGTCACCTCTTTCCCTCCTTTGACTGAAAAGTGGGAGTGTTAATTGCTCAGCCGTGTCTGACTCTTTGCGACCTCATGGACTGTAGGCCACCAGGTTGCTCTCTTCGTGGAATTCTCCAGGCAAGAATACTGGAATGGGTTGCCATTTCCTTCTGCAGGGGATCTTCCTGACCCAGGGATCAAACCCAGGTCTTATGCGTTACAGGCAGATTCCTGACTGTCTGAGCCACTAGGAGCCTATTATCAAACCACTGCTAACATTGACTGAGCACTTCCTTTGTGCTCAGCACCTTATACTTCTTGTTTAACCTTCACAACTATTTGTCCAGGTGTGTGTTATTAATATCCCCTAAGTACAGAGATGGAAATTGAGACTTCGAGAGGTTGAGTCCTGAGGTCACATAGCTAACAGGTGGCAAAGCTCACTTCACTGAAAGGAGCTTGAGATTTTGATCTCACCCCTGTTCGTGGTACCTTTGCATTTACAAAACCTCTACATTCTACTTGTCTTCCGATTCTGGCTCACGTGATATTCCTGGCTCTCTCATCTATCCTGCATTTCTTAGTGGGTTTTACTAGAACTGAATCAGTATTTAGGAGAAATCTGAGTGAATCCTACTGTATCAAAGAATAATCATTTAGAACAATCAAATTATAGTTGAGATTAATTGGTTAAAATGAAAATATGATAAACTCAAATCACACAAGCATTGACAAGACAATTGAGACTAGATTGAAAGAGTGCCAAATAAAGTAGTGATTCTTTTAGCTGAGACCTCAAGTTCCATATCTAGTCACATATCTAGGAAAACTGAGAAAGGTTAGAAAGGAATTTTATTAAGATTTATGAGGCCAGTTTATCAACGAAGCAAAAACATTCCTTCTGTTCATCTTTGCTCAAGGAGCTACACAGTTCTGAAAGTTACTCTGACATTTGCAAGGTCTTTTATTTCTGTCTATCTATTATCTTTTTTTTTTTTTTTTTTTTTAACTGATTTTTTTTAACAGATCAGGGAGAAAGCTGTTGATATTTTAATACTGAGCTGTTTCCAGCTATAAGCAATGTCTTTCACAGAAATTTATCTTGGTTATTAGAGATGTGATTTTTAACTCTGCTCCTATGTATCTTGGCACTTTCCAGTCATCCACAGCTCAAGACAGCTACTGTCTTCCTGGGTCACCAAACTTCCTACTTCCCATAGAAATCCTTTCTATGGTCGTTTTCTTTTATCATTCACTTCCCAAATTTTGCTGTCATTCTCTCTTTCTCAATTCAATCACACTAAAGTAAGTAAAGTAACTTCCACCTGCTTGGACATCTAATAACAAACTCCACTTTTGTTTTATTTTTTATCGACATATATACATAAGTGATGTCAAAGAGTACACTGATCTTCACTGTACAGTTCCATGAATTTAATCATCAATTAGTTAAATGGGATTGCTAATGGTTAGTCCTCAAACTTAATAAACCTCTCTATTTGTATCTTTGCTCTCAGTAATAATGTGTAATTTTCAATTCAGAGGTCCTGCACAATTTTGATAGAACTATTACAAGATAATTGATTTTTTCCCCTTGATAGTACTACAAATGATATTTAACTTTACTCTCAAGTTGTTTGTTACTAGTATATTTAAATACAATTGGTTTTTCTATATTGACACAGTATCCAAAAACCTTGATAAGTTCACTCACTAACTCTGATAACTGCATTCTTTTGAATTTCTTTATGACTGTAATCACATTATCTACTCATAGAGTTTTACTTCTTTTTTCCAAAGGTATTGAGATATAATTGGCATATAAAAATTTTTAAGTTTAAAGTATGCAACATGTTGATTAGATATACTTAAATACTGTGAAATGATTATCACGATAATATTAGCTAACACCTCCATCATCTCACATAATTATCACTTCTCTTTCGTGGTGAGAACATTTAAGACTTCCGCTCTTAGCAACTTTCAAGTATATAATATCGTATTAGTACTTTTCATTTTCTAATTAATATAAACATTATTTCATTTTCTTGTCTTATGCAATGGTTAAGATTTCCAGTACTATATTGTATACTAGTGGTGATTGCTGGTAACCTTATTTTGCTTGTCACTTCAAGAGCAGTAATATTTTATCATTAAGCATGATATTAGCTGAAAGGTGTTCTTATCTGTTGCTAGGTTGCTGAGAGGTTTCTTTCTTTTTTAATGTATTGATATTAAATTTTATGAAAATTTCTCTGTATCTGATTATCATTTTCCTCCTCAAGTTAATTTACCAAAATACATTGATTTTCAAGTTCTTGTAATCCTAGAATAAACTGCATTTGATAATGACACATCACTTTTTAAGTATTTCACTGATTTAGAAAAGGTATTTCAGGATAATTTCATCCATGTTTCTTATAAATCCTAGCCTATAATTTTTCTTTCTTATTACATACCTATCTGATCTTGGTATCTGAATATGCCAGCCTCATAAAATGAGTTGGAAGCATTCCTACCTCCTCTATTTATGACAGAGTTTGTGAAAGACTATATTATTTCTACCTCAAATATTTGGAAGGATTCACAAGCCATCTGGGATTTGAAGATCTTTTTTTTTTGGTATTAGGGCTTTTAGTTACACATTCCTTTTCTTTAAAAACCATAAAATATTCGGATTTGAGTTATTAACCCCTCTAAGTACAAATCTGGCAATATTGATTTTGTCTATTGTATGTCTGCTTTCTATCTTATTCATTTCTCCTCCTATCTTTATTATTTCTTTCTTTATGTTTTAAAATCTCCAATAATGAGGGTAAATTTAAGTTCTATCAAGTATGCTTTACAAGTTTTGAAACTGTGTTTATAGATGCTCAAAAATTTAAGATTGTTATGTCTCTTTGTTGAATGAATCTTTGTCCTTTTTCTCTTCTTTTTTTTTAAGAGTCTATTTTGTCTGCCATTAATATAGCTTTCCTGATTCTCTTTCCTTAGTGTTTGTATGCTATGTTTTCCCCTTGTTTATCCTTTTAATCTATCTGCTTCTTTACATTTAAAGTGTGTCTCTTTTAAACAGCATATACTAAATCTTTTATTGTCTAGCCTGATCATCTTTGCTTTCAATCATAGAATTAAGACCTTTTGCATTTAATGTAATTACTGATATAGTTAGGTTAAAGTTCATCATGTTGCTATTTGTTGTCCCTCTATTTTATCTGTTCTTTTCTTCACTTAACATTATATCTATATCATATCATGCCCCGGAAAAGGCAATGGCACCCCACTCCAGTATTCTTGCCTGGAAAATCCCATGGACGGAGGAGCCTGGTGGGCTGCAGTCCATGGGGTCGCTAAGAGTTGGACATGACCGAGCAACTTCACTTTCACTTCTCACTTTCATGCATTGGAGAAGGAAATGGCAACCCACTCCAGTGTTCTTGCCTAGAGAATCCCAGGGATGGGGGAGCCTGGTGGGCTGCCATCTATGAGGTCGCATAGAGTTGCACACGACTGAAGAGATGCAGCAGCAGCAGCAGCATATCGTGCCCATACTCCTACATTGAGTTCATACATTTTGTTTTAAATGGCTCCACAATAGCCCATTGTTTTGACTCACATCTTATCGAACTGTTAGCTATCATTTATTCCTTCTAATAATTTTGCTATTACAGATAATGCTGTGCTGAAATCTTTATATACATCACTTTCTGTATTATTTCCTTACGGTATACTTTTGAGTGTGGAATTACTGATTCAAGGGATAGAAACATCTTTATAATTCTTAATACAATTTATCACCTTGCTTTCTCTAAGAATTACTCAATGTATAAGGTTATTGGAAGTATGTAGCTGTGGTGATTTCATTGAAGTCTTGATAGCATTGTGAGTTACTTTTTTAATAAAAAAATTGTTGTATAGAAAAGACCTGATGTAAAACCAGAATTATGATGACCAATGCCATTGCTGGATGTAAGTAAACAGAAAAAAGTTATGTTGTCTACAAATGTGCTCATTTCAGCTAAAAGCTGGACTAAAATTCCAAACTATTCTGCTTCTATTTTGTGTACTCTTGGGCTTTGGAAATAGACCCTGTAAATAACTTTGTAAACCACATCTCCCGAGTCTCGCAATGGCAGGTGGATTCTTTGCCACTGAGTCACCTGGGAAGCCCTTTAAGTTCTGTTATGAATAGCTATATATTGAGGGGAACATGATTTATGGAAAAATTATACCTTCATCAGAAGACCAGGACATGCCTGTACCAATGAGTTCAGAAGGCCCACCATGAGACACCTCCCCTCATAGGGCGCTGTCCCACCAACAACAGCCAAATCTAATATTATGCAAACAAACCTGTCTCCCTGTTCATAATGGACTGAACCAGAGAAGGCTACTAGAGTTAAAGGAAGCTAGCACATCGGCTGATCAATGACCCGGCACCTGGAGCCAAATGATGAGTTGGTATAATTGAAAGTTTAAAGAAAACAGAAAATAAATGATGAACCACTGGGTCAAATGCTGCAGTTTTGTCTGAAGATACAGACATATAGTTATGGATGCCCAGGGAAGTCCAGTCTCTTAGGAGACATTTCAGGCACTTCAATTTCAAAATAAATGAACTTAAGCACCTGCAGACTGGGACCTCCCTGGCAGCCCAGGGGTCAAGATGTAGCCTTGCAATGCGGGGCATGTGGGTCTGATTCCTGGTCAGGGAGGTAGGATCCCACATGCCTCATGGCCAAGAAGAAAAAAAAAAACAAAGCATAAAACAGAAGCAATACTGTAACAAATTCAATAAAGACTTTAAAAATGAACCACATCAAAAAAAAAAAAAAAAAAGCTTTAAAAACAAAGAAACACCTTCAGACTTAGCACAGTAGGGCTGTAGCTTGATTTGCTTTTGTGTGTTTAGTTGTTCAGTGATGTCCGACTCTTTGCGACCCCATGGACTGCAGCCCGCCAGGTTCCCCTGTCCATTGGTGTCTCCAGGCAAGAATAATGAAGTGGGTTGCCGTGTCTTCCTCCAGGGGATCTTCCCAACTCAGGGATCGAACACGGATCTCCCACATTTCAGGCGGATTCTTTACCATCTGAAAATTTGCTTTTAGTGAAACACAATTTCTATCTTTGCTCTACATTTCACTTTTCTTTCTTTATCTTAAGGTATGTGTTTCTTTCTAACACTAGAATTAATATTGTGTATGTGACTGTGTCCACACAAGCCACCTCTTACATGCCCAGGACTGGAGCTAAGCAACCATGGGGTCGTGTGCCTGGTGGAGACGGAGCCTTGTGAGTGGAGAGGTCAATCAGCCATGGCAAAGTGGTTATGAAATGCCAGTCTTCGAGGAATAACTTCCCTCTCCAATATTAAAGATGCATAAATTATTCAATCCCATTAGAAGAGGGTTTTACAGAGAAGTATTCAAAGTCACTAAAATTCACTTTTCTTTTTAAAAGAGCATCTTCACAGCATTTATATTATCTATAGTGAAACAGATCACCAGCCCAGGTGGGATGCATGAGACAAGTGCTCGGGCCTGGTGCACTGGGAAGACCCAGAGGAATCGGGTGGAGAGGGAGGTGGGAGGGGGGGTCGGGATGGGGAAAAAAAAAAGAAAAAAAGAAAAAAAAAAAAAAAGAATGAATACTGGGCTTCCCTGGGGGTCCAGTGGTTGAGAACCCATCTTGCGATGCAGGGGACAGTAGGTCAGTCCCTGGTTTGAGAAGATCCCACGTGCTCTGGGGCAACTAAGCCCATGTGCCACAACTACTGAAGCCCACACACCCCAGCCTGTGCCTTGCAATAAGAGAGGCTCATGCAGAGGGAAGCCTGCACTCTGAAACTAAAGAGGAGCCCTGGCTCTCTGCAACTAGAGAAAGTCACTTGCAGCAACGAAGACTCAGTACAGCCTAAACTAAAAATAATAAATTTTAAAAAATTAAAGCTAAAGCTATTCCATTTTTTAAAATGTAAAAGAATGCATATTTAGGACATAATATATGCACTGGCATATACTCTTTATTTGAGTCTAATAAACCTAGTGTAACTGACAAATAAAACCAAAGCAGGTTTACAGAATCAAAGGAAAGATAGGAGAGAGACAAAGGAGCTCTAACTGAAAATATGCTTAAAGCAGAGTGAACATGTGTTTCTAAGATACATGTAAAGCTTATCATGAATAATTTCCAAATAGCTGCATCACGAAACTTAATGGATAATTTTTCCCCAAGTAGGTGATCCTATTCAGGAGTAGTGGAAAGAAACTCTTAACCTTGTAATTACTTTGCAGAACACGTAAAGTGACATTATCTCATTTGAGTCCAAGAGCCCTGTAAGGTACATATTTCTAACTGCTTTTGTAGAAGAGTAAATTGGAATTCCCTAGAAATGAAATGATTTACTTAAGTTTACATAGTTGGAAGCCAACAGAGTGGTGACTCTAACTTATGTCTTTGCCTCTTAAGCCTGTGACCTTTTCAATATGTTTAAGGGTTACTTTCATCAACTTGTATTGAAACCTTGATCTACCAGAGGTCTTTATTAGAAAATATTAATTAAAATGATTATTTTGAAGATGAAAACTTTCCCAAAGAATTAAGCCAAAAGATTTATTATAAGCATGATGGCTCAGATGGTAAAGCATCTGCCTACAATGCAGGAGACCCGGGTTCAATCCCTCGATTGGGAAGATCTCCTGGAGAAGGAAATGGCAACCCACTTCAGTATTCTTGCCTGGAAAATCCCATGGACGAGGAGCCTGGTTGGCTACAGTCCATGGGGTCGCAAAGAGTTGGACACGACTGAACGACTTCACTTTCACTTTCAAATTGTCGTAAGGACTTCTCTGGTGGTCCAGCAGTTAAGAATCTGTCAACGTAGGGGTTCAATCCCTGGTCAGGGAAGATTCTACGTACTACAGGGCAACTAAGCCTGCAGACACATCTACCAAAGCACACGTGTCCTAGAGGCTGTGCTCCACAAGAGAAGTCCATGCACCACAACTAGAGAAAGCCCACATGCAGCAATAAAGACTCAGCACAGTCAAAAATAAATAAACTTTAAAAAATAAACTGGCATAAAATTCAGGAGATTCCATCACTGAAAGTGCTGTAGAAAAACCTATTTTTTTGATATTACACTCCTATGATCTGGACCCCGAATTTCAGTCATAGAAAACACACCCACACACACAATAACAGCAGAAAGTAAAATAATGGTAGAGTAACGATGCCACTCATAATCAGGAGCCCTGTGGGTTTTCTAAATACACTATCTGGTTTTTTGAGTTTATCCTGTTTGGGACTCTCTGTGTTTCTTGGACCTGTGTGAGTATTTCCTTCCCCATTTTAGGGAAGTTTTCAGCTATTATCTCCTCGAGTATTTTCTCATGGCCTTTTTTTTTTTGTCTTCTTCTTCTGGGACTCCTATGATTCTATCTAGTTTTTTGAAATTTAGAAAACAATACTGTGAAATTTCATGATAGGAGGTGGAAACTAGAAATTAGCTTTAATTAAGAAAATCTATTGTTTTTGGCTATTTGTCTTCCCCTAAAACTACATCTAGTCTAGTCAAGGCTACGGTTTCTCCAGTAGTCATGTATGGATGTGACAGTTGGACTATACAGAAAGCTGAGCGCCAAAGAATTGATGCTTTTGAACTGTGGTGTTAGAGAAGACTCTTAAGAGTCCCTTGGACTGCAAGGAGATCCAACCAGTCCATCCTAAAGGAGATCAGTCCTGGGTGTTCATTGGAAGGACTGATGTTGAAGCTGAAACTCCAACACTCTGGCCACCTGATACGAAGAGCTGACTCATTTGAAAAGACCCTGGTGCTGGGAAAGATTGAGGGCAGGAGAAGGAGACGACAGATGATGAGGTGGTTGGATGGCATCACCGACTCAATGGACATGGGTTTGGGTGAACTCCGGGAGTTGGTGATGGACAGGGAGGCCTGGCATGTTGTGGTTCATGGGGGTCACAAAGAGTCGGACAAGACTGAGTGACTGAACTGAACTGAAAACTACATCTCAAGTCTTCACTCAATTCATGACAAGTGTTAACTAATCAATTATTAAAAACAGAAATATTTCAGCATGTTACTCTCAGGATAAATACCTATAAGGTGTCTGTTGAAAATCTTTCACGTGTACAAATAATCTCTTAATTTATATCACCCTACTGTTTTACAAAGCAGTACATTTATGCACACTTTCATTCCTTAAGCAAGATATGAATCCTATTGGTCATAATTTATCATCTTCCTCCAATAAGTTCATATTAATAATTGTTAAAAGCCTTTTATCTAAAGGAAGTAAATCTGATCTAAAACATAGGTATTTTATATTAATAAATCTGAGGTGACTCATGAATATTTAGAACCAAATAAGTCTGCCTGTTCCTTGCTCCTAACATTTTAGTTCCATGTGCCAGGATAGCAAAATGAATCCTTCCTTCTTTTTCTTTTTTTTTTAATTGTATCAGCTGACAGCTGTAAGCAATGGATCTGATCCCACCAACCAAAACTAGATTCCTTTCCCAACCCAAGCTGCACCTAAAGATTGTGTGTCCTGGAACAAAATGTGTGTTTGTGTGGGGAAAAAAATAGTGATCTTTTATTTACTCTCCAGGAGGTGTTTGGTTACCAGACCCAGAAGCTACGCAGAGTTCTCTTCCTTGTGACATCCGTGCTGACCTGTGGGGTCCTTACCCTGTTATTCTACTGGAAGCCCCAGTGGAGGGTATGGGCCTATTGTATCCCATGCTCCTTGCAAGAAGCAGACACTGTTTTGCTAAGGACGACGGTGCGTTCCCTTCTGTGTTGCATCTAGTACATAACCTGTGATGATCAGCATTCCAGAGCAGATCCTCCTTGATTTAAGGGCTTCCCTGCCCCCAGATACAATATGGCAAAACTGTCCTTGCCATCTATTTGCTACATCTTATTTTGACCCAGGAATGTAGGACATTTCCTCCACATCTGCCTGTAGAAATTTCTGCCACGTCAGGCTAATTGTAAGTGCTCTTAGCCATAGCATGAGCATTGGCTGCCAGTGTTATAACTCTTAAACATATACAAGGGAATTACTGTTCAGTTTTTCAAAAACATGTGTTTTGAGGGATATTATACATTTTAAACACCTAGATGTCATTTTAGGATAGCTGGAGACTATTTCCTGGATATGAACTTTCTTGCAAAGTGTATCTTTCTCTTTTTTCCCTAGCACAGAGGTTCTCAAATTTTAGTGCAAATCAGAATTACCTGGAGGACTCTTTAAAACACAGACTGTTAGCCTCCCAATAATATCTGACCCAGCAGGTTTGGGGTGAGACTAAGACCCTACATGTCTAGCAAGTTCCAAGGTGATGCAGATGCTTTTATCAGTAGCCCAAACTTTGGCAACCACTGATCTAGGACTTGGCAGGTATTTGGTTGACTGACTGCTTTATGGAATAACACTTCAGAATTTCACGGGCTGAATTGTCTTATCTAGGATGAATTTCAAAGATATATAAGGAAGAAGGTAATCTGCCTCTACTTATCCACACTTAAGATTCCTATAAACAAGAACTCAGAAGAACCCCTGGTGGCTGACTGCCACTCAGTCATAAACAAAGCTGTATTGAAGCCAGAATTAAAAGTAAGTGATTTGACTTTAACAGTACAATGTTACAGCATGTTTTCTTTGCAAGAGTATAATGTATTTATTGGATGAAAGTTCTGAAAACACACCGCTGGGCTGAAAATTATAGCTCTATGTCAAGAAAAGTGAGAGCTGTTTGAGGACCTGGACTAACCAACCCTCATCTTCCTTGATGGGCTTTACTTTGTGAATGACATCTATTCTATCAGGGTATACCTGGTAGCTCAGTTGATAAAGAATCCACCTGCAATGTGGAAGACCTGGGTTTGATCCCTGGGTTGGGAAGGTCACAAACAGACACAACTGAGTGGTTTTACTTTCTTTTCACTTTTCTGTTCTATCTCATTTGTACTTGCAGTTGCGATGTATCCAAGTGCAGAAAATCAGGTATGTTTGGAACAACTCGGAGAAGAAGTTTCAGAAGGTTGGGTAAGTCTGATTTTTGTCCTCACCACGCATCAGAATATAACGGAAGAACACTGATTTGTTGAGTACCATGAACTGAAGTACGGTTCCTGTCCTGACCACATCCTAGGTTGCTGGAAGATAGCAACAGCTGCTATGACATCCATCACACATTTGGACTGGGTCTTACCACTGAAGAACAAGAGATCAGGTAGGGTTTGGGGTACTCCAGAGAAAATTTTGCTAGCATAAATGCAAATGTTGCATGGCTTAGGATGAGTGAATTGTTGGTATAAGGCTACATCAACTTCACATAATCCCAGTTCATTTACTGGCATCAGAGTGTTCTAAATTATTCTCATCGTAGGCACACTTATTAAAAAGGGAAGACTCAAAGAACAATGCAATCAAATAAGATTTGATCTTTTCTCTCAGGATTATAGAACAGCATTCTCTGTGTTGTCTCTTTTCTTTCCTCAAAAAAAAACTTGAGTCATTTCATAAACATCAGCTTCTTAAGCCTCCAGGTCTTCTGAGAGACAGAAAGACAATATAATGATTGCATTTTACTAGGAGAACTGGCCCTGGAGATGAGGATTTTGTTTGCTCAGTTAATTATGTCATTCACCACTATTATTTACAGAATCTAGAACAGTGCCTGATTCATGGTAGAAATTCAATAGACTTGTGTGGAAGGAATGAATAAATAAATGCATTCATTGATCTGTGAACTAAACTCCTCTAATATGCCAAGCATTTTGCAAGGCACTAGGGATCTAAGGATAAATAAGACTTAGTCATGGTCCAAGAGACATTTCCCACCAGTCAGAAAGAGAGACAAAGAATAGAGGTACAGTTTTGAGGATGAGATCTATAAAGGCACATAGGTTAGGAAATGATAGGATAATAGTAGCACAGGAAATGCTTAGGCTTCTCATTAACTCACAGTGACCTAGAGTCCCTGCTTCACTCATCTGTAATTTAAAATGGTGAATTCTGGTGACTTTGAAAGTAAACCATTGCAAAATTTCCCAAGAATCTTAATAATCCCCTATATTTCTTGCCCAGTTTTAGAGATAAAAAGAAGGATTTGCCTGATCTTCCTCATACTTGGTCAGAAACACAAATTCTCAAATGAAGGTGCAATTCAGTCCTTAAAATACAGGTTCTTGGGTTCTTCTCCATAATTCTGATTTAGTAAGTAGAAGCTAGGGTGGTTGTGAGAGAAAAACAGGATTTTTAGCAAGCATCTCCATGATCTGTATTCACACCAAGCCTGTGAGTTATTGATCTATTATTGTTTTCAAGTTTTCCCTCTGTTTGAACACTATGAAAAAGGAACTGGGCATCTAGATTCTGACAATATTCCAAAATGCCTTAGAAACAGGGTATCATTATATAAGATTTCAGATACAATGCTTAAATACTGAAGTACAAAAAGTTTTCAAAGTCATTAAAAACACACTGCTTTCCTAGCACTAAGCACAAAACATTTAAAGGATTGATCTATTTAGGAAATGTAGTTGATGAATATAGATATACTCTGCCTAAGAAACCATTTCCCCAGATTTTCCATCCATGTAGCTATGTCATGTTTATTTATTTATCAGGTGCCAAGCTTTAATAAACATCATACATAATTAAATTTAAATTTGGTCCACACAATAAAGAACTTGACAATCTAATAAGCAAGATAAAGTATATAGTTTCCCAAATATGAAGAATAGAGGAGATAATCTACTTAGAAATATATAGTCATATTTTATTTTGTGAGTTTTTCCATTTGGAGAGTAAAGAGAGAAAGTAAAATATGGAACATTCCTCACCCATCCATAAATTTTCCCTTTTATTTTTTTTAATGTAAGACTAAACACTTTTTCCAAAAATGAAATATGATGGATTGGTTGGTTGAGTGATAGCTTAAGAGTCTCCTCAATGAATTTGAGCTTGCTTGCATGAAAAGCAAGGACCCAATATAAGAAATAAATAAAGAGGGATACACAAAAGTTTCTGATCATGAAAAGTCATAAAAAAATACAGCTTCCCCTTTCAGTCTTCCTAGCAGCCAGGCAAAGAGAGAAAATGCAAAGATGAACATAGTTCTCACTTTTCAGTAGCAAAAAGCAAACGAAGACATCAGGAGTGACACATTTACCCTGGAGAGAAACTGTCAGAGGGTATCAAGAGGATTGAAACTGGGTCTCCTGCACAATAGGTGGATCCTTTACCCTCTGAGCCACCAGGGAAGCCATCAAGAGGAAAGCAGGAAAATTATTCCAGAAGGTTCCCTGCTTTCACCTTCACTCATCCATGAACTGAACACAACTTGCCATCTTAGTGACTGTCCTAGACAGGTCTACAGACAGTTGGAGTAATTCTCTTACCTCATGGACACAGGGCCCTGTGAAAAAACACACCTACCTCATCCCCCATTCATCCAAGCTGTCTTCCTATTAGAACAGTTTTTTTTCAGTTGAGTAACACTTCATCTCCTCACTCAGCCCTCCCTGTCCCTGCCTCCTCTGTTTAGCCTCCTGAAAACATAAGAACTTTCTGACAGAAGAGATCCAGGTACCTCATAACTGGGGGTTAGCTCCAGACCAATCACCTTATTGGTATCCCAGAACTCTTGAAGGGGGAAAAAGAAAAAAAAAGCTTTGATGGCTAGGGTTTACCAATTTCTGTAATAGGGATACTCCAACCATTGCTTATTCCAGTGTGACATCACTGAATGTGGGGCTGTGGAGTGGTACTCACAATTGGCTTGGTGATTCTGTAGGATCAAACTTAATTCTCAACACTTGTTACACCACTGAGAAAAAAGGCATGCTTGTTAGTACCAGAGGAAAAAAATCTGAGTGGACAGCAGCAAAAGAGGATGGGTTTGCCTTCAATGCTAAGCTCCAAGCTGATAGAAGCTTTTCCCAGAGAATAGAGAGGAAAAAAAAAATAAGCAAGGGGAAGGCAGGGGAGAGAGAGATCGGGGCTGCTATGAAATCCTACCCTTTTACTCCTCAGGTCTTGTGGGAAGCCAAAGTCAGAAAAGAAATCACATCTGTATACCATGACCTTTATCCTTTTGGAAATCTCCATCTTTAGAAATACAACCAAGTGTAGACGCTTGTCCAACAGATCAGTTCTTTGAAAAAGAACAAGGAAGAATTGATCAGAGTGGAGGAGACAGGCTTCACTCATTGTTCTGGAAGCTGATAAGATTGTCTCAAATCTTAGTATGAGATTAGAAGTCAATAACATACTTAAAAATATAACCTACGTTTCTATGGCTCTGGGTCCACTGAAAGTATAAAATCACTTAACTCCAATGCTTTGTTTCAGAGCAAAACATTATGAAAGCACAAGTAAGCCTAAGACCTGAGTCTCCCTGGTGAGATAGTCCCGGGATTTCTCCACCCCCACCTCCATTTAGATGCCCTCTTGGTCCTCTGTGTTCTGGATCTTCACGCCTGGGAATGCTCTGTGCACGTCCCCACAAAAGCTGATGAGCAGCACCTCAATTAGCTCCCATACAGGGCATGAAACTGCAAGAACTTGACTTTCTCTGAGGTTATCTGGAAACGTGCTTTAGGAAATGAAAGAAAGGAACACGTCACAGATGAAGACTAAAGAGAAAAAATAAAATGGCTTTTGTCATTTGCAAAATGTATAAATTATAAAGTATAGAAGCAGGCTCTGCACTGCTAACGTAGGGAAATTTTTCCCCTGAAAGCAATTTCTCAAACCATACTAATCTTGCTTTTATTATTATTTTAAAATGGGAGGGGTCAAAGACTAACATACCTGTCATACTCTACAACATACCCAAATGCCAGCAATTGGATGCCATTTCTCTGCATCTGTGAATTTCTCAGGTCTCCTTTCCTTTAGAAAGAGGGTGCATTAGGAGAGTGAGGGATTAACTAGTAGAATCACCTGGGAACTTTTTTTCAAACACTAATAAAGCTGCTCCCTAAAAATTCCAAATTTCATGGAAATGGGTCATGCCAGAATCCCCTGGCTTAGTATTAACTCTTCGGAAAACCTCAGACCTCCCTCCCTGCCAAGGACGCTATTGATGGCTTATCAGAATGAAAGCAGAGTGATCGTATGGAGTTTGAAAATGCTCACCAGTGATTCTGACATGGTCCTCCTGCCTCTTTGAGGACTCTCAGCCTAGTCTTCACCATCCGGAGCCTAAAGGGCCCAGCAGACAACATATTCTCAACAATTATTTGGTGAATAAATTGACAAATGAATGAATGAGCAAATAATCATATCGAAAAGAGATATAGACCGTTGCCAAAGAAAATACTCCTAGTCATTCATACTTGGTTTTTAAGAAATAAATAACTTTTAGCACATTTACTAATATCTCGTGGTTGCAAGAAATCTCAGTGCTTCTTCAAGCGTAGCCCATAGCCATTGCAGAAATGCCTTCATAACTTTCCTGTTAAGAAACCCTTCAATCTGTTTTGAAGAGAGATCTTCTACATCCAAAGTAATTATTCCCCTAATGAATGGTTCTGAATATTAGGCAAGTCTACTTAATTTTATTCAGACTATTGAGTTCTGTGAGGCTACCTGGAATTGTTCTAGGGCTTCCTTTCCCTGCCAGCTCATCAGATTTTTAAAGTCAGGGAATGTCATCTCCTTTGTTCCTTGGAACTTTGCTAATGTGACCCAGCTCAAACCTCATATTTCTTCTTCTGGTTTTCAACCAGTGGTCAAGATCCCTGAAAATTCTATGTGGTTCATGCTGAGATTGAGATGAGTACATGATCTCTAACCACACAATACTTCTTGGCAAGAGACAGTGGAAAGGTGAAACATCAGGGGAATGCCAGTCTGTGATTCAAACATGGTTGTTGTCTGATACAACATAAAAGTTGAGAATCATGTTTTATTTGGCAGACATTCTGAGGACTTTAAGCCAGTGAGACAGGACTCTCAGATCACTCTGAGAGACTGCTTTAAAGAGGCAAGGGGGTTGAGGAGCCAGGACATATAGGAATGTTTGCAACAAAGACCAGGTAGTCAGAACTTCAGATTACTGATAACTGAAGAAAACCAGAGGTCTCAAGTTTAAGAATGTAGTGCTTTTCTATGTATGGGAAGATGCAAGAATCGGGCTCAATGAAATGATTGCTTTGGTATGAACATTAGCTATCTGGAGCCAATATCCTGTGTTTTTTCATCCTGTGTCTCCTCAGCGTGCACCATCGGAGGTGGCTGCAGCAGTTGACTGCTGCATGGTGTGCTAAGTCATTCCAGTTGTGTGAGACTCTTTGCGACCCTATGGACTATAGCCCTGTCGATGGTGGGCATCCAGTTTCTATCCTGAGTTCCCTCAGGATGAAACTTCAAGATGGCTGTGGCAATGTGATAGTCAAATGTCTACAACATCTTTTATTTACTGACATGACAGGCAATATTTTTTATTCACATTTTCCAGATGTCCCCAGGAGAAGGAAATGGCAACCCACTCCAGCATTCTTGCCTAGAGAATCCCATGGACAGGGGAGCCTGGTGGGCTGCTGTCCATAGGGTCGCACAGAGTCGGACACGACTAAAGCGACTTAGCAAGCATGCATACACTGGAGAAGGCAATGGCAACCCACTCCAATATTCTTGCCTGGAGAATCCCAGGGACGGAGGAGCCTGGTAGGCTGCCATCTGTGGGGTCGTACAGAGTCAGACACAACTGCAGCGACTTAGCAGCAGCAGCAGCCAGATGTCCCCAAAAGGATCATCACAGGCCAGTATGAACCTACTGGATCTCAGTTCTCATACCAGCTGGGCACCTCTCCCTTAATGGTAACATTAGAAACCATCTCACCCGACAAAGAAAAAGGTCATAGGGCACTTGGCTTGCTTCTTTCTAAACTGACTTCCACAGCCTGTGTCCTGCTATTGTTCTGTGAACTGGATTTACAGCCTTGTTAGGGGAGACAGTATTCTAGCCATGGTTCACAAAGGTCCTCATTAATTAATTCCAATATTTAGGGAACATTCTCTGTGACAGATACTGTGCCCCTAGATGTCAGAAAAATAGAGCTAAGAAAACTCCCTCTCTGCCATTAAAGAGAGCCCAGGAAATTCAAGGTGAAAGATGTGTAACTATATGTTACACTTCAAAGAAGTTACTAAGAAATGAAAGGTTATTGGGGACAAGAAAAATACTTAATTAATAATTAATTAATTAATACTCAATTAATGCTTATGGGAATGGAGACTATGTCAAATATAGTTGTTACTTATTAAGGACTTGGCATGTTCTAGGTGGGTTTCCCAGGTGCTGCAGTGGTAAAGAATCTACCCACGAATGTAGGAGATACAAGAGACACAGGTTTGATCCCCGGGTGGGGAAGATCCCCTGGAGGAAGAAATTGCAAGCCAATCCAGTATTCTTTGCCTGGATAATTCCATGGACAGAGGAGCCAGGCAGACTGTAATCCATGGGGCAGCAAAGAGTCAAACACGACTGAGCATGGCACATGTTTTAGGCACTTGTGCTAAATGCTTATTTATTTTTATCTTTTGCTACTAATAGCAATTTTATTAGGCAGGTGTTATCAACCTATTTTATAAGTAAGAGAACCAAGGCTCACACTTCATTCATCCATTCACTCATTTAACAAATCATTCCTCAGTGCATTCTATGAATTAGGCCCTGCTTTAGGCATTCAGAATATACCAGTGACCTCTAGATGCTTATATAATAGTGGAAGATAGTCTATTGTTTGCGTGCCGATTAACATGTAAAAGAAAAGGTATAACTTCAGATTATCAAACAGTCTATAAAGAAAAATGAGTTAAGTTAAGGAGATAAAGATAATCTGATTTGGTGGTCAGGGTAGCTATTTTAAATAGAATTGGAGAAGAACCTCCAATAAGAAGATGCCATTTAAACAAAGGCCTGAATGAAATGAGGGCATGAGCCATGCAAAGATGTAGGGAAAACTGGTTCCAGGTAGAAGGAGCAACAAGTACAAAGGTTTAGCAGTAACCAAGTCTGTTGAATCTCTAATTTCTTAACCCTGAAACCACAAAATACATTTCAGAGCTTGGTGGAGTTCAACCTCTTTATGTCTTGGCCTAGAAAGAATTCAGTGAGAGGCAAAGTGATAGATAAGAGTGAGTTATTAGTATAGGACACTTGTGAAGGATACAAGTGGGCAGGCCAGAGGACTCTACCTAAAAACTTAGTGGGCTACATTTTTTATAATCAAAGTGAAAGTGGGGAGGGGGAGAAGACCACCTTCTTCCTCATCCTTAAGTAGACATCAGGCTCCCATCATCAGCTCCTTCTCCACATCAGGTGGGGGAGTCTTCTTGTCCCCCCACAGTCAAACCCAGACTATCATGGAGCTATTCAAATTAGTAGAAAAGTGATGGTGGTAGTTTAGTTGCTAAGTCGTGTCCGACTCTTGTGACCCCATGGACTGTAGCCTGCCAGGCTCCTCTATCCATGGGATTCTCCAGGCAAGAACACTGGAGTGGGTTGCCATTTCCTTCTCCAGGGGATCTTCCCAACCCAGGAATTGAATCCAGGTCTCCTGCACTGCAGGCAGATTCTTTACCAACTGAGCTATGAGGGAAGCCTAGAAAAGTGGTAACATATGCTAAAATATAGTAAATTATCTCAGGTTTCAGTATAAAGAGGTTCTTGTACTCTAGAATGTCATTTCCCCATATATATGGGATCATTAACTTATTTACCTCAACCAGCAAGATGCAGGTGCCATTGACTTGTATAGTTTTGTTATTAAGCAAGCCTGCTTTATTTACAATGTCTGGATTGCTATCTCAAGTGATAGTAACTTACAGTTGTCTCCTAAAGCCCCCTAAATTTACCTCTCTATCTATAATCCCCTAGTGGGATTTCTAAACTAACAGTTTGATTATCCTACTCTATCTGTATCATGACCAGGCTCTATTATCAGATTTAGCTCTCAAAGGCTAAGCAGACCTTAACAAAATGAAGGATGTGGGGAGGGCATTCCAAGGAGAGAGAAAGAAAACCAAGTTTAGGATTCTGAGAAGTTCTGAATACTTGCCAACAGCAGGTTATTTTGATGGCTTTTAGAAAAAGATTTTAACCACTAAAGTGGCTTGAGTTGTGGTCCTTTCTCAATGTGAGACTTAGGGACTTCTGAAGTCCCTTACAGTAGTACATGCTGTTTGATCTCACTGTTTCTCAACATCTCTGAGCCACAGTGTTTTCATACATGGAGTCAGAAGACCTTGGTTTGAGTCCTTGCAATCCCTTGCAAGGGGATTGCATTTGGAATAGCATGGCTTAGAAGTCAGACAAACTTGGATTCAGCTCTGTCATAGACCAAAGGTCCATCAGGCAGGTTTTCACATCCATCTTTACTGAGGGAGAGAGTAAAGTGGAGTCATGGAGACCGTGATGGGAAGCCTGGCTCTGCTGCTTTCCTGTTCTGAGACTCTGGGAAAGCTACTTAGCTTCTCTGAACTTCAGTTTCCTTTATAATAATGATGATAATATAAAATCTCACAGGGAAAATGTATACGAATGGTTAAATGCAGTTTCTGACACTGTCATCTCTGCTTAAAAGTTACATTGTCATGATTAATATTAGATATGTGCACCTTTGTCAAAATACCCCCATTGAATAGTTCTTCCCATTGGCAAAGTGAGAATATCAGTTCTTTCTTTTGTTTTTAAACCTATTTTTAATTTAACTTTTGTTTTATATTGGAGTACAGTTGATTTACAATGTTATGTTAGTTTCAGGTGACTACAGCAAAGTGATTCAGTTATATATGTACATACATTCATTCTTTTTCAGATTCTTTTCCCAGATAGGTTATTACAGAATATCGAGTAGAACTTTCTGTGCTACATAGTAGGTCCTTGTTGATTTCTTATTTTATATATAGTAGTATGTATATATTAATCTCAACCTCCTAATTTATTCCTCCCTTAGGGCTTCTTATTATAATGCACATGTGTGTGGATTTACAAAGTGTTAGCTATGAAAGTCATATACCATCTTCCAGTTCATTGGTTCATTCCTTCATGTATTCATTGAGTTCATAAACTAAAGACCTGTCTAGGTGCTAGAGATACCAAGGTAAGACAGATATGATCTCCAACATCAAGGGCAATCTAGAATTTCTGAGAATTCTAGGAACATTGTCATATCTGTTTCTTTTTAGCTATTCTTAGAATATAATCAAATTCTTTTTTTAAAAAAAAGGCTCAAAATGCCTTTCTAACTTCATTTTGATTCATGAGTTATATTGTCCTTAAGGTATATTTAACAGAAAAACAACTTGTCCACCACGTGCTTTCATTTACAAATACAGTAGTATTTTGAGATTGGCATATTCATTTTTAATCGAAAGCACAAATTCCCTTGAGGGTAGAGAAGGGACTTCTGCTTAGTGTCGCCTGTATTCACTTATTGATAAGCATGTTGGTGTGACACTAATAGATGATCAATCTCCTACAGAAGATTAGTGTGCGGGCCAAATGCCATTGAGGTTGAAATCCAACCCATATGGAAGCTGCTTGTTAAACAGGTAACTGTTTTCATTTGTTTTTAAAAATAAACTACTGTTTTTTTTCTTTTTCATTTCTAGCACTCAGGGAAATCTTAAAAACATGGATACTTTGACAAGGACAAAAATCTGTATTTTGTGCAAATTTCTTTGGTTATTCCCATTGACTTTAGTTTCTACTTTTCCTGTCTGTTTAGGTTTTCTTTTTTTATTATTATTTCAATAAATACCTTTTTTTATTCCAGGATTTCTAACTGGTCCTTTTCAATAATCACTTGTTCTAAATTCAAATCTGCTTTAAAAAATTCCTTCCCAGTGTGAGGGACAGATTTTCATATCATAATCTCCTCTTTGTTTTCTTCAGTTTTTTGATGATGGCTATAGTGGGGAGGGGGAAGAATTGTTATCATTTCATGATCTCTTTGAGGATTTAAAAAGCATTATTTGATCTCTTTTTGTATTGTTCTATCATTCTATTATATCCATTTTCTTGATAGTGACTTCTTCCTTTCTTAGTGTTTTTGTTTGTTTTAGAATATTTTCTCCGTATGCTGTGGAGTTTATCATTTATTTTAGTAAGCTCAGCTTGGGTGGGACTTTCCTTCCTCCATTTATCCCTCACTCTGTGCTCACTTTCCTTCTTTGGGTCATACTGGTCACCATGGGTCCCAAGTTCAGAACTGGAGCCTGTATTGGAGGTTTGTGCTCTGTCCATCATGGATCTGTTGGATGCGGGCCCTGAGTCAGCTTGGTGCTTGGCCAAAGTCACAGCTGCACCACAAACTTCCCTCTCCTATTCCGCCCTCTGCTGCTGGTGAACCCTGGCTGGTTGTGACTTTTCTCAGGGGCTATTGCTGTTATCTTTAGCAAGCCTGGTTATGTCTCCTGCCATCTGTGGGATACTTATTCCCCCTAGCATTGAGCTCCTAGCTATTGATCTCCTGTCTTTGTATAAAACCTAACAGACTTATCAATCTGTCCCCACTCAGTGCTACATTTTTCCAGTCTATTTCTAATCCACAAAGATGGTCATTCTGGTTTTTACATGGTCATTTTTTAAAAATAATTTTTTATTAGACTTTTTTGTTTAGAACAGTCTTAGGTCCAGAGAAAAATTGATCGGAAGGTACTGAGATTTCCTCTGTATCCCATGCCTCCATATAAGCACAATATATCCTACTGTTAAAAAGCAGATTGCTTTTAAAACTTCTTATTCAAGTAAATTTTCAAATTACCAAAGACTCTTTCAAGTGTCTATTTAGTCTACTTTGAAAAGAGTGCTAATATTTTCTGACACTTACTTATTAAGTCTTTAGTAGAAAAAATAACAGGAAAAACTATGTTGTTACATTTGGTTTCAAAAGAATATTGAATAAGAGAACTAAATTAATTAGGATGGTTTTGTTTCTTCTACCAGAAGTATTTAACCAATTTTCTACTGAGTTTATACAAACTCAAAATCGTATTACTAGAAATGTATAATTTACAATTAAAGCATTTTATGCCAAACAGACAGAAGAGCTATAATTGTAAGAAAAGCATGTTGCAATGGAAATAATAAAAAAGTTAAGGAACACAAGCTTTCTTAACCAATGAAATACAGCCAAGGGTTTCAGAAACTTTTAAGTTATATCCTATTAACTTATGAACCAGATGTCAGTTTATTTTTAGGACTAAGGTAGAAATTTATTTAGTATATTAGAAAATTATAGAAGATAGAGGTAAGAAAGAATAGCACTAATTTTAAGTAATATTTCATCTAATTCATGATAATTATAAAGAGCACTTTACCAGAAAAAAAAAATTTTTGTCTTGCTCAGAAGGGGTCTTTAATTCAAGCTAAGTATGCAGGTCATGTGACCTTCTCTAGCTCCCTAGGGTTTGCCCTGTCTATTATTATTAATAGTAAAGTCAGCAGGACTAAAATGGGGACAATTGAGGGAACAAAAAAATGTCCAAGATATCATTAAGAGACCAAAAATACCTGATTGGAACTGGTGATACATCCTGCAAATAATTCTCACTGCAACTTTGAATAAGACTTTTCTCTTTCCTGAGTAAGACTACCTCTCCTTGTTTAAGAGAAGGTCCACGCTCTCAGAGGATCTTGCTAAGACCTGTGACATGAGAGTATTATTTTTAAATGAATTATTTGGATAAAAGTGAAATCTTTCATTTTCATTGCACAACTTGACTACATCTGTAGCATGTGAATCATGAAAAAGAAACCTGCAATACAAAGTTCAAAATTGAAGTTTGTTCTTGAAAGAATCATATTTCTCCTCCAATGTGGGTACATCTGTTTAAAAAGGTAAACTATTAGATTTTGTTATTGGTCAAATATTTCTGAAAGTTCAAAATAAATAAGGATCAATTTGTGAGCATGGTTCTGAATGCCTAAAATAAATTCACTTCTACCATATCACATTCTATGAGCTTGACATTGTCTCTACTGAAATTAATGGAGCTCTAAGTGAATTCTATTGTTGTATGTTGCAAAAATGAAAGAAAAAAATCCTATAAAGAAATGACATCATCTTTACAGGATGTCACTATAGGTGACACTATAATCTGCCACGAAGGTCCATGCAGGTGACCCAGAATCTCTTTTCGTACCTGCAGGTTTTAAATCCATTCTATGTGTTTCAAGTCTTTACCCTCACTTTGTGGCTGTGTCAAGGTTACATCGAATACTCAGTGGCCATCATCATCTTGTCTGTTCTCTCCATTGCCTTAAGTGTGTATGATCTGCGACAGGTAAGAACAGAAATCATAGTTGGATTCTATTTAGCCTTGGGCTGCATGAGAAGCCAAACATATGGCATTTCTACTGAGAGCAAAGAGTTGCTTCGTTAAACATAAGTCATAACAAAGCAAAAAGCAAGGGCTTACTAAATCTGGGATCTCAGAAGGAGGGTTTCAGGAATGTCAGATAGATTTAAACATCTTTGCAAACTCTGATTATCGACTGAAGGTTGCATTGAGTAACTATGTTTAGAAGGACTCTGAGGCTGTCTGCGTCTGATAGAAAAGTGATGGATTAATGATGACAGTATAGTACCTTCCTGTCATCTTCCATCACTGTTCATCTTATAGCCAATTAAAATCTTCCCTTTAAAGAAAATCAGTCTTATAAATGATATAACAGCACATTCTGAAGTGGAGGGCTTCCCTGGGGGCTCAGACAGTAAAGAATTCATCTGCAATGAATTGAGACCTGGGCTCAATAGCTGGGTCAAGAAGATGCCCTGGAGAAGGGAATGGCTATCCACTCCAGTGGAGCCTGAAGAATACCATGGACAGAAGAGCCTGGTGGGCTACAGTCCATGGGATCGCAAAGAGTCAGACAAAGCTGAGTGACTAATGCTTTCTGAAGTAGAATCTAGCTGAATATTACTTATAAATCCACAGCTCCTCTAAGTCTCTGTTTCCCACTGCACCTTTCTAGAAAATGTTCTGCTACTTTGCTCAAGATTCATCAGGCTAAATTATGAGGCAACTTCTAAATGTGTCTCAATGTATTTGTTGTATATTTTTGGAAACTTGATTGTGAGATTGACGTTTTAGACATGGGAAACAGTGGTACTTTTAAAATCACCTGGTCTCAAACTTCATCCGTCATCTGGAGAAGAGGAAGCTAATATACAGGGAGTGGGTTCGTGTCATAAAGTGATTTTGTGACAGAATCAGGGCTTCTGGCTCCATATAAATGAAATTCTATTACATGTGTGATACTTCTGTAGCAGAAGATCCTTTCCAAAGTAACACATTGCTGGGGAAGAAAAGTCAGACCTATGTGTGAGAGGAGAGATGCCTTCTAGCTGTCAGGAGTCTGGGCACATGTCAGTAAGGCAGACATGGAGGCTTTAAACAAGTCCAATCGAAAGAGATTTTTATTCTTACTCTGTTTCAGTCACTCAGCAAATATTAGGTCTAAGACTGGCTTTTTATCAGGTTTTAGATTCTACAAATTTTGACTTATGAAGTGTTTGATGAGAAATCAAAGAAAGGCAATATATTTAAAGAGTTAGAAAGCAGGACTTAAAAATGAAAAGTTAAATGAATGGAGACACTTTTAGAGAGTGAAGACCACAGGGGTTTCTTTTGTTTATGGTTTTTTGTTTGTTTTCGCTTTTTTTAAAAATGAGTGGCCTAGTGTGTTTCTTCATGAACTAATTTAGAATCACAAAAATCACACGAATATTAACAGTGACCAGCAACCTGCCTTTCATGGTGACAGTTTCTTTGTGTCTGGCTGCCAAGTCAAGGGGAAGAGTGACTGTCCTTCTGGTGAACTCTGAGCATGTGAACAAAAGTAGGAAAACAGACACCAGGACAATAAATGATCTGCCATATTCTATTCAGCCACAGTAGGAAACAAATTATAGTTGTTTTACTTTTGTCATTTGATAGAGGTATGTGGTGTGAAGCCCCAAATCAAATTTCTAGCTCCTGGGTTTTGAGAAATCTTTGTTTTAATAGAACGGATAATTTGATACCTGCAAGCCGCTCATATGCTTTCAGGCTGATGTCACACATCAGTGAATGCAGTTCTTCTTCCATGTATTTCCTTCTGTTGGGAAGACACATACTCAAAATATACCTGAGTATATCATCGCTGACCATCTCAGGGTTCTAGGGAAAATACAGAAAGATCTGAGGACTTTGGCAGGGAGATCTTTTCAAGTTAAAGTCCTCCCTCCCCCCACACACTAATCCTATTTGTATTGCTTGACGCAATTTGTTAGTGGACACTTTAGTAGTTAGTTTCCTTTTCTGTGAGATGTGTGAGTATGTGTGTATGTGTGTTTACTGATAGTTCAGTTCAGTTCAGTTGCTAAGTCATATCTGACTCTTTGAAACCCCATGGACTGCAGTGTACAGGCTTCCCTGTCCATCACCAACTCCTGGAACCTGCTCAGACTCATGTCCATCCAGTCAGTGATGCCATGTATATAGTAGAGAAAATTAAATGAAACAATGCTTTTGAATTATGTGTGTTCCTAGTCCATAGCAGGCACTCATCAAATATTACTTTTTGTTACCACTGATATGGTTGTTGCTGTTTTTACTGTTATTCTTGGAGTGGAGACACTAGATTATGGAAAGATGGGAGGCGGCCTAGAGAGGGAAGACAGGCGTTCTAACTTGAACAAGGAGGCAGTGCAGGAAAACCCTGGGATGAGCTTCTAACCACTACTGATTCATCCACTGTGACTCTGGGAACTCTTTATCCTCTCTGGACTCACTTTCCTCAGCTGCAGGTAGTGGAGGTTAAACTGTTTTTTTTTTTAAGTATCACGTTTTTGGGATTCTGTCATTTTGCCAGGGCTACCAACAAGGCATGAACAAGAGCCCTTGAAGACTTTAAACACTAATTAAGAAATTGGCTGGCCATGGGGAATGTGGGGGCATGTGCTGTAGACTGGAGTCAATTTCTATAGTGCCCTATTAGCTTTAGACTGATTAATCACATAAACTACTCTGTCAGGAGCGGACAAATAATAGAAGATCATTTTAATTCACTTCATCACAAAAGGAATATATATTATAAATACACGCCAGTAGCTCATGGCAAATAGATGGGGAAACAATGGAAACAGTGGCAGACTTTATTTTTCTGGGCTCCGAAATCACTGTAGATGGTGACTGAAGCCATGAAATTAAAAGACACTTACTCCTTGGAAGGAAAGTTATGACCAACTTAGACATATTTAATATCTGCATATTAAAAAGCAGAGATATTACTTTCCCAACAAAGGTCCATCTAGTCAAAGTTATGGTTTTTCCAGTAGTCATGTGTGGATGTGAGAGCTGGACTATAAAGAAAGTTGAGCGCCAAAGAATTGATGCCTTTGAACTGTGGTGTTAGGGAAGACTCTTGAGAGTCCCTTGGACAGCAAGGAGATCCAAGCAGTCCATCATAAAGGAAATCAATCCTGAATATTCAATGGAAGGACTGATGCTGAAGCTGAAACTCCAATACTTTGGCCACCTGATGCGAAGAACTGACTCATTTGAAAAGACTCTGATGCTGGAAAAGATTGAAGGCAGGAGGAGAAGGGGATGACAGAGGATGAGACGGTTGGATGGCATCAGCAACTCGATGGACATGGGTTTGAGTAAACTCCAGGAGTTGGTGAAGGACAGGGAAGCCTGGCATGCTGCAGTCCATGGGGTCGCAAAGAATCGGACACAACTGAACAACTGAACTGAACTGAACTGAGCTCATGGAACCCAAGGACGTAAAGCTTAGATGGCCTTCACCAGGTGGGCAGAGCCAAGGAACTTGGGTTCCTCCTCCCAGCCTCCTATTCTATGGCAAGTATGCAACGAAGCAAACATATTTTGGAGAAAAAGCTGCACCCTCACTCCTTTTTTTCTGAAAACTAGGTGTACCTAGAGCTCTGGCAGCCCACAGATGGTTCGTTCCATGTGGCTTTCTCCCTCCACTGGCATAACTAGTTGGAAAGGGGGCATCTGATCCAGTGGAAGCTGACTGGAATCCTTCTGCGTGGGATCCTGGAATAAAGGCTTGAAGCTGCTGGTCATACTCTGTTAGGAAAGTGATCTATGATGTATAGCTAGGACCAGGGTGGCCACCCTCAATCCCTGCATATGGACAAGCAGAGACACACACACATGCACACACACACATGCACACACACACTTCCTCAGAACAAGTAAGGAAAAGAGTGAGCAAAATACACAGTGAGACACAGAGGTTAGCAATGATCAGTCCAACAGAGACAGATAACCTGTTTCTCACAGCGTTTCCCTGTTCCTAGTCTGGAAACTCCCTTGGGAGACTTGGCTGTGCTTCCCACCTTAGGTTCATGAGACATTCCTGCATCTTCATCAGTTCTCAACTTCTGCTTAAGCCAGCCTGGCAAGTTCCTGTTCAGTTCCGTTCAGTCGCTTACCGTCTCTAGTTGCTAGGAACAGGGGCTACTCTTCCTTGTAGTGCGTGGACTTCTCAATGTGGTGGCTTCTCCTGTTGAAGAGCAAAGGCTCCAGGCACGTGGACTCAGTAGTTGTGGCACATGGACTCAGTTCCTCCAAGGCATGTGAAATCTTTCTGGACCAGGGATCGAACTGATGTCCCCTGCATTGGCAAGCAGATTCTTATGCACTGTGTGACCACAGAAGTTCCTTGAGGAATTTCTTATTTGTTTTTAATCAAAACAGAATTGTCCTATATGAATTAAACTGGAACTGGCATTTTTTACTTTATAATTTATATAATGGCCATCCACCATAATAAATAATTCTAAATTGTGTCTAAAAATAATGATGTGATATTCCATAGGGAAAGGGAAGTCACTCGGTCGTGCCCAACTCTTTGCAACACCAGGCTCCTCTGTCCATGAGATTTTCTAGGCAAGAATACTGGAGTGGGTTGCCATTTCTCCTCCAGGGGATCTTCCCGACCCAGAGATCGAACCCAGGTCTCCCACATTGTAGACAGACACTTTACCGTCTGAGCCACCATGACCTACCATAATTTATTCAACTGTTTTCCTCTTTATGGAAAATAAGGGGTTTCTTATCTACAACACATATATTGAATTAAAACTAACTACAATATAGTGTATCCTTACATATTAGTGTTTGTGTATCTGTTTTTCAGCAAAATAAGATATGTAAATTTTGGATGTTAATAAATACTGTAGTATTATTTTCCATAAATGGAATAATTCAGTCTCTTATTGGCAACATATGAGAATATCTATTTTCCCAGATCCTGACCAGCATTAGGTGTTATACCTTGGTATTTAAAATTTTCCATTTAATACATTTTTGAAAATTGTGTCTCATTGATGTTTTAATTTACACTTCCCTGATTACTAGTGAGATTAGACACACTTTCCTTTGTCTAAAAGAGATTTGCACTTTTATTTACTGTTTTTTTATATCCATTATATATATGAAAAAGTTCTATTTTTAACTCTTCTTTATCTTGCCCTTGACTTTTGCTAGACTTTAAAAATATGTCTATTTAAATATGTTTCTTTTTCTTTATGGTTTCTGGGTTTTTGTTTTAAAAGTGTCCTCTTTTCCAAAATGAGGTATTTTAATTTTTCTATTTGTCATTTTCCTAATATTTACTTTAAAATTATTCATAGAATTTAAATATTCACATCCTACAACTTAAAAATCCCTGAATGCCTTCTTTTACTCCAAACAGTAGCATGGGAATTTCAGCCTTGATGGCAATATTGCAAAAGACTTCTTTGAAATGACGACACTAAGCTCATTAGCAGTTAGTGTTTGTTAATAAAAGCTTATCTGACCCAACCTGCAAGGCCTCTTGTAACACTATACAAAATGGGCCAGTTTCCTGAAACTCTCTCTTTGTAGTTTAAATCACAAGTCCTCAGCAATTAATATTGTTAATTAATTGCTATATTATTAATTAATTAATATAGTCCTCAGCTAATCCATTTAGTGCTTTACTATTTGCAGTGGAATCTGACATTTATAATGAAGGTGCTTGTATGAGGCTTGGCAAACTGTGAAATGATACACAAATGAGAGGGAGGGATAGGAGCAATCAGGGAGGTAACATGATTTAATTACATTCACCCCAGGAAGGGCGGCTATAGACCTTCATCCCAGGTTTCCTGACTCTGAGTCACTTTCCCTTTGAGCAAAATCTCCAAGTAACTTGTGAGCTTCCTGTGGCAGTAAATGATGTTTTGATAATTTATAACAAAAAACAGATTTGGGCAGGAGAGCTGGGAGAAAGGGAAGAAAAAGCATCTACTTACTGCCATTTCTAAATTATGCTAAGCAAATACAAGCTTTTGAAAACTGCAAAGGAGAAGAATGTTGTCAGAAGTGGAATAAGATATCCCCCTGCATCCACTCTAGCCACTGACAATGTCGCTAGAGAGAGGTTACCTTGCCTAGGTCAAGAAACAGCCCAGTGCAACATGGTCCCTTTGTACCACTTTTGAGGCAGATATGAGCACAAACCTTGGCACCCAATTGCATTTTCACTAAACTGTACTGCACGCTCCACTGCCGGCTCCGCGGGTGGCTGCTGTCAATAGCATGGACATAGCTGGCCCACAGTTCTCTGCCTCATTCAGCACTGAGCTGGGCTCAGGAGACACCTGAGTTAATGCCCTCATTATTCCTCTCTGGAGGAAATCCAGCCACCGCAAACACAAGGACACACAGCAACAGATGCCAAATAATAACAATATGCAAATTCATTTTGGAAGTGAATCCTGGTCTCACTGAACAGGGACTGGAGAAACCAGAGGGGGCCTAATGAAAATCAGGCAGCGAGCTTGGAAATCACGGCAAGCATCACAGTGCTGGCTTTCTCCTAGCTGGTTGGTTGTCATAGAAACCTGTGTGTGTAGGGTTTCTGAGTACATTAGCTCAAAGAGGATGCTTATATTATCCTACTGCAGAATTGTTGAGTGAAGTAGAATTATTCAGCTCAGCTAATAAATATCTGCCGAGGGCCTACTATGTGAAGGCCCTCTATCTGAAGGGGATACGTAGATGAATATGTTGTCCCATCTTTGAACCTCCTTTGAACCCCCTCCAGGAGGGGTGACCTGACAAGAAAACAGATAGCTCTAGTGGGATGGGATCTATGCACTAATACAGGAGGAAACACAGACAGTGGAACAATTAATTCTTCCTGCGAGTGTTAAGGATTTATCGGTTGGAGATATTTCAACAGGGCTTTATGTATAGGAATGGAAAGAGTTGGCTAGTAGAAAACGGGGGTGAACATTCTAGGAAATAGCTCAAGCAAAGACAGGAAAGCCTGGCAGGTTATGCAAGATGCTAAGATTGATAAACAAATTCAGCTTTATGCCTTCATGAGTTTGCAGAATTATAGTCAAGCATTATTGACTCAGACTTCACCACTTCCAAATGTGTTACCATCCTCTTAAGTGAAGTTGAAATTGACATTGACTAAAGTAGTTTGCTATACAAGAAAATTAAGAAATTTGTAAGGAGGATGTTTCTCTTCTTAAAGGACAAAAGCTGCTTTCAAGCACTTTCAGAGAACATTCTCACCCACAGAAAAGGCTTTAGTCAGATGAACCTTTTTGTGGTTGTTGATTTTCATACTTAATAAGTCAGTGATTGTGGGCAAGTTACTTTAACATTTTTAAGCCCCTGTTTTTTGTTTTATTGTTTTTGTTTTTAGTTATATGTACACTGGAGGTAATAGCATTTTCATCACAGGATTATTTTGAGGATTAAAAAAAATCAAGCAACATATTCCAAGTGCGTAAAATAACACCTGGCACTTGGTGACTGAATAAAGTTTTAAACTACTTAAAAACAATAATTTGAGTCATTTGTTATGCTATGAATATTTCTCCTATGAAGCCTTGGAAGTCTGAATGAATCTTTGACATGCAAAATAAATCAGTATTATGTTTTTGTAGAGCTTGAAGGGAACCTGAAAATGATCCAATTCAATGTTGTCTGTTGACAAAGGAAACAGATAGCTTATACGTTGAAATGTGTTATATAGGGGTACCTGACTGGTTGGTGGGTAAGCCTGACCCACCACTCAGGAATCCTGACTGAATCCAGCAGTCTTGCTACCAAACCACGTTCTCACTGTCATCCATAATTAAATGAATACCCCAACAGGCAAGCCTCAGGAAGTCAAGTTAGGCCAATGAATATGTGCCCAACAGTAATGTCACTTTTTCCACTCAATTGGCCCAAATGATTGAAGTTTAGTTTTTCAAGCAAAACTGAAATAAATAATAAATTGTTCTACATAAATATTAATACCAAACTTACCAAACTCATTATGTTCTCTCAAGAGGGAAGTTGCATAATTGTGTGTAATTCTTGTCTAAGCCTGGTGACATTTATAACATTAAAAACATTATCAACAAAACAGACAAAAATAATTTAACATCTAAAGAGAAGTTTTATTACATCTGAATTATGGTAAGCTGTATGGTAAGCTAAATTATGGTGTTTAAGTACTGTTGACAGTATTTAGACCTCTTCTACTTAGAGGTATCTGAGTAACTGACATCCATACAGAGCCTTCCAGGGAGGCTCCGGTTGGTCTGGCGTCACACTCACCTCTGTCTGGTGGCCTGAGAGTCAGTTTAGACGACTCTGTGGATCACATCCTCTCTCACCTCTGTTTTCTCATTCTCTGAGTTATCCTAGGAGATGCTTCCTCCACTTCTCCAGGCTGCTTTCATTCCCTCCACTTTGTCAGGGTCTTATCTCAATGAATCCCACTTCAAGTGAATTTTTTCAGCTGATGTACTCAGAAAAGTGTTTTTTTTTTTTTTTTTTAAATGACAGCTTTCTTATTAGTCATCAACACTCATCAAACTCTTACTATAGTAATGAGTACTATCCAAAGTGATGAGTGAAATAAGCATAAAGTAACTTAAAACAACCATATAAAATAGATACTGTTCTTTCCTCCACCGTTAGATGAGGAAAATGGAGTTAAACAGGCTGAATAACTCATAAGTGGTAGAACCGCCATTCCAAATTGAGCAGTATGACTCCAGTCTGCAGAATTATCCAATATGAAAATCCACCAGTTCATAGAAGAGGTGATGGTTGTTCCACATGCAATCAAATACAACCTAAATATTCAGAGGCTCTTACCATGGAAATCCCTTACAGATCAAACTCAGCTTTGCTTTTTACAGACAGCCCAACAGAGACACAGAGAAGAGGAGTAACCTGTTCATGGTCTCATTGGTTTTCTCCAGTCTAATCATGCATCCTCCAGAAATGAAGTCTCAGTTCCTTAGCTTGAGCCCATGAAACAGTGGCTGTGCATCATTTTTCCTCGGATTGAATTAGCATTAAGCTAATGAGCATACTTGCTGCTCTAAATAGGGAGCTGGGTGAGGTAGGGGTTGAAACAGGAAAGTAGGAGCTTGGAAAGTAGACTTGAGTCTTTCCCAGAGTCAGTTTGACTGTGGCAGCAGGTTCAGCATTTACTGTATTGAGATCAGGTGGTTTTCAGGATATGGACTATCTAACATTTAAATGCTGACTTTAAATTTACAGCAATCAGTGAAGCTGCACAACCTCGTGGAGGATCACAACAAAGTGCAGGTCAAGATCACTGTAAAAGGCAAAGGTAAGTGATGTGTTTTGCTTTCGTCAGCATCCTAGTATTTGGAGTGGAGTTGGTCTCATTTGTTTTGATGATTAGTCAAGGAGGAAAAGTCTTTTTTGATTATACTGAGGACTGGGGCTGGGTGAGGCAAACAAGTCATCACAGATTGAAAATTTAAGGCAGCAAGGTCATAAGAATGCTGACTTGTACCTGCAGGATACTGAGAGTGAGCCCCTTGTTGAATTCTGTACCTTAGGTGCCTGGCATGCCTCACCCTGATCCCAGCCCTGATTGAACTGTTTCTACTCAATGTGGTTTATTTCAAACCCCCTCTGAACTCCATATTTCACTCATTGGAATGTTACTGGGTAAGCCTTCTTAAGGCTTTTTGATTTGCTAACTAACCATCTCAAACAGACCCAGCAGTATATATTTCTATTTGTTACATGGAAACCAGACCTGTATAAAGCTTATGGATGGCTGGATGGAGAGGTGGCATTTGCTCCAAGTTACCTGGGCTGAGGTGACCACGGCTCTCAGAAAGGATTGAAGAGCTTCACTCCAGAGCAGTGGAAGTTGTCTGGAGTGTTTACATGGGCCCCAATCCAAGTACTGAGTGTGCTATAGGGGGTCAGGAACCCAGCTAATGGATGTAAGCAGACACAAGTCTGTAAGCAGACACATTGGTTTACTGGAGTGTTTACATGGGCCCCAATCTAAGTACTGAGTGTGCTATAGGGGGTCAGGAACCCAGCTAATGGATGTAAGCAGACACATTGGTTTACTGGAGTGTTTACATGGGCCCCAATCTAAGTACTGAGTGTGCTATAGGGGGTCAGGAACCCAGCTAAAGGATGTAAGCAGACACAAAGTGGCACTCTTCCATGGACCAATGCCCTTAAGGGTCTCCTGTGGGCAGAGCGCTGTCCCAGGTACTAGGATCAAGATGGGATCTTATTGCTGAGCAAATCCTTTCCTAAGACCCAGACACCAATTCCCTAATCCTAGTTTTCTGGGATTCTGCAATTGAGTGGAAAGAGGCTGGAGCAGGTGAGCATGCAGGGTAGTTCTTAACCAAAAAGTTGATAAGAGTTCTTGGCTGTTTTTATTGTTAGGTAAAAACAGGAAAAGTTCATCTGATCATGAAAATGTTGCTCCTGTATAGGTTTGCAAGAGCTGGAATCCCGTCTCTTGGTTCCCGGAGATGTTCTTATTCTTCCAGGAAAACTTTCATTGCCATGCGATGCTGTTCTGATTGATGGAAGTTGCGTGGTGAATGAAGGCATGCTCACAGGTAGGCAGTTGTCATGGAGCTTCCTCTTTCTTTCCTTCCAACAACCAGGTCAAGTGAGCAAAGCAGATCAGCATACACTTACCTGCTTTATGAACACAACTTAGTGACTAAACAACAATAACAAAGTTATTGAGAGATAGATGGGGAAGGCACATCTAGACTATTCATGTGAATGAAAGCAATATACGTAGATAAGAAATATTTAAAAATATAAGAATGAAAACCACGATACATATGAAACTAGAAGAAAAGACTGATACAACTTGGAATTAATTAATTACCCCATGAGTGAGATGAATAAGATGCTTTGAGTTCAGAGGTGGGTGAGAGGACCCTACTATTTGATACACAATCTCTTTATAAACATGAGGATCGTTTATACACCTGTTCGAACAAAACACAGACTAAAACTGTCACCTCATAATTGACAGGGCATAGAGATTTTATCCAGCCCTGTATTCTGTAGATGGAAAACTGAGCCCCAGTTTTCAGTGGGAGAAAGATTGAGTTGGGTCTTCCAGAAAGGCAGTAAAACAGTTCCATTCTTTAGAATCGTGTTTCCAGTTGATCTCACTGAGCAAAAGACTGGTTTTCTAGTTATGGCTTGAACTGTCCTTGTCCTCATTTGTACTTTGTACAGTCCATTTGAATTTTTGTAATTAGTAAGGCACTATCTATAACATATTCTTTAAGCAAAAAAAAAAAAAAAATAAGAAGAAAATACGCAGGGCATCTTAATAAAAGAAGAAAAAAAACCATATGGAAACACGAAAAAGAAATTATTGGTCTTTTGAGTTTACAGTTGGTGCATTTTTCTGTTTCCAAATAGTGTAAAGACAAGGAAAAGAAAAAACACATGCACAAAACTTTTTAACATCACCTAAACATAAAGAGAGCCATTCTCTCATTCCTAAATTGTTCAACAGAAGCATATTTGCCATTGAAGATGAGCCTGCTTAATCTAAACTGAGACAAGAAAATGCAGTAAACATAAATATGTGCAGTATAATTACAAAATGCCCCTTTAATGTGTTAAGATCTAACTGCCTTGTAATGGTAGTGATGAGGATTTGCATACTGATTGTATCTCTCATCCAGAATGTTGCCATAGTACCTCAAGTACAAACCTCACACCCAAGAAAACCTTGCTCTTCACTCAGAGGCAATGACTATCTCTCATTCCCAATAGCCTGACGACCAAGAACAGTGTCTCTGAAGGTAGCAGAGAGCATGGCAGTGAGAAGAGAGAGGGGACACAGCAGGGTTTACTCCCCTGCGTCTACTGACCTGGAGGATCATGCTTGCCTGATTCTTAGGAAAACTCAGAAAGTCCCAGAGAAGCAGAAAAAGCAAATGTGCAAAGTTGACCTAAAATGACCTCAAATGGTCAGTGGCTTTTCTGAGGGCCTATTTCAGGAGAAATAAAGTCATCAGCATTAATATCTATGCAACCTAAGTACTGATAAAGTCAACTTTAGAGATAAACACATAAAACAGAAATATATCCATCTCTTTCTCATTAATTTCTTAAAATAGACCTCAGTATCAGCATGCTTTGAATATTTTATTACATAGCTTGCCTAGATCCTCCCACTCACTATGTATTCCTGGGAAGGATCCTGATGGAGTAATTAGATTAAGGTTAGATTCCTGAAACTGCAACCATATTTCTTGAGTGTGTGTTCACAAATGTGACTCAGGTAATATCCCCCATGTGCAAAAATAGTCCTTTACATATAGAGAAGTCTTTATGTAAGAAGAGTAGCAAATATTCCTAGCATCTCTATAGCAATTTATACTTTCATAAACAACTTTTATATCTCACTTCATTGTAGCATAAAACAAATTAGACTAGGTGCTATTATCATACCCAATTTACAGGTAGGGAAACTGAGGTGAAGAGACTAGGGCTGCTCAGCTAATGAGTGAAAGAGTCCAAGTTGGAGATGGATTGGCTTCCAGGCACGAGGGACCATAGGAATGAAGACAATGATTTGAGGATGGGTAGAGCTACTGTTTTTTAGTTTTGTGTCTCCTTGTCTTTTCCTTTCTCAGGATTAGTCCCATTTATAGCACATGCTCATTGCAGAATTTTCCTTAGCATCATTTTAACCTCATCCTCTCGTCATAAACTCCACTATGCAAAAAACTTTATTTTATACCTACACTTCATTTTAATTTTGGCTTCAAATTTGGCCATTCTTGAAAGTGTGTGGTGTGAAGCATCTGATATAAGCCAGGTATCCCATCAGTTAGCAGGACCTCCCCAGCAGTTAGCAGGAGCCCCGCCCCCACACCCCCCATTCTAGTCTGGCTACAGAAGTTGTGCCATGTACTGGGGAGAGGCCCCTGGTCTAGGACACGCTCCTCTCTGTGGTTGCCTCACGCCACTCAGAGCTTGGGGAATGTCGGGGACCTATCTACTAGGAGGCAGACCTTGGAGATGTTTGCACTCAGTTTCCACAAACTTCTAGAATGTTTCCATGTCCTATTTTGGTTCGGGCCCCTTCTCTCATAGACATACAATATCCAAGCTCTCTTTAGACTTTCTTCCAGTCCCTACTCCTTGGATTTTTATTTGGCTAAAAAAGTGGTAAAAGAAAGGTGTGATGAGCAGAAAAGCTTTGTTCTTACTTTCAGGTGGTCTCTAAAATTCATGGTAAATTTAACTCAAAAGCCAGTCTCTTGCTCTTTTCTTGTGCCTCCTGAGACAGTGATCCCCTTCAAGATTTAGCTCTTCCCAAAAGGTTCAGAGGAAAAAAGGAGTACCATGGGGAGAAATTTTTTCCTGGTAGCAATAGCTAATTTTTCTTAGCTCTCATAAGTATTCGGTGTTATGCTAGCATTTTACACATGTTTTTTCATTCAATCCACAACTCTGTAAAGTGGGAAAATCTGAGGTCCAGAGAGGGTAATTTATTTGCCTAAGGTTACACAACTTGAAAGTGGTAGAGCTGAAATTAGAATTCATTTGTTTATTTGTTCATTCATTCATTCCACAAATGTTTATTAGCTGCTACTATGGAGCAGACGCTGTACTAGGTACTGGGGAGACAGCAGTGAATAGGCAGATTTCTGCCCTCATGGAGCAGACTTTAGTGGGAGGACAGAAAACATGAAGGTAGATAAATGACATAAATTCTCAATAACAGTAAGTTCTATGAAGAAAATAAAATACTTAAACCCAGCCATTTTGTCCCCAGAGCCTATGCTTGCAATTACTGTTCCTCGTTCTCTTAGAGATAATTATGAGGGGGAGAGGTAACTTTCACTCTGCCACAATCCCCCACCCTCCCTCTGTTCATTAGAATTACTAATCTATTTGAATCATATGCGCAGAATCATGTAGTGATCTGAGCTGGACACAGAAATTCCCCTAAGAGGTTATTTCATATTTATATCCTGTCAGACAAGCTTGCAGTCAGTGGATAGATCAGATCTTCTCCTCTCTTCCTGTTTTCCTTTCTTTTCTCTCTCACTCCTGTCTTTCTTTCATTTATTCACTCATTCATCCACTTATTCAATAAAGTTTCAGAGATGCCTGCTATGTGCCAGCACTGCACTGTGTGCTGGAATCAACAAGAGAAATGAGAAAGGGTCCCTGCCCTCAAGTAGTTTATAATCTGATGGTCCCAGAAGTATAAATGAACAGGGACCTGACCTTTCAAAACACTGTCACCATGCGGAGACATCTGGCTCATTGTGGACAAAGGAGGGAGTTTCAATTTCACAGCAGCCAGGGTCTTCAGGTCTCAGAAGCCAAGTGAACAGTTGGCTGTGAGTGTCTTTCCTTCTGAAACCCTCTCCACCCTACATAGATCTCCAAACGTTTGTTTGGAGACTCCATCCTTTCCTGGGATCCATGGGAAAATGCTGAATATAAAAATTTTAAATGTCAAAGTCCTTGCCCTCTGATATTATCTAGATCATGTGAAAGAACCTAAACTTGTATAACTATAATCAGTATAACCGTATTTCCAAGTAGGAAATATGACATTATCTCGCTAATTGAATAGCAAAAATCTGATGAAAGTTTTCCACTGATTCTAGTGCTTTTTAAATCTATGAGCCCAGAAGTGTTATTAGCATTTTTATTTTGTCTCTGAAGCTTATTCTTTTTGAACTCTGAGCTGATTTTCTTTGTATCTGAAATATCTGGTTGTACTTCCATTAGGGAAAGTAGAGGAAGAATACTGGCAAAGAATGGGAGTCAGTAATAGAATACATCCATAGCCTAGTTTAGCTGAAGTCTGTGTAGACTGAAAACAGCCAAGTATGCTTAGATGGAGGTGGCTCTGACAACCTAGCAGGAGAGTTCGAGGCTTATTAGTAATGGCAATTGAAAAGGTTGAAGGATTTTTGAGAAAAGAATGAGATAATAAAAGGGGCCTCTGTTAGGATTCATCTGGAAATGGTTTGGGAAGACTGACAGAGGGGACAGGAGGGGAGGAACAGTTAGGAGAATGGGAGATAAGAGAAAATAGATATATTAGTCTCTGACCCAGTTCTTGGCACAGGGCTCTTGAAACACTTGTAAATTCCTACTTGATAAAAGCACTAGGAGCATCTCTTGTTCTAATGAGGCCGCTGTTGGTGGATACCTGAATGGCTCCTGGATGGGGGCTGGTCCCCAGAAAGACCAAACCATGATTAGAAGCTTGGAATTTTCAACCTCAAACCCCATTCTCTATAGAGGGAAGAAAGGCTGGAAATGGAGTTGATAATTAAGCATATCTACATGAGGAAGCTTCCACAAAATCCTAATAGTATGGAGTTCAAACAGCTTCCATGTGAAAGAGCACACCCACATACCAGGAATATGATGCACCCCAACTCCAGGGGGACAGAAGTTCCTGTATTCAGAACTCTCCCAGACCATTCCCCAGGTATCCCTTCACCCGGTTGTCCATCTGTGTCCTTTATAATACTTTTTAATAAACAGCTAAATGTAAGTAAGTATTTCCCTGAATTCTGTGAGTCACTTTATAAAATTAACTGAATCCAAGGAAAGGATCATGAGAACCTCAGATTTATGGGTCATGTTTCAGAAGCACAGATGACAAACTGGATTTGCAGCTGACATCTGAATAGGGTGGGAATAGTCTTATAGGACTGAGCCCTTAATCTGTGGAATGTGACACTTTCTCCAGATAGATGGTATCAAAATTGAATTTAATTGAGTTAAATTATAGGACAATCAGCTGATGTCACAGAATTGCATGTTGTGGAGGAAAAAAACCCTACACATCTGGTGTCAGAAGCTTTGTGAATATGGCATTAGGTGTGAGACTAAAGACAAAACACATAAGGAAGGATTGGAGATTTTCTTAATTCAGGACTTCAAAGTTGAGATGTTTATTTATGAAAAAGATTGATTAGTTCCATTGTAGCCTCAGATTACCCAGAGGACATGTTTGCACTTCAGAGAGCTAAACAAATCACAGCTAATCCATTGTTAATGTAACCACCAAGAACCAGACAGAGATTGCCATTTAAGCCACTGGGACCTAGATAGACGAGTCCAAGAATGACACTCACAGGAAAGTATGTGAGGACTTGGAAAATCATTCTGTGAAAAGGCAGATTATGGAAAGAGGAGGAATCAAAATGGTTTTGAGATTGTAAATCTGTGACTCAGCAACAGGGTAAGACCATAAGAAAAAAAGAAATTTCAAGAGGAAATTTGGAGCTAAAAATATTGATACAGATTTTAGAAATGTTGAGTTCCAGAGGCTAGTAGAATATCCAGGTTGGGATGAACAGTCAACAACTGAGAAGCACCAAACAAGGGCCCAGGAGAGAGGAAAGATGGAGCTAGGCATTACTGGTATATCTTTTTAGACATGCTAATTAATGGAAGTACCGCTGAGGTCATCCAGAAAGAGGAAGAGGAAACAGAGGTCCTATCTTGATACATTAATTTCTCTTTCACTGCCAGATCCAAAAAAAGATCATGAAGAATATTCTTGTTCTTTGAGATTTGAGATGTAATTAACATACAGCACTGTATAAATGTAAGTTGTGTAGCATGACTTGACTTACATCATGAAATGATTACAAGTTCAGTGAACATCCATCATCTTACAAAAAAATAAATAAAAAATTAATGAAATTTTAAAAATTTCTTATGATGAGAACCCTTAGGATTTATTCTCACAACAAATTTCATATATAACATGGACAGTATTGGTCATATTCAGTGTTAATCATATTTATCATGTTGTACATTACATCCCTACTACTTATTTATCTTATCGAGAAGTTGGTACCTTTTGACGATCTTCATCTGTTTCCCTCTCCTTCCACCCCAGCACGAAGAGTATTGAAAATATTGTACAGATTTCCTGCAGGCATCATTTCTCTGTACTTCCAGGGCTACTTTCCTCTATCCCAAATTCAACATTCCAAACACCCTCAACTGCCATTAATACCCAGAGCACACCATGCTGTTTCTCTTAGATCTCCTAAGAACACTCTCCCGTCCTCCTTAAGCTGACTGAGCTTATTGCCTTTCAATTGTCACCTATTACTTGCACATGAAATCTTTCCTGATCTTCCTTTTGGGTTGGCTCTGCAGATCACCTAGTTCTGCTACCAAAATATTTACCACACTATGTTTTAATTAATTACTTACTGATATTTACTGGCCTGGCTTCCTGAGCTTTAGGAGGTCAGAATTTCCGTCTTATTCATTATTATGTTGTCAGCATCTAGAGCAATGCCTGGTATGGAATAAGCACTTAGATGTATTTGCCAAATCAATGGATGAATGGACAGATAAACAAGTGAATAAGAGGCAAGTAATAATAACTATACACATGCTTTGTAGCTTCTTCATGCCTAGAATAGTGCTGGGCTTAAAGAAAACTTAGGAAAATGATTAAGTGGCAACTCCTTTCTCTAAAATGGGATGCCTTTTAAATAAAAAACAGTAAGCCATACTGGCCAGGTATGGGAGAGATAGGCAAATCTTAAACAAATAATTGAAATATAATCAAGTATACCACTGCTTGCATCACTAACATCCTTAAGAATAGTCATCTGACTCTTGAGATAGGAATGAACAACCAGATTAACTGTGATTTCTATCCTTTCTTGAAACTGGTGAATACCAGCTCTAAATTACTACCCAAGTTCACACAAAATCAACAAAATACCATCTTCTTTAGGAGAAAGTATACCTGTTACAAAGACACCACTGCCCCATGTGGAGAACACCACAGCCTGGAAATCCCACAGCTTGGAAGATTATCGGAAACATGTTCTTTTCTGTGGAACAGAAGTTATTCAGGTCAAGCCCTCTGGGCAAGGGCCAGTAAGAGCGGTTGTTTTGCAAACAGGTCAGTAGATTCCATTTTTTGTAAACACGTCCATGATTAGAGGTGGGGGAGCTGGATTAGGGAAATCTTGTTTACAATCATGGAGTTTGTCACATTCTGGTTTCCAATGAAATGCTTGTTATTCCAGGTTGCTGCCATTTCCAACTGAACTGTTCATTGTGAATACTGTTGTTTGTGATGAAGTGCATATGGGGATGAAGTACACTTCCTCAAAGGCAAAAACTGTGTTCTTGGTTTTTCTATGTGTCCATAGACTTCTTCTCTTTTCACTCTGTACTTCCTCTAAGTAATTACCAAGAAAATGGTTTCAACCATGATCTCTTAAGAAATTTTTCTTTTCAAAGAGTTATATGCCAGGCTGTTATCTCAAGGTTTTTGCTGGATGCCTTCAACAGGTCCAAAGATGCTTCAAAGTCAAGGCATCTACAAGGGGACTCATCCTCCTCTAGTGCCTCTTTCTGTAGACATCATCACCATCTAGCAAGTTGCTTCATATTGCCTTTACTCCTCATTTTCTCTCCTACTAAATAGGGGACCACATCCTACAGATTCTGTAAATACCTCCTGTGTCCTGTCGTCCTCCCTCTTCTTCATCCTCATAGTTGGTGTTATCTAAGCTATCATCTCATGTCTAAATTATTACAGAAGAGATATTTATTTGAAAGTATCCCTTTAACTTTCACCTTAAATATTGTTTTTTATGCTTTGCTTAATTTTTCTCTAACCTATTCCTCAAGCTGTCACCAAGTCACACTTCTAAAACATAGTTTGGAGCAATTCATAAATACCATGCTCAAGAATGTTTCAAGATGACCCATATTAGTCCCATTCTTTCACATGACATTACATAATCAATACCTTCCATGGTCTGGTCTCAGCTCTCTGTATTCACCCATGACCTGTGTTTCTGCCACCCCACATACTCATAGACCCAAAATATATCTTGCATTTTGATATTTCTATGCTTTAGTTTAGTCCATGATTCAACTTTTCTACCTAGTTGTTTAATCAAAAATATCAAGGTTTGAGGGGTTTTTATGCTCAAAGTAGTCAGTGGGCATGAGAATATCCCTCAAGCTGCTGCCTAAGAAAAAACTAATGGGTGGAGTTTATGGAAACTCCTCATTTGAGCTTGTAAAATGCTAAAGCAACAGGTTAGAGAAAACTCAGCTGTTTTCCTTCAAAGTCTACAAAGCCATGTTTGAGGAGAGCAGATGTTCATCAAGAAGTGGGATTAAGGCATGCTTTATACTTTACAATACTGATTCATGTCTGGAATATATAGTAGTCACTCTTTTTGCCAGTACTTTAGAGGTGAATGAGTATTTACTAAGTGTTATGCATAGAAGGCTAAAGAAAAGCAAATGTGAGATACTCTTTGCCCTCAAAGAAGATTATGATCTGATACAAGAGACAGATGGATTTATAGCTAACAAAACACAGTGCATAGAGGGATGTCATACAACCAAGTGGTTTTTATCCTTTCTTGAAACTGCAAATACCAGCTCTAAATTATAGACAGAGGGAGAAATTACTTTGATTATGAAATATGGGAGTAGAATTCAGGAAATACTTATTTGAAGAGATGGTACTTTGAGCCAAACCTGATACAGTGGGAAGGATTTAGCCAATCATATCAGAGAACTGGAAAAATAGGCTAATTTGTGTCTAAGAAACGTAAAGGAAGGAATGCATGGAGGCCTTCTGGGACCAGGTAGCAGGGACTAGGGATAAGCCTAGTGAGGCAGGAGACCTCAAATGCCATGCCTACAAATTTGAACTTTATTCTAAAATGTGTGTGGTCTGGAAGGTTTTTGAGTTTAAGAATAACATGACCAGGGGCATATAAGATTACTTGCCTTGTGCTTTACTTTTCTCTTAATTTTCCATTACTTTCAACACATATTTTTCTTTTTCTTTTTTTCATATTTTTCTTAAAGTCTTCTTCTCTCAGCATCTCTTGTTCTCTGGTCATTGCCTTCATCAGCTCTTTGGTCTTTTTCTGAGCCCCATATGTGAAGTGGGGGTTACATTGTTTGAGCCATTGAAACACTGACCCCCAGAGCAAGAGAAATTGAGAAGGGCTAAGTGAACACCATTTATTATTCCTGGCAGCTTGGAAGAATAATAAATATAAAACTGTTAAGGCACAACAATGCTGTTTTAATTCCATATTCAAATGACTCTATTAACCAATTCTTAATTCAGTGCAAACCATTTTTTTCTTTTTGGTTTTAGGGGAAAATGTATTAAAGGACCTTACACCACTTGTGATTATCTTCGTGTAGGTTACAATACAGCCAAAGGGGACTTGGTGAGATCCATCCTCTACCCTCGGCCTCTGAACTTCAAACTGTACAATGATGCCTTCAAGTTCATAGTGTCCCTGGCCTTCCTTGGAATCATGGGTTTTTTCTATGCCCTTGGTGTATTTCTGTACCGTGGAGTAAGTACTTGGGGGTAGGGCTTTTTAATAGAATAACTTTCTCAAGAAACTTAACCTAACTAAAGGGTTAGATAAAATTTCCTTTTTGTCTCACCATTCTGAATCAATGTCATCCAATAGAGCTTTCTAGAATGATGAAAATATTCTATATCTCTACACTGGTCAACTTGCTGGCCATTAACTATGTGTTCACTGAGCACTTGAAATGTGTTGGTGTAATAAAGGAAATAAATTTTCAATTTTTAAAAATTAAAATAGCCACACATGATTAGTGGAAATTGTATTGGAAGGCATAGCTATTAAAAGTTGTGAAGTTCACAGCTCCTTTCACCACCTGGATAGGAGTGAAAGGTTACAGCATGTGTGGCATTTGTGATATCCAAGCCCAGAGGAATATATGCTCCCTCAGAGGAAATACATGCTTCTCAAACATTATAGGATGGGGAAGATTTGGTCTTAAGATTAGAAAGCAGTAAGGATATACACATTTGAATGACAAAAATGCAAAGGCAGAAAAACACAAAGGAATGCTGAAACTATCAAGCAGTTATGAAATAAATCTAATAAGGTAGGATTAGATCAGATTAAAGGGGATATTGAATGCCATGCCTAGACATTTGGACTCTTTGAAAGTGTTGATGTATTTGAGTGTGTATATTGTCAAGGGAATACTCAACACATCAGGCAGTCAATGAGTTGCCCTGTGTTCTTGTTGGGTTCTGAGATGAAATTGAATGTCTACTTTTACAGAGCTGTGTACTGTATGGATCCGCACTTCCCTTTATAAGCTTCGTGATGTCTGGTTTTGTTTGGATGTCTCTCTGAATAGTTGTGATGGCTGTACAGGAAAGAGTTGTCACAAATAACCCATGAAGTCCTTTCTGGTCCTGAGAATCTGATTCTGTTATGAATTTTGCAGTCTCTTCTATAAAACATGCTGGGATCATAGCAGTGTGGGCTTATAGGGGAGAATAAAACATTGTGAATAAAAGGATTCAAACACAGGTATGAAACCAGGAGTGAGTGGACTCTTTAAAATGCCCAAACTGATGGCATTGGTGATGGCATAGAAAAGTGTGTGTGTTGAGTGTGCGAGAAGCAAAGGCAGCCACAAGAATTTTTAGGCAATGTTCATGTTCAAACTTGAGTTCTGCATAGTCATTGCAATCTGAAATAAACTCTCAGAGAGCATTTCTAGGGGGGAGGAGGGCAGAGGAGACCAGGGCACATGGGCACCAGTAGAATAGAGTCTGGAAAGAGTGAGGAAGAAAGTCAAAACCAGTGGGGCTGGAATTTGAGGCAGTGTGCCAGTTTCATCTGGAGAACATGAGCAGGAAAAGAAGCAAAAGCCCTCTCCTATGGGCCAGGAAGCCCTGGTGGTGATTGCATATGAGAGTTTCTTGGGCAAGACTCAATGTCCAATACATACCAAAGCAGCATTCTCATTGCACACCCCGTCTTCTTGTAGGTCTGGACCTGCAGACATTTTGGCTGCTTCTATCTGCACTGGCTCAGCGTTAGGCAGGGCTGAGTCTTCAGGGTTAAAGCTCTTCTGTGGCTGGGGTTGGAAAAATCAGGAAATGATGGATTTCATGATAAACTAGAATTGGCCCAAAGATGTGCCAAGTAGCCATACTAAACTTGAATCTATGTTTCCAATACTGAAAAGATAACTTTATGGCTAAAATCAAGGTAATTTCATAAAAACCTAGGCAAGGTTGTAGAAGGAAGGCCATTAGTTAATAGAGCATGGGAAAATTATGCAGCCTGTGATTTGATCTCGGCCCTGCCTTTATTAGTCTTGTGATCCTCGGTAGATTGCCTGGAATCCTGATTCTGTGAGACTTGGCTTGGTAATATGATATATCAGTCACACATTTGTGCCCTCCCTCTAGATGAATAGATTAGGGATTATATTCTCACCATTTAACCAGCATGTGGCCTTGGGAAAGTTGTTTACTTTTTAAGTCTCAATTTTCTCTTCTGTTAAATGGAGAAAATAACAGTATTTACATTACAAGGTGGTTGTGAGGAGTAACTAAACAGTGTGTGTGCACAGTGCTTGTTCCAGGGTGTGTATCCAGTGAGAACAAGCTAGTTTTATTATTGGCTTCCCCAGAGCAGTAAATATATACCGAGATCTTGGCAGAATCCTGGTCCTAGTTTTCACCAGGTTTCCAGGCACTCCACGCATGTGTTGAGCACCTTCTCTGGGTCAGAAAGTGCTAGGCTCTGCATCTGGTGACAAGTAAGATGAATTCCAAGATGACTTCAGAGATGCTGTGCCAGAAGAGTTTGTAGAACTGTTGAGAAAGCAACAGTCAGGCCATGTGTGAAATATTACAACTCAGGTCTAGTCCCAGTGACCAGGAGTCCAGAGGGTGTGCAAATGCCTGATGGGCAAAGAAGGGGTGGCCCTCTGGGTGGACAGAAGGCTGAGTGGAGAGAAGCTGGGTCAAGCAGGACAGTAGGATGTGGGCTAGGGGTCCAGGGTCTCCTTTCCTCTGCAGTGGGCCACCATTTGTTGATTTCTCAGACTTGGCCTGGAGAATACTCAGTCCAACCAAGACAGCTGGCTCATGATGACTCTTCTGAGCTTCCAGAACTCCATTGGTACGACAGGAGATGGAGCCAGGAAGGGTGCCCATGCTTTCTGCCAGGCTAACCTGTGTGTCCCTCCCTCCCCAGGCCTCTCCACAAGACACCATGGCCATGGCCCTGCTCCTCCTCACCGTGGCAGTCCCGCCTGTGCTGCCAGCTGCCCTGACCACAGGCATCGTGTACGCACAGAGGAGGCTGAAGAAAAAGAGAATCTTCTGCATCTCCCCACAGAGGATCAATATGTGTGGGCAAATCAATCTTGTGTGCTTTGACAAAGTATGAGCTCAACTCCCCAGGTTGGAGGTTAATGATTTGGGGACATGGCTGAGTCAGGAAGGGCCTCAGAGACTGTCTAGCCCAGCACCCTCCTGGGACAGATGGGAATACGGAGGCCACGGAGGTCACACACGGGGCTGGTGTGAGAGCATGTTCTAGAAGCCTGCTCTCCCGAGTCCTGAGGAAGTGGTTTAGCCATCACATCAAACATTTCTTTCCTGTCAAATTTAATATTTTCGTGCCTGTTTCGGGTTTCAAAACAATCTCTTACTGTAATCACTTTTATGAGCAACTGGCTTTTTTCAGGCGAAAAAAAAAAAAAATATGAGAAACATTTCTGTTCCCTTGGTGCTTTGTCCAAAGCTGAAGGGAGCACATTCATTTCTCCTCCATTGCTTCTTTTCAGGAACTGGAAAGCAGGGGCTGTGACCTGTGTTTACACACTCTGGTCCCTCTTTTCCCCTTTGCTTCCCAGGATGTCGAGCCTCAGGACTGGGGCAGATTGTCTGTGCTTAGGGCCTGGAAAGGTGGCAGAAGGGGAGTGTGTTCAGAGGAGGGGATAGCTGCTCTGGGACAGGTCCCAGGACCCCTCTCTGTGGCTCCTGTGGGGGACCGGGCAGGGCTGCATTATCAACCACCTCACCTGGGTACCTAGTTTGCCAGCTCTACTGCAGGGGTCTGGTCTGGTCCCTCCATGTCTTTACTTTGTTTTCATGAGAATAAATGATGAAGGTTTTGCTGCTTTTTAGATAACTGACATTGGCCGAGAGCCCCATTAATGAGATGTTTTGGACTCTTGAGAAGCTCACGAGCTAGTTGAGGAAGTAGGTGACAGGGAAACATAGATGATGAAAACACAGTGAAATGCATGCTAAATAATGAGCCAAGCACTGGGATGTGGTTACCTGCCGCAGATGGGAGTCACCTCTGAGCTGTGGCTTTGGCTGTCAGGCAGAATGGGCCCCAGGCTCAGCGGTGAGCAGCCCAGCAGCACACAGGTACCAGGGATGCAACAGGCAGGGAGCCAGATCTGGGTGGTGAGAACGTGGCTGCGTGGTCAGGATGCAGCTGGGACCGATGAGCCCAGTTGCTCAGGGCTTCACATGCTCTGAAAAGATGGCTCCTTGTCCTAGACAAAGAGGTCAGGAACAGGGAGCAAAGGCCAAGCTGGAGAGACACCATGAGCAGACCTGATAAGTCCTGGTCCCCAGGTAGAAGTGGCATAGCTCTTACATCATTTCAGTTCTATTCTTTTCTAGTTTCCTTTGACAAAGAAACCTGTAAGGTTAACTTAACAGTAGCTACCTCTTAAATTCAGGGCCAGAAAACAACTCTTGACAGCAATTCCTATTACTGACCCAGCAGCCTCACCAGTGTGTAGAATATAGGAGAGAGATTTACAAAATGTGTTTATTACATATCTGTTTCTAAAACTAATTAATATCAGTTAGAGGTGTTCTCTTTCCTTTCTGTAGAAAGTTTTTCCCTCTACATCCTCATGCTCCTTTGCTAGACTGTCCTAAGGATGCTCGACAGCAGACTTGGCCAGACTCCATATGTCGTGATGGCATCTTATTATGCAGACTCATGATTGGGAATCAGCGAAATGAGAAATCTAATCATGAATCTGACACTAAATTTCTGTGTGACTTTTTAAGATAAGATAGTTGAAGTACAATTCTCTGTTTCTTTCTAGCTTTCATATTATAAAACTCTACCACCATGATGTTAGAATAAAACCCTCCACAATCAATTGAATTTCCATCTAGTGTTATTTCAATTTAGAAGATATTCACCACTGGGCTTCTGAGTATATTTATTCCCATATATTTCTAGTTTTACACTGGTTTGTTACAAGTTCTTTAAAACAGGTTCTTTCTCTCTCTTTTCTATTCAATTCAGTCTAAGCCTAGGCTAGTATTTATACTAAGAAGTTTTATTTTTCTATCTTATTCGCTTTAGAACAGCAACTGTAATTTAGTGCTTTTTCCATTTATGGCTAGTTTTATTGTATAAGGGTTACTTTCATGTAGAGAAATAACTTTGTCCCTTATCTATTTTTGCTATGGTATCATCTCTGTTTTCATGTTCAAGATATTGATGTTTTAAAACATATCTAATCATCAGGAAAACATTTCAGTTTGAATTAAGTTGCTAACTCTTGCTGAAATGGAGCATCTCAAGAGCCTTTAGGATCTAATCACACAGATTGGAGTCCTTATAAAATATAGGAGGTACATGAAACAAGAGGTGTTTTGCTTTTTTCTTTTGCTGTTGTTGTTCTTGAAGGAATAACCTACATGAAGCCTGTTAGCTCCCCTTGATGTCCAAATTAGTTAATAAAACAAACTTTCCTTGTTTCTTTAACCCAGAAGCTCAGTACAGACTTTGTCTCTCCACATGATTTTCAGAATTCAGTTAACATTTGTCTCCTGGTGGAAGTCTCCAAACAGCCTGGATCCTGGTTCTTTCTCTCCAATCTATGTGCCACTGGACCCTTGGGTTGCTCATTTCACCTTTATACTGAGACTGTCTGTACCCTATTTACTCAGCTATAAGAAGAGAAAGCACTGCAGACACTTCACTGTAAAGCATGGTGCCAATGCAAATGTGCTATGATGATAAAAGATATCATTTTATGGAAAACTGCAAATTTCAGTGTCTTATATGGTGATGATTTTCAAGAAAAAAAGTGTCAGAAACCTGGGTGTCAGTGTTGAAAAGGACATTCCCTAGCACTTCGCAATGCATTACTGACAGTTAGAACTGAGCCAGTGGTAGCCACCTCCTTACTCTGACTGGGTGTAGACCAGGCTGAATGCCATTGGCCTACTGCATAGACACTAGGGTTTGTAATTAATAATCGACTATGAAGCAATGGGCAAATTAAAAGCGCTGTGATAGCACTCAGCCCCATTTTGCTTTCTCTGCTACATTATCTGACAAATACTTTCCCCTGATACAGCAAATCAACCCTCCCCACCATTCTCCTCTTGATCTAACAGTCAAACCCATTCCTGGGCATTAATTAATATTTATGATGAGCACTTCACTTCTCTCTGTAGTCTCAAAGCCCTTTATCAACATTTCATTATCAATCTGGACAGTCACCATGTCACCCATATTTTTAGGAAATAGCTGTGAACCATATGGCAGACTAGGAACTAAATAGTCTTGCAAAGAAAGAAAAAAATTCTGACCTCTGCTTTAGAAAGACAGCAGGTGCCAACTGAGAAGTCAGACTTGAGCTGGTTCTTGTTGGATTTCTATTCACTGAAACTTTCTCATTCAGCAACAGCAGTGGTCATGGCAGTAAACAAACAAAATGAAACGCTTGCATTTGATAATAATTAGTGACTAGACCCAAGCTAATTTTCAACATGGTCTTTTGGGAATCATTTGTCACCGACTGAATCTCTCCTTCAGGTGCTCTTCTCTGATTTAAAATTTGGTGCTTGCCAGTAAGGGCTTGGCCAATATATTATAATAAGTATAAATGGAGTATAACCTCTAAAAATTGTGAATCACTGTATAGTACACCTATAACTTGTAGAATATTTTGCATCAACTATACTTTAATGAAATATAAAAAATAAATTAAATTTTTAAAAGAATCATTGAACAAATGGAAAATAAAAATTTTTTAAATCTGTTTTTAGAAGTAAAAAAAGAAAACTAAAGGAGAGCTGAGTATCACATTTACTACAAATATAAACAATAATGAAATTTTTTTTAAATAAACTCTAATGTAAAAAGAAAGGGCTTGGGACAGCTAAGTGTACTTTGGTTTCTTAGAAGCTTGGGTTTTGTGTAAATTATAATTAAAAGCTCTAAATCTTCTGCTAAAACCCATTCTAATTTTCTTGTAGACTGGTACTCTTACAGAAGATGGACTGGACCTCTGGGGGACTGTCCCTACTGCTGACAACTGGTAATTGTAATGAAGACAGAGTGTGTGATTGGTGGGGCTACCTTGTGATACTCCAGTCCATCCTTCCAGTGTTGAGGGATGAATCTCACATAAAATATACATAATAACTGGCTGGTACTGGCTCCCCATTAATCTAACTTGTTAAATTAAATGAGTTCTAAATTCAGAATCAGAGGGGGAAAGTAGATCTTCAAACTCCACATGAAAAATCAAATAGAATAAGGTGGATGGTTAGGGAGTTGAGTGAATAAAACAAAAAAGCAAAGAGTGAAATCAGGACTGTGCTTAATTTAAAACTTCATAGACTTCCTCGGTGGCTTGTGAGGTGGGAAATCCAGAAAGGAAGACCTCCATCTCCCCCCTCATGGAGTTCACACTCTAGTGAGATGAAAGGTGCAAATGGACCCATCTGCAATGTACCACATAGACTGGGAAAAGAATTAAGGCACAGATATCACAATAGAGAAGAAGACATAATAACGATTGCTTGATAAAAGACACAGTCCTAATTTTTATAATAACATAGTGAATAAAAGGTAAAAATTCATTTTGAAAATGAATAGATCAAGGAATACCACCTGGAGGAGATAACAAATGAGATGGGTTTTGAAAGGAGTATGGCTAGAAATTTTACAGACGAGGTTTAAAAGCTGGCACTAGGGAGCAGAGCCGAAGCTGAAGCTCCAATATTTTGGCCACTTGATGTGAAGAACCGACTCATTGGAAAAGACCTTGATGCTGGGAAAGATTGAAGACAGGAGGAGAAGGTGGTGACAGAGGATGAGATGGTTGGATAGCATCACTGACTCAATGGCCATGAGTTTGAGCAAACTCTGGGAGGTACTGAAGGACAGGGAAGCCTGGGGTGCCGCAGTCCATGGGGTTGTGAAGAATCAAACATGACTTAGTGACTCAATAGTAACAACGGGGAGTGGAGAGGGCAATCACATAAACACTACCCCCAAAACAGAGCTAGAGACAGGAGGGAGTGCCCATCCTCAGAGAATGCCCCCTGCACTCTGTTCCCTGCAGGGCAGGGACCCACCTTCTCAGTCAGGGTGGAGACACTGCTGCTCTTGAGCTCTGGGTGTACCACCTGGGCTCCAAACAGTGGCTGAGGCTGCTGTCACTGAAGGCGTCATGCAGGGACTCTCCAGGTTGGTGACAGGGTCCTGGATACAGCCCTGGCACAAGGGAACAGTAGTCAGGCAGTGTGACGTTGCAGAAGATTCCTGGCCTGCATGTCAGTGAACTCCCTGGGCTCATATTAATGTGCCTCTGCTTCTGGGTACTCAGATGCACAGATAAGGTTTTGGTCCAGACAGGCAGACTTCTACTGACCAGAGCAGTGAAAGGGGAAAGGGATGTTTGCAGTTTCCACTCCTTCTTTCCCTCCTTTTCCTCTCATACTCTGAGACTTTGAGAGAAGTAGAAACCCTGGATACAGTTTTTATTCGGCTGTAAGATGGGAGGAGAGAACGTCTACTGTCAAATAGGGAAATGAGTTTTTTCATGCTAGATATCCATGCCAGGAGTTTTAAGAAATAGGGGTGAAAGCCAAAGGGCCAACTTGTGAGAACTACTTGAATCCATGCCTGCTTTTTTTTTCTTTATTGTACTTATTCATTAAATTTGGGGGCCATGCTGCACAACATGGGCTTCCCTGGTGGCTCAGATGGTAAAGAATCCTCCTACATTGCAGGAGACCTGGGTTCGATCTCTGGGTGGGGAAAAATCCCCTGGAGAAGGGCACGGCAACCCACTCCAGTATTCTTGCCTGGACAATCGCATGGACAAGGAGCCTGGCGGGCTACAGTCCATAGGGTCTCAGAGAGCTGGATACAACTAAGCGGCTAAGCACAGCATATGGGATCTTAGTTCCAGGACCAGAAATTGAACCCACGCCCCCTGAGTTGTAAGGGTGGAATCTTAACCACTGGACTGCCAGGAAAATTCCCAGCCATGCCTGCTTTTACTTGAAGACAACGGAGCCAGCAGGCAGGCTTCCTTTCCATCCCTGCTACCCCACTGGCCTGGAGACTTCTTGCCTCAGTTGGGTTGTTTTCTAGAGACAGCTCTGCAATTTGCAGATGTCAGCTCTGAGCCTTCCCACAGTCTGCCTTCCCACAACACTGCCACCCTGTGGGCTGGCTGCAGGCAACCTGACAAAAGGCTCTGTTGTTGTTCGGTCACAAAGTTGTGTCCAACTCTTTGCCACTCCGTGAACTGCCGCATGCCAAGTTTACCTGTCCTCCACTATCTCCTGGAGTTTGCGGAAACTCATGTCCATCAAGTCAATTATGCCCTGTGATTATACCCAAACACTCAGAATTTATCATACAAGGTATGGGGGGAGGGGGAGCTAGTGAAGGTTTTGAGCATAGAGGTGAGGTATCAGTGAAGTTTATCTCAGTAAAATTGAAGGACAGGGTGTGCAAAATGATTTTGTAGAAGATCTTAACTTGCTAACTATTTTCTCTACCAGTTTCCAGGAAGTCCACAGCTTCACCTCAGGCAAGGCTCTGCCCTGGGGCCCACAGTGTGCGGCTATGGCCAGTTGCCATTCTCTGATCCTCCTCGATGGGACCATCCAGGGAGATCCACTGGACCTCAAAATGTTTGAGGGCACCGCTTGGGTAAGGTGATTATTTCTTGGTTCAACTGAATGAAGAAAATGTGAAGAAATATCCAATACTCACTGGGAGAGCCTAGGCTTTCCTAACTTTGGTTGAAACCCAGAGAATCATAGCAGTGTATGAATGAATGAAGGTCTGATCCTACCTGAATCTCCCAATCTCTGCTCCAAAACTCTACAAACCTTTGCAACATGATATAGTGTTCTACCATCAAATAAATTTGGGAACTGATATTTAAAGAAAGATAATTTGATTTCTTGACTATAGAATTTCTTTAATGTTAATGTACAGTGGTGTATTGTGAATATTCACGAGAGGATATAATATGCAGCATTTACTAAACCTATTACACCATAAAAGCCTTGACAGGCCAAACTATAGCACAAATATCCTTGGAGAAACACTCATCCAAAGCAGTACTGTAAACACAGTAGCCACTAGCCACACTGGCTATTGAGCATATGAACAGTGGGTATGCAACTTAGGAACTGAATTTTAAATTTTTAAATTTTAAATAATTGAAATAGCCACAATTGGTTGTAGCTACTGTATTATTAATAGACAATATAGGTCTTAAAAGTGTTAGTCGGCTTAGTCATGTCCCACTCTTTGCAACACCACAGATTGTAGCCCCCCAGGCTCCTCTGTCAAAGGAATTCTCCAGGCAAGAATACTGGAGTGGGTTGCTATTTTCTTTTCCAGGGGATCTTCCCAACCCAGCGACAGGGTTTGACACCAGAATGGAGGCCCCTCAATCCAGTGGGATCAATTTCCTCAGCTGAGTGTGAATGACAGGCTGAAGGATATAATTTCCTACTGGCAACTGTCATGACAGGATGGGGAAACTACTTGACTGTACCACTCTCTAGCTTTCTGACTGAAAATCCAGAACAAAGATTCTGAATCATTACCTCGTATGTGTATTTGGATAACAATGACTCACTTCTGGAGCTTTGAAACTGTGAGCCTGAAGGCATTGCATTGTAAAGTGTCTAAAGAATGGAGGGTATTCATTCATTCATTAGTTAGTTAATTAACTACATTGTTCTTCCCTCCAAAAAAAAAATGTTTTTTTCTAAAACTACTTAACTGAAATGCAGAACAGCATTTAAACAGAGCTGTAAAGAAAAGAAAACAAACAATTGTAGGGACTTGTAGAACCCCTCGACAGAGTGTATGCTCAGTCATGTTTTCCAACTCTTTGTGACCACATGGATTATAGCCCACCAGAATCCTCTGTCCATGGAATTTTCCATCAAGAATACTGGAGTGGGCTGACATTTCCTATTCCAGGGTATCTTCCTGACCCAGGGATCCAACCCATGTCTCCCGCATCTTCTGCATTGGCAGGCAGATTCTTTACCACTCGCCACCTGGGAAGCCTGAAGGACAGTTCACAAAGAGGCTAATTTAAAGATTTATTGTAGGAAAATTGTGGATTTATAGAGGCCAAAGTAATAAAAGGGGAAACCTGGTAAACAGGGAAATTTCTGATATCAGTAAGTAAAATTAGAGCATTTGCTGTGGAGAAATGCTTGATACTGCCAATTGAAAAAAAAAAAAAAGCACAGCCTCAAAGTTGAGTTATGTTTTATTTAACAGACAAAACTGAGGACTTAAGCCCAAAACACAGCATCTCAGATAATTCGAAGAGCTCTGAAGAGAGAAGATGGGGTAGGTAGCTAGGATACATGTATAGGAGTTTCTGCAACAAAGACAAGGTAGTTGCAATAAAAACACAAAAAAATTACTGTTGATTAAAGAAAACCACATATCTCAAGTTAAGGAATTTAGTGCTTTTATTTGTATGGGAAGATGCAAGAGTCTGGGCTCACTGAAATCTTTTCTTTGATATGCATCTCAGCTGTCTGGGGCTAGTGTCCTGTGTTTTCACAACCTGAGTCTCCTCAGGGCGTGCTGTTGGAGGTGGCTGTGAGGCTCCTCTGCCCATAGGATTTTCCTCCTCCAGGGCATCTTCCCGACTCAGGGATTGAACCCATGTCTCCGGCATCTCCTGCATTACAGGAAGATTCTTTACCACTGAGCCGTCAGGCATCCTGAGTCTCCTCCTAAGGGTGCACTGTAGGAGGTGGCTGCAGTGGCAGGCAGAGTTTCCATCCTGAGTTCCCTCAGGGTTCACCATCCAGATGGCTGTCATGTGATGGCTTGATGGCTGCAACATTCTTTGTTTGCTGATATGGAAGGCAGTACTTTTTATTTGCAATATAAAGGCAAGACAGAAATCACTTTCCTGGATCTTAATAGAGAGGAATCAGTATAATTATTATAAGCAAGCAGCACCAACGTCCTTACCAGCATCGCTGGTGCTGACGCAGTGAGGAGTTCCACATGGTCATTATTACTCTATATGACTTTGATCCTGGTTCTAACACTGCTCTCCCTTCTCCAAAAGAGGAGGCTTCCTCTCTATGTACAAGTGACATACGAGTTGGGGTCTTATGTGGGGACATAAATCTTTAGTATTAGCTCTGTAAGAACTGTTTTTAAGACCAGTTGTATCCACTCCAAACAGACCATAACACTGCAAGGTTGTTCACTGAGTTTAAAGCTGAATAAGCCTCTAGTTAAACATCTTTTGGTTATTAAGAAACTTTCACTAAGCATAAGGGGGAGTAAAAATGTTCTTATAGACTCTAAGAATATTAGCAACCATAAGGAATGTCAGAATATTTTTCCAAAGAAATTGAGATTTGGAGAAACAAAGTGATGTCCCCAAGGTTGAACAAGTAAGTGGTAGAGCAGAGACTAGATGTTGTCTCTTATTTTCTGACTTCTACTACTTATTTTTATCTGACTGCCTTTCCCATATTTTAGCTAAATATTGGTTCTTCAGATGGTATAACTTATTGTGCTGTAACATCCAAAGAATACAAATTATTTTCAAGTATGCTTTCTAATTTGCTAGCAGCTAACTTGTAACTCCCTAGCTAACCAGTTAGGCTAGTAGCATAGAAGTAGCCTAAGAAGTAGTTCAAGATTCAATCCTCTGTCGTCTGGGAGCTAGTGTGCTCAGGTGTAATGGAGAATAGGTCTCCACCCTCGTCAATTTACAAGACATACCTTTTAGGAAGAGCCAGTGGGCTGCAGTTAATGCTTCCTCCAACAATTATTGCTGGCTTCCCAGGTGGCTCAGAGGTAAGAATCCGCCTTCCAAAGCAGGAGATGCAGGAGACTCGGGTCCAATCCTTGGATCAGGAAGATGCCCTGGGAAAGGAAATGGAAACCCACTCCAGTATTCTTGCCTGGGGAATCTCACGGACAGAGGAGCCTGGGAGGGTCGCAGTCCATAGGGCTTCAAAGAGTCAGACACAACCGAGCACGCAAACACACACACAGTCAGTTACGATTTAAAATGTAATCACAATAATTCTGCTCTTTGACATTTCATAATAAGATCCTTAATATGAATCAAAACAACAGAAATTTGATAATGATGGTATTAAAATAATTGGCTTAGAAGAGAAAAAAATGTAAAAGGGGCTTTGAAAAGATTAAAGTGCTATGCAAACGAGAGGTATTTCTTTCTTATTGTTTTTCTCTAAGGAATCTTATGAATGTTTTCATTTGAAAGCAGATAATCGAAGATTGCAATGCAGACTACTGCAAACTTGGAATATCAGATTCAAATGTAATAATAAAGCCAGGACCAAAAGCCAGTCAGGTATAGTTTGCTTCTTTAAATTATATAAACCTTTCCCCTTAAAACTGGTGAAATTCCCCTGCCTTTTATATATTTTTATATTCTTATTATTTTGCCTTATCCTAACTGTATCTACAGTTGGTTTGCTCATTCCTTCATTCCTAAATTTGTCCGTTAGCTTATTCAACAAACACTCACAAAATACCTATGTATACTCAAGCCCTGTGCTAGGTGCTAAGAGATAAAGTGATTTCAAAACTAGGCATGTTGTGCTCTGTGCTGAAGGAATACATGGACTGATAGAAAAATCAATACCGGTGCAAACAAATGCAATACAGCGTGCCAAGTGCTGGAATAAAGGCTGAAGAAAGGGCAGCAGGAGTCCAGAGGTGGGAGTGAGCAGTGTTGCTGAGAGAGAAGTACCTCAGAGAAGGTGACCTATGCGCTTGTCCTGGAAGATGATTAGGACTTCTCAGGCAGCCGAGGGAACGGGCTTTGTAGACCAGACAACTTGATGAGGGAACCGCTTTAGATGCAGCTAGAAAAATATCAATGTTGTGACAACATATCACCTCACATCCCTGGACTCACTGCAGAGTAAAGACTATTTGTTGGTGTACATCTGCTAAATCTTCCTTAATAGCTTCTTAAGCTCCCCTCTCTTTGTGCACTTAGAGTCCTGTGGAAGCCATCATCGTCCTGCGTCAGTTTCCATTTTCCTCCAGCCTGCAGAGGATGTCTGTGGTTGCTCAGCTGGTGGGGGAGGATCAGTTCCATGTCTACATGAAGGGAGCCCCGGAGATGCTGGCTCAGTTCTGCAGACCTGAAACAGGTACTAACTGGCACTTCCCTCTTTCAGGAGGTGAAAATACTTAAAAACTCAAACAGACAGAGCAAACCAGCCTAAATCAATGAACATGGAGGTGGTTGTTTTCTTGGTAGGTGGAAAGAGGGCCCAGCAGATCTGCTAAGGCAGAGGTGATCATTTCAAAGCAGAAAAACAGAGAGTAAATATCAGACTGTGGTCCTGCCAGAAATGCCCAACCACAATGCAGCATTAGAGAAGGAGATGTGAAACAAGCATCAGGACGAATCAGGAAACTACACTGGGGTCAGAGGACCAGGGACGGTGAGAATGAGTGTTCAGAAGGAACCAAAGAGACAGGTCTGAACACCAGACTCATTCTGTAAACAGCGATGCTCTGTGTCTCAGATCAGTGGGAGGAGGATATAAAAACAATAAATCTTTTAGGGAAAAAAAAGTGATTAGAGTAAATTAGGTGGTATTAGAGCAAGGTAATTGATCATTTTCACAGCAATTTCATCTTTCTGGGCCAGATTTTAAGCTGATTTGTATTGTTTCTTCATCTTATAAACATGTACTCTCTAAGCTGCAGTCAAGATTTGTAAGAATATTGTTGCATTCAAATAAGTTCATTTGGATAAAATTGGCCTTTTTTTCTCCTGATTTTCATCTATATTCTCCTTACAATTGCTGATAGCCATCAGTTTGTGCCTAGAATTTTAAGAATTGGCAAATGATTGCTTTTACTTCTTTCTCTGCTTGGAGTCATTTTTTTTTAGAATTCTGTCTATTTTTCTGATGTTGATCTTCCTCATAGCTCCTATTAACTCCATTCTTTACAGACTGTTGGTCTATCATTGGCTGTTATTTTTTTAGGTGTTATTTGCCACTGTGTCTTTGTCTGGTCAGTCTAATTCTTCTCCTAACTTCTGATCCTTGACATATGATAATATCATATTCAGTGATTTTTTTTTTCTTCTTGTGTTTAAGAAATAGAGTTAGCAGCTTCCTTGAAATAGAGCCTCACCTCCAGAATTATTGATATTTTAGAATTACAGAAAGTCTGTGCTGAGTAGGAGCATAGACATCTATAACCTCTTCATTTGAGATGCAGAAGAGAGACTTAAAATGCCCAAGGTCAGGAAGCTAGCTGGCAGCACAGTGGAGATGAGACCCTAACCTACTGCACTTCTTATTATACTATTCTTTTCCCTAATATCTTTATATAACCATGCATACATAAACCATACAAATTTTATAGACATATTAACCTTAGTTATGATTACCATGTCAAAATACACAAAGGTTGGCACTGTGTCATCCATTACCTAAATTGGCAAACGTGTCTGCAAAGAGCCAAGTAATAAACATTTTAGGCCTTGCAGGCTACACCATCTTTGGCTCAACTGCTCAACCCTGCCATTGTAACCTGAAAGCAGCCATAGGTAACAAACAAATGGGCATGGCTGTGTTCCAATAAAACCTTAATTACAAAAACAAGCAATGGGATAGTTTAGCCTGCAGTACCTCATTTCATCTGGGAAGATGGTCCTGAGGCCTGTCTTTACTGAACTCAGCTAATGTATGTGACACCCAGTTGATGACCAGTATATCTTTGGCATTTATTTCTGTTAGATTATAAGAATAACATACTGATGAAGTTGTTTGTGGCCTTTAACTGAAGTTATAGTGTTCTATTTAAAAAAAATTTTTTTATGTGAACCATTTTTAAAGTCTTTGTTGAATTTGTTACAATAATGCTTCTGTTTCATATTTCGATTTTTTGGCTGAGTGGCATACAGGATCTTAGCTCCCGGGCCAGGGATTGAACCCCCACCACCTGCCCCAAACATTGAAAGGTGAAGTCTTACCCACTGGACCACCAGGGAAATCCCTGTAGTGTTTCTATTAAAGCATTTTTATGGAGGGAAAGTTAAAACAAAATACAGTGACTGTATCCAGAATTTTGTTTACGAGTTGAGCCACCTTTAGTGGGACCTGCATTTACCTCTCTTTTCTCTCTTGTCAGTGCCCAAGAATTTCCCAAAGGAGCTAAGAAATTATACAGTGCAAGGCTTCCGTGTCATTGCTCTTGCCCACAAAGTCTTGAAGATGGAGAAGCTTTCAGAAGCGGAAAGTTTAACCAGGTGGGAAGCTCAGAAATTGGCACTAGGGCAGGCTCTGTGTGCATGAAGAGAGTGAGCCCTGGAGATGAATGGGTGGAAGCCAAATCACCAGGAAACCTCTTAGAGATGGAGAATCACTCATCTAACGCCTTGCTTTAGAGAGGGGCAACTCTAAGCCACATTGGGGAGGACTTGCTCAGGCCACAGGGCTGGCTGGTGATGAAACAAGGATGGCATCCTGACTCTCAGATGTCACTGAGTTATCTCTGCCTGATGACCCATCATCCCACCCAAAACAACCAACCCCCCCTTTAACTTCGGAGGATCATGTGACTGACAGATTAGGGGTCCCCTAGAAAAAAGGGTTTCAGAGAATACAGTTGTCACTTTGAATGACCTCCAGAAATTTTTAGACTTGATTTCTTTCAGGAATTAGTAGTATACCCCCTCAGAGCTAGAGGAGTGAGTGCAAATTGAGTTCTTTATATGAAATAGATTTCAGTATTCTTCATTACATTCAAGGGGTAAATTGTCCTCTGCAGAGGGTAATCTGCAAATTATTTTTTCTTTCAAAGTTTTGCAGTTCTTAAAGGTTGTTTTTGAATTGTTTATGACAAAAGAGTAAAGAAATACTCTTTTTGGCAAATTGAATAAGAGATCATATACGTTACTCATTTTTTATTTTGTTTTGCTGACAGAGAGGTCCTCACTTAATACAATTTTTTTTTTAATTATCTGCCCATCTGCGTGGATGTAGTGTGTTACTATTTACAACCTAAGTCCATCTACTCTAATATAATCAATAATCACATCTCTTCCTTACACTGTGTCTGTTTCCCCCAACTATAAAATGTGGGATTAGATGATCTCTAATGAGTATTTCAGTCATGACATTTTAATCTTCTAAATAGAATCACAAAGCTCATTTTAATGTATGAATGGCACTCTCAGGTTTAGTATTCAAGATGTTAGCTGTTCTTGAGCAAACACAAAGACTCATAACACAGGATTTTGTCATTTTTCAAGATACAAATTTTAATAATGAAAGTTAAGGTCATGTGTGAAGACAAGATGTATTTTGCTTGAAGTGGAATATAGCCACTACCCAGATGCTATATATATATATGGATATATATATATATATATATATATATATATATATATATATATATGGATGCAACTGTGATATTCTCATTTAAAAACTACCAGTGAGATAGACATTATTATAAATATAACAAAAAAGAAAATGAGGATAAATGTGCTAGATTTCCAACCATCTCAGGTATTCCCAAAGAATATCAGGAGCCTATTTATCATGCTTCCTAGAATATAGTTATTATTTTCAAACAGGGTAAAAGAATAGGATTTTGATTTTTTTTAGAGCCAAATTATATTTAGGAGAGGTTTCCAAATAGGAAAATTAAAAATGTTTAAAAAGCTCGCATCATAATGGGGAAGTAGGAGTTTCTTAGGATGGCTTAGGGAAAAAAAGACAAAATAAAAACAGAAGAAAATTCCTTAACAAGACTCACCCTTTCATGAGTTTAGCCTATTTCTATTGAGCTTGGCTATTATTAGATGTCCCTCAAGGCACTGAGGATTCAGAAGTGAATAAAATCAAATCCTAGCCTTCTCAAGGTTTATATCCTACTTGGGGGAAACAAATAATAAATTTAACCTATGACATATGGTCAGGCAGTGATAAATGCCCTGAAGGAAAAAATAAAGCAGGTTAAAAGGATTTTTAAAATGACAGGAGGGTGGTATTTTACATGGGGTGATCAGGGAAGTCCTACAAGGAGGTAACATTTGAACCGAGATCTGAGTAAAAGTAAGGGAGTAAGGCATACAGATATCCAGAGCAAAGCATTGCAGACAATAGGAACAGTGGATAATGCAAAGGCCTTGATGCAGGACTTTCCTGGCATGTTGTGTAATCCTGAGAGGCCCAAGTACCTGAAGCAGTGAACAAGGGGAGAGTCATAAAACAGATCCAAAATAGAATAAATTGATGAGAAGATTTTGGGATCTTTCTTTCAATTCTAGTTAATAAGAACATTAATCCAATTTTTAATAGAAAGTCATGAAGCTAAATGATGGGAATTATAATACTCTCTGAGATCACAAAGGCAGAATTCATATCTTATTATCTGAGTGTTCACCAACGTGCCTAATGTAAGATCTAAAGTAGTGATTTAGTGACTGGACTTTTGAATGGAGAATGTAACTACTCACTCTCTACTCCAGAGAGATGTTTCTTCAATGTATTCTTATCCAAGGATGAATTATTTCTCATTGAGAGATTCAACTCTATTCTTTCTCTTAAAGAAGTTTACTGACCATGTGATCATTTCCCTCCCAAGTCCTACTAACATAACAGAAATGAAATAGTATCAAAGAAAACTAGAGAAGCAATAAGTGTAGATGAGAGATTTCTATAAATTTCTATAAGATGTAAAGTAACTGGAAGAGTGGTAGCTGAATCAGCAGGCTAGAAGAAACTGTAGCCTATATCATGCCAGAGAGAGAGAGAGATTCCAAGAGGAAAGTTGGTTCACCCTGTAGAACCTGAGAGGATGAGTCTCTGATATGTCATGTACTATGGAAAGTGGGGGCTTCCCTGGTAGCTCAGCTGGTAAGGAATCTACCTGCAATGCAGGAGACCCTACTTCAATTCCTGGGTTGGGAAGATTCCCCTGGAGAAGAGTTAGGCTACCCACTCCAGTATTCTTGGGCTCCCCTGTGGCTCAGATGGTTAAGAATCCACCTGCAATGCAGGAGACTTGGGTTCAATCCCTGGGTTGGGAAGATCCCCTGGAGAAGGGAGTGGCAACTCACTCCAGTATTCTTGCCTGGACAATCCCTATGGACAGAGGAGCCTGGTTGACTACAGCCCATGGGGTCACAAAGAGTTGGAGACAACTGAATGACTAAGCACAGCATAGCACATGGAAGGTGGCCCTGAACACGGGGGATGCGCGGAGAGCAGGCGCAGAGATTGATTCCCTAGGTGTCCCTCTCCTCCGCCTGCAATCCTAACTCCACTCTGGACAGAAAAAAGAACAATAGAGGATCAAGAAAGAGCTCTTGGCCCCCGAATTTACCTTCTAAAAAACACCTGAGATTTATTTTCAAGGAGAAGTCTCACATAACTAATGGAACACAGTTAGACTCCAAGCCTCCGATTTCAAATTCTGAAAACTAAACTCTTGACTGATGTCATTCATGTATTTACTGGAGGCAACAGATGGAGGCTGAAATAAATGATTCCATATTCAACTATTACTATAATATCTGGTATTCAGTATGTACTTAATAAATATCTACTAAACTAAAATGCTTACAAATTTAAAAATATATGCTTACATGTCAGATTATATACTTACAAATTTTAAACTGCTTATATGCTTACAAATTTAAAATATATATGACTAACAAAAAATTTTAAAAACCAACAGAAGAATTGGAAGATAAATACATTGTTTTAAAAGAATAGAGTTGAAAAACATGGAAAGAGCAGATAAAAGATGTAGAAGTGGTCACATCTGGGAAGGAGAAGGGGGAAGGTACTGTGAAGACAGGGGCTATAGGTTTTCTTTATTATGAACTTTTGGATTCTTTCTGATTTGTTAAACCTGTGCGTGTATGACATTGATAAAACTTAGAAATTTTAATAAGAAATAAATCCAACTGTTGAGACTATATGTATATGCTTTAATGTTGAATTTCTCCCAAACCCAAAGAGAACATGTGGAGTCAGAGCTAACATTTCTGGGACTTCTCATAATGGAGAATCGCTTGAAAAAGGAAACCAAACCAGTCTTGAAGGAACTGAGTGAGGCCCGCATCAGGACGGTGATGATCACTGGTATGCGTTTCTGGAAGCCTAACAAATTAAATCCATCCTAGGCATAAGCAAAAGACCATGTGAGCTGACTGAGTCCCTGTGGCTGAGGCAGGAGAAAGGATGCTTTGCTGTCAAGATTGTTACCCTCTGCTCCACTTACTGGGAACTTGGGGAGCTCCCCTCAATGATTGTGAGCTTTGGAGGCAAGGACCATGTCTCACTCTCTTTGTCTAAGGCCCTCTGTTCCTACCCAGGGTTTGTTCAGAGCCAACAGACTCACAGCAGGTATTGAAAGATGAGAACGGGGTTCTCATGAAGAACCCCAGTGAGACCTCTGTGTAAAGGGGTGAGACCGTCCTTTAGGGTGGTGGGGTAGGCATGGTTTGTGATGATTAAATTCAACATGGCTGATCCTGAGTGCCTCTTTTTTTTTTAACTTAATTGGACTCCAGATCCCAAGAATAGGTTTATGTTATCAGACCAAGCCTATACCTTCACCAGTGAAAACTGTCAGTCTCCTGAGGATGAGTTGTAAAGCGCTTAAACATTTGTTTACTCATTAGTGCATATTTTGGAAATATGTAATGTTCATGGACTTGATGCTAGGATGAAAGGGAGAGATAGACATAGTGTTTGACCACTAGGGACAGACAGGCTTGATAAAATATTATGAAAAAAATGCAGAAAGTGTTAAATGCCCCCAAAGAGCACCAACAACATAGTATGGTCACTCAGAGGAGGGAGCGTTCAGTCCTGGATGCTGAGAGGTTTCTACCCAAATCAAGTCCACTTTCTTTGTCATCTAGGTGACAACCTTCAAACAGCCATTACCGTTGCAAAGAATTCTGAAATGATTCCTCGAGGGAGCCAAGTGATCCTTGTTGAAGCCAATGAACCTGAAGAGTTCGCCCCTGCTTCTGTGACCTGGCAGCTGGTGGAGAACCAGGAGAATGGGCCTGGAAAGAATGTGAGTGAATGTCAGAAAGCCCCTCCATGGACCAGGGCTGATGCAATACAGCCCTGACCCTGGGCAGCCCTCTCTGAGCATTAGAAGTCATCACAGTAATAATCTCTCCCATCTGCCTGGAGTTTTACAGTTTGCAAAGCTTTTAACATTTGCACTGACACTCCTCAGTCTTGGCTTCACGTAGAAATTACCCAGAAGTGTTTTCAAGCTTCCAAGGCTAAAACTAGAGATTCAATCAGAATCTCTGGACTGGGAACTGAGTCCTTTGCCTATTGATTCCAGTGTACAGATGTGGCTGAGACTCACTGATTTACATCCATAGTTCCCCTCCGACCCTCAGTTACCCTACACAGTTGAACAAAGTATTCATTTTACAAATGAGACAACTGAGGCCTAGAAAGCTAAGCTTGCCAAGACTCACACTCGTGAGTTACAGAGCAAGGAATCAAGTTCGGTCTGTTTGAATCCTGCTCCCCTAATTCATGGTCATTTGGATTGTACTGGACCTGTGACCTGACGTGAAGAGACGTCGGGCTTCTCTCGGTAGCAAGTTTCCTGTGCACTTCCCCCAGGATGGCGCTTTCTTGTACAGAGAATGGGCTGCAGCCTGACGTTTCATTACTAAATGGAGTGCCTCTGCCTTTGTGTGAATTCAAAGAGATGGTCCTCAGGGTGATAAATTACAAAAAGCTCCCTTCCTTCAGGCTGACCAGCCCTTCAGATTGTTCAGTTTCGAGTATTTCTTTGTGCAGCATACGAGCTACACAGCTGTATGGAGTGGCCCTGCCCCTACGCTGTGAAGAGGTGTGTTAACTTGGCTCAAATCCATTGTGCGGGTTGTGAAAAATGACGGCTTCCTCTCTTCTTTCAGTGGATTTCTGGTCCTGATTTCCTTCTAAACTCACTTGCCTCAGCAACTACATACATTGCCTCAACTGCACTGTGTGATGAAACTCAGATCCTCACTAATTTTTTCAAAGTGCCTAACGTTATTCAATAAAAATTAGTTTGCATGTACACATACAGATTTTTAAATAAGGATAGTGTATTTTTAAAAATGTATTTTAATGAGGTATAGTTGATTTAAAATGTTGTTAGTTTTGATTCAGTTATACATATATATTCTTTTTTCATATTTTTCCATTATAATTTATTACAGGATACAGATTTTCACTAATTTTTAATAAAGAGTCCAGACACTTCCCTGGCAGCCCAATGGTTAAGACTCTGTGCTCCCAATGCAGGGGACATGGGTTCAATCCCTGGTTGGGGAACTAAGATTCCAACTGCCATGCACAGTGCATCCAAAATAATAATAATAAGGTGCAGGGACACAAGGTGGAAGGGGCTCTGGGCACCTTGAGGGAAGTGTTGGGCAGAGGTCAGGTTAGGCTCTGAAGAAGGGATCTACCTATTTTACAGGGAAGAAATCCAGGCATGATTTCTGAATGAATGGTAAGAAATCTTAGGAAACAAAAGGTTGCATGAGGAGAAGGAAGAGAAGGGAAGAATGTTTCCTCTTCTTCCCTGGAGTCACTCATTGGAACCTTGGAATGATTTCCTCAGTAACCTGGCATTACATATTGTCTTCCAGACTAGGATCCAGAGCCTCATGTTGCCAAAGTAACCTCTGTTCATTTAATCTGGGGGGAACATTTTGAGTGTCTTCTTTATATGAGTCTAAGTTCTGTGGGCAAATTCTACATTATATATTTGCTGGTCCTCACACTGTTGCGTAACATGAATACATTTCCTTCCATAAAATGTAGGAAAACAGCAACATCCTTAAGAGCCAGGGTAGAAATAATGCCCTTTTGATATTAGGAAACCTACATCAACATTGGAAACAGTTCAGTGCCTGTTGAAGAAAAAGGGAGCTGTTACCATTTTGCAATGAGTGGGAAATCATACCAAGTGATACTGCAGCATTTCAGCAGCTTGCTTCCAAAAGTAAGTACTGGAGAAATGACATGTTTTGTTTTGCTCCTCAAATTAGTGAGATAAAAAAGGGTAAGAGAACAGTGAAGGTGATGACTAGCAAGGTTATCTCAGAATTAGGAAATAAACACCCTCACAGGGGGCACTGTTTCTCTAAGAGGTTTCCCTTCTTCACTGCTCTTATATCACTCATCACACATCCACGTGTCCAAGGCCTCCTATTCAGAACCTGAGGCTAGTGCTGCCCCTCGCCCTGCCCGCCGTGGCCAATCTAATCCCAGTTTCCCTCCTCCCTACCTCCCCAGCAGAGGGGACCTACAAGTAATTTCAAACATGCTGCCTGTTTTTGGAATTTGCTTTTCTCTGAAAGCCACTAACTCATGTCAGGCTGAGCTCTATTCCCATTCCTGTCTGGATTCTTAAATTACAGCAGGAGGAAACAAAGGCTTTATGGTTTATTTTCAAAATCATTTGTTATCTTGTCGCTGTGTGTCTATTTTAAAATAGTGCCATGCAGAGTGGTGCCATTGGTGGGAAGGAAACAAGCGGAGAGGCAGCAACCACCTGTTAGCACTGTCTTGAAAGTCCTGTCACCTTTCCAGTCAAGGACCATAGAGTCTAGACCCCCACGGTGTCTAGAAAGCTGTTAGTGCAGTTCCTCATTAAAGAGATGGGAAACCTGAGACTCAGAGACATTGTCATTTGCCTAAGGTCTTCACAATCTGGGACAGAGCTGTAATAGAACCTTGATTCTCAACTTTCAATCTATTGCTCCTTCCTCTGCAATTGTGGAGATGGTGCTTATTGAAAAGAACCGTAGTTGCCTAAGCATTTTAATCTTATATACTCCTCTGCTTTTCAGTTACTTTTATTCATTAGAGCTTATCCCATCTTGGAAAAATGATCTGGAACAAAGTAATAGTCTTGTGATGGAGAACCAAAAGTGAAAGTTAAATATTAAACTGTTAAATCCCCTTTTGCCCTTTCCTGATATTTGGTCTGATGTTATACCACCCAATGCTATAGCTACTCGTGGCTATGGTGGCCACGAGTCATTTTTCAAGACTCTTCTTTTATTTTAAAAGTGTTCTTTGTTCTAATCTTATTGCAATTGTTATTTTTCTCTTTAGATTCTGGTGAATGGAACGATTTTTGCAAGAATGTCCCCTGGGCAGAAATCTAGCCTTGTTGAAGAATTTCAGAAATTAAAGTAGGTTTTAGTGCATGAAAGGAGGGTGTATTTGTTATCAATTGCTGTGTAACAAATTATCCCCAAAACACAGTGGCTTAGAATAGCACTATTTATTTTTTTCATGTTACTGTGGGTCAGGAATTCAGGTGTGCTTAGCTCAGTCTTCTAGCTCTGGGTCCCTCTCAAGGTGTCATCAGGTGTCGACCAGACCTGCAGTCATCTCAGCACTTGGTGGGGAAGGATCTGCCACCAGCCTCACCCCAGGTGTTGTTGGCAAGATTCACTTCCTTGTGGGCAGTTAGGCTGAGTCTCAATTGTTCACTCATTGTTGGGCACAAGCCACGCTTGTTTCATTGCCATGAGGTGATTTCATAGGGATGCTCACAGAGTATCAGCTTCAGTGAGAGTTAGCAAGCAAGAGACATCAGAGAGAGAGAGAGAGATGTGACTATTTTTTATATCTTCATCTTAGAAATGGCATCCTATCCTGTCACTTTACTCCTTTCATTAGAAGCAAATCACTCGGTCAGTCCACACTCAAAGGAAGGCATTAGATAACCTCATGAATTCCAGAAGGTGGGCTATTTTCGAAGTTGTCTGCCCAAAGAACATTCCTTCTGTGGCTGGTAGGGCTTATCATAAAGGAAGATCCTCCTGCTTGGATACAGAGACTAGAAATGACAGCATTCTGTACAGCTCAGAATGGGGGAAAAAAATTGAGGAAGCATGTGAGTTATCACCTGGAATTATTTGAGGTTGGTCCATTAGAAGATACATAAATGATTTCAGATCTTCCAGGAAAGAGAAGAAATGATATTTTTACTGTTTTTAGGTATAGAGGCAAAAATAAAAAAAGGAAAAAGTTCTTTCTTATCTCCTTCAAAAATGCAGACGACCAAGTCACATCAGATTGAAATGGTTCTTCTTGAGACCAGACCTACCTATTACTTGCTAGGAAGGTTATAGCTTCTGGACTCAGATTTCTAGAAAGTTAAGTAAGGAATGAAGAGTAGTAAAACTTTAGATAATTGCTGATAAGTAGTAGGTAAACTCAAGAGACTGCTTTTGACGATTATTTTTTGTTGCCTAAGCATTCTTAGGGATGTTTCCAAAACTGCCTATTAACTCCCGTAATGCCTTGAGGCTGGGTTAGTAACCAGTGTCTAAAATGACTATTTTACTTACATGGTCATTATATGATATTGGCTGAAGAAAGTAATTTTGCCCTTCTCAAATACTTGAGAAATTGTTGCCAACTTAAATGCTTACTTTTGAAAAGCTGTATTCCCCTAAAGAAAAATCAATTCAGGATGATATATGCTATCTCAGAATAAGTTATCCTCTCAATTTCCAGATCTTGCTCTTCATTCAGAATTTATTCTTTATTCAGACAACACTAGAAGATGTAAGATTCCTCCTGTCATATAAAGACTAAATATGTACTTTATGCCTGAAGAAAGGAAGCCATTTTCAGCAAATGTATAGTCTTGACACGTACATTAGCACAAACAAATGTTTACCATGTGATTTTCATATATACTTACCAAAGAGTAGATTGAACCTACAAACTTGTTTACACTTGGCCATATTTGACCTATAAAGATGGCCATCTTTGATGTCAACTAATAATAAGGAAATTCTCTGAGAATTTCATTTTCTCCTATATTGTATTATTTCATGTGTTCTTGGCAAGTTACCACTGAGCCTCTAATAAAATTGCCATTAATCAATACCTCCAATGTATTATTTACTTATAATAGAACACAGAGTGTGTCTTGCATCAGAAGCTCCTTTAGTAACAGCTTTAAAATTTACTCTTCTCTTTATGCAGTTGTGCCTGCCCATCAAACTGGTATAGATGGGAAGCATGTTATCTTATTTTCACTCCAAGATGCATCTAGAATATGTATATACATCTCTAGTCGTTATCTGTTAAACCATTTCCCAAATGTTTCTTCTCCTAGTGTCTACATGCTAAACTTTCAGCAGCAGTGAGCAACCAAAACACAGATGGACCAGGTTATGATCTGTGCATTAGGGTGTGAGAGACACTGTGATTATGACAGTGCTCAGTTCAGACTTGGCCTTGGTGGGTCTAGTCCAACAGGCCTTCTTCTGAAGTGTGTGATCATCTTTGTGGATGTCCTTGGCAGTACTGCCATCATTTCCATGTGATCGATTGAAACAATATACCAGAGCTTTATTCCTCTGGGAATATTTCTCTCCAAGTTATTTTCCTTCAGCTTGACTCTACACATGCTCAGGAGACACATGCACACACACACACACACACACACACACACACACACACACACACGCATCATGCATGTTAGTTGTGATGGAAATTACTCAAGTGAGGCATTAAGCTATTAATGTTTCTTATCCTTTCCCTCGCAGTTATTATGTAGGCATGTGTGGAGATGGAGCTAATGACTGTGGGGTGAGTAGAAATGACTTCTTCTAATGCAGGGGGTGCATTGATATCCCTCTGGAGGACCCCATGTCCCCTGGGGTCTGACTCTTCACCCTTCTGCCAACAACCACATCACTTAGTCATTTTGATGTTTATAGTCACTTCTACCAGAGTATGGGTTGGATGTGGTGAAGAGTAAAGTGAGATGAGTCACTTCAGCTGTTTTCTAGCAACTTTTAGAATAATAAAGACCAAGAAAGGCTACAGAGGCTCCCATATTTCAGACCCAAAAGGGACTTTATGAGACTAGGTGGTTTAAATCTCTCCTGTTATAAATAAGGAAATGAGCCTCAAAGAGGTAAATTCTTTTTTTTTTTTCCTTCCTTTTTTTGCCTAAAGTCACACAGCTGATAAAGGCTTAGTTGAAGGAAAAATTTGAAACTGATGATAAAGGTTTGAATTATGTGTAAATCGTATTTCTTCCTGCCAAATTCTCCACCAGGGTTACTTTATACAATCTGGATTTACTCCCAAATTTTCACACTCAGAAAAATCATAAACCAAATGATTTGGTTATTACATACAATAGCAAGCTGAAATTACAAGATTCTCAGCAGATTACTTCTCTGATACAACAGAAGGCAGTGCATGTTTTATAATCTGAGTTTCAAAGATACAGTTGAAATAGTAGCTTACCTTGAAGATTTATGTATGTCAGAAAATATTTTGGGAGCCAATTTGTGGGAGAAGTAATGAAGAGAATTGTTTTGTATTTCCAAAGCCTATTGTATACTTAAGGTCTGGGTATTTGTTTTATTTCTCTCTTAAATATTTTCTTCAAAGTTCTGTGATAAACTAAGCTCATACTTAGATAGCGGTTATGAATTATTCTGCCTTGTACTTTGTGAGAAGGAGTTAGCTGTCAGTCTGCTCTTCAAATCTAGGGTGAGTACACATTCTCACTAATTATGTGGAATTTAAAACAAAACAAATAAATCAAATGTTATACAGGACATAGTCTCTGCCTCTGAAAAGTTCATTACCTGGTGGGGAAAAAAAATCATGCATAAAACTAATCCTAACATATAAAGTATATGGTCCTAAATTACTTAGTAGAGGTACAAAGTACTAAGGGAAAATGAGGAAGAAGGAAATATTCTAATATTCATTGAACATGAACTTAGTGTATACTGGCCATGGTTACCAGGAACTTTGCAAGTTCTATAGCAGTACAGAAATACAAAATCTCATTTTATGTTCATACACTTCTTGTAGGATTAGGGGCTGGCTGGCCTGCTCATTGACTGCTGTCTGCTCGGGGCACTCTCTAAGCAGTTTTCAGTCTTGATGAGAAAAGATTTAGTCCTTATTTCAGTGAGACATCATATACCTTGGAATGATTCTCTGCTGAGTGTAATCTGGTCCCTGCCTCCAGCAAAGGTGCTCACTGTCCCAAATTTCATCCCATCAGTTAGCTGGTTGGCTGGATCAAGCAGCCTGGGAGAAGGTGGGCATTAGATAGTTTTTCCTGTAGTTGATGAAGATGACCTGTTAACATAAAACTGTGATGGTAGAGGCCTCTACAAAGGTCCATCCAAACACTGTCATCTTTTTAGTCGACTTCTCAAATGAGTCCTTCCACTTTCTTAGCCTGTCTACATCCCCTCAACCAACACACACACACACACACACACACACACACACACACACCCTTCTACCACTGAGTCATTGTTGGTGCCTCTTTAATTGGCAACTTCATGTATCCAGGTGGAGGGGCAGCCTATACAGAGATCCAGCGGTGGAAGGGTACAATACTATCAACTCTGTAATGTGAAAAATCGCCCTGAGGTGTTTGAACAGTTAGAGCGTGGCCTGAGGAGTCATGGGTATAACATGGATTTATCATTCTAGGCTTTGAAAATGGCTCATGCGGGCATTTCGCTGTCAGAGCAGGAGGCATCTGTGGCCTCCCCTTTCACCTCGAAAACAACCAACATCGAGTGTGTGCCTCATCTCATCAAGTAAGCTACCTCTTCCCCTTCTATCCTCTGACCGCCCGGCTCACTGTTTGGCTCCAGGTGGAATTCAACTCTAATTGAAAGTGACAAATGTCACAGCAGAAACTTGGCTGAAGTGCTGTTGAGAACCAATTAAGGGGAGGGGGCTGTGAGTGCTGCCTGAGATGCTGATAAAATCAACATCTTTTGCTGAGTTTTAAAGAATACATGGCTGTGAACGCTAGTGTTGATATTTTAAAGCCAACTGTATATCTCACTTCTCCTCTCCTTTAGTTTTTTATGTTGGATGCTTATTGGAACCTTTCTCTCAGGAGTTGGGGACGGAGAAGCAGCAGAAGAGGAATCCGCTACCAGATAGCCTTCTCCTAGTAGTAGTATGTCTTCAAAATACAGATTAGTGAATATCCAAAATGACTGCACCTACCTTTACTATTACTATTGTCTTAACCTGCTTTGTGTCATGGTGACTACAAAACAAGAGTGCCCAGGACACTCACCTCACTCATGTGGCTCTTTTTAAATATTGTTCTTGAAAATGTGGTGTATTAAAAATGAGACAGAACTTTGCCCTGGAGGACTCACACTCCAGTAAGGGGTATAGAAAGATATATGTAGATATAGTCACATAACACAGAATCTTCTGCCTGAGGAATGAAAGGTACTCAATAAATTAGCTTTCCATAAATGAACGTCCAAACAATACAGTCACCCTGCCAGTAGTTCAGAATGATAACTCAAGCTAGGAGCGATGGTGTCAGAGGTAGGTTGCAATTTGAAGGATAGATGGGATGTATGGAAACACTAAGGAGGTGGGAGGGAATTCCAGATAAAGGAAATGGAGAGCCATGTTTAGAAATGGGGCTTTCATTGGAGAGTGCAGGGGCCTGATTGCTAACCTGAGCTGGAAGATTTCTCACATGGGAGCTGTGGAGGTGAAGCTGGAACACCAGGTGTGGAGGTCTCACATAGGGGATTCAAACTCCTGGATGGTTGCGCCAAGTGCATACTTGATTCATCCAAAAGGCGGTAGCACTTGAACTTCAGATGCTCTTTCTCATGCAAGTTGAGTGAAGCATTTATGATTGCAATATGTTGTTTTAAAATACAAGTCAGGATGCAAATTTTCTCTAGTGGCAGATGGCTTAGTAAGTCTTCATGATAGAAACTCTCTTTTATACTTCACAAATTCATAAAAATACAGAGTTCAGCTCTGTCATGCTGAATTTACCCTTGCTATTCTTGATGCCTGCCTAGTCCTGAGAAAATATCCTTTAGAGAAGTGATAATGTACAGTTTTAGGTACATGGGTCTACAGGTTTCCATTATTATTCTTTGAAACATGATTGGCTTTTTATAGTTCAAGTCCTTTAGGGCAAGGACTATGCCTTATTAATTTCTATGTCATTGTGCCTCCCATGATACATCAGAGCCTTCGATGAACGTTTGTGGAATGCATTAAGTAAATGAATGAACCACTTAACATTCACATCCATTAGGAATAGCAGTCATTGTGGAGGCCTTGCAAACATTCTTTATGCTTTACCACTTTGGATTTTTGCACTTTTTTTTTTTTTTTTTGATCTGGGTGTCCATTCTCTGGGAAAGGCACACAGCTGCAGAAAAAAGGATGAAATCACAAAGTTTATGTCAGAAAACAATCTAGGTTTCACATGTTTCCCCCTTCTCAACTGGTTTTCTCTCTCCCTTCTGTGCTGAAAATAGAAAGGGAGTGCCTCACAGTCTGGTGGAAAGCATTGACCTGAGGTACCTGGCCTGTCTCCCACCAGAACCTTCTCATCTTGCCCAAGACCTTGCATGGTTGTTTGGCTCTCTGGGTTTTCCTCCTCATGTCCCTGGTCTGTAGAAAACCTTTGAACAGCACAGGTGTCCATGTCACTGGGAACTGGAAATCAAGAGTATATGGGCTGCCTCCCATATGGATTCGCTTCTACCTTGACAAGAGGAGGCTGCAGGAGTGCTTGTTGGCCAAGTTCCTCCCTCCCCCGACATGTGCTACCTTGGCCTGACATAACCCATTACTAACCAGACCCAATTAGAAGAATAATAGTTTGAACAGAATTTTTTAAAGAATATTTACCTTTTCCCTTTTTGTTGAAGTATAGTTGACATACATTATATTAATTTCAGATGTACAACATAGTGATTCAACATATATGTATATTATAAACTGATCACCATGATAAGTCTGGTAACCATCTGACACATTAAAAAATTATTACAATATTATTGACTAGGGACTATTTACTTTTGATGCTGCGATTTCTACAATTGTCTTTATCTCTTTGTGTTCCCATACCAGCTCCCATTATTACCCTGGGTTCTCCCTGGTGTACTGAAGCCAACAAAGCCCATTTCATCTCAAATATTGGCATCACATCTACTTTCTTCCTATAATGTGAGAGCACCCAGTCCTTAGCATCATGACTCTAAGGGACTCTAAAACATACACAAGGAGCAAGTGTTGCCAGGATGAAATGAAGCACAAGCCAGTCAGTGCTTGTCACAGTGTATTGTGTTTATAATCTTCTTCATTCATTGAAAGCTTGTTGAAAATAAGTACTATGCCTGATTAATTTATATCTTCTGTGACTCTGAGCATAACGCTGGTATCTTACAAGCCTTAAGTAAAAGCGAGCTTAAAAGTCAATGGGTGAGATGATGGTTTAAGGAAAGAATGAGTGAATGAATAGTTAAATGAATCGTTGAGAGGATGAATCAGTGATGAAGTGAATGTATATATCAAAGAAAGAAAGTGAAGTCGCTCAGTCATGTCCGACTCTTTGCGAACCCATGGACTGTAGCCTACCAGGTTCCTCTGTCCATGGGATTTTCCAGGCAAGAATACTGGAGTGGGTTGCCATTTCCTTCTCCAGGAGATCTTCCTGACCCAGGGATTGAACCCAGGTCTCCCGCATTGTAGGCAGACGCTTTACCGTCTGAGCCACCAGAGAAGTCCAAGTATATATCAACAGGCCATTAAAATGAGCCCCTTTGAAAATATAAGAGACTGGGAGATATGTATCATACAAAACCAATTATTTTTATTTTTTCTTAAACAGAGAAGGCCGAGCTGCTCTTGTTTCATCCTTCGGGGTATTTAAATACTTGACCATGTACGGCATAATCCAGTTTATTGGCACATCACTGCTCTATTGGGTATGAACCAAAATAATTTCTTCCCAATTCTAATTGCATTTACATCCCCTGTTTATTTTAGGTGGGGTATTCACAGTAACTTTCCTTCATGGCTAAGAACACGATTTCCTCCTAGACAATGTATTCCAATAAGAAAACCAACTGCTAATGTCAGTGATGGAGTATTGAGAAAGGAAAATTCCTGAATTTGGAAATTTCTCTGTCCTCCTCATAAATACCAAAAGTCTGCCTGCCCACTTCAGAACTTCTACTCCTGGCTCTTTTTAGCTCCTACACAGGATTTAATGTTTTATAAATAAATGACTTTTTTCAAAATAGATGTCTGCAAACTTGGGAACTTGGTATAACTGTGCATGAGACACAGAGCTAGAAATGAGTAGATGTGGCTCAGTTTCCGAGAGTGTGGTTTTTCTCTAGATAACCTGAAACACTTGACCTCCTCAAGCCTCTACTTCTTCACTTAAGAGTATGGAGAGAGCTTCAGAGCAGCCTAAATATAACTCAGCAGGAATGCATCAGTCCCCACCTGTGGAAAATTTTTGGCAGACTAACAAGAGATTAAAAAGAGAGAGAAGTTGTTGGATTTGACTTTGAAGGCCTAAAAACTGGAAAGATTCCCATACCAGAGCTTTAGTTCTGAACCTGCCCAGAACCTCTACATGTCATTAGTAAAAGATTAGCAGTTTTGTAAAAAATGTTTGGAAAAGACTTTTGAAATGAAATGATAAAAATAATCATCTAAAAATCAGCTAGCTATATGGAAGAAATATATATAGGTTGAAAGTAATCTGCATCAGGTCAGTCATAACTTGGTCTACAGTAAAATAATCCATTAGGCTCAGGGAATACTGGGGGCAAGGGGAATTAATTTACTGCTTTCCTGAGACATAGTGATGAAAGAGAGGAACACAGGACTCCAGCCTCAGGTGGGCTATTGATTGTGAGAAGCACATAGAGGCTAAGGGGCTACCAGGTGGATAGAAACAAGAAATTGGTTGGAAGCCAGGAAACCTGGATTCAAGTTATACTTCTGTCCCTAAGAACAAATTCGTTCTTGCCCTTGGCTGAGCTTTTATCCGCCTCCGGGAAGTCAGGCTGACTGATTTCTAAAGCCCTCCATAATTCTCTGAAAACTCCCAAAATAAAAAGTAAAGCTGCCTTTGAAAAGTTCTCCCTATTCCATCTCACCCTGCATGTATAATGTTACCACTGAAAAGAATATGAGAAGGAAATGTAAAAAAGACAGAGAAAGAATTGCATGATGAGAAGAACTCAGAAACCATTTGCATTCTCTGAAAGTTAAGAAATCAGAATTTCAGTTCCAAAGTCTCCATGGATAGAGTTGATTGAAATCAGACCCCGAGTCATTCACTCTGATGGTCTAGATCTAAGTCAAGAGTGTTCTCCAAGAAACATCTTGGCCTTGAGTTCACTTTCTAAGGGGACAGAAATATTTTCATTGGCATCAGTGTGATCTGGTAATATGCATAGAGCCAGATTATAACTTAGTGCTCAGTCAACAGCTATGAAGAAAAACTGACCTATCTGCAAAAGGTATTGTAAGGCAAGTTCTTGCAGAGTACTTAGCTGACTCGTTTATTTAAATAATTTCAGTGTAAACTGAAAGGAAGTTCTATGTCTACACAAATCTTAGAGGCAAGATTTCCAAAATGGAAGGCAAGACTTCCAAAATGAAGTCTGCAATGGGCTTACTTGGGGTAGGGAACTTGTTCAGTTTGTGAAAGTAAATGGGTTTCAAGAGAATCTTGTGAACTCAATCCATAGATAAAGACAGAGAGAAAACCCTGTTCAATGATTTGAAGCCTTGATTTCAAATTTTAAGTGTAAAGTTCCTAGCAAAATTTTCAGGCTTTAATATCTTCTGTCGAGAATTCAGTTACCCAGGCTGAGTCTGCAGCTGCCAAAATCACTGTGACCAATAAGAGAGTGTTTCTCAACTGACTGATTCTCATTGCAATTAATAATATGGAATTAAGTTAAACACTGGAAAAAGAGTGATTTGTTTTTATTCTATCCAATGAGATGCTAAAGAGCTTAGGTAAATCACATTCTTCCTAAAACAGGGAGGAAAATAACACTTGCTTCCTGACTGATTTCAAGAAGAGTGTTGGGGATGGTGAAGATGTTTTCATGTCAGAATCCTCACTTATCTTTACTTTTCTTCATTTTCAGCAACTACAACTGTTTGGGAATTACCAGTATCTCATGCAAGATGTTGCCATTACGTTGATGGTCTGTTTAACAAGTAAGATCTTTAGCAAAGTAAACCATATTGTTTGTATTTATCCATAAAATTCTAGAAATACTCATACAAATAAGAGCTTCTGAGAATGACACTTTAACTCCCAGATCTCACTGTGTGTGTGCGTGCTCAGTCACTTCACTCGTGTCTGATTCTTTGCAAACCCATGGACTAAAGCCCGCCAGGGTCCGCTGTTCATGGGATTCTCCAGGGAGGAATACTGGAGTGGGTTGCCATGCCCTCCTCCAGGGGCTCTTCCCAACCCAGGGATTGAACCCTGAGTCTCTTGTGTCTCCTGCATTGGCAGACAGATTCTTTACCAGTAGCGCCACCCGGGAAGCCCGCCAGACCTCATTACCTATGAACTTTTTGAAAGTGGTGTTGGTAGTAAGATGAGGCTTGAAGTCCTCAGACTTGACATTAATATATCCTGATAGAAAATAGGTCTTAATTTCATAAAATTGTCAACGTATTCTGAGTTCTTTGTGGGTTTGTGTCTTATAAAAGAAAAATGTACAGGAAATCCAGGAAGGGAAATCTTTAAAACCCAAAGGTCATTTTCCATTATTCAGCTATATGTGTCATTGACATGAAACCAGATTTTTGCTAAGGCCTTTGATGTTTGAGAACGAATGCTAGCTTTTTATTCTAGTGGAATTCTCTCAAAAGCAAGGTGTGGCTCACAGCAACTATTGCTCATTTCCTTCCTTTGAGATGACACTGATAAAGTATTTCCTATCATGGAACTCAAAGCTTGATACTAACTCTTAATAAGAAAGGTGACTGCCTTAACAGAGAGCAAAGAAAAAGAATGACACACTCATCTCTTTTTCCTTGTTCAACAATAGAAGTGTTATGAAAAATAACAGATAAAACATCCAGCATGCAGGATATTAATAACCTTGAGAATTTCATGTAGCATCATAAAACATGAAACTGATATTGAAGTCGTTTATTACATCATCGCAGTGACAAAATTTACCAGTGTCAGAGATTTAAGTAATATCAATTTTGATTCTTAGGAATGAAATATCTATTCATAGTCCATTAAAATACTCTCTAAGTGTTATTAATATTCATATGACTGGATAATTTTGTATCAGATAAATGGATGGGTAAATTTGCTTCTACAATGTTGGCTATGTTTTAAGCAATTTGCATGATTTTCTTGTGAACATGGACAATGATGAATGATAATGCACTACCCCCACCCCTCATTGTTTTTTTTGAGATGATTGACTAACTTGTTGAGCACTTGAAAAAACTTAAGACTGTGTACAAGTAGACTGTTGAATTAGAAATTCAAAAATATGGGTGGTAGCTTTGCCTCAGAATTGCCAAATGACCTCAAGCAAGTTGTTTTGCGCTTTTGCACACTTAATTTTCATTTTGATCATGAATTTGACCCTCAAAGTGATGAGTATACTTTACTGTTTCCCATGGCAAGAGCCTATGGACTCTGATACCAGTTGCTCACCCTGTGAAACAGCATCTCATCTCAGAGCAGACTGAGGGGGAGAGTTGGGATGACTGAGAGCAGAACCACTGTTACCCGTGGGAGTAAAAAGAAGGTGATAGATCAGAAGCATGGTGTTCTTTCCAAATGAGAGCACTTCATTCAATTAGTATGCAACAAATGTGTAGCTGGCTTACTAAATCAGCTAGACTGATGAAGGTGAGAAACACAGGGTGGACATACCTTTTTTTTTTTGGTCTTTTTTTACTTTCTGCCTTTGAACACTATCACTTTCCCATCCCTGAGTTCAGTCGTACTACAGGCAGATCATTTCCAGGTATTGAAATGATCTCATCTTTAGATGTGAAAAGTCCAGATATTATAAATTAACATTTCATATTCTCACCCAATTCAAAGTTTTCTTCCCCAGCTGAAGCCTGACCCATGGCTTGGAGTAGGTGGTGTTAGAGAAGGCCATGGACTCTGTTTTCCTTATGTCAGCTACTTTCAACCCTGCTTCGGTGAATGCAAGTAGCAGGAGGCCAGGACTTTCTACTTAAATGGGGGAATTGTACTTATCACCTGTCGAGTGTATTCTAACAAGGTAGGCATCTAAACTCAGGCCCTTTGCATGGGGCTCACTAGTGAATTCCTGAGTTCTTTAGAGATTCCCTGTGGATTGTCTGAACCAGACCACTCCCTTACATAGGTGGTGCTCTCTCCCTTGACCCCTCAGAATTCCTTTCATTAACTGCCTTCTGGTGGTGCATATCACACAGCCTTTTTCTTCTGCTGGTCTCTCTAACCTCAGCTGACTGCCCCATTGGACAAATTCCTTCTGAGACTGCTCTAGCCTGGCTAATTTATAGAGCTTCTGCTTGACCTACTGGACAGACGTGGCACACGTTCTCACTGCTGCCCTCTCTCTCTTCCCTTTGATATTACAAGCAGGACAACGAGCCCTAATCTCCACCCTCACCACTTCAGGACTTTCTGACAGTGGTTCTTTTTTTTTTTTTTTCAGTAGAATTTTATTTATTTATTTATTTTTTTCCATTTATTTTTATTAGTTGGAGGCTAATTACTTTACAATATTGTAGTGGTTTTTGCCATACATTGACATGAATCAGCCATGGATTTACATGTGTTCCCCATCCCGATCCCCCCTCCCACCTCCCTCCCCACCCCATCCCTCTGGGTCCACCCAGTGCACCAGCCCTGAGCACCCGTCTCATGCATCCAACCTGGGCTGGCGATCTGTTTCACCCTTGATAATATACATGTTTCGATGCTGTTCTCTCAAAACAAAACATCCCACCCTCGCCATCTCCCACAGAGTCCAAAAGTCTGTCCTGTACATCTGTGTCTCTTTTTCTGTTTTGCATATAGGGTTATCATTACCATCTTTCTAAATTCCATATATATGTGTTAGTATACTGTATTGGTCTTTATCTTTCTGGCTTACTTCACTCTGTATAGTGGGTTCCAGTTTCATCCATCTCATTAGAACTGATTCAAATGAATTCTTTTTAATGGCTGAGTAATATTCCACGGTGTATATGTACCACAGCTTCCTTATCCATTTGTCTGCTGATGGGCATCTAGGTTGCTTCCATGTCCTGGCTATTATAAACAGTGCTGTGATGAACATTGGGGTGCACGTGTCTCTTTCAGATCTGGTTTCCTCGGTATGTATGGCCAGAAGTGGGATTGCTGGGTCATATGGCAGTTCTATTTCCAGTTTTTTAAGAAATCTCCACGCTGTTTTCCATAGCGGCTGTACTAGTTTTCATTCCCACCAACAGTGTAAGAGGGTTCCCTTTTCTCCACACCCTCTCCAGCGTTTATTGCTTGTAGACTTTTAGATAGCAGCCATCCTGACTGGTGTGTAATGGTACCTCATTGTGGTTTTGATTTGCATTTCTCTGATAATGAGTGATGTTGAGCATCTTTCCCTGTGTTTGTTAGCCATCTGTATTTCTAAACAGACAAAGGATTAATCTCAAAAATATACAAGTAACTCCTGCAGCTCAATTCCAGAAAAATAAATGACCCAATCAAAAAATGGGCCAAAGAACTAAACCAACAGTGGTTCTTATGATTTGCTCTCATTTGTGTTGTGATGCTGAGACTAAAACCACAGTTCTTACTGCTCCTAACACTTCCTATTAAGGAATCTCTTCATCATTTCTATGGTTTTCTCTTATATAGTCTGTACATAGGTAACTGGGGGAGGGAGAATGACCTGTTTGCTGTTGAAGGACCAGTATGAATCCCTCTTAGTAGGTACGATAGCAATATGGTAGTCATCTCTCTTGACATTAAATTGGCACTTACCTTTCATTGTCCTTGGACTTCCCTGGTGGCTCAGATGGTAAAGAATCCACCTACAATGTAGGGGACCTGGTCAATCCCTGGTTTAGGAAGATCCCTTGGAGAAAATATTGGCTACCCACTCCAGTATTCTTATCTGGAGAATTCCATGAACAGAGGAGCCTGGCAGGCTATAGTCCATAGGGTCGCAAAGAGTTGGACATGACTGAGCAACTAACACTTTCATTTTCACTTATTTTTTCTTTTCATTGTCCTCAAATATGAGGTTCAGCAAAATTCTTCAGACAAGAGGAGAATCTCCATTCAACCTCACCTCAGAAAAGTGTTCGTCTCCTACTGTGTGTTAGGCACATAAGTACCTGTGCATTAAAATGTTGATCACTGACATATAGAGTTTAGTGGAGAATTCACATACATTAATGGATGAAATACAAGTCAAAAATAGTGAGTACCAGGAAGCAACAGATGCTCTGGGAGTTTTGGAAAAGGGGAGTTTGTTTTTGATGATCTGTAGTTAGGGATGAGACAGCAATGGAGAAAAGAGAAATACTAGGGTTGGCTTCATGGAAGAAGTAGCATTTGTACCAAAATAAGAAGACCAAATAGATTTCAAATAACTTTTACCAAAAGAAGGGCATTTCAAGTAGAAGGAAGCAGCATGAGCAAGAGAGAGCTGATAAATATAGGGCATGAGTTTTTCAATTTGACCACACTGTAGGGTATGTGGAAAGAACAGCAGGAAATAAAATTTGAAAAAGTAGGTTGGGTCAGATCACTTACTGAATCACTTACTAGGCTGAGAACTGTGAACATGTATCTGCCAACATTGAGTCATGGACGATCAATGTGAAATCACTCTCATCAAGCCATCTACATTTCCAGGTTACCAGGTTAGGGTTCTGACTTTCAAGCCTGAATTAGTAAGGGACAGAGATAATGCCATCACAATATGCTAAGTGAAATAAGACAGAAAGACAAATACTGTTGCTTATACCTGGAATCTAATCTATAAGCTAGTGAATATAACAACAACAACAAAAAAAGCAGACTCACAGACATAGAGAAGAAACTAGTGGTTACCTGGGGTGGGGTGTAAGGTACACAATAGGGGTGGGGGTGTAAGAGGTACAAACTACTGAATGTAAGGTAGGCTTCAAGGATAAATTGTACAACACCGGGAATATAGTCAATATTTTGTAATAGCTGCAAATGGAATGGATTGTAACACTTAAAAATTGTATAAAAACTGACAAAATTAATTTCAAAACCATAATGAAATAACTCTACCAGTATATTCTCTTGAAAAAATGTTTTAAAAAGATAATGCTATCATATTATTTATTTATTTACTTGCTTATCTATCCACACCCCGCATTGTCCCCACAAGATGTTAAGGCAACATACAAAGGCTGCTAATAAGACAAGGTGGGCTTCCCTGATAGCTCAGCTGGTAAAGAATCCACCTGCAATGCAGCAGACCCCAGTTCGATTCCTGGGTTGGGAAGATCTCCTGGAGAAGGGAAAGGCTACCCACTCCAGTATTCTGGCCTGGAGAATTCCATGGACTGTATAGTCCATGGGGTCATAAAGAGTCAGACATGACTGAGTGACTTTCACCACCACCAGTAAGATATAATATATGAAGGAAAAATCTAGGACCAAAGTAAGATGGAGTCAGAATAGTCAATTAAGAAAATGTGTGTCTTGGGAATTCCTTGGTGGTTAGGACCTGTTGCTTTCACAGCCAGGGATCTAGGTTCAGTCTCTGGTTGGGGGATTAAGATTCTGCAAGCTGCACCAGTGCCAAAAAAGAAGAAAGGAAGAAAAAGAAAATGCACCTCTTGAAGTCCCATTTGACCCTCTTAGGTATAGAAGCCATCTTGAAAGGAACTTGTTTAGCTATGTCTCTGTTCTCTTCAGTAAGACCCACTCAAATTAGAACAAGAAAATTGAAGAAGGAGCATGTTTAAGACTACAATTCTCACACACACACAAAAATCTGAGAACAGAAACTTGGAAGCGCCTGAGGCCTGAGGAGGGCTAGAATTTTCTTTCCTTATTTCCAAGAGACCATCTTCTGTCCCTCTTCTTTCTAACCTTCCTGTTTTCAACTGACTTATACTCATTCACTTTGCAAATAACCCCAAATGGTAACTATTATTGGGTCTCCATAACCTTTCTGCTTGTCCTCCTACAGCCAATTAGCTTAACCTCTCAGTGTCACTTGCAAATTGTTTAGAAAGAAAACTGATCGCCTTCACTTGGGTAAGTTGCCCACTTCTAGGTCAATCACTTTTATGAATGAGGGAAGAGTCATGTAATTCAGCTCCGTTTGGGCAATCACTCCAGCACATGGGAGAAGGCAGTGTACAGAGAAGGAGGCTGTAGGGAGGATTTATCCATCACATAAATACATCTCAAGTTTCATCTGTGCTTCAGTGAGTCCTTTCTGATAATGATTTTTTTTCACCTTAGAAATTTCCTGACACATGCTCAAAATTTTGCATTAAGTTTGGGTGGGTTCATTAGCCTCCTAAATTTAGACTTACATGACTTGAAATGTCTGTAATAAAAAGTAAGCCAACTATTTAGGAGAAACATACATACATAATATCCAGATGATGATGAGCAATTAAAAACTATACTCTGAGAATAGACTTTGAAGCTGCTAAGTCCTCCCATACAGCAGGCTCTATGCTAGGTTCAGTAAAGGACAGACAGTGAGACAGGATTTGTTTCCTCAGGAAACTCACAGTTGGCTGGTACATAGACTTTACCATTTGAGCCAACATGAAGCTTTACAATCAGACAGACTTACATCACCACCATGTCCCTCACTAAGGCAAGGATTCTACTTCTCCAAACATCAGTTTCTTCACCTGTAAAGTAGGAGATAAGTACATATTTTGCATTGTTTCTTAAAGAAATAGTGATAATATTTATAAAGCACTTAGTACAGCCTCTGGACTAGGTGAAAGGGCCTCCCTGGTGGCTCTGACAATAAAGAATCTGCCTCCTAAGCCAGAGACCTGGGTTCAATCCCTGGATCGGGACGATCAATCACCTGGAGAAGGGAATGGCTACCCACTCCAGCATTCTTGCCTAGAGAATTCCATGGACTAGTAGGGATTATAAAATGGTTGTCATTATTTTTATTAATAGTCAAGTATACAAGTATATTTCCCTATCAGAAAGTATTAAACATCTTTAAAACAGAAAAAGTTAAAATAATCTTTATGTAATAATCTGTATCAAACAGCTATTGTCACAGTAATGCTGTATAATAAACCACACTCAAAACTCAGTGGCTTGCAACACCCACTTATGCTTCTGTGAGTCGGCTATCATTCAGTTGGTCTAGGTGGGCTCCTCTGAGCCACTCTGCTTAGGATGTAGATTAGATAGTCTTGATCCAGGTTCTGGGCTTAATTGAGGTTTGTTTCACAATTTTCTTTCTGAGGCCAGGCTGAATAGACAGACCTGGGCATGTTATCAGTATAGATCAAAGAGAGCAGAGTCAGAGAGCAAGCCGAGCCACACAAGTATGCCTCAAAACTCTGCTAACTCGTACATTACTATATGTAAAATAGATAGCCAGTGGGAATTTGCTGTATGCTGCAGGGAACCAAAGCCAGTGCTCTGTGACAACCTAGAGGGGTGGGATGGGGAGGGAGGCTCCTGAACGAGGGGACATGGGTATGCTTGTGGCTGATTCATGTTGATGTGTGGCAAAAACCATCATGATATTGCAAAGTCATTATCCTCCAATTAAAAATAAAAATAATAACCCTGCTAACATCTCTTTGGCCAGAGAAAATCACACAGTAAAAAATGACATTAAGGGGAGATAAAGTACACCCTTTCACAATGAGATGAGATCAATAATTCAGTTTCTCACAGTCCCTGTGTAAAAGAAAAGGCAGAAATTACAATGAGCATCCAAAAAAGGGAAAACCAAATAGGTAGACGGCAGATGCACAGAGATACGACTACATGTCTCTCCAGTACCCACAGTCTCTCCATGAACTCTGTGGTCACATTCTACCTTGGATATTGGACGACAGAATTCCAAGCACTGAGGCCTCTGCCTTCTCAGCATTGAACATAGTCCACCTTGTCTGCCTTGTGAGCCCATGCAATAACTTCTGACACCAATTACCTGGAGTTGGGCCAAACCTCACAGCCTTCATAAGACCGCCTTCACTTCAGATATCAGCTGTAAGTTTGAGAGTACCCATGCTACGAACACCTCTGATCTGCTGGTTATTAATGTAGGGGTTCTTACTAGTCCCTCAGAATTCAGTCATGCACAGCAACAGCTCATAGAACTCAGGAAAGAGCTGTTTAGCTTATTACAGCTTTATTATAGCAAAAGGGTACAAAATAGAGCCAACCTCTTGATGAAAGTGAAAAGGGAGAGTAAAAGTTGACTTAAAGCTCAACATTCAGAAAACTAAGATCATGGCATCCAGTCCCATCACTTCATGGCAAATAGATGGGGAAACAGTGGAAACGGAGGCTGACTTTATTTTTCTGGGCTCAAAAATCACTGCAGATAGTGATTGCAGCCATGAAATTAAAAGAGGCTTACTCCTTGGAAGGAAAGTTATGACCAACATAGACAGTGTATTAAAAAGCAGAGACATTACTTTGCCAACAAAGGTCTGTCTAGTCAAGGCTATGGCTTTTCCAGTAGTCATGTATGGATGTGAGAGTTGGACTATAAAGAAAGTTGAGCACTGAAGAATTGATGCTTTTAAACTGTGGTGTTAGAGAAGACTCTTGAGAGTCCCTTGAACTGCAAGGAGATCCAACTAGTCCATCCTACAGGAGATCAGTCCTGGATGTTCATTGGAAGGACTGATATTGAAGCTGAAACTCCAATACTTTGGCCACCTGATGCAAAGAGCTGACTCATTTGAAAAGGCCCTGATGCTGGGAAAGATTGAGGGCAGGAGGAGAAGGGGACGACAGAGGATGAGATGGTTGGATGGCATCACTGACTCAATGGACATGAGTTTGGGTGGACTCTGGGAGTTGGTGATGGACAGGGAGGCCTGGTGTGCTGTGGTTCATGGGATTGCAAAGAGTCGGACACAACTGAGCGACTGAACTGAACTGAAAGGGAAAGACATAAGGACAAGGTCTGGGAGGATCTGAAACATGACATTTCCATTGGCCTCTCCCTCAGGAGTCAGTTTGCCTTACTCTCCTGCCCAGTGCTGTATGACCATACTCAGAATATTGGGAAAAAAAAGAGACACTCACCTGAGCTTTAGTGTAGGGAATTTTTACTGAGGTTTCATTAAATAGATATGATTGACTAAACCATTGGCCATAAGGTTGAACACAGACTTCAGCTTTCCTCTTTTCCCCTGAAGGTTTGGTTGATAGCAAGTGGCTCAAAGGCCCCAGCCCTCTAATCACAGTTGGTATTTTGGGCATGGCCAACTCACACATCCTGAGTCATCTCATGAGCACAAACTCTCTTCAGGCCCACTCCCACTGTGAACAAAAAAGATACTCCTATTAATCAGGAATTTCCAAGAATTTAGAGGATATATCCCAGGAAGTGAAGACAAAGGCCAGTCAAACTCCTCACTCCAAGAGTCCAGAGGTGACCTCCCAGGAATCTGAGATGAAGACTAGTCACTATAAAGAAGACTCTATAAAGAAGACTTTCTTTATTATTTATTTAATAATCAAGGCTTTATTATATACCCCATGTGTTTCCCAGTGGGGCTCAAGCTCTTTGGAAGCAGATGAGATGTCCTTCTTACCTTTGCATACCTCATAGCCTCTAGCTCTACACCCTTCTGGAAAAAATTGATTAAATTAGTAAAGTTAAAGCTTTAGACAGCCAGAGAGCTTTAGATAAATGAGCTGCAAGAGCCTTTGGAGATCATTTAGACATTCCCACACATCTGTAAGCCCCAAAGGGGCTTCCCAGGTGGCACTAGTGGTAAAGAACCTGCCTATCAGGGCAAGAGACGTAAGAGACATGGGTTCAATCCCTGGTTGGGAAGATCCCCTGGAGGAGGGCATGGCAACCCACTCCAGTATTCTTCCCTGGAGAATCCCATGGACAGAGGAGCCTGGTGGACTATAGTTTATATAGGGTTGTAAAGAGTTGGACGTGACTGAAGCGACTTAGTATACATGCGTGAGAAAATGAAAGACCAAAGATGGTCTGTGAATACCCCAGAACATGCACTGAGCAAACTAAAGACCCACTGTGAACTTTTATTATCCAACACTGGATGCTCATTCCCCAGTGCCCTGTCCCCACAGGAATGAACCCAGCCCTAAGGATATATACCCCTCTTTCTTACATCAAAGAAAGCAGTCATAAGCTATGAAAATGAGAGAAGTGAGAGATGTAAAGAACTGAAACATCCTGACCTCTCCAAGCTTCTTTCCTGATCTGCCCTGAGAAGTAAAGTACATTCCATTTTCATCAGTTTGCTAGAATATGACTTCTAAGATGGATGTAATCGTCTTTTGTGTGTGTGTGTGTGTGTGTGCAGTGTGTGCTTAGTCACTCAGTTCTGTCCAGCTGTTTGTGACCCTATGGATTATAGCTCACCATGTTCCTCTGTCCATGCAATTTTCCTAGTAATGATACTGAAGTGGGCTGCCATTTCCTCCTCCAAGGGATCTTCCTGACCCATTGCAGGTGGACGCTTTCTTGCTGAGCCACTGGTGACTGCCCATTGCCAACCCCAAATGTTAAAAAACAAATACTAGGACCAAAATATAGTTTAACACTCCCATCTAAAGGCAATATTTTAAGTTTCTTTTCCTAAGTCTAATGCACTCTAGCAGTTCTCCATTTGCACATTTCTTCGGGAGATAGCAGAACACACCTATAGCGTCTATCCTGGTACACTGAAGTGCTCAAAGAATGTTGACTGAATGAATAATAGAGTAAATGTTTTTCGCTTTTTTAAAAATTTCTGAGCATATGAACATTAGTCCAACTAGATGCCTCCTTACTGTCTACACCTTAACTCTCCACTTCCTCATTGTCCTTCAGAGATAACAGTACTCTCATTCAAGTGGGAGGCCATCTTTTATACACCATCCTGACTGATCTGGTTGTAAAGAAAATATCTGCACCATGCAATGGTCCATGTATTAATTCTAGAACTTTTGAATCCATCACTTTTCATTTCTGAAGATGAAACCAAAGCATGGAAGAGGCCAAGGTTGGTAGCCCTGGTGTGCAGCTGGGCAGTGAACTTACCTAGATGTAAACCCTCAGTGCATGTTTCCTGTATCTGGACCCTAATGCAGGACTCAGAATAACATGCATCTCAATCTTGTATTCTCAATAATGAAATTGGACCTAGGAAAAATACATTTGTCTTTCAGTGAGCGCAACGCACGCGTACCCGAAACTGGCTCCATACCGACCATCAGGACAGCTTCTCTCTCCGCCTTTGCTGCTGTCAGTTGTTTTGAACACCTGCTTCAACTGCATTGTGCAGGTCTGTGCATTCCTTTTGTTGAAGCAGCAACCCTGGTATTGTGAGGTCTACAGATACAGGTAAAGTTTGCTTCCTTAGTTTCCCTTTCTGAAGGTGGTACAATGAATATCTAATAACCTTGTTCAAATTAGTTTGAAATATATCCAAAAATTTTAATTAACCAAAGTTGTTTCTGTACTACAAAACATCAGTGATGGGATAGAACATAGGACAGAGTCAATGGCTGGAGTCCTGGGGTGAGCTATGTGGAGTGGGTGGGGAAAGATCTCCACATTGGCTGTTGATATATAGATGTATAGTTACTTGACTGGATGAACGCATTCACTCCCTGGTGGTTTGGATGTCATATAAACCAGAAGTTGGCAAACATCTCTAGTAGAGGGCCAGATAGTGAAAATGTTGGGCCTCGTGGGCTCTGTGGCCTCTGCTGCAACTACTCAACTCTTCAGTTGCAGTGAAAAAGCAGCCAGAGACAACACATAAACAAGGCAGTGTGACAGTGTTCCAATAGAACTTTATTGACAAAACCAGGCGTTGAGTCAGATTTGGCTGATGGGCTTAAGTCAACAGGCCCCTGCTATACAAAACAGATTTGCTTATATTCATTTCAGTTTTTCAAGTGAACGTTAAAATTTAAATATTTGTTGATGGTATCAGTGTTCTGATTTTACTGTAGACTCAGGGCAAATCTCTTCACCTCCCAGGGCTTTAATTTCCTTAACTATAAATTAAGGGTAAGATGAGGTGAACTTAGATGCTCAAACTGTTTTTTTCTGACAAAGCCTGCCTGATCTCCAAAAAAGAAGGGCAGAAAGAGCTGATCTTTTTGGAATAGGGCTTGTACAAACTCCCCTTCACTCCTCTGTCATCCTGAAGGCATCAGAGCCCCAGGGATCAGTGGAGAGATTGGAAACTACAAAATGATGTCTAAGATTGTCATTTAGAACCCAAATTCAGCAATTCAAGTATTACTTAGAGTATAGAATTCATTTTTATTTCAAAACCAGATTTTGCCACAAAATGGAGCACATGTATTCAGAGAAGTAGCCTTCTGGTTGAATCTAGGAGGTAACTTGGGGTAACCAAAAGGGTGATGGATGGATGGTCCTGCCTTTGTCATTAACTACTCAACCGTCTTATCTGCCATGCAAGTTTATTAGATTAGATATATTTTGGTGTTAAACTCTGTAATTCAGGCCTTCTAGTCTATCTATTCACTCTGTGCTAGAAAGCTTTGTGACTGTTGATTGCGTGCTTCATTAATGTATTCTGCAGGCACCAACTGAACATGTACTATATGCAAAGCACATTTTGGGAGTCTAGGAAGTCTAGGATAATAAGACTTATGCCTTGCATTTGAATTCACAATTGAAAAATGAATTGTATCTCTAAACAGTTGTAATAGTAGCAAAAAGTTTGAAATTAAACAAGAAAGCCGATGAAAAATTTCTTTGTAGCTTTGATTATTGAAAAAATGAAGATTTCAAATGGATCAGTCAACACTGGGAAAGTCCATATCTGAAATATTTTTCTGAGAAAATACCATGTGGCATCACTGTGCTAGGTGCTAAGAATTTGCTATATATTTGAGTAAAATAAACAAGCAAAGGGAAATAAAACCAGAAGTAAAATTTCACATTCAAATAACTCTCATCCCAAGAATGGAAAATAAAAATATGTGAAGGAATAATTGCAAAACAATGAGCTAAATGCATCACTAGAGAGAAGACTAAAGGGTACTAGTTATGCTTACCACTGAATGTAAGGAGTTTCAGATAGAAATAGGATGTCTGAACTCAGAGGTGTGCAAAAGGAGAAAAGGAATATTCTCCTATGATTGCAGTATAACGAGCAAGGGAAGTCTGGCAAAAGATAAGGCTGGAAAGGCTGACTGAGATCAGAGTTTGAAAGTCTTCTGGGCCTGCTTGAGAAGTTTGAGTTTAATTTGTTAGCAAAACAGAAACACAGACACTTGTAAGCAGGAGATTGTTCAAATCCTCATGGAGAGGTTTTGGTTGTGTGAGGAGAGTGGATCAGAATAGGCAGATTCCAACTCAGGACCCATGTTAAGAGATTTATATAAGTCCACAAAAGGAAACACACCATGCACGCATACATACACATAGAGTTCATACGCTCTGAATTGAAAGGAATTTCACTGGAAATTGTCATCCAAGCCCTTTCAAGACAGATCATTTGTTCTAGATAGCCTTCTGGCCAAAGAACAATCTTGACTTCCTCTGCAGTTTATTTCTGCTTTGCCACTGCAAGAGGTGAACAAAATATATCCTGGTAGTTATTTGCTGAAATAGCTTGCAAGGTGAGGTCCCTGGGTCATGATTAGTTAATTTTTTCCTACTGGCTAGATAAAAATACAATGGACGTTCCATAAATGCTGGTTATTCTTTTCTAGTAAGTGCTTTCTGGACAGCCAGAGTAATTTCTCAACGAATGTGAGTTTGTCAAGAAACTGGACTGGAAATGGAGCATTGGTTCCTGGTTCAGTTTTAAGCTTTGAAAGTACCACGCTGTGGCCCATCACCACCATCAACTGTATCACAACAGCATTTATCTTTTCTAAAGGCAAGCCATTTCGAAAACCTATCTACACAAACTGTAAGTGTGAAATTTAATTTTTCTTTTCAAATATGTTTTTTTCCTACTCTCCCACTATCCCCAGAGTTGCAAACTACTGATGAAGTGATTGGCCGAGAAGGAAACAATTGCATTACTCTAAAATTGAGTACTGAACCATAATTATCACAGGTGGTAAAAAGCCCAAGGGCACAAACATGTTTATGTGCAGATAAGCATGTGCTGTATTGAATAGTCATGAGTCGTGTCCTAATTTGAGTATTATTAATTTATTCATACTTTCTTTTACGTCTCTTAGTACATATTTGTGACTTTCTCCATTATAGATCCCATCCACTTATTTTAAAAACTAATCTGCTTTTTGCGTTTTTTTAATATAGTGATTGACTTTTTTCCCATTATGTTTTCTAATCAGTGATCACAAATACACATGAATGATATAGTGCTGTTTATAATGTTTATTTTCTATTCAGCATCCTTTCTGAATTTTGCTATTAGTCTTTGCTATTTGAGTGTTCTAGAAAGGTAATTACTGTCATCTGCAATTAACAATGTTTCACAGGGAATTCCTTGATAGTCCAGTGGTTAGGACTCTGCTCTTCCATTACAGGAGCCACGGGTTTGATCCCTGGTTGGGGAACTAGAATCCCACAAGCCACATAGCATTACCAAAAAAGAAAATAATATTCCTTCTTCCTTTCCAATAGCTATAATGCTTATTTATATATTCTGTTTTAGTGTACAATCCAGAATTTCCAGGACAATGTTAAGTAATAGTGGAAGCAGCAGATAGTTCTACTCCTTCATAAAAATACTTCTAGTAATTTTTCATTTGTAAATATGGTTTTGAATATTGGTTCAAGGTGGGCCACATCATGTGAAGAAAAATATCTATTTCCAGTAAACCAAGAATATGTTTTAAAATTATAAAATGGGAGATGTATTTCATCAACCATCTTCCTTACATCCTGCCCTTCATCCTTCCTACTAGGATGATTATACTTGTTTTCTATTTTGACCTATTGCTAGAACACATTACATTAATAAACTTATTAAATATTCCCATATTCTTGAACAAATTCTACTTATTTGTGGTGGATTTCACTTTTACTAAAATGAATCCTACTGTTTTTTAATATTGCTTTTAATATCTACATTTTGTCTGGGATTGGTCTGAAGTATTTTGTGTTAGAGTTTTTTTAGGTTTGGATATTAATAATTCAAAATTCTTGGACTTTTTCTTTCCTTTGAAAAATATTTTATAGTTAGAAATAGTCTATTCCTTCATTATTTATGAGAGCCCAGTAAAATCATCTGGTTCCAAATCTTTTCATTGAAAGAATTAATTTCTTGACAATTTATTTAGGTATCCTCTTTTTACACTGTTTTTTAAAATGAAAAAAAATTTACCCATAATTTCATTTCATTGAGATTATTTTGTTTTAGGACAGGGTTTTGAATGATATTTTAATTTTAATGCCATCTACAACTTTTAATATCTTCTCATATTAATTATGTTTATGTGCACTATGTTCATTTATTCTTACCAGAAATGTACTTTTACTGGTTTTCTTTAAATAACCAGCTCTCAGATTTAATACTTTTATATGTTTTCTATTTTCTAATTTACTCATTTTTGCTTTTCCCATTTTCTCCCTCTTCTTACTTTCCTTGGAAGATTCTTCAATGTTTAAATTGATTTTATAATCCATGTATTTTCTTTTATTCTTGTAAAATTAGAAAAAACATCAAGACCAATCATTGTAGTTTGGGTTACATTCTTTACATTTTCATATGTCTCTTATTATGACTTAATTTCCTCTTTGACCCACTAGTTATAAGAATAGTGGTTTTCAGTTTCAAGTGGGAAAGGATTTTGTTTTCATTCTCTTACTACTCTTTTTCTTAATAGCTTCCAAATGGACTTGGTTTCCTTTTTGATTCAACAGATCTTTAGAATTTTGATCTCTATGTGGGGAGATTTTTCCTTTAAATTTAGTTACTAATTTCTAGTATTATTGTCATGATTAGAGAAAATCTAGCCTGTGATATTTCTGATCTGGAAATTTTACTACAATTTTGTGTATCACATGTCATAAACTCTAATTTCTAATTTTCAAAAAACGTCATAGATATTAGAGAAGTCTCATTCTTATTCCTAAATTAAAAATTAATTTATCATATAAAACCAGTTTTAGCAATTATATTATTCACATGCTTTCTGTTTTCAACACCCCCCCCCCATCTTCTTTTGTATATGTTTTGTCAGAGGTTTTGACAGCACGCTAAAATCTTATTTTAATTACAGTTTTTACAAATTTTTTCCTGAATTTCTTATTTTTGTTCAAATTTTTCTTAATTTTTATATAGTATCTGATAATGTCCCTGGCTCCTGTCGAAGCAAATCAAGATTCTATTTTATTTTCAGGTTATTATTTTTTTATTGTAAATATACTTTACAAGGAGAATATATTACATTGGCTAGTACTTTAATTTGAATAATAGCTGCAAAGTCATTCTAAATATAATGAGTTAATTAGAGCTGAACTAGTTACATCATAGGGACTTAAATTTTGTGGGTAAATTCAAATTCCTATGTCAAACATAATTGATAATTTTAAATAAAAAAAATTTTTATAAACATATTCTAACAAATATAATCTTATAGTAAATCATATACTCTCAAGGTTACAAGTCAAAAGTTCTCAGAATGGCTATTAAAATACACAATTCTATTTTAATGTAACAGAAAAGTCTTTACCTTTTTTAACAGTCTTTGACAGACCAACTTTATGATGATGAGCTATAAAACAAGTACAGATTTAATTTTTATGGAAACAGGTGTGAATATTTATTAAGCCTCTTTTTATCTGAGAATAGTCTATAATGGCTTGCCCAGGGCTTGTCTTCCCAAATCACCTGTACAAATAGAACCCCATTCTTTCCAGTTTCCTCATCAATAGTAATCAATTCTAGGAGGGCAACATTCACTTCAGTTCTTTATGAAGTTGTTCAGTCAAAGCTGAATTAAAGAAGAGAGCCTCAGCATTTTGTTTCCATTCTGCTCATTTGTGCTCTAGCCTGGCCTGCTTTTCAGACCCCAAGTCTGAGGGCAGTGTGACATGCACAGTGTTCAGCCCAGTTCCAGTGAGCACTTCATCAGGATGGACATTTGGGGCATCATCTTCTTCCCAACATCTGGGTCCTTGGGACTTGGAAACACTGAAGGAAATGAAAAATCCACACAGCTACCTCCCAGGGTCTTCTCATCACCAATCTGCTCAGATTGCTTTATTTTAGGAGATGCAGCCCCCTCCTTTCTTCTCTCTGCCTCACACTCCTCTCAAGCAAGCATGGGTATTCTTCTAAGAGGTGCTACATCTAGTTGTATATGTAGAGTGAGGCATGGAAGAATATGAAGGTGAGTGTAGGTGGTGAGGATTAAAACAGAGCTCTTGTGGCTTCAAAATATAGGCCCTGCTATAGAGGGACAGTTCCTCTGATTTCTGTTTAATGTAGATCTATGCAGAGTTGGGGGCCCATAAGCCATCAACACTGGAAGAAATGAGGTAGAGAGAATGCAAGAGAAAATCTAGCTTGTTTTTAATTTTAATTTTGAAGACCGTAAGTATCATATCACAGAAACACTGATTAAATGCTGCTGTTTGGGCCTGAAGGTGCTAATCCCATTAAAAAGCATATATTAAGCACTGTCCACAAAGTGCCTGGAAGCTGATGGCCACAACAGGGGATGGGGTTGGGGAAACAAGGACAGGGACGTTGGCACTGTGCATCCTGAGAAATTGAGCATCCCAAAGTAAAACCATCTGGGCAGGTTGGAGAGAAAGAAGCCAGCAGATATGCATGCTAGCTTCTCACTTCCACTTCTAATTGGAGTCCCAGAGAAGCAGATCAAAATCCCTTTCAGGTGGTTATAACATACTGAATATATATACGAAGACCACGCAAAGCAGAGTGATAAACACTATATGAAATAAAACTCGGTAAGTGAGAATTGGAGAGTCTTTAAAAGAAAGTAGTATTGGAACTGGGCTTTTTAAGAAAAGCTGGGAACTTGCCAAGACTGGAAGACTACCATCTACACAGGGTATTTTGTGAACAAAGGCACAAAAGTTAGAAGGCATTGGGTCTCTGTGAGTAGCAGGTTTATGGTTTAACTTTCCCGGAACTTAAGGAAGAGCAACCAGAGATCAGTTTAGAAAGGCTGATTGGAACCAGGCTGTGGAAGGCCTTGAGCATCAATCATTCAAGACCCTTGTACTTTATTCTCTAAGCAATGAAGAAGAGTGAGGTGCCACTAAGAAGGCTGACTGTGTAAATAATTTATTCATGAACGACTCACTAGACCCGAGGTGATAAAGCATCAGGAACTCTCTGGTGACCGTTTACATGAGCTGGTCACTGCAGGGTTTCCCAGACCCAAGGACTCCTCAGTTGAGGTAACTTCTTCATGGAGTTTACTAGAATATATTTAATTACCAACTTTCTACACTCAGCCTTTCAAGGAAAGATTTTTAAGATATCACCTTTGTCTTGTAAGCATTAGAACATATTTTAAAACATATGAGGATATATCAAAACATCTGAAGATATATCCAGTATTTGCCCAACAAAGATAATTGATACTGAAACATGTGTGCCAAATTACAGGAAACATTCCCTCAGCATCTAAAAATAATGTTTGCTGTTTCTTCAGATATATTCTCATTTTTGCTGGCATCTGCCTTGGGCCTCACAATTTTCCTTCAGTTTTCTGATTTTCCAGATATATACCGTGGAATGGAGGTATGTGGAATCCATGACTCCTATGTGCAGTGGGACTGTATTTGCATTGTATTGATAATTTACAAATCAGTTACACCCATATTCTCTCTGGTCACTGAATATGTGAGGCTATTTTCATTTACTAGAAGAACAAATAACATATCTTTATCTCACACGTGCTTACCTGAGTGTTTTCATATTATTAGTATCATCAGTTGGGTTCGTTTATTCTGTTTATACGTGGAACACTGCTTTTGGATATTTTATTCTTCTATGTTATACTAATATAATGAAATTAATGCATTAATACAATAGTTAATCCTCCAACATTAATTTTTTAGTCATATAGTATAAGTCCTTTATAATGTAGTCGTGAAGAGTAAGAAAATGTTGACTGTAAGTCAGTCATGTTTTGTCTGTAAGACACTGACAATGGGGGGTCTTATTTCAAGGGTTAAAATTAAATTTATTAATAAGCTATTGAGCCTATTTTTGGACCTAGCATTGTAGGAAAAATAGAAAGACAAAGATTGGCTCTGGCCCTCTACCTATAGTTTAGTTCCAAAGATGAGCCATACCCAGTGAAGTGATGGCAAGGCCACCTGAGGCCATCCACGCTTGAAGAGAGTGTAAAACAGAGAGAAGTGGGAGGGACATAGGAAGGAGGAGCTGTCCCTGGGGCCTGTAGCTTCCACGGGAGGCTTCATTCAGGAAATGCAGCTTGATCTGGTCTGGAAGGATAGGTTCGACTTTGCTAAGTAGGAAGTAGGGATAGTCCCAACTAGGAGAACAGGCTAAGCACAAACAGAGAGGGCTGGACCAATCTCTTTTGTTTTGGAAATGCAAAAGAATGTAGAATGCCTGAGAGGAAAATCCAAAGCAAGATTTGTTTCACAGACTACCTAGAAGGTTAGCTAAGATTAAGCCAGTAAATTGTGGAGTAGACGTGGATGGAGGAAGGCAGACAATGATGGTTCAACTCTATGCCGAGAGCAATGGGAGTCACTGAAGACACCAGAGCAGGTTTTTCAGTGGAGCACTTAAGACAGATTTGTTAGATTACAGCAGGAATGCTGTGTGAGAGAAGACAGGCTGTGGAGAGAAGCAGTTAAGATATGAAAACCCAGACCATTCAGTCATTTACAAAGCATTGCGAAGCTTCAGAGTGGGCTTGGTACTGGGGTTACAAAAACGAGTAAGACGTGGTCACCGCTCTCAAGTAGCTCAGAAGCTAGGAGGGGAGAGCATCACAGAAGATAATTCCAAAGCAATGTGACAAGTGCCTTCCAGGCCAAGGCATAGAGAAGGGACCTCCCAGATCAGGGTGGTAGCAGGATGCAGGAAAGGGCCAAGCGCTCCAATACCATCTGACCCACTGCCGGATCTCACAGCCCTCTCCAGACCACCCTGCTACCCAGCAAGCCTATTTCACATCCCTGAGAGAGGCTGTTTCCACTTAGGAGGAAAAATAACATGTTGCTACTTTAAATAGCCTATGAGAATAGGGATAAGAATCAAAGGTAAGCATTTAAACATTGTGGAGCGTCTGTGGTTTTAGTCCTAAACAGAGCTCAGCCTCTACACAGTCATCCTACCTTTTAGGGTCAAAAAAGGAATTTCATAATTCATCTTTTGCTATGGATGTATCTATGGGAAGTTGTAGATCTCACACCTATTCAATAAGTGCATTTGGTGGTCAAGGGTACTCTTTAATCCTTAAAAGGAGATAGATTGAGACAGTTCAGCTTTCATCAAGGCATTAGATTTAAGGCTGAGAATATTTATTCAAAAATTATTCACCAAGTGTCTATCAAAATAAACTTGAACCTCTGTGTACCTTTTATTTCTTTTACTCATATGTCAATGTTGCTGAATGAATGAGCTCCAAGTAGATTTTGCTTTGAGAGCACTGGAAGTAATAATATCATTAGATGAATGATTTAATCTTTCTTGTATTTGAGAAGATAAAAATGAGGAGAGAGAACACAGGCTCCAGAATGTCCTGTCTCATGTCTCTGATCCAGGGCACATTTACTCCATGTTTATCATCAGGCAGTGGAGGGAGCCCTGGGCGAGAGGCAGTCAGACCCTATTTGAATTCTGACTCTGCCATTGATTTCTTGGTACCGAGTTCTAGGGCAAGGTACTGACCTTCTCATCTGTAAAGCTGAGAGAGTAACGCCTCCCCTCCAAGCCCAGAGAGTTGTTACAAATATATATAAATTAAATAAGAGAATGTGTGTTCAAGTGTAAAGTATGCAAAGTATAAAGGTAGTATTTCTTTTTCAACAGTTCGTCCCGACTGTAACATCATGGAGGGTTTCAGTTTTGGTGGCAGCTCTCACCCAGTTCTGTGTGGCCTTCTTTGTAGAGGTAAAGAAGTTTCTGTATGGCTTACTATCTGGGGGGATGGATAAATAAAGGGCTGACTCTCAACAGATGCTCATTGTTTAGAGCAACCACTTTTATCCCCCAAAGTAATAGTTATTAAGTGTTTGTAAAAACTACACATGTTCTCTTTGAGGGAAATGAGAATGATTTAAAATTCTTTGAAGGCTGCATACAAATGCTCTCAGTATCTGCTGCGTAGGAAGCAAAACATCAAATTAGCTAATTTTGTCTCACATGAAGGCCTTATATTGTACTTTCCTAGTAGTGTTAATAATCTGATAGAGACTAGATCAAATGACCTTCCAGCTCTAAAATTCAGTGAGACCTTTTAGAGTGAAGAACTGTCTAGGAGGGCTTCCTTAATTAAGACAGAAGGGAAGCCATTGCTCATTCTAGTCAATTCTTACCCTTGAATGTCTTCTATAGCATTTTCTTCTACTCAGTGTCACTAAATGAATTCACCTTCTTAGTGAAAAGCTCAGGTACTATTTTTTAAGGGAAAGTTTTAAAGAAAAGATTCATGAAGTTCCTTGAGAAAAGGCATTAACCAAATTAAGAAAAAATATGTGTATATACATTCCATTGTATACAATGCATGTAAAGTTTCTCATACTCTTAAGGAATTCCATTTCTGAAACTTCACTTAAAAAATAACTTAAAAAGAGAGAAAAATTTACATGTATGAAGATTTTCATCACAGTATTATCTACAGTGATAAAATATTAGAATCAAGTGTTCCAAAAGTAGAGGTGCTGTTAAATAGTAATACAGAAATTTGAGTAAACGTTATACAGTCATTAAAAATGATTATTGAGAAGATGGTAGCTACAAACTGTATATGACAGAGAAAGTGGAATACAATATTTGATCACTTTTATTACTATAAATGCATAAAATTGTGTGTGCTTGTAATCGTAGAAAGAAGAGAACCCCCAAAATGGAAAGCAAAGGGCTTCCCTGGTGACTCAGTGGTAAAGAATCTGCCTGCCAATGCAGGAGACATGGGTTTGATCCCTAGGTTGGGAAGATCCCCTGGAGTAGGAAATACCAACCTACTCCAGCATTCTTGCCTGGGAAATTCCATGAACAGAGGAGACTGGCAGAGCCTACAGTCCATGGGGTCACAAAAAACAGTCGGACAGAACTTAGTGACTAAACAACAACAAAAAATGGAAAGGAAAACCCATTTGATTTTTAGAGTTCATTCATTCATTCAACAAACTATTACTTGATGCCTTCTTTGTAGCAAGGAGCAAGTAACAGTGATTTTTTTTTTTTCTTCTTCTTCTCTTGATTTTGAGTAGTACATTATTTTGCTATTTCATTCTGGCAGCAAAATAATTCTAAGTGACTCTCCTGCCAGAATTAAACTAGGAAATCTGTGGAAATGAAAGACTGTAAGCTTTTGGCAGATTTCTATGAACACAAGCTCACTCAGTTCTCAAGGAAATGAACCTAGGAAGCTGCTAGGCTTCGTGGGGCTGCCAGGAGAAGTGGCCACTGAGCATAAATAGTAAGCACATTTAAAGGAGGCCTGGGGGAACAGGGTAGCAATGAGCAACCTGGCTGCCAGGGAAAATAGGTGATGGTTTGCTTGTCTTTTCCACCTGATTTTCCAGGATGCCATCCTTCAAAATCGAGCACTCTGGCTATTGATCAAGAAAGAACTTGGAATCTATTCTAAAAGTCAATATAGGATCTGGCAAAGAAAACTGGCAAAAGATCCAAGCTGGCCTCCTACAAACAGGACAGATTATTCAGGCGATGGCAGAAATGGATTCTACATCAACCAAGGCTATGAAAGTTCTGAACAGATTCCAAAAGAAAAACTTAATTTGGGAGGCCAAACCACAGAACAGCATTTCTGGACCAGATTGTAATCAGAATTGTTAAACAGCATCCTCCTTTCAGATTCTAAAACATTGTAGAGAGGTGATAATAGTCTACCCTTTTATTTTCTTCCTCTGTCTGAAGAGTCAAAGTGCATTTCTCAGTGCATTGAACCTTGCAACAAAGGACTTTACATAGGTTTACTTTGACCTCATCCTCTATCATTAAGAAAAATAATGCATTTTCTAAAGTATCATTTTTTTTCTAACAAATTGTATTCACAATGCATAACAGTGACCTGCTTCAAAGGCACAACTCTTTACGGTAGTAAAATTAATAGTATGAACATCAATAGAAGAAAGAAAAATTAAAGGAGAGTTCAATTTTGAAAGTTTCACCAATGTACTTTTATTTTCATCTATTGAAATAAATGAATCTATATATTAAAAAAAGCTTTTCTCAATAACTTGTCACACATTTACTTAATCTTATATTCACTTGCAAAGAACATCTATACATATATCTTTTATCCAGGTCACAGAATTCTTCTTTTTGGTTCTTTATATAGTTTTAATAGAGAAACAAGAATTGAAATTTACTTCAGAAAATTCACCCCTGTTGTTTAAAGTGTGGAAGTAGAGAAAGATGGAGGTGTCTGATAATTGTTTATAATCTTGGCTTGGGCACAGCTAAGCAAACTCTATTGAAATTGGCATCTCCCAAAGTATATTGCTTTGGGGTTAGTGAGTTAGAGGTTCCAGATTAGATCACAAAAATAATGAAACTGTTAAAATGTACTTTTCACTCTTAAGAAGTATGGTACCTTTATTTGCTTTTTCTTACTGACAAAGAAAAATCTCAAGTTCTAACTCTAAAAGTTGGCCTAGACTCATCATTGCTCATCTGAAAAAAAGCAATCCCAGGGAAGGAACCCATAATGTTTTTATCTACAGCATGACAATTCTCAGAATATTAAACAATCTTAAGTTCCATTTCATCTTTTCATAATCTAAATCAATTATTAGATGCACATTAAGGACCACAAGAAAGGGTACATCCTTTACAAATACATTCTGCACATTGTTAGCTTTAACATATATGAACCTCACTGTGACCTTGAGAGGATATTTATTCCTAGTGAACATTTTAAATTACCTACTACATTTTCCTTGTAACCATAAATCTAATTTTGCTAATTAAATGGATCTTTAATGAGTCCCATTCCATGAGTGTCAATTACATGCCTAATACTGTGATCTATGGATTCAGTCATGTCTTTACAATTATGAGATCTTTAGGATTGAAAAAATGTCTCAACATTTTAGCAGTTCATTGCTGTAAATAGTACCACACACTTTGTTACACAAGCCAGCTGCATAAATGCAAATTCCTATGAAAACAAGCATTTTATACTTATATTTTATTTGCATTTTAACCTTTTCTTGGATGCACAGCTCCTGGAGAGTGATAATTTTGAAATGTGTCTAATTTAGTGGATACCAATAAAAGAACAAAATATCAAAAATATTTTTAGCTAAAGATTAAGAAATATGTCAACCTAAAACATATGGCAGCTCAGGTTCCTTGAGCTGACATATCTCTATTTAGTAATTTGACTTTTAGAATGAGAGGATTCAATTGATATATCTAGATAGCATAAAAATATTTTTTTAATCTTTTTTCAATAAATGTTTAGCTTCTTTCAGTTTCTTCAACAATCTATTAGGTATCTGATAGGTGGTATCTTTATTTCACCTATCTTTTTGAAGGTGGGGATGGGACATGATAAATTTGGTCCCTACACTAGACTTTGATTTAATCTAGTCTAATCCACTAAAAATACACTCAGAGAAATGTCTACCAGGCTTGGAAAAAGATGTTCAACAAAAGCACAATGAACATGGCCACATATAAATGGACAGGCTGAAGCTGCCCATCACTAACAGTGGCCATTTTGGGGGCAAACTGATGACTAACTTTGTGTGCTTACCTTTAAGGATGAGCATTACTAGAGCCCTGAACACTGCTTGTGAAAAAATGAACCCATGAATTTAACAGTGCATTTGTGACAATTACTCAGTATTGTTAAGATTGTCTTCTGAAGTGGGCATGTCTAGAGTTATCCAGAAGTTTAACGATCCTCAACATATCTTCTGTGTTGCCAATTCCATTCCCTCTGTCATAGGCAGTGTGGTAATTCCACCACACCCAGGTCTCCTGTTCAAGGCTAAGACTTGTCCTCTGCAGTCATCTTTACTAAAAAGCAAGCATATCCTGGGGGACGTAACACATAAAGCTGCTGCCAATTCTGCCCAGACTTGACAATACTAGGAAAGAGCCCGTTTATTTTTCTTTTTTAATGTTACTGTTACTTGAGAGTAGGATATAATAGGAATAAGAAATTGAATTTAGAATAAAAATGAAAGGATAATTTTGGACCATGCTATCAGAAGACATTTACTGTTACCAGAGGAACAGGGGAGGAAGACAGTGTTTTGGGGTTTATCTGAAAACAGAATTGGTGCCATAGAAACGGAAGGGATTAGTCAGGGAACAGGAAGAAAGATAGGGTCTCTATGGGCCCTGATGGAAGCACATGACCCTTTCTGTTATCTTTGTTCTTAATCCTACAATTAGATTGTAAAGACTTTCTGGCCCAGGAGTAAAATCAAATCAGTTTACTAAGTCAAAGACTCTGAGGCAGCTGTTTTGTTACTTTTATCTATCATATTTTTGTTTCCCTCTCTGCACCACAACACCCCATATTTACTTAAACTATTCCTTTATTTAATGCCATGCTTTTAGCCGTGAAACAATCAAGATGTCACTGACTAGCAATGTGGTTTGTAGGGTAATGTTATAATATCTGATATAATCCCAGGATAGAGAGACTGTCGTCCATTTTTCCCCATCTGCTACCAACAAGAATTCCACTGGAAAGGTATTAAAAAGTAGTTTGTTTCATCCAACACATAATGAATAAAATCCAAGAATAAATTGAGTCTCTTCCTGATTGAAAAAGTAAAAGTGTTAGTCATTCAGTCATGTCCAACTCTTTGGGACCCCACGGACTGTAGCCCACCAGGTTCCTCCATCCATGGAATTCTCCATGCAAAAATAATGAAGTAGGTAGCCACTGCATTCTCCAGGGGATCTTCCCAACCCAGGGATCAAACCCAACTCTCCTGTATTGCAGGCAGCTGCTTTACAGTCTGAGCCACACTCCGTGACTTCTAGTAAAAGCCATAAAAAGTAATACAGGATATTGTTTTCTAAATATGGCACCTTAAACCTATGCTTAATGATGTCTTACTCAGGTTTATAGGGCCAAACTCTTCAAATACTTCAAAATCCAAAGGGAACAATGGAACTCTGTAGAAGCAACAGCCCATTCCTGCTTGTCACATACTCCTGACAAAGGAGTTGCTTCCAGGGAAATCATTGGATCCAAAACACTGGAACCAAGAGCTCCTTCTCCCATTCACCTCCTGCTCACACCTACACAGGGGCAAGGAGTGAGTATCCACTCTCAGATGGTTTATTAATAAAAGATTCTTAAGCTGCCTAACCAAATGCTTTATTTCTAAATTTCTTCTCTCACTAGAAAAGGAATATGAATTTTGATACCAATCCAAACAATTAAGGGTTTTTAACATTTTTTTTTGTCACATATAAAAGGTTCTTCATCAAAAAAGTTACCCTCAGGGAAAAGAAAAACAATATTTATAGAAGAAAAAAGATAAACAATGATGTTTTATTAAGATTTGCTGCTGGTTCATTCAAAAGGCCACTGCTTCTTGTTCAAGCTACCACATGAGTCTACACGACTAAGGGAGAAAAATTTCCATGGCTCAATGATGAGATAATACCAGTAAGCAATTTATTAAAGAGTCTGCCATCCATCACTGGAATTTGGAACAATAATGATGCATTGAAAATAAGTATTCATCTCAGCTTACTTTTCCTCCTCACAAATTCCTTCAGCTCCAATATCTCTTCAGTAAGTTAATAGAATTTTGCTCTTAGTCTTTTTGGAAACAAGCCCAGCAAGGAGAAGGCACCAGCAGCAGCTGTCACAAACCCAATGGTACTTATCGCTCGGCTGGCCTACGTGGAAAAAGGAATCAAAAACACATCTTATTCTAAAAGCATCTTAGTGTCCTAAACTTCAGCTTGCTTTCTAAATCAGAGATTCATTTTAATGTACAATGGATGAACTTAAAGCCGAATGCAAAATTAAAATTTTGTACAAAGATGAAATTTATAATTATTATGATTATGACAAAGATATAAATACACATAGATATACAGTCCTATTTTTGTAGCCTCTGACAGTTTATAAACTTATTATGCCACAATTCCTAATAATCATCATGGTACACCTGGGCAGTATAGCATTACTGTTTTATACAATTTGAGAAGTTAAAAGTTATTTGCGCAAGGGAGGTAATAGCACCAGGGTGTTTAGATATAGTTTAGTCATGTATTCTCCCCCTATACAACCCTACTCCTAAGCACATACTCATTTGGCTGGGTCTATACAAAGGTGAATAGTGTGTGTGTGTATGTGTGTGTACCGGTCTATAGACTAGGTAAGAAAGCAGGAGTACTCATTCAAGAAGTCTATTAAAAAGATGACAGTATTTGGATGGACATGTGTGTGTGCATGTGTGTGTGTGTTCCGTGAATTAAAGTTGTTAGGAAAATAATTCAGGAATGTGATTTGAGCTAAATACCATACACTCTTACTTGGTAGATACACTTTCTATTCCAATAAACAAACTTCAAGATAAATCAATACTAATGTTAACTATTATGGCAAAAATTAACTTCTCATGTAGACAAACAAAAATAAATCACTCTCAAGTTCAATTGTCCATAAAGGAGTTCAGACATTTATAGCTTTAAGGGTATTAATCATCATCATGATGAGGGAACTGATGAATATTCATGGTTGCATGGCACTCAACTAATATTACCTTCCATCTGCAAGGGTTTGAGTGCAATTTTATGACCCAAAGGTCACATTCAGATACTTCAGTGTCATCAGGTATTTAGAAAACAAGAGTTGTTTTCTAAGAGTTAAGAATCAGGCTGTCAAATAAAGCAAAACATTTCTCCTAAACGACTCTGGGGACCGGCCCAAATGCTGAAAAACCTGACCCAGCTAACCCTGGAGCATGTCCTCCGTCTAACCCACAGCCCTCCACCACTGAGCCTGCCACCCCCATATGCAACATAATGCTCCCTCCCTTACCGCTTCCCTGTGGGGAACACACAGCAAGGGCTCTAGCCAGGAAAGCAGCACAAAGATAAGAGTATTCACTTCATTACACCATCCTGTGGTCTGCAGGGGCATGGCCTATAACTGTAACTCTCTGCTCTGCCACCATCCCTAGTTGCCAGGGAGAATGACATTGGCAAACAATTGAAAAATCCTATTTTAGTTTACAATTCTAATTTTATGTATTTGGTTGGTTGGCTATTTATTTGTAATTCTTAATTAGTTGCTACCTAAATTGTTTCCAAGCAGAATTCACTGTAGCAGAGAACGACCCACAGAGCACAGAGGGAGCAAAAATGGGGTGGGAGATACAAGATACCTGGCAGAATTCCAAAAAGGGGCAGAACCAAGCCCAAACCTGATGCAATTCCAGGCAGATGCTGAGATCCCAAGGAGGTCTGACATACGAAAAGTGGCAGGCAGTGAAAAAATTGGAAGGTGTAACTGGTGTCTGTAAACAGAGGTGTCAAATGGCAGCAGGGGACAGCCCTGGGAGAACCTGCAGGATCCTGTGGGGGGAGGGGGACAGCTAGATACACTCCTAACTCACTGGGTGTCTTCCAGCCACTAGAAACAGAACACGTGAGAGAAATCTCATATATCTAAGAGACCTGGGGAGAGGACAGACAACTCAATCCTGAATCAAAATTCCCTGAGACTGCACAGGCAAGATACAATTATAATAAACCACTTCCGGTGTGCAGTTCCCCAAATCCCAAACACTTATTTACTTCAAGTTGCATTCTAAATGGAAAAATCCCACATAACTTGGACAATCCCCTACAGTTACGTGTAACAGGATCGATCTGTAAGATTAAAAAATCCCAGGGTGTCTGTGGTGAGGGAGCATCAACAAGAACTTTTACTTGGTGACTGATTTAGAATTATCAGATCACCAAATCCTATCCTGCACGCTTTGTCCTATACAGTGCTTTCAGGTGTGTGTGTGGGATGGGGGGCAGGCATGATAAAGACCTCATTCTGAGGATCTATACATGCCCAGTGAAATGTTAGCTACAAATGAAGCAGCTGGGTCCAGGTATCAGTGAAGCTGGGTCACAGACAACTACAGTGGTTATCAAAAATCTGTCTTCCCCCAAGACTCTAAGGCTACAGTGCTGCAATGAAGCACAGTCAGGGTGTACTGTGTCAGCTTATACGGGCACATTCAAAGGTGCTGCCGTAGTTCACAAAGACAGGCATATTTTAGTAACTTGTTTAGACTCTAACAGTGAGAAATGTTGATTTTAGGAATTTATAAAAATAAAAACAAGCCACAGGCTGGAAGAAAACATTTGCAAAAGACATATTTGATAAAGGACTGTTTTCCAAAATATGCTAAGAACTCTTAAAACTCAAAAATATGAAAATAAGTAAGCAACCCAATTAAAAATGGGCACAAGAGTTTGAGACACATCACCAAATATGATATGCAGATAGCAAATAATATATGAAAAGATGGTCAACATCATACATATTTAAGGAACTGCAAATTAAAACAATGGTGATATCACTATGTACCTATCAGAATGGCTGACCTCCAAAACACTGACAATGCCAAATGCTAAAGAATATGTGGAGCAACAGGAACTCTCATTCATTACCGGTGGGAATTCAAAATAGCACAGCCACTTTGGAAGCTAGCTTGGTAGTTTTTTTTTTTTTTTTTTCTTTTAACAAAACTAAACATACTCTTACCATATGATATGGCAATCATAATCCTTGGTGTTTATCCAAATGAGTCAAAAATTTACATCCACAAAAAAGCTGCACACAAATGTTTCTAGCAACTTTATTCATAATCACCACAACTTGGAAGCAATCAAGATATCCTTCAGTAGGTTAGTGGATAAATAAACTGTAGTGCATCCAGAAAATGGAATATTATTCAGTGATAAACAGAAATGAGCAATCAAACCATCTAATGAAAAGACATGGAAGAATTTTAAGTGCATTTTGCTTTGTATGATTTCAACTATATGACATTCTGGGAAAGATAAAACACAGGGCAGTAAAAAAAAAAATAAGTGATTATCAGAGGTTTATGCAGAGGGAGGAATGAATGATAGGCAGAGAATAGAGATTTTCAGGGCTGTATGATATTGTACGATATTGTAATGACGGATACATGTCATTATCTATTTGTCAAAATGCACAGAATGTACAACACAGAGTGAACCCTAACGCTGACTATTCGAGGAGAGGAAAACTCTTTCTTTACCATCTTAAGTTCTCGGCTGAGGCTCTGTAATAAAAGACAAATTAACAAGAGGAAAATGAACAGAAGTTGGTTAACATGCACATCTTATACACTCGTGGGAGAAATCCAGGGAAGAAGTAACTCAAAGAGGTGGCTTAGAATTCATACTTATAGAGCATCTTCACCAAAGAAAAATAAATTTGTAGAGAAGTAAGGGGAAAGTGGTTCGTCTTCCAAGGGCAACAACCTGTGGGAAGGTAGGAAACTACGGGTAGATAAAAGCCTGTAAGTAGTTTGTTAAGTAGGTTCCTCTATTGCCCTCTCCAGGCTGCTAAGGGTCTTACATTAAACACGGGTTGTCCCGGATGATTACCTTTTGTTCTTCCTGGTAGAGTGGGGAGTGGGGACACTTTTGAAAATTTCTGCCCTACTTTTAGAAAAATAGGGGGAGGGCAGGGAGCTTTATTTTTTTCTGTTCCCACTCAATTGCTTCTCAATTGCTCAAAATAATCCTTATGCCAAAGTAACATATTTAGGGTGGTATACTCTGGTTTCCTTCAGTATGAACTCTGGTTGATAATGATGTATCAATGTTGGCTCATCTTTTATAACAAATAATCCACACTGCTATGGGATGCTAACAGTGGGGAAGGATATGTGTGTGTGTGTCAGGGTGGGGGGGTAGAGAATATGTGGGAATTCTGTATATACTTCCAGCTCAATGTTGCTGTGAACTTAAAACTCAAGAAAGCAAAGTCCATTAATTTTTTCAAAAAATACAGAAAAGTACAAAGAAAAGGATAGGACCCACAATCCTTCCACCTTTCCAATCTTTTTATCATTTACCGTTTTTTATTTAACTGGGAAATAGATGGGGAAACAGTGGAAACAGTGAGAGACTTTATTTTTTTGGGCTCCAAAATCACTGCAGATGGTAATTGCAGTCATGAAATTAAAAGACACTTATTCCTTGAAAACAAAGTTATGACCAACCTAGACAGCATATTAAAAAGCAGAGACATTACTTTGCCAACAAAGGTCCGTCTAGTCAAGGTTATGGTTTTTTCAGTAGTCATGTATAGATGTGAGAGTTGGACTATAAAGAAAGCTGACTGCCAAAGAATTGATGCTTTTGAACTGTGGTGTTGGAGAAGACTCTTGAGAGTTCCTTGGACTGCAAGGAGATCCAACCAGTCCATCTTAAAAGAGATCAGCCCTGGGTGTTCATTGGAAGGACTGATGTTGAAGCTGAAACTCCAATACTTTGGCCACCTGATGCAAAGAGCTGACTCATTTGAAAAGACCCTGATGCTGAGAAAGATTGAGGGCAGGAGGAGAAGGGGACAACAGAGGATGAGATGGTTACATGGCATCAACGACTCAAAGGACATGAGTTTGGGTAGGCTCTGGAGTTGGTGATGGACAGGGAGGCCTGGCGTGCTGTGATTCATGGGGTCACAAAGAGTTGGACATGACTGAGCAACTGAATTGAACTGGAAATACACAGCCGTTTCCCAAGGAAACTGTTCTATGCTCAAGATCCCTGAGCCTTAAGGGGACCCCAGAAACAAATCTAATATTAGTTATTATTAATACTAATACTATTATTGATAGTAATAAAAATAATTCAAATGCTGCAGTTTCTGTTAGAGCAACAGAATATTACTGAAGAGTATCAACAAAGACCTATAAAATTGCTAAAATAAAAAGTAATATCGATGGAAGTATACCTTTTATTGGCATGAATAATATTTAATAGAACATGCTAAAAGACTTTAAAAATCTCTTACAATCTATGAAACAACTTTGTTTGATAGATTAGGAAACTGATAAACGTGTCAAAAGTTATGCGGGTTAAAAGTGGTGAAGGTGGGGTTCTAGCTCAGATCAGCAGAATTTCAAAGCTCAGATGTGTCTTTAAGGCTGTTACTACACCCATCAGAACCTGCCAGAGAAGAGTTCTACTAGTTCCTGAAAAACAGTTACTTTTTCATGGATCTTGATCTGGGTATGAAAGGTGAAAAGACGATAGAGTACGAGTGAGAGTCAGAGCAAAAAGAGACCTGTAATATCTTTTGACTTAGCCACATTTTAAAAAATTGCTGATTGAGTACTGTGGATAACTTTATCATTAACAAACTTTATTTCCTAGCTATACCACTACTTTTCAATGCAAAAATGAACAGATATTTATGTCTGTATCCTCTGTGAATTTTGGTTCAGAAACAATTTATTGCTATATGTGTATAGTTCATTATAGTAATGTATTTCTGAGTAAAAATGAACTTCCAATTAAATTATTTCTTAATAAAAACAAATGTATCCTTTCATTATGTTCTATTTTGCATTCTTCCAAGCTTTCGTGAACGGAGTTACAATTTCAATCCTTAGAACAGACATTTATACAACAGATCCACCATTTCAAGATACTGGGAGCCTTTATATATTCACTTTAATAAATCTTTGGGTTAAAATATCAATGATACAATTGAACTGGTGGGAAGGTAACTAGGGAAAGGGCAACTGAATCAAGCTTGCTTTCAGTAAGGAATCTGCTACACTACCGAACAGTGGCGGTAAACAACAAAACTATAAGCTACTTTAAAAATAAAGTCGATTAATCCACTAAAAAATCATCCAAAAGCTCAATGAATCAAAGGATCCACTTTAAAGCACAACATTTCTTTGAAATTAGTGTTGCAAGGAAATTGAAGACATTTACAAATCCATGGTGTCAGTTAGCCTCTTTCAGTTAATGGAAAAGAATCTCAGTACTACCATCTATGTTTTTGGCAAAGGAGCTCCCACTCAAAAAAAGTCAGCATTCTTTTCAATATATATAGTTACTGATTTAACTGCTGTATGGTAGGGTAATGAAAAAAAAAAAAAAAAACACTGAAGGACATGGGGCATTAAGACAGACAGAAAGCCATGGTCTTGACTCTGCTTCAAGTCCCTTCTAGCCCCAGATTTATGACACAAAATGTTCTAGTCTGTTTGGTCATGAACTTGCTGAGTGACCTTGGGTAACTCAATTCCCTTCTTTGTCCTTCAGTGTTCTCATATATCCTTGTTCTTTTCCATTTGTTTGAGGCCTGAAAACTTGATCAACATTGGGTAGTTATTATCTTCCCAATCTAAGAAATTTTATTTCTCCTAAAGAAAACTCACCTGCTCTGAAACTCCTTCTCCATATCGAAGCAAAGTCACAAAATGCTCACAGTTGTTGACAAGTATGTCATATTCCACCTCTTGCCCAATAACAAACTCTGATCGTTGGATAACTTCTTCAACAGGGAGAGGGGGGTATGTATCATCATATTTATTATTTATTCTGTATGTGTCTTTTCCAACAACATCCTTCAAAAGCTGCATCTTCACCAGGGCCTTTCTGCTGAATACAGACTTGGCACTTGTAAATGGTGCGGAAATGCCATCCTCTATAAGAAGAATTCTGGTTAGCAAAACACAGCAATCCAGTCCAGTGAATTCCAATGCCATCCTAACTTATCCTCAAACCAGAAAACACTTAATCTTACTAACCATCAACACTCATTCTCTAATTTATCAATAACACTTATTCAGTACTGTAAGAGTGAGAATATAAGAAAACTTTTTGAAAATTTGTATCTCCCCATCGGGCTTCCCTGGTGGTTCAGCAGTAAAGAATCTGCCTGTCAATGCAGGAGACATAAGAGATGAGAACTCGATCCCTGGGTCGGGAAGATCCCCTGGAGCAGGGCATGGCAACCCACTCCAGTATTCTTGCCTGGGAAATCCCATGGACAGAGGAGCCTAGTGGGCTACAGTCCATGGGGTTGCAAAAGCGTCGGACACGACTGAGCGACTAAACAACAATAAACAGAACAAACTGAGTGTGAAAATTCTACTCATTCTTGAGGAATAAGTTCTCTATCAATTAGTATTATTATTAGGGATCTTGGCCTATGTTTCTAACATAGTACAGAGAAGATCATTGCCCCCTTTTTCTATAAAGCCCCTGTTTTTTGGCATTAGAACCCTTCTAAACTAGTACGCTTGGGCTTAGCAGCAGAATGTTTAGATTGATGCTCTCCTCTTGCAACTAAGCTGCACTTCTTACAGCCACCTCTCTACTTTCACACTTGTTCTTTCAATCAGGCTTTACTTTGAAATCTGCAGGGGACCCTACGCATTTGACAGGGTCAGCTGGGATCAGCTGGGGCCCTGTCTTTATTTTGCTAGTTCCTTTAGCCAAGAAACTAAGTCCTGAAACCAAACCTAACGCAGTAGGCACTGTCCACTCTATGTGGTCCTTTGTTGTGCTCCACCCACCTGTTACAATGCCCTGTGCCCCACCACTCCATCTTACTGCCTCTATTGGTAAGCATTTGCCTAAACAGCCCAAAATCTCTGTATCCTGACTTGCCATCGTTGTCATCTGAGACTGGAAAAGTGATTCCTTAGTGTTCAGCTTTAAGGCCAGGCCCTAGGCCCTCTCTGTCTGCCCAAGATTGCTATGCCTGGCCATTGTTCAAGTAAACCATGAGATGAAGGACGGCTATATAACCAATGTTTAGACACTTTTCCTTTCAATAATGACTAAAAGCACACTTTTTTTCCTACTCCTCTTTTTTTTTCACTCCTTTGAACTCCTTTTCAGTGGAATAGCATTTTCAATTAATACCTTACCTTAATACCAACTAATTACAATTAATACCAACTTGTACTTACACAGTACAAGTTCACAGAACACATATATCCTAGTTAGAATTACTCATCAACTAGTTTGAAGAAATCAATTTATTGATGACAAAATCAAAGCTTGGAGAGAGAAACTGGCTTGTGGAACATCACACAAGTAGTTAACAGAAACAGGAATTTAATTTCAATCTACAGGATCAAAGCTCAGTGCTTGAAGCATATTAGTATGGAGCTTAAGACATGAAAAAAAGGAAACAGCGCGAAAGCCTCATATTGTTTTCTAAATGTGAAAGCTGCAGAGATGATATAAAGAATTCCTTAGTATTAATCACTAGACTCCACAGAATGAATAGCTCTGTATCATAAATGTCATTTTATTTGCCATTTCCATTGCCAATATTCCAAAACAAGTGGCAAATAGCTCAAAATCTCGCAAAAATCACTTCATTACAAGTTCTCAGAAGCTCTCAAGATAGTAAAACTTCAGCCTGTAAACACTTCTTTTTAAAGGTATCTTGAGGGGAAAAATATTCTAGGCTATTTATTATTTGCATACATTTTTCTCAATAGCTTGTACTCATTTCTAAACATGTAGAACATACAGAAAAATACAGCATAAACACTAAATATAAATCACCTGCTATCCTGCCAGAAATAACTATCATTATTATTTTAATGTATTTATACTGTCTTTATCACTTGCAAATACACATTTATGTGTATTTGCATAAATGTACATACATGTACATGCATACATGTACATTAACATGTATGTGTATATATATGAATTCTTTACAAACTTGGTACCATAGCACACATTGCAATTTTAACCTGTAATTTGCCAATGGTTATCATACAAGACCATCTTTCATGCTATTAAAGATATCTAGAAATGACTTTCAGCTGTTAAAGTGGCCCCTGTTTCAGTCTGCTTAGCACCTCATCCTACCACTACTTCTTTCTTTCTAGAAAAGACTCTAAGCCAGTCATACTGTCCCATTCTGGGACATAGTGATGGTTCAGTAATGGACAGGGGACCCACACCAGACAATCAAGAGTCATTCTCCATGATTTTTCTAACTTCAGCAGACAGGAAGTCTCTCTCTCCTGCGGGTCACCAGCCTATAAGGATGTGAGCCTAAGGATGCCTACGGTCATCAATTCAGCTTCTTAGATATAGCCTGGGAAAATAAATAAAATATATACAAAAAGAATGCAGATGTGGGACAAAGAGTTTTGATAGTGTTTAAACTTCTAGATCCAGGTATCCTTGAGACCAGCATCATCTCTACCCTTCCTGTAGTTTCCTTCAGTGAAGCAATGAATTTGCCTTTTGTCTAAACTAATTTATGTTACTTGCAACTAAAAAGTTCTACCAAACACAGAATCCTAATATCTGTGGCTAAATCATAATTCATTTAAACATTACCTTTTTAATCTTATTAATCCATTGTCTAATTTTTTTACCCACCATAAAAAATCAACAGTTACTTATTTCTTTTCCCTATTTTTTCCCATTGTCCTTTTCTTAAACCATTATAAATGAGATAGCAGTGAACACTTTCATACACAAATACTAAATAAGTTCTCTAAAAATATTCCCCAAGAATAGATTCATAGAGGTAAAATTACAGGGTCAGAGCAGGGAAACTCTTTTAAGACTCTTAAAATGTGTGCATGCCAAGTCACTTCAGTCATGTCCAACTCTTTGCAATCCCATGGACTGTAGCCTGCCAGGCTCCTCTGTCCATGGAGTTCTCCAGGCAAGAAGACTGGAGTGGGTGGCCATGCTCTCCTCCACGGGATATTCCCGACCCAGGGATCAAACCCATGTCTCCTGCAGTTCCTGCATTGTAGGCGGATTCTTTACCACCCAGCCACCAGGGAAGCTCAAGACTCTTAACACATCTTGCTAAATTGTTTTGGGGAATGATTTTATCAACTTGTATTTCTATCAACAATATCCTGTGTTCATTTCATTATATCTTTATCAACACTGATTTTCATTTTTTTAAATTCTGCTAATGTGAGAGGCATAAAATCTATCATTTTATAATTCCTAGATGACTGAAAAGCTGAATGCTTTAAAAATGGGTATTGGAGTTTCATCTTCTACAAACTGCTCACAATCTTTACCCATTTGTTTGCTGGGATTTTGAGTATTCGCTGTTCCCTCAGACGAAGAAACTCTTGCCCCAAATATCATGTGCTGGGTTTCCTCACCTCTTTCAAGTTTTCTCAAATGTTACTTTCTCATGAGATTTTCCTGACCAGCTAATTTCAAACTGCAGCAACTACAACTCCCCAGCACTTCCTATCCTGCTTCTATGATTTATTTTCTCCATATCACTTATCTCTAATCTAACACTGCTTTCTGTATTCTGTTCATACTCCCTCTCTCAGGCTGTCTCCTTTCTCTCTGTCTCTCTCTCTCTCTCTCTGTCCACTAGAATGTAAGTTCCACTGTGGAGGGATTGGCTTATGTATCCCTAGCATTTGAATAATACTTGGCACATACAAGAAAAATCTATAAATAGATGTTAAGTGATTGAAATAATCTGTTTGTATTATACATAAAGACACTGACTCTTGTCTCATTTGTGGCAAATATTTTCCCCAGTTGATTACTTTTTAATTGTTTTTAATCCATAAGTTTAAAACCTTAATGTCACTTGGCTTTTGTGATTTCTTCAATGCCACTTTAGCCTTAGAATTGTTCATTGTTGTCCAGTCGCTAACTCGTGTCCAACTTTTTTTTTACAGCACATCAGCCTTCCCTGTCCTTCACTATCTTCCAGTATTTCACATGATGTACTCTGCATATAAGTTAAATAAGCAGGATGACAAGATACAGCCTTGACGTACTCCTTTCCCAGTTCTGAACCAGTCCATTGTTTCATGTCCAGTTCGGACTACTGCTTCTTGACTTATACAGCATACAGGCTTCTCAGGAGACAGGTAAGGTGATCTAGTATTCCCATGTCTTTAAGAATTTTCCACAGTTTGTTGTGTGGTCCACAGTCAAAGGCTCTAGTGTAGTCAATGAAGCAGAAGTAGATGTTTTTCTGGAACTCCCTTGCTTTCTCTATGATCCAATGGATGTCAGCAATTTGATCTCTGGTTCCTCTGCCTTTTCTAAATCCAGCTTGTATATCTGGAAGTTCTCAGTTCACTTACTGCTGAAGCCTAGCTTGAAGGATTTCAGCATAATCTTGCTAGCATGTGAAATGAATGAATTGTATGGTAGTTTGAACACTCTTGGGCATTGCCCTTCTTTGGGATTGGAATGAAAACTTAATTTTTCCAGTCCTGTGACCATTGCTGAGCTTTCCAAATTTGCCAGCATATTGAGTGCAGCACTTTCACACTATCATCTTTTAAGATTTGGAAAAGCTCAGCTGGAATTCCATCACCTCCACTAGCTTTGTTCGTAGTAATGCTTCCTAAGGCCTACTCGACTTCACACTCCAGGAAGTCTTAGAATATCCTTCCAAAAACCTAGATCAGCTGGATTTACCTACTTTCTACATTGTATTTCTGGTTTGTTTTAGTTTATGATTTTGTTCATGATTACTTCTTGCAGCAAGAAAGCTAAAAAACTCCCAGGAACTTCAGAAAGCAAAACTTACCTAGAGGTGCTATGTTGATAACATATCCATCACCCAAGTACAGTGCCCAATGTTGGTAACCAGGACGAAACACTTCAATCAAATCCCCTGGCTGAGGATTGCCAGGATAGCTCAAACTAAAGCAATCATTAAATGCCATCTGCAATGACAGACACCAAGATCTAGCTGATATGACTTGCCAAAAGAAAATCAGTTCAAGGCTTCTGTAGAAACAAAACAATACAGACTTTATTGGGATTGCATACCTTATTAAATATTTAGACTCACATCACTGTCCTTTGAATGATTCCAACACAGAATTATGTGTGCACATACAGGCAAGTGGAGAAAGAATTTGTCTACTATTGCTTAATTTTATACAGCAATGCTTCACATACTGATTAACCCCAGGGCTCCTTTGTTATAATAAGCATTTCATAATTCTGTCTTTAAATCCAGAAATTCATGGATAATGTAATTTACCTATACACAAGATTTCAAAAATTAATATGATGCCCTATTTGGAATAGAAAGGGGAAGTAAATTTGTAATAATATTTGCTTTACTATGTAAATGCTCAGTTCATGAATACACAAAAATATAATAAAGTATTTATAATAAACATAAGTCAGGGTTTAGAAGTAGAAGATCAGAGTCTTTCAGCCTTTCATATAGCAACATAGTAAAATCAAAAAGAAGAGGTTTGGGTAGTCACTAACATTCTGTGCAAGAAAAAAAAAAAGCAAAAACCTTGTCTTGCAAAACTTACTCTGTGTTTTAAGCAGACACAAGTTCCAGGCTCAGGTGAGTGTCCAGTCTGATATCCAGGCATACTGTAAGACACAGGACCTTTCTTCCTTGTGCTCAACTGTGCTGTAGAGACCTAGGCACACTTGCCTCCGCCTGAAACCACATACAATTCCCTGTGTCACTATCCTTTGAAGTAGAAGTCTTTCGCTTCAGTCTCCCAGACCTCCCCTGAGTCTCAAGAGGCTGGCTCAAGAGTTAATGATTAGGTGTAAGGCATAAACCAGCACAACACTGTAAGGCAAGTATCCTTCAACTAAAAATAAATTTAAAATAAGTAAAGAAGTAGTTGGCACACAACAAGTAGTATATATGTCTCAACTGTCTCAATTAAATAGCTAATCTTTGGGATGTTCCCCACAAATACTCTTTTGTTATAACTTCTATTCAAAAAAAGAGTTAATGAATTTAAAAGAAGAGTTAATGATTAGGAAATGTGAAAAGGTAGAAAAAAGGAATAGCTGTTGAGTGGGGAAACTGGTAACAATTTAGACTATAAATCAGCCACATGGTCCAGTCACCAAACTCCTAGCTCCCTGAAAGACACAGATAAAGATCTGACACATTCCTAAATTGTTTTTACAAGTGAAAACTATTGACCTCAAGCATATAGACTCCCAAATGGTTGAAATCACAAGATTAATCATCTTTGAAACTTCACATGGATACTACCCAATATAAGAATTGAGCATAAGCTGATCACACAGCCTGTGGCCCCCTCCCTCACCTTGCCTTTAAACACCCTTCTCTGAAAACCATTGGGGAGTTCAGATCTTTTCAGCATGAACTGCCCATTCTTCTTACTTGGCACCACGCAATGAATGCTGTACTTTCCTTCACCACACCCCAGTCTCAGGAGATTGACTTTGTTGCAGGTCAAGCAAGAGGACCCAAATTCAGGTTCAGCAACATGCCCACTAAATATCAGCAAATGCCCCTTGTTACTGTGACAACCACAAACACCCTCCAGATTGCCCTGCATACTGCATACTGATTCTTCATTTTTGAATCCTAAAACAGTGTAAAGTAGTTGAGGCAGAAAGGAGACAATTTTTAAGTTTGGGGGGCTTCATCATATTGATGTGTATGTCCAAAAATTCTCAGTTTGGTGATTTTCTTCCTTTGAAGACAGTATTTTTAAGAACAAACATATAAGTCTCTGATGGGTGATTTTTATGGAACATTATATTTCCTATGTATAGCATTGAAGCAGAATGACTCAGTAAAAGGAAGTTATGTACATTCATTGATAATCAAAAGGGGATTTCATGCTATATCCATGTTGAACATCTAATTGACAACAGACTATTCCTCGGCATCTCTCACTCTAACGTAGATACTCATTTACAAAATAAACCCCAGTGCCAGAAAGGGAAACTTCCAAATCATCTAAATTATAATTACAATAGCATAGGCAAAGTACTTGGGAATACAGACTATTATTTCCCTGGCACACTAAAAGTCTTTTTTTTACAACAATTAATATTGGGAGGGTGTTTCCCCAAGTATTTGTATGCCATCTGTTGAAAACTTCAATCATCACCCTGTCACAGAAATGAGGCCAAATGCAAGCTGTCCATCTGTTGAAAAACAACTATTAAAACAACTTTATGGAAACCGTTAAGTCTAACCACCCTCTCAAATATGTTTGAGTCTTATTAAAATGGCAGTTCAAAATTTGGCCACATGGGCACTAAAAGGAAAAACAGATACTATACTATGATATAAACAAACACATTTCCCATGAATAGAAAGCAGCAAGCACACACAGCTGCCTGTTAGCATTCACAGACCTAGCCAAGCTTACAATAATAACCACTATTTGAACAGAAAGTACTTTGTAGTGTAACATGCTTTTTTTTTCAAGTGCACTATCTCAATTAACCCTAATTAATTTTTTTTAATCTACCATGATTTGAGTTTATTATGTTATTATCCCATTTTACAGCTAAAATGAGAGCAGCAAATGCCAATTTCTGAAAAATACTCACTGAAATCCTTGAATTATAAAACATGGAGGGGGAAAAAATAACTGGCCTAGGTGTGAGAGATGTGATTTCTTGTTTCAGGTCTTCTCCATGCTACTTCTGTCACTTTGGGACTTATATGCAAAATATAAAACTATAAAACATAAAGAAGAAAAACAGGAGGAAATCCTCAGGCTCCACGGTAAACAAAGATTTCTTAGACTTGACACCAAAAGTGTGCATATGTGTGCTCAGTCATGTCCAACTCTTTGCGACTCTATGAACTGTAGCCCGCCAGGCTCCTCTGTCCATGGGATTTCCCAGGCAAGAACACTGGAGAGGGTCGCCATTTCCTTCTCCAGGGGATCTTCTCAACCCAGGGATCGAGCCAGCGTCTCTTGTGTCTCCTGCTTTGGCAGGTGGATTCTTTAGCACTGCACCACCTGGGAAACTGATACCAAAAGTACTATCCATAAAAGGGAAAACTGACAAATTTGATGTCCTCAAAATACCAAACTTCTGCAACACCAAAGATTCCGCTAAAATGACAAAAAAAATAAGCTATGGAGCAGAAGAATAGCTTTGAAAACCACATATCCAAGAAAGGACCAGTATCAAGAACATAAAAAGAACACTCAGAACTTAACAACTAAAAAGAAAAAAATACAATTAGAATCTGAGCAAAAGACACAATGACACATTTTGTCAAAGAGACACAGATGTCAGGCAAGCCATGTTACATCACTAGGAATTAAGGAAATCTGGATTAAAACCATGACAGCACTACTTATCTATCACAATAGCTAAAATAAAAAAAACTGTGACCACAGAAAATGCTGGCAGGGATTTAGAGTCACTGAATCATTCACTCGGTGCTGGTGAAAATATAAAATGTTGCAGTCACTCAAAGCAGCTTAGAAATTCCTTTAAAAACATAACTCATAACTACCATGTGAGCATGCATGATAAATCGCTTCAGTCGTGTCCGACTCTTTGCAACCCCATGGACTGTAGCCTGCTAGGCTCCTCTGTCCATGGGATTCTCCAGGCAAGGATCCTAGAGTAGGTTACCAAGCACTCCTCCAGGGGATCTTCCCAACCCAGGGATGGGGCCCATGTCTCCTGCACTGCAGGCAGATTCTTTACCACTGAGTCACCAAGGAAGCCCTTAAAACTACCACATGATCCAGCACTTGCACTCCTACATATTTATTCCAGAGATTGAAGACATTAGACTTATATTTAATAACCACCTGTATAAAATCTGTACAAAAACCTATAATAGCCCCAAACTGGTAACAGCCCAGATGATCTTCCACGGGTGAACAGTAAACAATTTGCGACACATCCACAACATGGAACATTACTAAGGAATTAAAAAGGAATAAACTGCTGACAAATGCAACAACATAACCAGGATGAATCTCCAGAGAACTGTGCTGAATGAAAAAAGCCAATGACACAACATGTTATATATATAATTCCATCTATACACAACATCCTTGACATGACCAAATTATAAAAAATAGAGAATGAATAGTGGTCGCCAGGGGTTAATGAAGTGGTAAAAAGGAAGTGGGTGTGGTGATAAAAAGGCAACATATGAGAGATGCTGGAGGTGGTGGAATACTCTGCCTCTCCCTGTGGTCCATGTCAATAACCTGTTTGTGATACTGCAGTGTGGTTTTGCAAGAAGTTGCCACTGGGAAAAAGCAGGCGATGGTACAAGGGATCTCTCTGCATTATTTCTTACAGCCGCATGTGAATCTACAGTTACCTCAAAATAAAAATATTTAATACAAAAAGAAAAATCACTGTATTTTTTCCCACAGAGCATAGAAGAGGAACAATATGTGGAAATTACACTGAGACAGTTTTTAGCTGTATATAAGGAAAATTCTTCTTACATTGAAGGTGATCTAACAATGAAACGGAGGACCTTGTACAGATAGCAGTCCCTATCACTGAGGATTTTTAAACACAGTCACAGTCAATAAAAAGATTTCCATGGGGGGTGAGGAAGATGGTGGTAGGGTAAGGAGACCTTCCAAGTTCTCTTTGATCTCCAGTGTTCATCTCATTCTATTTCCCAGTAACTGCAATCCTCAAACCAACACCACAAAGTAGATATAATTTGAGGAATCTGACATTCATAGCAGTTCAGGGACTCATACAAAGTCACATCGTGGGAAAGGGCAGAACCCACATCTGGACTTAGATTAGCCTGGGCCTAGGTCAGGCTCTTCTTCATCCTTAACTGTGTGTCCCCATGTGCGCTGTATCTCCTCCTTTACTGACCTTTGAGACTGGGTGACATTTGTGACCTGATGATTACCATCACCTTTTTGCAGATGAGGAAACAGAGACTCATATGATTTAAGTATCAGAACTAAAGTCACACAGATAGTGACAGAACTATAATTCAGTCCCAAGTCTCTTCTTTTTCCAGACTGCATGCTCCTTCCTTACATCACTGATTAACATCATTAATCAAAGGAACTGCTATAAAACAACATTTCATCTTTTCCCTCTCCTCAAATATCCACCAGACAAAGAAGCTGTAAAAGCACACAGAATGTTTATTTCATAAAACATCATAGGGAAGTTTTAAACATTCATACATGGAACCAGTGAGTCATCGGAAGTGGAGCCTTAGGGAGCTCCTGCTCTTCTGCAGGGGAGGTGTCAAGATGAAAAGGTTCTAGATGCATTTAGAAGGTTCCCAGACTCATACCTTAGAAAAATGTCTAAAATCTGTCTGTTTGAATAACTTTATTTTCATGGCCATCCACCCATTTCATTCAAGTCAAAGTATGTCATTGTCGTGCTTCTGAAACACAGTAATTTAGAACCAATTAAAGATACATTTTTAAGTCCTCTGCTGAAAGCTGTGTGTGTCACCTTTAAGGTAAAAATACTTCATTTTAACAATTTATCTGTGCAGAATTGTTTGACTAGTTTATAATAAAGAGTGACAAGAAAGTAAGTCTGTAATCTTTGTGCAAGAAATTTCCTCTTTCAACTGCCAAAACAAGCTGCCCTGTTTATAGCTTCCTGTGGGTCCCCGGGGATACATCAAAAGAAAGAACAGCCCCCTGCACAGAGAGGGACAGGCTGATTAACTGCTGCTCATGTCCATGGAGCCACCCGTGCTACAAGCATACTAAGAGCACCTTTTCGCAAACTACTCCCAAGGACTCTATCAGCAGTCCAAAAGTCTCCCAATTCAATTTGGCCCCTTTCCCACTCCAGCAGCACATTTCATCCATAGCCCTGCTGCGCTGAGATGGTTCCACGAATCTCCCTGTTCCCAGATTGGCTACTTCACAAACTCTCAGAGCTGCAAGGATCCTTGGTCCAACATCCTCTCCCTACAGCTTGAGGGGTCCACATCCCAGTCTGATGAACCTTCCTCAGCCACTGCCCAGTCATTCCTTGCCTGGAACCCCTCCATGGATCCTCATGTTGAGGATCTGCATTGCACCCCATCTGTAATCTTGGACTCCTTGCTCATCCCTATGTTCCAAGCAAACCAAACCATTATTCCTCCCTCTCACCTGGAGTTATGTTGCTAATAATGAAATATCTACTTGGTATTTGCTGATCATTTCCAAATGACCCACCCTTAAAGGTCCAGATCAGATGCCACCTCCTCCCCAATGTCTTCACTCAGCCAGAACTGACTATGTGCTTCCAAGTTATCACCACTCCTTTCTCTAACACCCACTATGTTTCCTACACCTGCATCACTTACTGGTGTCTAGGGAATTTTCTGCTCCTTGGAGAGGGCCAGTTCCTGTTTATCTCTACACCTTCAGTTTGCTGCAGAGTTTATCTGGCACAAATAACTGCCCAAAATGTTTAATAAATGAAGGAATGAGGATCCCAAGTTCAGGGAGAAGAGAATGGCTGGGCTTTTCCAGCACATAAATTATGTTAAGATTCCTGAATGCCAAAGTGATATCACCATTGGTTGTTCCAAAGCCTAACATAGCATAATAATAAAGGTTTATATTATAACTCATTTCCATGAGGATCTGATGCTGGAAAAGATTGAAGGCAGGAGGACAAGGGGACAACAGAGGACAAGATGGTTGGATGGCATCACCAATTCAATGGACATGAGTTTGGAGCAAACTCTGGGAGATGGTGAAGGACAGGGAAGCCTGGCGTACATGGGGCTGCAGAGTCTGAGCGACTGAACAACAACAGCAACGATAAAGAACTCGCCTCCCAATGCAGGAGACATAAAGTGATGCTGGTTCCATCCCTGGGTCTGGAAGATCCCCCGGAGGAGGGCACGGCAACCCACTCCAGTGTTCTTGCCTGGAGAATCCCTTGGACAGAGGAACCTGGCGGGCCACAGTCCATAGTGTCCCAAAGAGTCGGCTACAACTGAAGCGATTTACCACGCCCCTGCACACCCCACGACCAGCACCCACCACACACACACACACACAGGATAGAGGCCTTGGTAAGCAAGACAAGGTATCCAGTCCCTGTTCTGCCATTTGATAGCTGTGTTACACACACACACACACACAGGATAGAGGCCTTGGTAAGCAAGACAAGGTACCCAGTCCCTGTTCTGCCATTTGATAGCTGTGTTTTACACACACACACACACACACACACACACACACACACAGGATAGAGGCCTTGGTAAGCAAGACAAGGTATCCAGTCCCTGTTCTGCCATTTGATAGCTGTGTTTTACACACACACACACACACACAGGATAGAGGCCTTGGTAAGCAAGACAAGGTATCCAGTCCCTGTTCTGCCATTTGATAGCTGTGTTACACACACACACACACACACACACACACACACAGGATAGAGGCCTTGGTAAGCAAGACAAGGTATCCAGTCCCTGTCCTGCTATTTGATAGCTGTGTGATTTGGGAAAGCGAGTCTCTCTTTCCCTGTGGCCTCTTTAAAAAAAAACACAAAAACGTGGGTGAAATTACATGCTCTCCACTGGTTCTTGGGGCTCTGACAGTAGGTTCAGCAAGGCCGTCTGGGGGCCTAGCAGTCTTCCCTCCCCATCCCCGGCACACCTCACCCCGACGCCGGCTTGGTGTCCCCACCAGTGGCAGCGGCGAGGGTCCTGGGGTCGCGCCGGCCTCACCGCTGCTGCCCCTCCCGCTAACGGCCAGGGCTCCACTCCATCCGGGGGAGGTCAAGGCGGCACTGGCCGTGTACCGGTAACCAGGGCGGTAACCAGGCGGCCTCCGGCGCCAACGCCACGCTGCCGCGCGGAGCCTTCGCGGCGCCCCGACGCTGCGGCGCACGCACGCTCGCCGCCCTTGCCGCCCGCCCCCCGGGCCGGCCCCGCGCCGCCGCCGCAGCGCCCTCCGCCCGCTCGCCCCGACCCCGCACACGCCTCTCACCCCCAACGCCGCACTGCTGGGAGCCCCTCCAGAACGCGCGCCCTCCGCCCGCACGGGCACACACACAAACCCCACCGCCGAGGCGCAGCCCCAGCGCGGTAACTCGCCGAGGACCCGCGCCCCGCCACTGCGACGTCCTGGCTGGTCAGGGCGCGGAGGGTGTACTGTTAACTTGTCTTGTTGAGCCCAGAAATGTTGTGAGCACGAATACACTGCATCTGCTCGAAGTGCGCCCCCTCCTAGCTCTATACAGACCCTCGGAGTCAATAGAAAGGGTCCTGGTCCCTGTGCCCCCAGAAAGCATCTCAGTCTAAGCTGGGGAGTGGGGGGAGGGTAATGGGGGAAGGGAAGAGGGAGGAAGCAGTGACCTTAAAAAACCTTCCTCCTTCCCTCCACACATACCTACAAAACATGGTGTATTCTGTGAGCCCGATCCAGCGCCCGGGACTGTGGGGACACGCGTGGACCCCCCCACCCACTTTGGCCTCCTCCCTGTCGCCACCCTGCAGCCTAAAATCAATTTCAGAAGTGGGCGGAGTGGGGGATGGCGGAAGGATGCACAGGTATCAGTTTCTTCCAGGGGGAAATTTACCTGGCTCCGGATGCGGCCTTCCTTAGAGACGAGGCTCTCCGAGGTAGCCAGTTCCCCTCCCCCACATGCCCTGCCCTGCCCCTGACAATGGCCTGATTCTATTTAGAGGAGCAGAGCGGGTCTGTTATTCAGTGTGACCTGGGTGCGTGTGACAGGGCAGCACCTATCCGACTCTCTTTCAGGCCATAGGCCAACAGAGGCCTCCAGGAATAAAGCCTTGAGAGTTTAAAAATAAAGCTGGGCGTGAAGGGTATCCATTTTCTCCTTGCTAAAAAAGGGAGGCCAGGAAAACAAACCAGCTAAGTAAGGAAGGCCCACAGACTGCTAAGTGAACCTTCTGGAGCAAAGCACAAGGACTTGCCTTCAAACAAGTCGTCCTAACCTAGATTTTTACTCTGATGTAAATGGACCCTCTGCTGAAAGAAAGAATTTTTTCCCCTACTGATTCAAAGGCTGAACTAGCTCTCTAATTTTATGTTGTTTTGTCCCAATGGAATAAGAACTACCTAAAGATGCAGCCGCCTTTATAAAGGAACCAGGTTCTGTGGTGAAGGTTAAGGGTGAATCTGCAGGTTTTGAAATCAGGGTCTGGCTTTGACATCTTTGGAAATTAATCAGTGGACATTGAAAACATGTGGAATCTAGATATATTTATTGATAAAGTAGAAACTTGAACCCTTGAGAGTGTAGCTTTATTTTTATGAGTTAATATTTTTCCTACATGTTCCCTATTTAGTGTATTTTTAGAGTTATAAACTGAATTAGATTTCGGTGTTCTTTTAATGTGTCAAAAAGAGATCCATAAACATGCATTTGCTTTATGTTCCCCAACTATTTCAATTGAGTCATCCACTGAAGGCTGTGGTTCATGATTTTATGCAGGAGAGTTACTGTGAGCATTTATAAAGCCATCCTGCTTATGAGCTAAATTTATTATGTTTGCCAGGTTAATCTGTTTTCTCTAATCGGACACTTAATCATCCACTCTCCTCCCTGCATTATAGATTCATGAATGTGAACCAAGGAGGGTTGCTCAGTCAGAACAAAATGATAAATTATCTTTTCATTTTTGGGGGGTATTTGTGATTAAATGCATCATGATAGAATTAAAATGAAATAAATCTTGTAATTTTACTTCTAGATCCCTGCCAGGTATAGATAAAATGCATTCGGTTAAGAGTAAATTCAATTTGATGCCTGAATGGAATTTGTAGGAGAAACAGAGAAAGCTTTGACGTTCAGGAGAACTCTGAGTTCTCTCTTCCTTCCTACAGATTGGAGAGATAGTTAATCACTCCTCAGTGGTACTCTATGGATGAACAGTACAGAATTAAAATTTCCATCCAGAAAGAATGAGGAATTAGCGTAGGGTAGTGATAGCCAGTTTGCCTGAATCCAGAGTTGTAGTCCTGGGATATCAAGGGCTGTACATGATATGTGATGGGACCAGGTGTTAGATTACAACCAAATAACTAATTCCCATTATTTTGGCTGTTATATTAAGTGAAGCACCACGTGGATGACACTTTAAGTTGCTGCCTAGTTAGGTTGAAAAGGTTGAAGCATATTGAAATAACCATAATGGAGATACTTTCGTCATGTTTGTTGTAAAATGAATAAAGTCCAGCAAAAGCCCAGTGTTAACAAGAATCATTATTTGCCTTTTTAACATATGGACGCTAAAATCAATTGGCAATGTGTGACGTTAGTCCTCAAAAGAACTCCAGTTTGGTTTGGTTTTTAATTGAAGAAGAGCTGATTTACAATGTTGTGCTAATCTCTTCTGCACAACAACGTAACTCAGTTGTACACATGTAGACATTCTTTTTTTATATCCTTTTCCATTATGGTTTATCACAGGATCTTGAATGTAGTTTCCTGTGCTGTACATTAGGACCTTGTTGTTTATCCAGAAGAACTCTATTTTTTAATGCATATTTTATAAGTAGCAAAGCACTTTCCTATTCTTTCTCTCATTTGGGCCTGACAAGAAACCCATGATTCCTCAGGTTCTGACAGTCACTCTGAGACCTGAGCCATGGAGTTCCTCACTCAGGGCCTCCCCCTGGGAAGGATCCAGATCAGGTCTCTTAGTCAAGAGCTCTTCCTCACAGCCTAGATGTCCACTGACAGATGAATGGATAAAAAAGTTGTACATATATACAATGAAATATTACTCAGCCATAAAAAGGAATGAATTTGAGTCAATTGAACTAAGGTAGATGAACCTACAGCCTGTTACACAAAGGAAAGTAAGTCAGAAAGAGAAAACAAATATCATATATTAACATATATACAGGAATTCAAAAAGATGGCGCTCATGAACCTATTTGTAGGTCAGGGATAGAGATGCAGACATAGAGAACAGACTTGTGGACATAAGAGAAGGAGAGAATGGGATGAATTAAGAAGGTAGCATTGACACGTGTACATTACAATATGTAAAACAGATAGCTAGTGGGAAGCTGCTATATAACACAAGGAACTCAACCTCGTGCTCTGTGACAACCTAGAGAGATGGGATGGGGGACAGTGGGATGAAGGTTCAGAAGGGAGGGAATATATGTATACTTATGGCTGATTCGCATTGTTATACAGCAGAAACCAACAAAACATTGTAAAGCAATTATCCTCCAATTAATAATGAATTTAAAAAAGAGCTCATCCTCTACGCAGACTCCCTCTTTTGTTAGATATTAAAAACAATGTCTTCCTTTTAGGTGAAAAAACTGCAAAAAACAAAAGGTCTGTACAAATGCATGGTGAATGAGACTTGATGTAAAAATGGTGTGACGATCTCATGACCTTAACTGAGATACTTACTGAAACGACACATAGGCTTTTGGCTACAGGAGCATAACAGGTGAGTGTGGAGACAAGCAGATACTTCCAATTCTGCCCCCAAAGTCAATGCTGCAAAAAATAAAAGTTTTTTTCTCTACTTAACTATCCAGGCAACATGTCTGCTCAGATTGCATTTTGGTATGAAGTTCTTGAGCCTCTCATTCCATGGGTTTTGTACATTCTTGATCAATATGGTTGGAACTAGAAATCTGTTTCCCTACTGAGTCCTTAAGCAGTGCATATCCAGGCTATGTGATGTCTCTGCGACTCTGCTTCCCAATGGTTATGTGCATGTGAAGTTACTCAGCTTGGTGTGTTAAGCTGAGCCAAGTGTCTGAGGCAGTTAAGGGGACTGAATGATCAAAAAACAAGTAGAGAAAAGGAAGATTTAATGGAGCCCAGGTCAGAGGCACAGAAACCTATCAGAATGTGGCAAGGAAGGAAGAACAGGGGCATTCCTCCTATAGAGGAAGTTGCCTGTATTCTGCCCAGGAAAAGGACAGTGGAAAAGCCCTGGACAGTGAGTTAGGAGTCTTGAGTTCTAATCCCAGTTCTTCCACTTGCTAGCTGTGTGACACAGGGTATGTTCCTTAAACCTGAGCCTCAGTTATACACATATGAAATGAGAAAAGAAATGACATAGCCTTCCATGTTCACAGATTTACAAAAAGATCTTTTAATAATACAAAAAAACACACAATAACCTGAATATAAGAAAGAGTGCATTCAAACAATGATTGGCAATAGATGTGACACAGGGGTGTCCTTGAAACTGACACTTATATTTCATCCTACTCAAGAAGAGAAATGGCTAAATATCTACATAATATTCCTGTTATTGCTTTCCTATTTGCTTTTTTCCATTTTAAATTTAGAGCAAACTGTCTTATTTATTAATTGTAACATTTATATACTATAAATATCTGTCCCTTAAAAGTGATACTGACAATGCAGTTAAGCCTTTATTGTCTTTTATTTGTCTAATAAAGAAAAGCTCATCACTAAAAAGAGGCCACAAATATAAATAATTTCAGGGATTTTGCCCTAAGGGGAAATCATACAAAGCATTTGGGAAAAGGCAATTCTGACTCAGTCCTCTATAAAATGCTAAATTTCTGAACAAAATCTTAAAGCACAAGTATTTACAGGACTCTCGGTGACAAGAAAAACGGTAGTAAATGTGCCTCAGCACTAAAATTCCGGTAGCCATGAAAACCTGTGAAGTTCTGTAAGTGCAGGCACATGGCCTATGTATTTACTGAAGGTCTGAGGCAGTGATCGGTGGGCTACTATGTCATGAAAAGCTGACAGATTCTGGGGAGCTGCTCAGCACAGCCCCCTACTAAATGTAATTACAGAGAAATTCAGAAATCTCAGTCATTACCAATAAAAAAGATATTTACATATTAACATTTACTTATATCTCTCAGAATACAGTAAATTAAATCAGATTTTAATTCAGAAAAGTCTTGAGAAGCCATCAGAATTTCCCTCTCTCCACATATTTGTAGCTACTTTAGAAACTCTCTAGATTTTCCATGTGGTCATACTCAGATATTTCTCGAATGTTGGGAAAGGTCACAGTTTTTATCAAAATGATTATTCCTAGGACTTTAAATGTGTTCCTGGTCAGTGTGTATAATGGCTTTAAAGGCAATGAACATAATAATATTGGAAAGAAAGAATTATCTACAGATTTCTGAAGTGTTTATTTATCGAGGGACCAGGAGCCAAGATTCTAATAAAACAAGAAAGCAATACTAATCCTATCCATAGAGATGTATTCTTACAGTGCTCTATTTTTTTAAAACCCACTTATCATCTCATTTAGTACATATATCAACTTAATGGATATTATTATCTCCATTTTCCCTTGAATTTGCAAGACCTGGATTTTTATTTCAAATATTGTTCTAGATTGTGTTGATTTAAAAATGATCTGTAAAAAACTGGAAATAGAACTGCCATATGACCCAGCAATCCCACTTCTGGGCATACACACTGAGGAAACCAGATCTGAAAGAGACACGTGCACCCCAGTGTTCATCGCAGCACTGTTTATAATAGCCAGGACATGGAAGCAACCTAGATGCCCATTAGCAGATGAATGGATAAGGAAGCTGTGGTACATATACACCATGGAATATTACTCAGCCATTAAAAAGAATTCATTTGAACCAGTCCTAATGAGATGGATGAAGCTGGAGCCCATTATACAGAGTGAAGTAAGCCAGAAAGATAAAGAACATTACAGCATACTGACACATATATAAGGAATTTAGAAAGATGGTAACGATAACCCTATATGCAGAACAGAAAAAGAGACACAGAAATACAGAACAGACTTTTGAACTCCGTGGGAGAATGTGAGGGTGGGATATTTCAAAAGAACAGCATGTATACTAACTATGGTGAAACAGATCACCAGCCCAGGTGGGATGCATGAGACAAGTGCTCCGGCCTGGCGCACTGGGAGGACCCGGGGGAATCGGGTGGAGAGGGAGGTGGGAGCGGGGATCGGGATGGGGAATACGTGTAAATCCATGGCTGATTCATATCAATGTATGACAAAACCCACTGAAATGATGTGAAGTGATTGGCCTCCAACTAATAAAAAAAAAAATAATAATAATAATAATAAACATGATCTGTATTTTGGTTATAAAAGTGTTAGTCACTCAGTCGTCTGACTCCATAAAATGGAGTGACCCCATGAACTGTATGTAGCCCACCAGGCTTCTCTCTCCATGAAATTCTGTAGACAAGATTACTGGAGTGGGTTGCCATTCCCTTCTCCAGGGGATCTTCCAAACCCAGGGATCAAACCTGGGTCTCCTGCATTGCAGACAGATTCTTTACTATTTGAGCCACCAGGGAAGCCCATACATTAAAACAGGTAAAATTATTAATGAGTTTTAAAAACACAAACTTACCGAAGTTTTCTAATTAAAAACATTTCTTTTCATGTTTGGTACCCTGAAGATATGTTGTTCGATATACCAGCCATATTAGTGGCTCCTGGACACTTGAAATGTGGCTTGTGTCACATGTCCAAATGATAATATCTGAATATATTCAGTTAAGTAAAATATGACCTTAATTTGACTTGTTTTTACTTTTTTAATATGCTTACTAAATGCTCTAATGAAACTATCCAGAGCCTTCCAAAGAGGTCTATTTTTGGTCATTTCCAGCCTCAGTCTCAGAATTGACTTGCCATATGTTTCATCAGAATAAGGAGATTAGAAGCACTGATTGTTTCCTTGAAAAAGAAATCCTTTCAGCCATACTTTCCTTTATCAGTCCAGTTTCTTTTTCACCCATGTGATTCTCCATGGCAAAATCTCAGTAAGCAAATCTTACTTACATCTTCTCCTTTGTTGTTGCTTCCAGGGAGGCAATGAGGACTTCGCATATGCTGTTCCCTCTTTCTGAAACACTCCTTCTCACTCCCACCCCCAATGTCTTATTCCCTCACTTCCTTTAGGTCTCTCAAATGTCACTTTATCCACCTATATATAATATCACTCCATCACTTCCCAGACCCCTTATCCTTCATAATTGTTCACCATAATTCTTAACTCTAGTTGATGTATATTTATTATTGGTTGTCTTTCCTCCTGTAAGCAGGGACATTGTTTATTTTGTACATATGAACCCCCTGTCACTAGTACAGTGCCTGGTGCATAATAAGCTTTCAACAGTTTTTGAGTGAATACTTGAGCAACTGAATGATATCAACCCCTCTGTCAGCATCTCTGAAATTCTCTTGGCCTTCTTCTTCTTGCAAGATGGCTACAGCAGCTCCCACCATCATGTCCTCACACAACCACGTATAGAAGTAAGAAGCAGTGGGGAGAGAGCCTTTTCCTCCTGCACTGCTCTCTTAACAGGGAGAAAATAGGGAGAAGATTCTCCTAGAATTTTCCAGCAGATTTCCCTTCATAGTTTATTGAGTAGAACTGGGTCAGGGGTTACTTCTATTTGCAAAAGAGGCTGAGAAAGTGAGTATTTGGCTTTTCTAGGTTTTTAAAGAAGGACACAGGCAAGTGAGAATCATATGACTAATAAAACCACTAAGCTGATAAAATTATGTGCTTCATATACTCCAGTTATATCACACAGCTGATTAGAGACTTAGTAAACCATGAGACTTAGTAAACCAGAAGCACTCAGTAAGCACTTTCACCCTGTAATGCCTGTTTCTTCCACCCTTCACATCTTGAAAATGTAGCCATCTATATGACTTATCTTTCCAGTTTAATTACAGTTTCATTAAATGAAAATATTTTCATATTATAATTATGTGGAAAAAATTACACATGTAATTCTGTTAGAGAAGGTTGGTAGAAGGGTATAACAAGGGAGAGAACTGAATTGTTAAATAAAGGAAAATGGTCAAAGGGACAAGACCAGAAGAGCTGAGAAAAGGTCTGCTGTGTCAGCGGTGGGAGTTGGGGAGTAAGGACAAAAGCCAGAAGCCATATTTTCCTACTTGATATCACGTACTTATTCATGATTTGCAAAAGAATAAGGGGTTTTAATGTAACATTTGGACATACCGTTCTCTCTTTAAATAATTTACCAAAAGTTGGTTCTTGGCAGGTTGATACTATAACCCAGGACAGTGTCCTTCAAGCTCCAAGGGCATCTGGAAAAGACTCAGATTTTGATGCCAGATAACTCCCCTCTTCATGTCTTTCACGAGCAATCAGTGGTGTAATGTATCAACCAGATAGTGAAGACATAATTCAGGTCTCATATGTAGGGCAATAGATGAGAAAGCAGTCTGTACAGAACACCAAGTGGGAGGGAGAGAGGAAGCGAGGAAAGCCTTCTTACCTTATCATCTCAGCACTTTGCGTCCCAGGCTTCTAGTTCTCTGGTGCAAAAGAAAATAATGGCTCTGAATCTCAGAGCCCTAGAATCAGGTCTGAAAATGTGAACCTTAAGATTACAGATGCTAACACTCCCAGACTTTCAAGTAAGTCCTATATAATACGATCATAAGACACAGTATAACCCCACTGTTTTCTCTTGCAGCCATTTAAAGAGTAAGCAGAAGTTTTTGTTTTGTTTTGTTTTTTGTTATATGTTTTGTAATGATGTTTATGATGACTTGTGACACAGGTATTTTGAGCTATGTGATATCTGAATGCCTAGCCACTCAGATCTCTTTTTCAACAAAGCATGGATGGGAAACAGGTAAAATAAACTTAATAAAAAATGAGCACTAGCTGTGAAATCTTTTGTCAAATGTGACATATGGGATAAGGACCCAGGCCTGTTGCCCACTGGTTCACATATAGTACATCTTATCAAATTGGCATGTTCTCCAGTCTATTAGAAAATGGCTTTCCATTCTTTTTGTGGAATAATCAACAAAGAAAAGAAAAAGATACGGGATATTAAAGGTGAACACTTTGCCCTAGAGATAACTCAATTTTTGAGCCCCTGGCCAGGCTGCTCTCTGAAAGGTAAGAAGGACAGACTGCCTGGAGGTGAGTTCCAGCTCTGCCATGTGTAGCTCTGTGACTGTGGCAGATTACTAAATCTCTCTGTTCCCAATTTTCCCAACTTTCATGAAGACCTATCTTTTTAGATTAATGTGAGGATTAAAAAAATTAATAAATAGTAAATACTTAGAAAGTGCTATTTGCTAAGTCGCTTCAGTCATGTCTGACTCTATGCGACCCTATGACTGTAAACCACCAGACTTCTCTGTCCATGGGGTTCTCCAGGCAAGAATACTTGAGTGGGTTGCCATGCCCTCTTCAATACTTAGAATAGTACCTGGCAAATGCTATGTAAATGTTAGCTATTATTGTCATTGTCCCTACCCAAAGTAGACACGTGGTCAGTGAGTAGACACTTGGAAGGATATAATGGAGGCGGATTTTTGATTAAGTAGATTTAAGGACACAAGAAAAACATAAATATTTTGTTTCCAAATAAAAAAAGAATTGCAAAAGAAATTATAGCATGATATTTACTTCCATATGTCTTACTTACAAAAGACATTACCTTACGTAAAATGGATCACAGATGCCCATATATCTCTAGCTGGGACTATTCATAAAACTTGACAGCCTGGAAAATTATGCATATTCATGTGTATATGTAAAATTAGACATAAAACAGTGACTTCAAGTCACTGAACTACCTGGAAAATTTATCCAGAAACCATCATTCAACTCAGGAAACAAAATTGTTGAAATCAAGTTTTTGGCTCAGGTGACCTTTTTTTTTCTTCTCTGTCCACATTTGTCTGATTGATTGCATTAGGACCACAAAACCAGCTGAACAGGGAGGTATCTTCTGGGCTGCTTGGAACAGCTTCCCTCCCCACTTTTTTCTTTATTTAGCAGATTACTAATCTTAACTCTACCCAGAGCTGCCTGAAGCTCTGCTTCTTAATGTAAAACTTTGAATAGTGATTCTCTGTGGCTTATTGCTACAGGAAATGTCAAGAATCCTTGGACTACTGATTCTCAGTATCTGTCTTATCCTGCTAAGGCTGTCCTTTTAGACGCCAGAACCTGGGATTTTGCACCTAAACTACAGAGCTGTTATATCCAAAGCAAAACGACCTGCAATGGGCAGAGGGGCACAGACATATGTAAATACGGTGGATGTTTCATGATGGGGCTGCCACAAAGTAGTCCCCCCATGTCTGCCTGCGAGTCTCTGCAGTAGGTACCTCAGGTCAGTTCAGTTCAGTCACTCAGTCATGCCAGGCTCTTTGTGATTCCATGGACTGCAGCACACCAGGCCTCCCTGTCCATCAACAACTCCCAGAGTTTACTCAAACTCATGTCCATTGAGTTGGTGATGCCATCCAACCATCTCATCCTCTGTTGTCCCCTTTTCCTCCTGTCTTCAATCTTTCCCAGCATCAGGATCTCTTCCAGTGAGTCAGTGCTTTGCATCAGGTGGCCAAAGTATTGGAGTTTCAGCTTCAGCATCAGTCCTTCCAATGAATATTCAGGACTGATTTCCTTTAAGATGGACTGGTTGGACCTCCTTATGCCCACGGGACACTCAAGAGTCTTCTCCAACACCACAGTTCAAAGGCATCAATTCTTCGGTGCTCTGCTTTCTTTATAGTCCAACTCTCACATCCATATGTGACTACTGGAAAAACCATAGCTTTGACTAGATGAACCTTTGTTGGCAAAGTAATGTCTCTGCTTTTTAATATGCTGTCTAGGTTGGTTATAACTTTCCTTCCAAGGAGTAAGCGTCTTTTGTTTTCATGGCTGCAATCACCATCTGCAGTGATTTTGGAGCCCCCCAAAAATAAAGTCTCTCACTGTTTCCATTGTTTCCCCATCAATTTGCCAAGAAATGAAGGTACTGGATGCCATGACCTTTGTTTTTAGAATGTTGAGTTATAAGCCAACTTTTTCACTCTCCTCTTTCACTTACATTAAGAGGCTCTATAGTTCTTCTCTGCTTTCTGCCATAAGGGTGGTGTCATCTGCATACCTGAGGTTATTGATTTTTCTCCTGGCAATCTTGATTCCAGCTTGTGCTTCATCCAGCCTGGCATTTCTCATGGTGTACTCTGCATATAAGTTAAATAAGCAGGGTGACAATACACAGCCTTGACGTACTCCTTTTCCTATTTGGAACCAGTCTATTGTTCCATGTCCAGTTCTAACTGTTGCTTCCTGACCTGCATACAGGTTTCTCAAGAGGCAGGTCAGGTGGTCTGGTATTCCCATCTCTTGAAGAATTTTCCCCAGTTTGTGGTGGTCCACACAGTCGAAGGCTTTGGCATAGTCAATAAAGCAGAAATAGATGTTTTTCTGGAACTCTGTTGCTTTTTTGATGATCCAACGGATGTTGGCAATGTGATCTCTGGTTCCTCTGCCTTTTCTAAATCCAGCTTGAACACCTGGAAGTTCACAGTTCACGTACTGTTGAAGCCTGACTTGGAGAATTTTGAGCATTACTTTCCTAGTGTGTGAGATGAGTGCAATTGTGTGGTAGTTTGAACATTCTTTGGCATTGCCTTTCTTTGGGATTGTAATGAAAACTGACGTTTTCCAGTCCTGTGACCACTGCTGAGTTTTCCAAATTTGCTGGCATATTGAGTGCAGCACTTTCACAGCACCATCTTTTAGGATTTGAAACAGCTCAACTGGAATTCCATCACCCTTGTTCATAGTGATGCTTCCTAAGGCCCACTTGACTTCGCATTCCATGATGTCTGGCTCTAGGTAAGTGAGCACACCATCGTGGTTATCTGGAGCATGAGGATCTTTTTTGTATAGTTCTGTGTATTCTTGCCACCTCTTCTTAATATCTTCTGCTTCTGTTAAGTCCATACCATTTTTGTCCTTTATTGTGCCCATCTTTGCAAGAAATGTTCCGTTGGCATCTCTAATTTTCTTGAAGAGATCTCTAGACTTTCCCATTCTATTGTTTTCCTCTATTTCTTTGCACAGATCACTGAGGAAGGCTTTTTTATCTCTCCTTGCTATTCTTTGGAACTCTGCATTCAAATGGGTATTTCTTTCCTTTTCTCCTTTGCCTTTCACTTCTTTTCTATTCACAGCCATTTGTAAGCCCTCCTCAGACAAACATTTTCCTTTTTTGCATTTCTTTTCCTTGGGGATGGCCTTGATCCCTACCTCCTGTACAATATCACAAACGTCTGTCCATAGTTCTTCAGGCACTCTGTCTATCATATCTAATCCCTTGAATCTATTTGTCACTTCTGCTGTATAATCGTAAGGGATTTGATTTAGGTCATACCTGAATAGTTTAGTGGTTTTCCCCACTTTCTTCAATTTAAGTCTGATTTTGGCAATAAGGAGTTCATGGTCTGTGCCACAGTCAGCTCCTAGTCTTGTTTTTGCTGACTATATAGAACTTCTCCATCTTTGGCTGCAAAGAATATAATCAATCTGATTTTGATATTGACCATCTGGTGATGTCCATGTGTAGAGTCTTCTCTTATGTTGTTAGAAGAGGGTGTTTTCTGTGACCAGTGCATTCTCTTGGCAAAACTCTATTAGCCTTTGCCCTGCTTCCTTCTTTAGTCCAAGGCCAAATTTGCCTGTCATTCCAGGTTTTCTTGACCCCCCCCCCCTTTTGCATTCCAGTCCCCTATAATGAAAAGGACATCTTTTTGGGGTGTTAGTTCTAGAAAGTCTTGTAGGTCTTCATAGAACCATTCAACTTCAGCTTCTTCAGCATTACTGGTCAGGTCATAGACTTGGATTACTGTGATATTGAGTGGTTTGCCTTGGAAACAAACAGAGATCATTCTGTCGTTTCGGAGATTGCATCCAAGTAATGCACTTCAGACTGTTTTGTTGACTATGCTGGCTACTCCATTTCTTCTAAGCGATTTTTGCCCACGGTAGTAGATATTTTGGTCATCTGAGTTAAATCACCCATTCCAGTCCATTTTAGTTTGCTGATTCCTAAAATGTCGATGTTCACCCTTACCATCTCCTGTTTGATCACTTCCAATTTGCCTTGATTCATGGACCTAACATTCCAGGTTCCTATGCAGTATTGCTCTTTACAGCATCGGATTTTACTTCCATCACCAGTCACATCCACAACTGGGTGTTGTTTTTGCTTTGACTCCATCTCTTCATTCTTTCTGGAGTTATTTCTCCATTGATCTACAGTAGCATATATGGCACCTACCAACCTGGGGAGTTCATCGTTCAGTGTCCTATCTTTTGCCTTTTCATACTGTTCATAGTGTTCTCAAGACAAGAATACTGAAGTGGTTTGCCGTTCCCTTCTCCAGTGGACCACATTTTGTCAGAACTCTGCACCATGACACGTTGTCTTAGGTGGCCCTACACTGCGTGGCTTATAGCTTCAGTGAGTTAGACAAGGCTGTGGTCCATGTGATCTGATTGGTTAGTTTTCTGTGATTGTGGCTTTCAGTCTGTCTGCCCTCTGATGGAGAAGGGTAAGAGGCTTGTGGAAGCTTCCTGATGGGAGAGTCTGACTGAGGGGAAAATTGGGTCCTGTTCTGATGGGCGGGGCCATGTTCAGTAAATCTTTAATCCAACTTTCTGTTGATGGGTGGGGCTGTGTTCCCTCCCTGTTATTTACCTGGGGCCAAACTATGGTGGAGGTGATGAAGATTATGGTGACCTTTTTTTTTTTTTACCAAATAAAATTCTTTTATTTTTGCCATACTAAATATAGCATATTGTAAATGGGTTTACTAATCCTTTTTTTTTTTTTTTTCCCAGTGGGTTTTGTCATACATTGATATGAATCAGCCATGGATTTACATGTATTCCCAATCCCGATCCCCCCTCCCACCTCCCTCTCCACCCGATTCCTCTGGGTCTTCCCAGTGCACCAGGCTCGAGCACTTGTCTCGTGCATCCCACCTGGGCTGGTGATCTGTTTCACCATAGATAGCATACATGCTGTTCTTTTGAAATATCCCACCCTCACATTCTCCCACAAAGTTCAAAAGTCTGTTCTGTATTTCTGTGTCTCTTTTTCTGTTCTGCATATAGGGTTATCGTTATCACCTTTCTAAATTCCATATACATGTGTCAGTATGCTGTAATGTTCTTTATCTTTCTGGCTTACTTCACTCTGTATAATGGGCTCCAGCTTCATCCATCTCATTAGGACTGGTTCAAATGAATTCTTTTTAATGGCTGAGTAATATTCCATGGTGTATATGTACCACAGCTTCCTTATCCATTCATCTGCTGATGGGCATCTAGGTTGCTTCCATGTCCTGGCTATTATAAACAGTGCTGCGATGAACATTGGGGTGCACGTGTCTCTTTCAGATCTGGTTTCCTCAGTGTGTATGCCCAGAAGTGGGATTGCTGGGTCATATGGCAGTTCTATTTCCAGTTTTTTAAGAAATCTCCACACTGTTTTCCATAGCGGCTGTACTAGTTTGCATTCCCACCAACAGTGTAAGAGGGTTCCCTTTTCTCCACACCCTCTCCAGCATTTATTGCTTGTAGACTTTTGGATAGCAGCCATCCTGACTGGCGTGTAATGGTACCTCATTGTGGTTTTGATTTGCATTTCTCTAATAATGAGTGATGTTGAGCATCTTTTCATGTGTTTGTTAGCCATCTGTATGTCTTCTTTGGAGAAATGTCTGTTTAGTTCTTTGGCCCATTTTTTGATTGGGTCATTTATTTTTCTGGAATTGAGCTGCAGGAGTTGCTTGTATATTTTTGAGATTAATCCTTTGTCTGTTTCTTCATTTGCTATTATTTTCTCCCAATCTGAGGGCTGTCTTTTCACCTTACTTATAGTTTCCTTTGTAGTGCAAAAGCTTTTAAGTTTCATTAGGTCCCATTTGTTTAGTTTTGCTTTTATTTCCAATATTCTGGGAGGTGGGTCATAGAGGATCTTGCTTTGATTTATGTCGGAGAGTGTTTTGCCTATGTTCTCCTCTAGGAGTTTTATAGTTTCTGGTCTTACATTTAGATCTTTAATCCATTTTGAGTTTATTTTTGTGTATGGTGTTAGAAAGTGTTCTAGTTTCATTCTTTTACAAGTGGCTGACCAGTTTTCCCAGCACCACTTGTTAAAGAGGTTGTCTTTTTTCCATTGTATATCCTTGCCTCCTTTGTCAAAGATAAGGTGTCCATAGGTTCGTGGATTTATCTCTGGGCTTTCTATTCTGTTCCATTGATCTATATTTCTGTCTTTGTGCCAGTACCATACTGTCTTGATGACTGTGGCTTTGTAGTAGAGTCTGAAGTCAGGCAAGTTGATTCCTCCAGTTCCATTCTTCTTTCTCAAGATTACTTTGGCTATTCGAGGTTTTTTGTATTTCCATACAAATTGTGAAATTCTTTGGTCTAGTTCTGTGAAAAATACCGTTGGTAGCTTGCATTGAATCTATAGACTGCTTTGGGTAGAATAGCCATTTTGACAATATTAATTCTTCCAATCCATGAACACGGTATGTTTCTCCATCTGTTTGTGTCCTCTTTGATTTCTTTCATCAGTGTTTTATAGTTTTCTATGTATAGGTCCTTTGTTTCTTTAGGTAGATATACTCCTAAGTATTTTATTCTTTTTGTTGCAATGGTGAATGGTATTGTTTCCTTAATTTCTCTGTCTGTTTTTTCATTGTTAGTATATAGGAATGCAAGGGATTTCTGTGTGTTAATTTTATATCCTGCAACTTTACTATATTCATTGATTAGCTCTAGTAATTTTCTGGTAGAGTCTTTAGGGTTTTCTATGTAGAGGATCATGTCATCTGCAAACAGTGAGAGTTTTACTTCTTCTTTTCCTATCTGGATTCCTTTTACTTCTTTTTCTGCTCTGATTGCTGCGGCCAGAACTTCCAACACTATGTTGAATAGTAGTGGTGAGAGTGGGCACCCTTGTCTTGTTCCTGATTTCAGGGGAAATGCCTTCAATTTTTCACCATTGAGGGTGATGCTTGCTGTGGGTTTGTCATATATAGCTTTTATTATGTTGAGGTATGTTCCTTCTATTCCTGCTTTTTGGAGAGTTTTAATCATAAATGAGTGTTGAATTTTGTCAAAGGCTTTCTCTGCATCTATTGAGATAATCATATGGTTTTTATCTTTCAATTTGTTAATGTGGTGTATTACATTGATTGATTTGCGGATATTAAAGAATCCTTGCATTCCTGGGATAAAGCCCACTTGGTCATGGTGTATGATTTTTTTAATATGTTGTCGGATTCTGTTTGCTAGAATTTTGTTAAGGATTTTTGCATCTATGTTCATCAGTGATATTGGCCTGTAGTTTTCTTTTTTTGTGGCATCTTTGTCTGGTTTTGGAATTAGGGTGATGGTGGCCTCATAGAATGAGTTTGGAAGCTTACCTTCTTCTGCAATTTTCTGGAAGAGTTTGAGTAAGATAGGTGTTAGCTCTTCTCTAAATTTTTGGTAGAATTCAGCTGTGAAGCCATCTGGTCCTGGGCTTTTGTTTGCTGGAAGATTTTTGATGACAGTTTCGATTTCCTTGCTTGTGATGGGTCTGTTAAGATCTTCTATTTCTTCCTGGTTCAGTTTTGGAAAGTTATACTTTTCTAAGAATTTGTCCATTTCATCCAAGTTGTCCATTTTATTGGCATAGAGCTGCTGGTAGTAGTCTCTTATGATCCTTTGTATTTCAGTGTTGTCTGTTGTGATCTCTCCATTTTCATTTCTAATTTTGTTAATTTGGTTTTTCTCTCTTTGTTTCTTAATGAGTCTGGCTAATGGTTTGTCAATTTTGTTTATTTTTTCAAAAAACCAGCTTTTAGCTTTGTTGATTTTTGCTATGGTCTCTTTAGTTTCTTTTGCATTTATTTCTGCCCTGATTTTTAAGATTTCTTTCCTTCTGCTAACTCTGGGGTTCTTCATTTCTTCCTTCTCTAATTGCTTTAGGTGTAGAGTTAGGTTATTTAATTGTTTTTTTTCCTGTTTCTTGATGTAAGCCTGTAATGCTGTGAACCTTCCCCTTAGCACTGCTTTTACAGTGTCCCATAGGTTTTGGGTTGTTGTGTTTTCATTTTCATTCATTTCTATACATATTTTGATTTCTTTTTTGATTTCTTCTATGATTTGTTGGTTATTCAGAAGCGTGTTATTTAGCCTCCATATGTTTGAAGTTTTAACAATTTTTTTCCTGTAATTGAGATCTAATCTTACTGCACTGTGGTCAGAAAAGATGACTGGAATGATTTCAATTTTTTTGAATTTTCCAAGACCAGATTTATGGCCCAGGATGTGATCTATTCTGGAGAAGGTTCCGTGTGCACTTGAGAAAAAGGTGAAGTTGATTGTTTTGGGGTGAAATGTCCTATAGATATCAATTAGGTCTAGCTGGTCCATTGTGTCATTTAAGGTTTGTGTTTCCTTGTTAATTTTCTGTTTAGTTGATCTATCCATAGTTGTGAGTGGGGTATTAAAGTCTCCCACTATTATTGTGTTACTATTAATTTCCTCTTTCATACTCGTTAGTGTTTGCCGTACATATTGCGGTGCTCCTATGTTGGGTGCATATATATTTATAATTGTTATATCTTCTTTTTTGATTGATCCTTTGATCATTATGTAGTGTCCTTCTTTGTCTCTTTTCACTTCCTTTATTTGAAAGTCTATTTTATCTGATATGAGTATTGCGACTCCTGCTTTCTTTTGGTCTCCGTTTGCATGAAATATTTTTTTCCAGCCCTTCACTTTTAGTCTGTATGTGTCTCTTGTTTTGAGGTGGGTCTCTTGTAGACAGCATATATAGGGGTCTTGTTTTTGTATCCATTCAACCAATCTTTGTCTTTTGGTTGGGGCATTCAACCCATTTACATTTAGGGTAATTATTGATAGGTGTGGTCCCGTTGCCATTTACTTTGTTGTTTTGGGTTCACGTTTGTACAACCTTTCTGCATTTCCTGTCTAGAGAAGATTCTTTAGCATTTGTTGAAGAGCTGGTTTGGTGGTGCTGAATTCTCTCAGCTTTTGCTTATCTGTAAAGCTTTTGAATTCTCCTTCATATCTGAATGAGATCCTTGCTGGATACAGTAATCTAGGTTGTAGGTTATTCTCTTTCATTACTTTCAGTACGTCCTGCCATTCCCTTCTGGCCTGGAGGGTTTCTATTGATAGATCAGCTGTTATCCTTATGGGAATCCCTTTGTGTGTTATTTGTTGTTTCTCCCTTGCTGCTTTTAATATTTGTTCTTTGTGTTTGATCTTTGTTAATTTGATTAATATGTGTCTTGGGAAAAACAGTGGTTAGATGCCACAAAGTAGGTGGCAATGCCTTAACCGTATGCGTGTTGTTAGGCCCGAGAGCCTCTTCCATCCTTGTCAAGGGGAGTGCTAACCTTCTCTCCTTTCATACAACACTATGGTGACCTTTAAAAGATCCCATGCATGCACTGCTACACTCAGTGCCCCCAGCCCAGCAGCAGGCCACTGCCAACCCATGCCTCCACCAGAGACTCCTGGACCTTGGGACTCTTTAAACATGTCTTTAATTACTCATGTTAAATGGTAGTATGGTCTGTCATGAATATTCATGTTGACCATTGGCTATGACTCCTGAACTAGTTGGAAACAGCACTAATGTCTCCAGAATGCCTGTAAACTACTGGGGAAACAAATACATAAAAAGTAGAAGCAAATTTAAGGGGAAAAACATACAAAAACAGCTCTCGTATCCAGGAAACATCCATTGCTTTACTGGGTTACCTTTTCATGCCTGCCTAGCATCACTTTTCTGGATTCAACCTTCATGGCGAACCAGAATTGTTTCTAAGGCAGCTCTGATTATGTCACTCTCCTGCTTAAACCTTTCTCTTCCACCTGTAAGATAAAGTATAAATTCCTCAGCCCTTCACTTTCCATCTTGATGTCAGATTCCATTATACCTTTCAGACTTCATCTCTCACCTCTACTTCCCTCTGCCACCCTCCCAGCCCCAGTCCCTACACCATATGTTTTAGCCACAATGAGCCACTTAGAATTCCCTGACCATGACACATGTCATCTTCTTTCCTCGTCCATTGTGCCCTATGACTTCTGTTTCAGTGATAAAAGGTCCTCATATCTCAAGGGGTAGTTTAAATATTACTACACCAAAAACGAAGCAGCCTGTCCCTCTTCTTACAATTTCTGTATAACTTTCTAAGACAGTACTTGTCAGAGGTGCTTTGATCACTTTCCCAGTTGATTGTGAACACCTCAGAATCAAAACTATTGATAGTTTTGTAGTTTATTATTCATATTTTGTTCCTAATACCTAACTCAGGACTGCAGATGTATGAATAGTGGTTAAAATAATTTTAGCGGGATGAAAATATAAAGGAGCTTGTCTTTGTTTTATTTTCTGTCTCCCTACCATCATTTGGCACTTCTCCCCAGGGATTCATTTTGCTAATCACAAGTGCCAGTTCCCCTTGCTCCAATACCACATCGCAGCAAAACCTTAGATACCAATGAAAGTAAGGTGACTCTCACTAATTCCTCCAGGGTAAATGAAGGATGTTCTGTGGAAGCTGCTAACGCAGAATTATAACCTGATAAAAAACAGCTGCCCTGCCTCACCTGCTGTCATCACTACCGTTCCAGAAACTGCCTGCAAACTCGGCTTTCTGACAACTAGAAGCTGTTCAGCATCCTCCCTGCTGATTTGCTTTCTGGCGGAGCTGAAAAGGCACCAGCTTGTAGTCAGAAGGCCTGAATTCTGGTCTTGGCTCTGCAGCTTGAAATGCATATGACTTTATATAGGACACTGAGAGCTGTGTCTCTGTTTCCTTGTGTTCAAAACAAGAAAAAGGATCCTTTCCCCACTCCTACTGACCTTGCTGGACTCTTATGAAGTTTAGAGAATGTAAAGAATTAGAAATCCTTTTATAAAATAGTAAACTCATCACTGGGATGGTGGTGGTGGTGGTGGTTTAGTCGCCAAGTCGTTCATGTTTGACCCTTACAACTCCATAGACTGTAGCCCACCAGTCTGCTCTGTCAATGGGATTTCCCAAGCAAGAATACTGGAGTGGGTTGCCATTTTCTTCTCCAGGGGATCTTCCCAACCCAGGGATCAAAGCCAAGTCTCTTTCATTGCAGGCAGTCTGGTGCATTGCAGGTAGGTTCTTTACTGCTGAGCCACTAAGGCTTCCCCATCAGGGGAATAGTGGGTAGTAATACAGTATTATTTACACTTTAGCCCTGGTGGTCCGGTTTTCCATGATGGTTTTCTTTAGGAAAATCAAATTAAGTACAATGTCTAACATATAGGAATTTCTACAAGAAGGTCAAACTGAATACAATGCCTGAGGAGATAGCCAACAATTTCTTTATCCATCCACCTGTTGATGGGTGTTTGGGTCATTTTCAGTTTGGGGCCATTACAAATAAAGCTTCTATGAACATTCATGTACAAATCTTTGTGTGTGCTTTCTTTTTTCTTGGGCGGAATTCCACTAGGAGTGGAATGACTGGATCATATATTAAGTGTAGGAACATTATTTTTTTAATGACTGTACAGAGGTCCTTTATTTAGCTGCTCATAATTTTTAAGCAATATTCCATTGTTGAAAATTTAGACCTTTCTGATTTTTCACTGTTGTAGCAAGTAATATATGATTTTTTGGTTGAGGAATGTGGCTATAGATATTCAACTTGAGAGAAAAAAAAAAAGGCACCCAAAATAATGAGTAAGAAGGCATTATGAAGGAAACCTGGAGATGAAGAGTATGCTGTTAGATAATTCTGGGTTTTTCAGTGATTGCAAAACAAGCATTTTGTGTTGTTTACTGGGAAGCAAAGTGGCATGAGACTTTAAATGAACCAAAATTTGAATTTAAAGTTTATTTCACTGTTTTGTTGTCAAGTTCATGGAACCATGATTTAATCATAATATTCCTTGTGAGGCAACTGCAATAAACTTAAGTGTGATCTTTTGTCTCTGGAAGTTATAATTAGCCATCTGGTATACTTTTAACATTTTGTTAAATTAAAAAACCTTAAAACATATAAATATAAATAAATAAATACAATGCCTGAGATGTATTCTGTGATCCAGGTAAAACACCAACCTCTACCACCATAACCTGGGACCTTTGCTAGGCAGTCCCCATTTGAAGTACATTAACCAGTTGTTACCAGAAGCACCATTTATATGTAAGACCACATGTGCAGACTCAGTTTAGCCACGGGAGACTAGTGACCAAAGAAATGCCACATCCTAAAAATACGTGTGCACCCATCAGAGAGGTGACTGACTAATCTGTGCAGGTATTTCTGATGATATTCCTTGAGTAATGAGGTGGTTCTATGTCATTAGACATAGAATAGGACATAAGGTCTTATTCTACTTAGAATAGGACTATAAATCTATTTTGATTAGAGTCATGAAAAGTCACATGGGATAAGTGATAAGGAAAGTTGCCGTAGAGAATTGCTAACATAATAGCCAATAGAATTCTCTGGGAAGAGTAGCTAATAGTGTGATCAGTGTGTACCAGGCACAATCCTCTGGGCTTGTCCTGCATTCTCTTAACCCACAATCCTTTGAGGCAGAGTTCCCTGACAGTCCTATTTTATAGTTGAAGAAAATGAAGTCATATATATACTCAGAGTGTAGTGCAAGGATTCAAACCCATTCTATAGCCTGGATGCTTAACTCTCAGTCAGGTCCTGGTCTGTGTGAGGTCTACCAACAGCTAGAATTTCCATGAAGATTATTGAGGGTTATTTGGGTAGAAGTGTCAGGTGTTCATTTACTCTGTATGGTTTTTCTGTACAGTCAACTTCAATAAATTGAGGTGAGAGGAAGCACCTGGATGCTTATTTTTTTAGATTGCTGTCCAATGGCTACTTGCCTATCCAAAAATTTCTCTACTTCTTGTTCAATAAAGAATCCCACTTTTATATGAACTGGCAATATGCCCATCTACAACTTATAATTATCAGACTCCTCTAATGCATGTATAACAATATTCTGAGCAGGGAGATGGTAATGGAAGCATTACTATGGAGTAATTTTGTGATTTTTCCATAAAAGGGAGTTAACACAGCTAGGAGGTGCACCCTTCTTTCATCCTGCTTCTTCCTTTCTGTTGCAGGATCTACAGACATGGCGAGCTCTCCAGTAGTTGTGTTGGACCATGAATGCCTTCAAGGTGAAAACCAAAGGCAGAGAGAAAGAAGGAGTCTGACTTTCTAATTATTCACGGCAATACTGAAGAGCCTATTCTACTTCCTTTTCTATTAGAAGACTAAACCCTGAGTGCTTCCTGTTATGTTGGTTTTCCTTTCATACAAAATCAGAAGTAATCCTAACTGTTAAAGATTACTTGGAAACTTTCTGAGTTTGTCTCTGTCCCATAACATAACACTCTAGATTAGCACTCCACTATGCAAAGAAATTTTATAATTAATTCCATTCCCTTTGCTTGGTTTTTAATAAAATTTGGGAAAAGTTGTTTTAGGTAGAAAAAAACTGAATTTGTTGATTAAAATGAAATCTGTAGGTTCACTTCTTTTCCTAGCTCTAATTAAAATAAATCAACCAAAAGATTTTGGATTTGAATCCAACAGAGAGGAACCATCTTTCCTCTTCAGTGCTCCAGAAGACAGGCACATGGTGGGAGGTTTGTCCTTCCTTAGACTGTACATCAAATACATTTTCTATACTATTGTGATAAATCTTCTAAATCACCCACATTGAGCCTGGTTGTGTGAATTGATTACTGCAGGCCAAAAAGTCCAGCCAGAATTTGTCAGGGTCTAGGATAAATCACAAAATTTATAAAACCCAAGGCATTTCAGCACATTGTGAAATGTATCCATTGAAAGTGCTCTGAGGGACCAACTTCCTGTGTCCAATGACCCCTGTGACCCCAGTAAAAATTGTGACAATTATATTTTCAAAAGTAAAGCTCCTAGAAATGGTCCTAAGGGCAAACATTGTTTCTTTCCACAAATTCCAATTCTGTTTTTAAGTTCTTAAATTATTCACCTTTTGTCTGTTACATTTCCACCCTTTGACTTGAATGCAAGAATCTTAGAGCCTAATGAATGTAGCAAGCCCTTCAACAAATAAAAGGCTTAGCAAGGTGAGTAGCCATAGTAAGAAAATAACCAAAAATTAACAGCTCCCATCATCACAAGAACCACCATCGTTATCACCTCCTCCACTGCCAGCTACTTAACTTCTCCTCTGTGCCCCTCTTCTGCTTGGTTTCTCCTGTGTTTTACCCGAATTTGTCTTAAATTGTTCCACAGTGTGGAGTAAAACTACTTTGCTCTATCTTATTTGATCATAACTCCCTCCTCCGCTCTTCTGATTCTCCAAAACAAGATGAAACCTTAATTGAAAGTTCCTGTGGTGGGTGTGTGCTAAGTTGCTTCTGTCATATCTGACTCTTTGCGACTCTATGGACTCTAGCCCACCAGGCGCTTCTGCTCATGGGATTCTCTGGGCAAGAATTCCAGAGTGGGTTGCCATGCCCTCTTCCAGGGGACTTTCCTGACCAAGGGATCAAACCTGTATCTCTTGCATTGTCTCCTGTATTGCAGACAGATTCTTTACTGCTGAGCCACTGGGAAATCCCAGAAGTTCCTGTTAAAAAAGTTGAAACATGATTTTGCTGTACTTAACTATCACTGAACCCCAACTCAGGTATTTGAATAATTATTTTCTGTTTTTGTAATGATTAAGTGTTGACTAACTTCACATTAAATTAATCATTAAAGCAAAGCTCATTAAAGTGCAGATATTAAAAGTTTTGTTTTGATTGCTTTTGAACAGTAGGAAAGATTAAATTTATTCATCTCAATATTCAAAAGAGAAGGTAGTATGAAAATACATATGAAGAAAGTCAAACGACCTTAATGTGCCAAAATAAATGCTTCTATTTTATAAGTATTGGCATTTTTTTTGAGGAGGTGAACAGGAAAGCATTCAGTTGTCAAGAAGAGAGGATGTTGCATTTTTCTAAACTTGAATGGTTTTCCACTGAGTAAGGTTTACTTCAGTGGAAACTTCAGTGGAAATGGAAGAATATTCTATTTGTTCTTGTGGCAGGGGTAAAGGAGATGAGGCTGTGGTCACATTTTAGGAACAAATCAGAGAGAACTGGAGAATCTGAAAAACAGACATGAAAAAATAGAGAACTGTACCAGGAGCAGGAGGTTAGAATAATGGTTAATATGCAAACCCCAGTAAGCATTTGCAGGACTTTTTGATGTTAATTGAGATTGTTCACAAGTTTTGTTTTTTTTTTTTTTTCTTTTTGGAAGGATGTAGGGAATAATAATAGCCACAACAAAAACTACAACAACTAACACTTAATGTTTAAAATGTGGGTATAATATTCTAAGTTCTTTTCAAATATAGCATCACAGCAACTCTATGAAGATGTATAATTAAGCCTCTTTCTTAGATGAATAAACTGTGCACCTACAAAAGTTGGGAGACAATCCTCCGCGAGTCTCTCATGTTTTTGTACAACTTGTGAGCAGAGGCACTGGCAGGTTTTTTCCAGACTATCTATTCAGGAATGTTTGTATAGCAAACTGACTGGGAAAATAGAGATAACATCTCCCTCGGGTGCAAAGGGCAAGTTTGTTAATTGCCCTGTGTAATAAAGATAAATCTTTCAGGACAAAGTTCAGGCAGGCTTACAGTCCACTATAAAAGATTCAGGTTCCCTACACTTGAGGTTCCTCTCTTGTGGACACAACCCATGGCATGTGTAGGCATCTCTTGCTCTCTTCCTATCGTCTTATCAGAATTGGGGCTGAGGGAACTGGCACAGATGCTGGCACTTCAGCCACTGCTGTTGCCATGAGTAATCAATTTCTTTGTCTCTGACTCAAAAGTCTCATATCTTCTTCCAGTATCCATGAAACTGTGACAGGGCTGACTTGTTGAATGGCAAGTGGGAAAACATCCCAAACTCCTTACAGTTGTGATAAGAGGTTGACAATTTATCCAAGGCAACTCTGCTAAAAAGTTGTAGAGCCAGGAACTGGACCAGCACAGGTAGTTCCACTTCCTAGCACATGCTCTCTCCCATCACATTCAGTTCAGTTCAGTTCAGTCACTCAGTTGTGTCCAACTCTTTGTGACCTTATGGACTGGAGCATGCCAGGCCTCCCTCTCCATCACCAACTTCTGGAGCCTACTCAAACTCATGTCCACTGTGTCAGTGATGCTATTCAACCATCTTATCCACTGTTGTCCCCTTTTCTTCCTGCCTTCAGTCTTTTACAGCATCAGGATCTTTTAATGAGTCAGTTCTTCCCATCAGGTGGTCAAAGTATTGGAGTTTCAGCTTCAGCATCAGTCCTTCCAGTGAATATGAAGGGCTGATTTCCTTTAGATTTGACTGGCTGGATCTCCTTACAGTCTAAGGGACTCTCAAGAGTCTTTTTCCAACAGCACAGTCAAAAGCATCAGTTCTCCAGCACTCAGTTTTCTTTATAGTTCAACTCTCACATCCATACAGGACTACTGGAAAAACCATGGCTTTGACTAGATGGACCTTTGTTGGTAAAGTAACATCTCTCCTTTTTAATATGCGGTTTAGGTTGGTCATAGTTTTTCATCCAAGGAGCAAACGTCTTTTAATTTAATGGTTTCAGTCACCTTCTGCAATCATTTTGGAGCCCCCCTCAAAACAAAGTCTCTCACTGTTTCCTTTATTTTCCCATCTATTTACCAAGAAGTGCCGGGACAGGAAGCCATGATCTTCGAATTTTAAATGTTGAGTTAAAAGCCAAATTTTTCACTCTCCTCTTTCACTTTCATCAAGAGGCTCTTTAGTCTTCTCTGCTTTCTGCCATAAGGGTGGTGTCATCTGTGTATCTGAGGTTATTGATATTTCTCCTGGCAATCTTGATTCCAGCTTGTGCTTCTTCCAGCCCAGTATTTCACATGATGTACTCTGCATATAAGTTAAATAAGCAGGGTGACAATATACAGCCTTGAGATATCCTTTTCCTATTTGGAACCAGTCTATTGTTCCATGTCCAGTTCTAACTGTTCCTTCCTGACCTGCATACAGGTTTCTCAAGAGGCAGGTCAGGTGGTCTGGTATTCCCATCTCTTGAAGAATTTTCTCCAGTTTGTTGTGGTCCACACAGTCGAAGGCTTTGGCATAGTCAATAAAGCAGAAATAGATGTTTTTCTGGAACTCTGTTGCTTTTTTGATGATCCAACGGATGTTGGCAATGTGATCTCTGGTTCCTCTGCCTTTGCTAAATCCAGCTTGAACACCTGGAAGTTCACGGTTCACGTACTGTTGAAGCCTGACTTGGAGAATTTTGAGCATTACTTTCCTAGTGTGTGAGATGAGTGCAATTGTGCAGTAGTTTCAACATCCTTTGGCATTGCCTTTCTTTGGGATTGGAATGAAAACTGACATTTTCCCGTCCCATGGCCACTGCTGAGTTTTCCAAATTTGCTGGCATATTGAATGCAGCACTTTCACAGCACCATCTTTTAGGATTTGAAACAGCTCAACTGGAATTCCATCACCTCCACTAGGTTTGTTCATAGTGATGCTTCCTAAGGCCCACTTGACTTCACATTCCAGGATATCTGGCTCTAGGAGAGTGATCACACCATTGTGGTTATGTTGAGTCATGAAGATCTTTTTTGTATAGTTCTGTGTATTCTTGCCACCTCTTCTTAATATCTTCTGCTTCTGTTAGGTCCATCATTTTTGTCCTTTATTGTGCTCATCTTTGGATGAAATGTTCCTTTGGTACCTTCTGAGCACCAGGATCCAGGAGAAAGGAGCAGTGACCCCAGAAGAAACTGACCCAGAAATGCCCATGAGTGTCTAGGAGTCTCCAGCAGAGGTGTGGGTCGGCGGTGGCCTGCTGCAGGATTGAGTGCACTGAGGTCAGCAGTCCATGCATCGGACCTTTTGAAGGAGGTCGCCATTATCTTCATTACCTCCACCATAGTTTGGCCTCAGGTCAGGCAACAGGGAGGGAACACAGCCCAGCCCATTAACAGAAAATTGGATTAAAGATTTACTGAACATGGCCCTGTGCATCAGAACAAGACTCAGTTTCCCCCTCAGTCAGTCTCTACCATCAGAAATCTTCCATAAGCCTCTTATCCTTATCCATCAGTGGGCAGACAGAATGAAAACCAGTCACAGAAAACTAACCAAACTGATCACATGGACCACAGCCTTGTCTAGCCCATCACATTAAAAGACTCTAAGTGACATAATAATGTAACTGAAAAATACCTTGATCTAGTACATTGAATTATTTTATATTTTGTATTTACTGTGATCTACAGAATGTACTTTACTTTTACTTATTTAATTTGTTTTTCTCCTAATGACAAAAAAAAAAAAAGACTCCAAGTGGTCAGAAGACATGAAGATAATATTCAAATATGTGTTATATTATATAAAAGTTAATAAAATATGTATGTATCCTTAATAAATCAGTCCAGCTATATTTGATATAAGCTGACTCCACTCAATTTTAGAGTGAAAAAAAAAATGTATCCAAAATCATTGGCATAATTTGATATCAGACAGAAATGCTCTCCATCCTGTCCTAATGGTTATAAACCTCCCATTCTCTCCTTTCATAATTATGCAAAGATGTGATTTTAAATTCTGTATTGTGCATGCGGCCCCTCCAATTCCCTCAGTAAAAGCTAATGCTACATTTCTCTAAAATCAGGAATGTCAGGAAGCATTTAACAGGAGGCTTCCTGTGTGCTGTTTTGGATCTGTCATGAATCCTCTGTTCCTTGTTAATTCCTGAGTATTCAGGAATTAAGAGGAGAGGCAAGCCTCTCCCGGGGCTGAGGAATCCATGCATTTCCTTCATTAGTTTTTCAATACGGTAATAAGGACCCTCTTCCTTCTTATGAACCATACCGTAAAAGTGATTGTTTACAACTCTCTCTCTTTAATATGGATCGCCTTATGTTTGTAAGTCTGGAATTTTCATCTTTATCTTTGCTGAGCATAACTACCTTGTAAGACAATATATATGCCCACACCATGTTGATTAAAACACCTTTGCTCCGTCAGACCTTGGGTCCCTGTGTCTTTCTTCCTTTCTTTCTCTTCCTCTCTTTCTCTGTATCTACTTGTGGTTGATTTTCTGGAGCACAAAGGCTGGCTGTGTAACCCAGGAAATATTAGCCTCTTTCCTTCTTTCATTTTCTTATCATCGACTCCGAACCACCAGGTTCCAGGACATTAAAGGACCCCAACACAGGAACATTTTGCATCTCTCTGTACATCAACACAGCAGAGTGATTAAAAACATGACTGTGGAGCTGGACTGCCTAGGATCTAATCTTGACCCTGCCACTTCTAAACAATATAACCTTGGGCAATTATTTTAAGCTCGTTGGGACTTAGTTTCCTCACCTCTAAAATGGGAATAATATTTTTGACAGCATCTCTAGGTTCAAGCTACCACACGATTGCACTCATCTCACATGCTAGTAAAGTAATGCTCAAAATTCTCCAAGCCAGGCTTCAGCAATGCGTGAACCGAGAACTTCCAGATGTTCAAGCTGGTTTTAGAAAAGGCAAAGGAACCAGAGATCAAATTGCCAATATCCACTGGCTCATCGAAAAAGCTAGAGTTCCAGAAAAACATCTACTTCTCCTTTATTGACTATGCCAAAGCCTTCAACTGTGTGGATCACAATAAACTGTGGAAAATTCTTCAAGAGATGGGAATACCAGACCACCTGACCTCCCTCTTGAGAAACCTGTATGCAGGTCAGGAAGCAACAGTTAGATCTGGACATGGAACAACAGACTGGTTCCCAATAGGAAAAGGATTTCATCAAGACTGTATATTGTCACCCTGCTTATTTAACTTATATACAGAGTACATCATGAGAAATGCTGGGCTGTAAGAAGCACAAGCTGGAATCAAGATTGCCAGGAGAAATATCAATAACCTCAGATATGCAGATGACACCACCCTTATGGCAGAAAGTGAAGAGGAACTAAAAAGCTTCTTGATGAAAGTGAAAGAGGAGAGTGAAAAAGTTGGCTTAAAGCTTAACATTCAGAAAACTAAGATCATGGCATCTGGTCCCATTACCTCATGGGAAATAGATGGATAAACAGTGTCAGACTTTATTTTTTTGGGCTCCAAAATCACTGCGGATGGTGATTGCAGCCATGAAATTAAAAGACGCTTACTCCTTGGAAGGAAAGTTATGACCAACCTAGATAGCATATTAAAAAGCAGAGACATTACTTTGCCAACAAAGGTCCGTCTGGTCAAGGCTATGGTTTTCCCAGTGGTCATGTATGGATGTGAAAGTTGGACTGTGAAGAAAGCTGAGCACTGAAAAATTGATGCTTTTGAACTATGGTGTTGGAGAAGACTCTTGAGAGTCCCTTGGACTGCAAGGAGATCCAGCCAGTCCATCCGAAAGGAGATCAGTCCTGGGTGTTCATTGGAAGGACTGATGCTGAAGCTGAAACTCCAATACTTTGGCCGCTTCATGCAAAAAGTTGACTCATTGGAAAAGACCTTGATGCTGGGAGGGATTGGGGGCAGGAGGAGAAGGGGACAACAGAGGATTACATGGCTGGATGGCATCACTGACTCAATGGGCATGAGTTTGAGTAAACTCCGGGAGGTTGTGATGGACAGGGAGGCCTGGCGTGCTGCGATTCATGGGGTCGCAAAGAGTCAGACACAACTGAGCGACTGGACTGAACTGAACTGAACTGAACTAGGTACAGTTGTGATAAAGGAAATGAATCTATGCTACTACATCCCTATAGCTTAAGAAAAAACCCACACATTTTCTATGAAGATGCTTTGACTTCTTTTTATTGGCTTTGCAACCTACAACATGAAAGCCTTGTGCTACAAGATTTAATGAGTTTATACATTTAAAGCACTCTGAATACTACCTGATACATCATTAAGTTCTCAATAAATATCCACTGTCATTATCCATTTCTTGTTGTCGTTTAGTCACTCAGTTGAGTTCGAATCTTTGTGATCCCATAGACTGTAGCCCACCAGGTTTCTCTATCCATGGGATTTCCCAGGCAAGAATACTGGAGTGAGTTGCCATTTCCTTCTCTTGGTGATCTTCCCAACCTAGGGATTGAACCCACGTCTCCTGTGTTAGCAGGTGGATTCTTTACTGCTAAGCAACCAGGGAGGCCCTCACCCATCTGTTATATCTCTTTTACATTCTTTCTGACTTAATGGCTACATAAGTGTGTTACCTAGGAGTCTCAGGCTTCTGCAATTGGTAAGCGTAGTTCCATCTATTCTACCACCTATCTATTCTGGATGTGATCTATTGATCAGATCAATGACTCTGATCCTCTGCTTGATTATTTTGGAAATGCAACAGTAAATCACAGTTTCTTCTCAATTATCCTCAAGGTTATTGTCATGTTTCCTTAATCAAGTTCTGATTAGAAATCATCCCCTCAGTCAGCCTGAGCCCCACAGTTCCTCAGAGGTGTTACTTAGGTTTGAAACTCTGCCCCCACCCATACCACTGCCATCACAGGAGACCCAGCGAAGCTGGGAAGCTGCCACATCCCCATTGTTGATGGATAGGGAACAATTTCACCTAAGAGATCCCTACCATCACCCTTATAAAGTGGAAAGGACAGCACACCTCCTGTATGATATGTGGGTGAAAAAGAGCCCCTTAGCAAGATGGCTCCCACACTGCGAGTACTTCAGACTTCAGGGAAGGAAAAACTGTCGTGCATACGTGTGTGTGCTGTGTAAGGCCAGCAAATTGGCCCAAGATGAGTTTCCTCACCACCACACTGTCTCCAGGACTGATAGTCTTCTCTGGCTCCATTCCTGAGTCTGGTTCCCGCTGACACACTCATTTTCCTTTATGATACATTTTTTTTTTCCCCAGGGGTGCATTTTGTCTCATTCCATATATAAGTCTGAATGGAAATGATAGGTGGAGTTCAAGGTTTTTTCCAAAGAGGCTACCAGCCTCTCTGTAAATCAGTGTATATGTGGATATAGAAAGATATTTTGGAATGACCGAAATTAAAAAGATTTACTATACGAAGTATTGTCAAGGACATGGAGCAATTAGAACTCTCAAACATTGCTGGCAAGAATGCAAAATGGTGCAATCATTACAGAAGACTGTTTGGCAGCTTCTTCAAAAGTTAAGCATTCACAGATCATGTGACACTGCTGTTTCACTCCGTGCTACTTACTCAAGGTAAATGAAAACATATGTCTGCATAAATAAAGACTTGCACATGAATGTTCATAGCTTTATTTGTAACAGTCAGAAATTGGAAGCAACCCAAACTTCCAATGACAGATAAATGGATAAATAAATTGTGATATATACATATATATATTCACTGAATAAAATATTACACATTCATATAATATTTATTTATATTATAAATATATTTATAGATAATATTTATACAATCTCTATATATTATATAAGTATTTGTACTATATATTTATTTTTACATATTTATACATTTACTCAGGTTCAATCCCTGGGTTGGGAAGATCCCATGGAGGAAGCCATGGCAACCCACTCCAGTATTCTTGCCTGGAGAATCCCATGAACAAAGGAGCTTGGCAGGATCAGTCCATAGCGTCGCAAAGAGTAGGACATGACTGAAATGACTTAGCACACACACATGCACACATTTACTATATTATATATATATATTTATATATATTCAGTGGACTATTACTTAGCAATAAAAAGAAGCAAACTGTTAATACACACAACAGTGTAGATTGATCTCAAGATAATTATGCTGTGACAAAAGCTAAACAAAAGAGAGTTTGATGATCCCATTTACATAAATTATAGAGACTGCACCTAAATTATAATGACATAGAGCACTCCTTGTTTTCTTGGGGGCTGAGTTATAACATCAAGAACGAGTGAGAAGAGGGGATTACGAAGGGCACTAGCAAACTACAGTGTTGTGGATGTGTTATCATTTTGACTTGACTTTCATGGATGTTTACATTTGTGAAAACAAATTGTTCCCTTTAAATATATGAGGTTTATTGTATGTCAATCATACCTCAATAAAAGCTACTTTTAAAAATGGATATATAGGGAAATTGTGTTAGATAACCTTTTCCTCCAGAAACATCTTGCCTCTCTCCACTCCTACAGAATCAAAATACTCTGCTGAAAATCCATTTCTTAGAGTTTCTCAGGTGATCAGAAATTAGCTCATTCAGGGCAGACTTGGACTTACTCACCTAAGGGTTCTTCATGAACAACCTTAGTGCAGTATCTTGCCTATATCACAGGCACTAAATATTTATATATGAAATGAGTAAAGAATGAATTAACTAATTAATTGAATAATTGATTATCAACTTTAACCATCTTTACATAACTATTGTTTATATTCAGGGCTACAATTGATAACTTTCATCTGTCTAGGATAAATGCCTTTTTTGGACAAGCCAATATTTCTCACTCCAGACTCTCAGGCAGCAAATCTTTGTTTGAGGAAGATCTATGAGTACAAAGGAAGCAATTCATAAAAGAACCCAAGGAGCACTACTTTTTCTCCTCAAATAGAACATTGAACTTGCCTCTTCAGTGTCTTTTCAGCAGAGTTAAAATTTAGAATTATAGTTGAAGACCTACTGGATTCAGCTGACAAAGTGTCTATCAACATTCAAGAACCTCACTGTAAATAGAAAAATACTTACAAATAAGAGGAAAGCTCTGAACCAATCCTGAGCCTGACATTTCTCTAGCTGTTTGAAACTGGTTAAATCACTTCATCATTCTTGGGCTTAGTTTCTCAGTACTCAAAGCAAGGGGATGAAGCAAAAATTGGTCATGAAATTTTCCTGTCTCAACATTCTGTGATCTTGTGATTTTCAAGAAGGATCTAATTAGGTTGGACCAGGTTTAAATGAACTGTTTTGGGAAGGGAACAAAATGAGGTAGGCAGTTAAGGGATTAGGTAGAAAAGGAGAGGGTTAAATCTGCAAAGAATATTCACAAAATTATTGCACATGGTTGGAAATATTAAGAGCCAGTTCTTTGCCACTGAACTTTCTACTTGGAGTATACCTCTTATATCATATCATATTATAATTCCTCTTCTAGGAAAAACATAATAGCTTTAGTTTTGTGTCCCTTGTGGATAAACTGTGTAATGAAAAAACGGTGTTTTGTTCTAAAGGAAGCATGAGCCAAGCTATTCAGTTGGCAACTTTTCCGTGCCTGTTTCATATCCAGGGACAACAGGCAAAGATTTGGCATAATCTATGTTCAATCACTGTCAGAGACTGGAATTGCATTTTCTGCCCCTGCTTCTGCTTGGCAAGAGTCCTTTTTGTGCTGATGCCTAATGGGATGCAGTCTCCAGAAGAGTGATTGATCGCCAGGTGCAGGCATGATTAAGCCAGTGCAACTGTGGGCCACCCCATCCCCACAGTGGAGGAAGAAAAGCATGCATTTTCTATGAGAACACTGTCTCTTTCTTTGGCTCTGCAGCTCATGACAGAAATACCCTAGAGTTAAAAAGAAGTAATAATAACCTATGCATACACTGAGCAAGCTGGGCTCCTTCATGGAAACAGAAAATGGGTAAAACAAGCTACTATTAGGACTTAGGGGCAATTTTTAATTGTATGATGAAAGCATAATGCTTGTTTTATTTATTTATTTATTTATTTTTTTTAATAATGCTTGTTTTAAAAGACTGATGTAGTAGTGGTATCTTCACTATGCTGTGCTTATTTAGCCAAATAAATGTGATGTGCGTATAACACAGTCATATCTCAACCATTTGCTCTGCCTTAAAACCTCTCTCTGTCTGGGGGAAAACATTAAATAAAAAACAAATCCATCTCTGAAAGTTTTGAAAAACATTCAGGGTTTGCTAAAGATTTGAAGAAGAGAAAAAGGAGAATTGAATCTGTAAATACAGAGCATAAGTTCCTAAAATCTTCTTTATCCATCTGTTCCCCAAAGCTTCACTTGCCTTCCTCCCAAAATGAGACAGTCCAGAGTCCCATCTTACCATCTCTAAGGCCAGAATCTCTTGGAGATTTGTGTTTCTTTCTTTCTCCTCTGCTTATGGCATCTTGAGTTTGGGAATATAGACAAGAAGTTTCTGCCACTGGACGTTTAGCCCACCATCCAAGGGCAGTCCTGGTCAGAGCAACCAAATGAAAGTTTCTTTTCTGGATAAGGAAGTAAGGCCAACTAGGAGGCACTGGTTCATGGCAAGGAAGGGATACTGAGGGATGGGTCTTATGAAGAACACTTATTCTGTAGAGGAGAAAATTCTTAATAAACCTTGGATCTTGCTTCTTGGATGAACTCCCCAGTCTATAGTTTTCTATGGTCCCTTACCTCTATCTTCTGGGAAGATGGAGGCTCAAAGATTTTTGCAGTTGAGAATTTTTAAGGCCAAGCTTACCTTATAGTTTTTGTATTGTTTTGTTCTTAGCAATGTGTTTCCTCCAAAAGGGCTTCCCTTGTGGCTCAGCTGGTGAAGAATCCACCTGCAATGTGGGAGACCTGGGTTGTATCCCTGGGTTGGGAAGATCCCCTGGAGAAGGGAACGGCTACCCACTCCAGTATTCTGGCCTGGAAAATTCCATGAACTGTATAGTCCATGGGTCACAAAGAGTTGGTCACAACTGAGCAACTTTCACTTTCACTTCCTTCAAAAGCACTAGGCTTCTGATCTGGGTGTTGCCTGTTAATTTCATCAATGACCAATGACCATATCCAAAGTTCCTTCCTGGACTTTGTGCTCCAGCTGGCTGTATATCTTTATTTTTTCACCTATGCTGAATTCTCTCAAACTAATAGCTTTCTTCATCTGATCTGTGCTATAGGACTGCGTTTCTTCATTCAATTGGTAAGTTTTTACAGACCTTCTCAAAGGCTCAAAGCCTTTATGTTTCTTTCAGTTCAGAATCCAGAAGCAGTGAACTTTTCAGACCTAAATTTCTACATCTCTATCAACTTTTATTTCTACTTTCAAACCAGCCAATTCTTGTACAGGTTCACTTCTTCTTTATAATACCTCTCTAAATGCACTAAAACACACAATGGACATGAAAACATTCTTGCTTTTTCTAACCTATTCCCCTAGAACTGAAAATGTAGAAGACACTTGTTCTGGCTTCCAGGTCAATGAAGATGAAGATATTACCTGTCATTTTGCCACTGTATAACATGATGTATCTGTTTCCTCCCCAGCAGATGCTTGATCACTAAGTCAAATCTAAATATTTTAGGGTTTTGTTACGGCAAAGTCCCACTTATGGGATCAGTTTCTGATTGGTGTTGGAGAAATAATCCAATAATCCAATCCTGCCAACCATAATTCAATCCTTCTATGTAGGAGAGAGAGAACACAATCTATTATTGCATGAACATTAAAATATTTATATGTACAAAAGGTAGAAAAGTGACTACAAAGTATGAGCAGAGTTTCAGTCAAATTTATACAGCAAAATGGTGGGAAAAAGCAATTAAAGCTTTTTTATCTTCTTGAAAGACAAAAGGGCTGAATCTTGTGACAGTCTCAGTTCATCTCATGAGAGGCCCCTAAGCTAAGGTTATGTGGCTCATAGCCTTGGAGATATCTCTATATTATAAAAACTGTAGCCTGGGCTTAATTCCCGTGGAGATTTATCTTTATTCCAAAGGTTAGAGCAAAACCTCAGATTCAGTGCATCTCAAAAAAAAAATACTAAGAGGAGAAAGGGGGAAATGGTCTCTTTGCCCTTTGTACATAGAGAAAATAATGTTCATTTATCCTTACAGTAGGGTCATGATATTGAATTGATGTAGCAAAAACAATGGCTCGAAAAATCTGGTTTTTGTTCACATTAATAGTCCAAGGTAGATGTTCCTGGTCTGCAGTTCAGCCCTCCTCCGTAAATTCATTCAGGGACCCATGCCGGCAATGCATCTGCTGTCTTTAGCTTGTGATTTATAAGATCGGCCTGGGGGTTGCCATCCCGGTTAGCCATAAAGGGGAAAGAGCATGGAGGTGGCACTTCTGTTTCTTAAAAGCCTTAGCTTAGAAACCATACCCATCACTTGTGCTCATATTCCACTGACTGAGTCATATGACCACCCCTACAAGTAAGAGTCTGGAAAATGTGGTTAAACTCTGTCCACAAACATTAATTGCCAGAGAAAATTAATTTGGTAAACAGCTAGCCACCTCTATTACAAGAGATTAGACCAAGAAATATGAAAGGCAGATTATAGGAACCTATAGATAAATTGGAAAAAGGCAGTGCCTTTTAAAAGTGCTCACTTTTTAGGTCACCACAGAGGACTGAGGTGAGCTGCCTTAAGGGGGTGGGGAGAGGGAGGTCCAAGAGGGAGGGGATACGTGTATACACATAGCTGACTCACTTCATCCTACAGCAGAAACTAGCACAATATCGTAAAGCGATTATACTCCAATTTTGAAAAGAACAGTGGTCACTTTTTCATTGCTTGTATAGCCTCCCCATCCACCTGGTTCATTCTACCTCAGGTTATGACCTGGCAACACCACAGGTAGGACTACTGCAACTGTCTTTGCTGTGCTGAGGTCCTCTGGATCATTTAGAAATCCGTCTCAGTCTGGATGAACTCAGTGCTGACAGTCACCCACAATTGCCCTTGCCCCAACCTGTTCTAAATAGGTCTATTCTAAATGAGTCTGAGCTCTGAGTTTCCAAAAGCTTAGATTTTCCTGGCCAAGCCTCTCTCCACTTAAATCACAAGCCTCAGCCTATGGTCAGTTCAGTTTAGTTCAGTCGCTCAGTTGTGTCCGACTCTTTGTGACCCCATGAACCACATCACACCAGGCCTCCTTGTCCATCACCAACTCCTAGAGTCCACCCAAACCCATGTCCGTTGTGTCGGTGATGCCATCCAACCATCTCATCCTCTGTTGTCCCCTTCTCCTCCTGCCCGCAATCTTTCCCAACATCAGGGTCTTTTCAAATGAGTCAGTTCTTTGCATGATGTGGCCAAAGTATTGGAGCCTTAGCTTCAGCATCAGTCCTTCCAGTGAACACCCAGGACTGATCTCCTTTAGGATGAACTGGTTGGATCTCCTCGCAGTCCAAGGGACTCTCAAGAGTCTTCTCCAACACCACAGTTTAAAAGCATCAATCCTTCTGCACTCAGCTTTCTTTATAGTTCAACTCTCACATCCATACATGACTACTGGAAAAACCATAGCCTTGACTAGACAGACCTTTGTTGACAAAGTAATGTCTCTGCTTTTCAATATTCTGTCTAGGTTGGTCATAACTTTCCTTCTAAGGAGTAAGCGTCTTTTAATTTCATGGCTGCAATCACCATCCACAGTGATTTTGGAGCCCAGAAAAATAAAGTCAGCCACTGTTTCCACTGTTTCCCCATCTATTTCAGAATTTTCCACAAAGCCTATGGTCAGATATGTTATATTTTTGCTAGCCTTTTAGTAAGCTTGAGGATTCCCACTGCTTCTCTCCAGGCACTTATTCAATGCTAAAAGTAAGAGTATTGAGAGCAGGGGCCTTGCTGGTCTCCACGGATCATAGAAGCTTCTCAGTAACAGCTACTGAAGCATTTTTATTTGGAGATATGAATGACCCCCAATCTATTCCATCAGTTTCCCATAGCTTTCCTCTTTCTTACTTATAATAACCATACCTTTTTATTTTCCAAATTTTGACGTTTTTACACAAGTGGCCTTGATGACACTGAAGGGACTACTGTCCCAGGCCTAGCCAGTTTCTAGAGGTAGTAACCACTCTCCTGGGAGGGTCCTTTGTGAATGCAAACCAACCAATCCAGAGCCTACATCCCCAACCACTTCCTTTACACTCACACTCCTGGCTGCTATCCATCTGCCCTAATCACCCCACATCCAGTGAATTATCACTCAGGGTTCTGCTGAGCCAGAAACAATGGTGTGTGTGTGTGTGTGTGTGTGTGTGTTGTGGAGAAAGAGAGGGAGAGAGTTTATTTTAAGGAATTGACTCTTGTGGTCATAGAGATATGGTAAATCCAAAATCTGCAGGCAGGTTGGTAGGCTGGAAACTCGGGGAAGAGTTGCAGTGTGAGTACAAAGGCAGACTTCTGGCAGAAATACTTCTTGCTCAAGGGAGATCAGTCTTTGTTCTAGTCAGGCCTTCAGTTGATTTGATAAGGCCCACCCACATTATGGACAGCAATCTGCTTTACTCAAAATCCATAGATGTAAATGTTAATTTCATCTAAAAAGACAAAACAAAACAAAAACACTGTCACAGAAACATCAGAATAATGTTTGACTGAATATCTAGGTACCATGGCTCAGCCAAGTCAAACCTAAAACTATCAGAGCCAAATAGCAGATAACTGGTGACAGCCCCTAAATCTTGGAGCCTGCTGAAATTATTCAAACTAGCCAGTTTTAAGCCTGTTTACCCTGATTCACCCTTTGTTGTTGTTGTTGTTTTAGAAAAAGTCATATCTGAGTCTTTTGTGATTCCATGAACTGTAGCCCACCAGACTTCTCTGTCCATGGGATATCCCAGGCAAGAATACTAGAGTTGGTTGTCATTTCTTTCCCCAGGGAGTCTTCCTGACCCAGGAGATCAAACCCATGTCTCCTGCTGGGTAGGTGGATTCTTTACCCCTGAGCCCCAGGGAAGCCCCCTGATCCACCCATTCCATCCTACAGAAAACACAACAAACCCTCTTACTTCTCTCCATCTGACTCCTAATTGACCCTGGTGCTACTCTATGTGGCCCAGGTCATTATAGGGAATCTGTGAATACAACAAACTTCCTCCGTGACAATCACTTGCATGTCTATGTGTCTCAGCATATATGATTAAAACAAATTTAGGAACCCTTAAAACATCACTAAATAGGGTACCCCTAGTCTTTTTCTTTGGTAGAAGTTTTATTCCAAGTTTATGTTTCTAATAATCAATGGTTTGGCAGGGCAAATATTCATTGCTACACTTGAACTGGCCATTCACTCACCAGCTCTGCTAAGAAGACACATCAAATCTAATTAGATAGCAATATCTGTTTTCAATAAGTACCCTGAAATGTTGTCCACTTTTTTTTTTTCAAGCTAATGCCTCTAATTTCAAACCTAGATACTGATTCTTGTTCTCATGTGGTAATATATTTAGATTTTTCTCTATCATATTGAACTCAGCCTTCTGACTGAAAATTGTGCCTTTTTCCATCCTCTCAGGAGAGAAGCTCGCTCAGTCCAAACCCAAAGAGACTCTGCACCTGTGGTCAACCTTGGAAACTGCTCTGGGGACTAGGTACTTGGATCACTCTTATTAAATAACCTCTACTTTTCTCCTTTCTCTCTTATATTCTGGCCATTCATCCATCCTTCCATCTACTAATTCACTAACCCATTCAAAATTATTAAGAATTACTATATGACAGAGGCTAGGCTAGACTATGAGACTAAAACAGGGTCTACGTCATCAAATCTACCATATAGTGGTAGGGAACAACTTTTAGAAAAAGAAAAATAGCATAGAATGTGGTGCATGCTATAATAAGAAGTATGAACAGCTCACGGTGGGAGCCTGCTAGTGAATAGCTGCCTTCCTGCCTACCTCCTTCATTTCTCTGATTCCTCTCTGATCTTCTGCGTTATCCTCCACCAGTTCAGTTGTCAACACCTAAGCCTGCTATTTGCACCACTACTGACGTGCCTTCTTCTATTCACCCATCTTTTCTCTCTCTTTTCCTTGCCTATGAAATGAGATTCCACAAGAGATATATTAAAATATGATAGTCATTCCATGGGCAGGGCTTTAAAGAAGATTTTGAGTGGCTGAGTCTTAGTGTGGAAAATTTGTATCAGGATAATGAGTTGTCTGTATACAGATATACTTTATTGTAGAAGACCAGATGAAATGAAGTGTCTGCTATAATTGCTTCCTTTGGGAGATTCTATGAGAGATAGGACAAAGTGATATTACTAATCTATTGGCCCAGCCCCATGAATTTTTGTAACAAAAAGAGATACTGTTACAGTCCCACATGTATCCAAGAAAGACCTAGACCAAAGTGCTGGAAACTATAGTTAGTTAGTGTTAGTCGCTCAGTCATATCCAATTCTCTGTGACCCCATGGACTATAGCCCACCAGGCTCCTCTGTCCATGGAATTTCCCTGGCAAGAATACTGGAGTGGGTTGCCATTTCCTTTTAAAAGCAAATACATTTGCCTACATCATCAGAGCCTTATGTCAATAATATGAATGATCAGGCACAGGTCAAAGCCTGCCAATTTGGGATGCCCCAGTGTTTGGTGGCTGCATGACCCACCCTCACAGAGATGGAGGCAGGCTGTCCAAGAGTGCTAGTCAGAAATTCTTTCATTTATTAACTCACTTATTTATTCAGCAGTTATTCACGAAGTGCCTGCCATGTGCCAGGTACTCTACTAAGCTGAAGATACAACCATGAACCTTAAGGATACAATCTGAATTCTCTTGGAGCTTACATTCTAGTAGCTACTAGGAATAGTTGGAAGCAGGCAAAGCTAGAGGGTAGAAGGATGTGACTGTAGTATTTCTAACATTGAACTTTGGCAAGTCAGGTACTAAGTGCTTTACTTGCCTTCATTCATTCAATATACTTCTCATCATCTTATGATTAAGTTTATTATCCTCATCTCTTTTATTTGTTTTAAATTTATCATCTTCATCTTACAGAGGAGGAAACAGAAGTTCAGAGGACTTCAGTAACTCACCCCAGTTCATATCATTAGTAAGTAGCTGTCTTTGTATAGCCTGCGCTTAGCCACTATGCCCTGTGGGATTCCAAAATGAGAAAGCGGAATCAATGGCCCAGTGAGGGGCCATCTTCCTTGCATTAGACCTCAAATCTCTTCTCTGCCCCTCTCCCAATTCATGGACTTGCCTTGCCCCTCAGGGCTAACCTTCCTGCATTTCTACTTGTGAGTAGTCTCCAGTCTGCACCACCCTTAGCTAAGGTGCTCCAGCTCTCTGGGGAAATGCACTGCCTCAGAGAGTGCCGCGTCAGAGCCTGCCTCTCTGCGGGTTCACCTGTCCTTAGTCAGGACAGCACAGAGCATCCCATGGTATCTGTATACATGCTCCTAGAGATAGATACACTATCAGATGCATCTGAGGCTCCAGGGAAAACAAAGGCGAAATCTTTGATTTTTCCCCTTTTATAATCTAAACCAATAATGCAATTGAAGGTAATATACAGTTGTATCAGGAAATCCTTTTTCACTTTGTGCTGAGCTTGGCTAATAGAGAAGTAACATAGCGACTGATTTTTTTTTCCTCTGCCTTTGTTAGCAACTAAAACCAGAATGACTTATTTTTTTCCTCCTGACTTCATTTAGGGATTTAAAAACCTTTTGTTCTAGTTCTCTGCAAAATCCCATTGTATTTTTGTGGGAAAAGCCTCTCTCATGCTTCATAATCTTCTGCTATTGGTAGGAAGGAACATGGAATAACGTTCCAGGAGAAAAGCCATCACCTCTGTCACTTGACAAGAACTGAAATGAGAGGTTTTGACAGATAACAAATTGATAGTGATTGGGGGGAATTATTTAAGTCATGAAGGTCAAATATGAAGGGTAAGAATTTTTCAGTTTACAGGCATAAAGCTAAAATGAACCCACACGTTGCTTGACAGCCATATTTTCCAGTGTTTTCCAGAACACATCTCTTGTACTCCAGGCAGAAGGAATGCTATCTAGAAGTGACATTTGTCGACTAAAAATTATGTACAACATGAGAGTTGTGAGTTAAGTTTTATTTGGGGTAAAATGAGGACTGCAGCCTGGGAGGCAGCATCTCAGATAGCTCTGAGAGACTGCTCCAAAGCAGCAGTGGGGGATAGTCAATATATAAGGTTTTGGTGAAGGGGGAGTTCAATACCATGAAGCACTCAATTTACAAAAGGTTTTTTGTTAGTCATGAGGATCTGATGTCACCATGAAAGGATTTAATGTTTCTTTAGATATGAGGAGATGCAAGGATTGAGATAATCAAATCTGTTCCTAAAAACATCCAACTGTCTAAAGACCTGTCCCATCAGATTCCCTGGAGCACAGAGTGCCTCACTCCACCCTGAACTCCCTCAGGGATTGTTGAAAGTCAACAGCTATAGCAGCATGGGGTTCAATCTCCGTAGAGGCAGATGGCAAATGCCTTTGTTGTTTAGTCATTGGCAATGCTCTTGGTAAGTGCCAATTTGTAGTCGACACATTCTTACTGCCTACAATGCAAGAGACCTGGGTTCCATCCCTGAGTCAAGAATATCCCCTGGAGAAGGGAATGGGTATCCACTCCAGTATTCTTGCCTGGAGAATTCCCTGGACAGAGGAGCCTGGTGAGTTACGGTCCATGGAATTGCAAAGAGCAGGACACAACTGAGCGACTAACACACTCACAGTATTATTCAAGGCTTCCCAGGTGGCGCTAGTGGTAAAGAATCTGCCTGCTGATTCAGGAGACACCTGTTTGATGCCTGGGTCGGGAAGATCCTCTGGAATAAAAAATGGCAACCCACCCCAGTATTCTTGCGTGGAGAATCTCATGGACAGGGGAGCCTAGAAGACTACAGTCCATGTGGTGACAAAGAGTCAGACATGAATGAGCATCTGAGCACAGTATTATTCAACAAGATCCAGAGAATGTAAGAGTTAGAAGCAAATTCTGAAATTCCCTAGTCCAAGGAGCTCATTGTCCTGTTGGGGAAACCAAGGTCCAGCAAGGGACACTGCTTGGCAGAAATAAGCAAAATAATCAGATTATACCCTGGGCCTTGAATGTCCCTCAGTCAGTTGTCTTCATGTCTGTTACCTCTGTTGTTGTTTAGTCTCTAAATTGTGTCCATCTCTTTGTGCCTACCAAGCTCTTCTGTCCATGGGATTTCCCAGGCAAGAATTTTGTACTGGGTTGCCATTTCTTTCTCCAGGGGATCTTCCCAACTCCTGCTCTTTCCATATAATTCTTAGACTTGTGGCAACTAGGAACTGCTCTCAACCAGACCAGCTGTATCCAGGTCTTTGTGTGTGTTGGAGGCGGAGGACAGCTCTGTAAGAAACACTTAAAATAGTTTAATTATTAATGGCAAAGAAGAGATCTCACAGCTGCTGCTACTTCTCCTGAACGCTCATCATTCTCATGTTTTAGTGACACCTCGTTTATCAAATAGCACAATAAGATGATAACTTCAGAGAATGGAAAATACTGACTTAATCTTACAGTATCAAAAAATGCCTTTTTCTTTTAAGAAAAAAATGTCAAAATGAAATACGTATTTCCATAATATAATATTATACTTATCCCTTTAAAACTATCCTTTTTTCATGATACATAAAATATTAAAGGGCCCAGCTGCAAACCTAACCATTGGGAATCTATGTATATGTACACATGTATTTCCCTAGTTGTCTTGAGGACTTGCTGGAATAATTTTGGCTGGAAGTGTGTTAAGGAAAGGAAGAAGAAACTGAGCTTACTTTCCATCTAAAAATTAATTTTAGAAGATAGTTATAACCATACTTCCTTTTTAATTAGGTGCATAAATTTTTAATAAAATTAATAAATAGCAGCCACAGAGCATCACTACCCAAAAAGTGGTCCATTGTCTAGTACTACCATAAGACAATATGTTAAAAAATGGATTCTATGGTAAAATGAATTTGAAAAATGCAAATAATGTAGTCCCTTGGAAATGTATAATCCATATTAGCTTTTTATGGCTCTGAGGTGTCCTGCTGTTAAGACAAATGCATTTTCCAAGCTATTTTAACAGTCTTTTTAATTTTTCATGGAACACACTTTGGAAAATCATACCACAGATAATACTTTTTAAAGGATCAATAAGTATTTAAAAAATTTTGAATATATTGAAAACAGAGAAGTAAAGGCAAACAAATTAGTCTTTGCTTCTGGTACTGACAGGTCTAGGCTTGTACTTTAAACAAATGTGAAAGTGGGCATAAAACATGAAGACTGTTTTCAGACTTTGGACAATGGGCAGCTCAAGAATTTGACTCCTAAGAAAAGTAATATGCATTAAGTGAGCCCTTGATGGATGAATGGGCACTGTCTGGGTGGGGGAGGGGAAGCCCCAGCAGAACAGTTTCCGAGATCAGAGCCGGGAGGTTGCAGGAGCTGGGACTTGTCGGCCAGGGTACCGGGAAGAGGGAGTCACACAGAGAAGGAGCTCGAGAAACACACCTGTTGGTCTCTTATCTTCACCTAGATACGGTTCTTACAGGGCAGCTCAGTGAAACTGGCAGAAAATAGCTACAGGGGTTCTGTGGGCTCTCAGGAGGTTTTGAACTTCCCATAGAGCTTGACCATCTCAATTGAAGAGACCATTGAAAACTACAGACTTCCCACTGGGAACCAGAGAGACCAGGCTCTCCACTAAGGACTTCATTGGACCCCATTTGATGATGATGAAGATGATTTATCACTAAGTAGTGTCCGACTCTTTGTGATCCCATTGACTGTAGCCCACCAGGCTCCTCTGTCCATGGGATTCTCCAGGCAAGAATACTGGAGTGGGTTGCCATTTCCTTCTCCACGGAATCTTCTGGATCCAGGAATCAAACTCAGAGCTCCTGTGTTGCAGGCAGATACTTCACCACTGAACCACCAGGGATGCCCTAGACCCCATCTAACAAAGCTTAAAAACAAGCCTCCAGGGGAATTTGCTGATCTGACAGTCAATTATTCCTGCCATAAAAAAATTCAACACTGCTTCTTGGAAGAAAAGCAACCAGACTCTTAAAAATGGAGCATTGCCAATGTCTAGCATATAATTAAAAAATTCTAGATAACTATCTTTAAAAGCCAAAAAGGTGTCTGTCACCCACAGCAAGGAGGAGTATGTGGTAGTCAATAGCAACAGACCCAGAGATGACTGAGGGGTTGAAATTAGCAAACAGATGCTTAAAACAGCTCCTCTATTTAGGTTTATAGATTTCATGGAAGATAGACATAATAAGTGAATAAATAGAAACAAACTGAAAACTCCCAATAAGCTTGCAAGTACATAATATTCCTTTTAACAAAGACTTTTTAAATCATCTAGTTATTAATCACATTCTATAGTAAAGTTTTCAGTTTTATTCTATACTTCAATTTTGCAGATTCTGAGGATTTTAAAGAACCCTCAGAGAAGTTTTAAAAAATCCTATAAGCTGTGTCTGAAAAAGACATAGAAATTATATCCAGATATAAAAATTAGAACTTGGATGTTAATGGCAAGTTATAAAGGACTCATTAGCTGGCTAACTATGGGGAACCAAATAGAATAGTTTCTTAGTGAGAAGCAACGAAAGAAAATATTTCAAAACTAAAATACGAAGCAAGAGCAAGTCGTTGATAAAGATAGTCCACCATATAAAAGAAGTTTCATAAAATTTCATCTTTAATCACAGCCAGTTCTTCACATTCCAGAAGATGTTGGCCTCCCCGGATTTGATCTTTCCACATTCTGCTGCCTGTCAGCATAGCAGAACTCTAACTTTAGTTGACAAACTTCTGTCAAATATTTTATAAGATCCTTTAGATCTTGGATAAGAAAGGTCAAAAACGTACTGCCAACTGAGGGGTAAGTATGTGTGTGTGGATGTGTGTGAAGAAGAGTTGTGTTCCGGAGCCTGTAGATTGTCCTTGCAGGACTGACATTCCACTTCTATTCCTGAACACTATGATACATTGATATAACAAGGACGGGGTAGAAGGACTGGGCAGAACTATGGTTCATCCTGAAAGGGGTGGTATCTGAACACTGACAGTGATCTACCATCACTAGCACATGGTAATAATAAAAAGCAGATGGTCTTTTTGTTGGTTTTAATATTTTTTAAATTCTCTATAGGGATTATTTCCACTGCTCCCTCCCCCACAACTTATCCCACTGCCTGAATACTTTGCTTGTTACTTTCATAGGGCATCCTATATTTAATTAGGCATTAAATAGTCAATTGGAATAGTGTTTCTTACTCGCTTTGCTCTACAGCAAACTTCATTAAAGGACTGAGTTTATCTCTAGGGCTTTAATCTGTATTATATGGACCTATTTTTAATTGTCTTCACCAGATAAAATGTTCTCATGCATAAATTCTAAGATTGATTTTATAGAAAAACTGGTAAATTTAATAGAGTTCTATTTATATAGTAATATTGAAATCATTTAAAAATTTATTTCACTTAAATCTCTTAGTGCCTTTCTATCTTTACAGACAGATATCAGTTCAGTTCAGTTCAGTTCAGTCGCTCAGTCGTGTCCAACTCTCTGCGACCCCAAGAGTTGCAGCACGCCAGGCCTCCCTGTCTATCACCAACTCCCGGAGCTCACTCAAACTCATGTCCATCAAGTCGGTGATGCCATCCTGTCATCTCATCCTCTGTTGTCCCCTTCTCCCCCTGCCCCCAATCCCTCCCAGCATCAGGGTCTTTTCCAATGAGTCAACTTTTCGCATGATGTGGCAGATATAGATGGGTATTATTATTTTCATTTGATACATGATGACACTATAGCCCACAAAGTGACTGTGTAAAGTCCCAAAATTTCTTAATGACAGTGAGGGAACTACATAGACTCTAGCCCTCTGTTACCCACCTGTTTTCTTTTTATTGAATTATACTATGTCACTTATATGTCTATTCAAGTCAATTATCCTTTTTAATTAGAGAGTATCAATAAAAGTATTTTGTAAAGTTAGATCCCCTGGAGAAAGAAATGTCAACTCACTCCAATATTCTTGCCTGGGAAATCTCATGGACAGAGGACCCTGGTGGGCTACAGTTCATGGGGTCGCAAAGCAGTTGAACACCACTTAGCAACTAAACAACAATCTTGCTGACGTTATACTTTTTAACCCCCCACAAAAACCAAGAACATTCTTTCCCATTACGAGAACATTCTTCCCCATTACCTCAGCACAACCATTAATCAGGAAATTCACATTGATAACTTGGCCACCATTCCATCTTCAGGCTCCATTCAAATTTCACCAATTGCCAGAATAATGTCCTTTATCCTTTATAGCAAAAGGATACAGTACAGAATCACACAATGCAAGTCTTTTTAATTATTTCTATATGAAACACTATCATGGCCTTGATGTTTCTGAAGGTTACTGCCTAGTTATTTGGTAGAATATCCCCCAATTTATGTTTTCTGATGTTTCCTCACAAGTAGGTCTAGGTTATTCATCTCTGGCAGAAATATCACAGGAGTGATGCTGTGTTCTTCTCAATGCATCTGATCTTCAGTTCAGTTCTGTTCAGTCACTCAGTCGTGTCCCATTCTTCCCAACCCCATGGACTGCAGGACTCCAGGCCTCCCTCTCCATCACCAACTCCCGGAGCTTACGCAAACTCATGTCCATTGAATCAGTGATGCCATCCAATCATTTCATCCTCTGTCATCCTCTTCTCCCCTTGCCTTCAATCTTTCCCAGCATCAGGGTCTTTTAAAATGAGTCAGCTCTTCACATCAGGTGGCCCAAGTATTGGAGTTTCAGCTTCAGCATCAGTCCTTCTAATGAATATTCAGGACTGATTTCCTTTAGGATGGACTGGTTGGATCTCCGTGTAGTTCAAGGGACTCTCAAGAGTCTTCTCCAACACCACAGTTCAAAAGCATCAATTCTTCAGCACTCAGCTTTCTTTATAGTCCACCTCTCCCGTCCACACATGACTACTGGAAAAATCATAGCCTTGACTAGATGGAACTTTGTTGACAAAGTAATGTCTCTGCTTTTTAATATGCCATCTAGGTTAGTCATATCTTTTCTTCCAAGGAATAAGGGTCTTTTAATTTCATGGCTGCAGTCACTGTCTGCAGTGATTTTGGAGCCCCCCAAATAAAGTCTGTCACTGTTTCCATTGTTTCCCCATCTATTTCCCATGAAGTGATGGGACCAGATGCCATGATCTTAGTTTTCTGAATGTTGAGCTTTAAGCCAACTTTTTCACTCTCCTCTTTCACTTTCATCAAGAGGCTCTCTAGTTCTTCTGCGCTTTCTGCCATAAGGGTGGTGTCATCTGCATATCTGAGGTTATTGATTTTTCTCCCAGCAGTGTTGCTTCCAGCTTGTGCTTTATCCAGTCCAGCATTTCTCATGATATACTCTGCATATAAATTAAATAAGCAGGGTGACAATATACAGCCTTGGCGTACTCCTTTCCCTATTTGGAACCAGTCTGTTGTTCCATGTCCAGTTCTAACTGTTGCTTCCTGACCTGCATACAGATTTTTCAAGAGGCAGGTCAGGTGGTCTGGTATTCCCATCTCTTGAAGAATTTTCCACAGTTTGTGATGATCTACACAGTCAAAGGCTTTGGCATAGTCAATAAAGCAGAAGTAGATGTTTTTCTGGAACTCTGTTACTTTTTTGATGATCCAACAGATGTTGACAATTTGATCTCTGGTTTCTCTGCCTTTTCTAAATCCAGCTTGAACATATGGAAGTTCACAGTTCACGTACTGTTGAAGCCTGACTTGGAGAATTTTGGGCATTACTTTCCTAGTGTGTGAGATGAGTGCAACTGTGCAGTAGTTTGAACATTCTTTGGCATTGCCTTTCTTTGGGATTGGAATGAAAACTGAAATTTTCCAGTCCTGTTGGCCACTGCTGAGTTTTCCAAATTTGCTGGCATATTGAATGCAGCACTTTCACAGCATCATCTTTTAGGATTTAAAATAGCTCAATTGAAATTCCATCACCTCCACTAGCTTTGTTTGCAGTGATGCTTCCTAAGGCCCACTTGACTTCGCAATTCCAGGATGTCTGGCTCTAGGTGAGTGATCACATCATCATGGTTATCTGGGTCATGAAGATCTTTTTAGTGTAGTTTTTCTGTGTATTCTTGCCACCTCTTCTTAATATCTTCTGCTTCAGTTAGGTCCACACCATTTCTGTCCTTTATTGTGCCCATCTTTGCATGCAATGTTCCCTTGGTATCTGTAATTTTCTTGAAAAGATCTCTAGTCTTTCCTATTCTATTGTTTTCCTCTATTTCTTTGCACTGGTCACTGAGGAAGGCTTTCTTGTCTCTCTTTGCTATTGTTTGGAACTCTGCATTCAAATGGGTATATCTTTCCTTTTCTCCTTTGCCTTTCGCTTCTCTTCTTTATAGCTATTTGTGAGTCCTCCGCAGACTGCCATTTTGCGTTTTTGCATTTCTTCTTCGTGGGGATGATCTTGATCCCTGTCTCCTGTGCAATGTCACAAACCTCTGCCCACAGTTCATCAGGCTCTCTGTCTACCAGATCTAATCCCTTGACTCTGTTTCTCTGATCTTCAGTTCGTTCCGTTACTGATGATGTGCACTTTGATCACTCGATTAGAGTCTGCCAATCCACTGTAAAGTTACTATTTTCCCATTTGTAATATCAAGCATTTTGAGGTACCTTGAAACTATGTAAATATCCTCTTCTTCCCCACACTTTCAGTTGATTCATTTACTGACTCATAGTCAACATGTATGTAATGTGGCTTATAATTCTTTACTATCATTGCTTATCTTGATGCTCTGTGTCCTTTTAATGTGTCTCCATCATCCTTTGAGCACTTCCTTAGCTTTCTAGCACAACCAGATATTCTAGGTCCTGACATCTAACCTACTTGGACCCACCAGTTGTTAATCAGGATCGAGTTGATCAGAAAGGAAGAGAAAGGGAGAAGTTGAGCTGGCAAGTTCCAGGCTCAGACAAACAAGCTAATTTCTGTTCTTATTAGCTCCTATCCAATGTGCGGAATTTAAAAATAGACAAAATCGACTGCTAATCCTCTGCTAATAGGAACAGGAGTGTGAGGAAATTTAAAACCTTGCTACCTGTATCTTACAAAGGAGAACTGTGTTCACAGCTCCCTGAGACTGTCAGTTCCTTGGCTGGTTACTCACATCACACCTTTCATTCATTCTTCTGTGATGTTTAGCAACATATCCTTATAGAATGAACCCGTATTAAGATCCTTAATAATGGAAGAACTAGTAACACAGTAATACTTTCCTAATGTCAGTTGTAGGAAGGTAGAATGGAGGAATAACCGAAAAGTAAACAAACCTCCAACTCTGGAGTCTAGAGAAGAACCAATGATGGAGAAATCTAAGACTTGTCCAGAACCAAAAGGAGACTTTGGCTTAACAAGCTTGAGAAGCAGGGGACAGTGTGGCCTCCGATAGTTGCCTGTCACTACTTCTCCACTGTAAATATTTCTTAGAGATTATGAGCCGGGGCTGGAGGTGGTTGGGGTGAAGGCAACACTTAGTACTTCCGTACTCTCAAAGGACCTGCTTTTTAAAATGAACCATACACCTGGGAATAATTAAATTTTAACAATATTTCTTCTCTAGATAATGGCATTTTGAAAGTTATTCATTATCTAACTTTTTACAAATCTGATATGTCAGAATTTTTACTAAGTATGCATTATTTTGTAATCAGAAAAATGGCAGACATTTTCTGAAATGTAATGTTATACTCAATAAAATATATAAATTTAAGTGTAGAATTTTTACATGTTTATGCATGCCAGCAATCATCATCCAGATTTGGACAGAGAATATTTCTATCACTTAATAGAGTGTCTTTCTACTGCTTCCAAGCCAGTTCCCCACCAAAGTCAACACTATCTTATCTCATGTCACATAGATGAGGGTCAGCACACAGCCTTCAGTTCTGACTCAACCACTAATGTATAGTGCCAATCTATACATCTGCCTCTTCCTCTGTGTGTCTGAGGAAATATACCGAATGACCTTTATGAGTTCTTTCAGTTCTACTATTCCAGGAAAGAAATGCTAAGTAAGGTCTTTTCCCCCAAGAGTCCTTAAAAAATGAACAGTAAAAAATTTCTGACTTCCAAGCTAATTCCATCTACTAAGCCAGAGGGCTTCTGCATAAATTAGCTTCTAAAGCTGAATCAAGTGGAGTTTATTTAAAAGAGAAGATGATAATAATTAATTCTGAAATATTAGACTAATGCCTAAATCTTTCCTTTTTTTTTTTTTTTTTTTTTCCACTATTTACTAGAGTATGCTGCCCAGGTGGCTCACTGGTAAAGAATCTGCCTGTCAATGCAGGAGACACTGGTTTGATCCCTGGGTCAGGAAGAGCCCCTAGAGAAGGAAACAACAACCCACTCCAGTATTCTTGCCTGGGAAATCCCATGACAGAGGAGCTTGGTTGAGCTACAGTCCAGGGGATTGCAGAGTCAGACACAGCTGAGCAACTGAACACACACACGCACATGGAACATCACTTTGGCAAGTAATCGGCTCAGCTCAGGAGGCAATGCTTATGAAATCAGCACCAGCTCCTTGGTCTAGTGAAGGAATGAAAGCACATAGTTAATCTCACTTACATGTGGAATCTAAAAAAAACTGAACTCATTGATACAGAGAATAGATTGGTTGTCAGAAGTTTGAGTTGGGGGTGAGCAAAATGGGTGAAGGTGATCAAAACTTCCAGTTATAAAATAAATAAACCCTGAGAATGTGTACAGCATAATGACTATAATTAATAATTTTATATTGCATATTTGAAACCTGGTAAGAGGAAATATCTTAAAAGCTCTCATCACAAAAGTTTTTTTATAACTTTGTGAGGTGATGAGTATTAACTGGAATTATCATGGCAATCATTTCAAAACATATACATATATCAAGTCATTATGTCATATGCCTTAAACAAATATGATGTTACATGTCAATTATATCTCATATAAGACTGGAAGAAGAAAAAAAAATAATGAAACACACATCCAAATGACTGTAATAGAAGGAAGAAATTCTCTGGACCTCAAGAGAGAAACCAAATTCTAAGAAGGAAGATAACTCACTTTCAGTTGGGTACACATAAACAGAGCTTCATCCAAAATGTGCTAATATCACAGAAGATGATATGCTCCATTCTCCAGAGCATTCACAGGGTATTCATTTCTCAGCAAGATTAATGGTTCTGTGCTGAGGTCTTCATAAATTTTACCTGATTTATATTTGCAAGCAAACAACTCCTCATTAGGGAAACCATGTTTGTGTAACAGACTGACAGCAACAATTCCTTCATACATCATGTCAAAAAATCAAGAGAGAGAAAATCATGTGTCCATAGAGCCTGCAAATCAGTGATTCCATTCACAACTCTCTAGGCTATGTTGTGTCCACCAAGAGGGCCCTAAGGTTTTCTTGTTGGGCTGGGCAGTAGGTGACTTTTACCAACGCCACAGGAGTTCCTCTTCTGGAGGAAAATAGTTCATCACAAATTCTGTCTCTTCCTTATATTACTAGTGTGAGAGCTTCCTTTATGATCTGACATTTTTGTTATTGACTCTGAAAACACTGAGTGACCTGAGACCTCACTTTCTCACCAATTTCCATGTCAAAAACCATGCCCTGAGATCTTCAGATTCAGATTCACATGGGATGCTCCTCTGTGTGGACACAGTCCCTTCATGAAGGCAACGAATCAGCAACTACATGGCTGAGCTCTCCAGGGAAGATTGGGGAAGCACAAGTCACAGGGACTGATTTTCTTGTATCTATTTATTCATTTTAAATACAGTTTTAAAATTATTAACTCTAGATTACCCACAATTCAAATTGCATTATCTGAAACTCTTTATTACTAGTAAAAGGAAATCATTTCCTTTTTAATAAATATGTACAGAACTCTACTTATGTGTTAGGAATTGATATGCTATAAAAATGAAAAAGACCAGTCATGGTTTCTCAGTATCATGTATCAGAATTCTCTGAACAGTTATCAAGCATTTTTTATGTCTAAGACACTTTTCTAGATGCTGCTAGATTACTTTTCTGACAAAGGTCTGTAAAGTCAAAGCTATAGTTTTTCCAGTAGTCATGTATGGATGTGAGAGTTGGACTATAAAGAAAGCTGAGTGCTGAAGAACTGACGCTTTTGAACTGTGGTGTTGGAGAAGACTCTTGAGAGTCTCTTGGACAGGAAGGAAATCCAATCAGTCAATCCTAAAAGAAATCAGTCCTGAATATTCATTGGAAGGACTGAGGCTGAAGCTGAAGCTCTAATACTTTGGCCACCTGATGCAAAGAACTGACTCATTGGAAAAGACCCTGATGCTGGGAAAGATTGAAGGTGGGAGGAGAAGTGGAAAACAGAGGATGAGATGGTTGAATGGTTTCATCGACTCAATGGACATCAGTTTGAGCAAGCTCCGGGAGTTGGTGATGGAGAGGAAGGCCTGGTGTGCTGCAGTCCGTGGGTCACAAACAGTCAGACACAGCTGAGTGACTGAACTGAACTAAACTAGATGCTGGGGAAAGCGATCAGTGAATCAGAGACCCTTGGGGTCATCTCTTACAATTCTCCCAGTTTTTGGGTGAATAAATCATAGTTCAGAGAGGTTATTTAATTGCACCAAGATCACATAGCTAATAAATTGCAAAGTCCAGACAAGAATATTCTCTCCTAGATTAGTAGTTTTCCATGACCAAAAAAAAAAAACTCTTTCATAGGAATAAATGCAACCTGACAGATGTTTTCCTGAAATGGATCTCGGGCTTCATAGACTAGAAACTGTTGACTAAGGGAATTATATTGTCTCATCTCAGTAAAACAGTATGGATGACATTGGATCCATCTAGACTTTGCTCACAGAATCAGTTTGCACAGGTTGGATGGGAAAGTTTTCTCACCCAGATCAGTCCATTAGGAAAGAATACATATTGCTTAGAGTAGGACATTCCACTGTAGGATTCAATTTGCAAGAATTTATTTATAACAAGTGAAAATGGAAAGAACCAGAATATGACGTATTACTAAAAGAAACACTTGCTATGCATTGTGTAGTGGCGATTGTCAGCTACATAACTGCAATCAGAAATAGTTTGGAGCTAATCAGTGTTTATTTTCCTTCATTTTCTACCCATTTCCATCAGTTGAAATGTGACTGCTACTACAATACGGGCTCTCTGTTTACCCTCTCCTTTCCCCAGTTTGGGTATTGTTTAAAGAGGAAGTTAGCCCTCTTCCTCAGGCAGCAGCCTAAATATACATAGAACCATGTATTACTTTTTAAAACCTTGTTTTTTTTTTGTTATTTATTCACTTACAAAACTCTGACTGAGCATCTACCATGTAATTAAGCATTCACAGGTATCACATAGACCTCAGTTAGAGAAAAGTAAGCAAGCTCTTTATAACAAGTATCACCATAAGGATAATCTCTGGGTGCTGGAGGAGAATTTAGGAGTCATCTCTGACCCAGACTTGGAGGTCAGGGAAATGAATTCTCTTTCATTCTGATTCTGCCACATGACTGCAAGTCAGTTTGATTTTTCTCCCTTTGTTCAAAAGAATAAATCAAGTTTCATAGAGTTTAAGTGACCAGCAAGAACATTTGAGGAACTGGTCTAGTGGTTTTCTCTACTTTCTTCAATTTAAGTCTGAATTTGACAATAAGAAGTTCATGATCTGAGCCACAGTCAGCTTCTAGTCTTGTTTTTGCTGACTGTATAGAGCTTCTCCATCTTTGGCTGCAAAGGATATAATCAATCTGCTTTCAGTATTGACCATCTGATGATGTCCATGTGTAGAGTCTTCTCTTGTGTTGTTGGAAGTGTGTGTTGTTTGTGACCAGTGCATACTCTTGGAAAAACTCTGTTAGCCTTTGCCCTGCTTCATTCTGTACTCCAAGGCCAAATTTGCCTGTTATTCCAGGTATCTCTTAACTTCCTACTTTTGCATTCCAGTCCCCTATAATGAAAAGGACATCTTTTGGGGGTGTTAGTTCTAGAAGGTCTTATAGGTCTTCATAGAACTGTTCAACTTTAGATTCTTCAGCATTACTGGTTGGAGCATAGACTTGGATTACTGTGATATTAAATGGTTTGCCTTGGAAGCGAACAGAGATCATTCTGTCATTTTTGAGATTGCACCCCAGTACTGCATTTCGGACTTTTCTATTGACTATGATGGCTAATCCATTTCTTCTAAGTGATTCTTGCACAGTAGTAGATATAATGAAAGATGAACTTCCCAGGTCAGTAGGTTCCCAATATGCTACTGGAGAAGAGTGGAAAAATAACACCAGAAAAAACGTAGAGACAAGGCCAAAGCAAAAACAGCGCCCAGTTGTGGATGTGACTGGTGATGGAAGTTAAGTCCGATGCTGTAAAGAGCAATATTGCACAGGAACCTGGAATATTAGGTCCATGAATCAAGGTAAATTAGAAGCGGTCAAACAGGAGGTGGCAGGAGTGAACATCGGCATTTTAGGAATTAGCCAACTAAAATGGACTGGAATGGGCGAATTTAACTCAGCTGACCATTATAGCAAGGACAAAGGGAGGCAGACCCTGTTTGAGTTAAGGATTAAGGTATCTCTGAAAGTGAAAGTGGAAGTTAGTAACACAGTCATGTCCAACTCTTTGCAATCCCAAGGACTGTAGCCTGCCCAACTCCTCTGTCCATGCAATTCTCCAGGCAAGAATTCTGGAGTGGGTTGCCATTTCCTTCTCCAGAGGATCTTCCCGACTCAGGGATCAAACCCAGTTCTCCTGTACTGCAGGCAGATACTTTACCAACCAAAGGGAGACAGTACACATGCACAGAAAGGCTCCTTGGGGTCAAAAACCAGGGCATCATTCCAGGCCATAATGAGTCTTGCTTCTCCCAGAAGGCCTTACTTCGAGATCAATCTTGGCTGAAGGGTACATGCACACCCAGGGGAGGGTCCTGAGACATATTAACGAAGGGGAGACAAAGCAAGATGATTTGCCTGAGGGAAGACAAAGACCCAGAAAACTGCCCCTTTTTAAAGGATTTAAACTTCCCCAAAACACAGCTCTGTTTGCCCATGTGCCTTTCCTCAGTCCTTTTCTTTTCAATAAAATTTTTACTTTACGCCTCGCTTTCTGCCTTCTCACCTGAATTCATTCTTGACTAGGCAGGCAAGGACTGGGGACCCTAGCCCTCACTGCTGGCCCCTGTGGTCCAGGGGTTAGAACTCCCGGTCCAGGAAACTAAGACCCTACTTCCAGCTACGGCTCACTGCTGCTTGTTGCAAGCTGCCGCTTAACTACATCACGCGTCCGAAATCAATCCCACTCCCATCCTACAAAGGTCACCTACAAAGTATTACCATTTGTATATTTCTAAAAAGACATTGCTTAATTTTGTATGTTTTGTGCACTGGACGAATGAAGTCAGATTATACATGCTTTTCTGCAGTGTGGTTTGTACACACCCTCTCAGTTCCTAAGATTCATCTGTGTAGCTGGAGTCTTTCTATTTGTCTTTCTATTGTGTAGGATTCTACTATGGACCTCATGCACATTTTCTTTGCTCATTCTCCTTTTGACTGACATTTGATTGGTTTCAGTCTTTTGCTTTATATGTGATGATTTTTGTGAACCATCTTGTACATGAGACTTGGTGCACACATATATGAATAACTTCCAAATATGTGTCAGGGACTAGGATTGCAGGGCTGTGAAGCACGTCTTCAGCTGCACTCTGTAATGTCATTTGCTTAATCAATTACTGAGCGAAATGAGCTAAAATCTCCCGCAGTGATGATGAATTTTAAAATTCCTTTCTGCAGTTCTAGCAATTTTGGCTTTATAGCCTTAAATTGAGAGAAGATTCCCTTCACATTTACTGTGAATTTATGAATAACAGCCTGTTTGAGTTTATTTATATTGCTTTATTATCTTATTTTTGCTTTTTCTGTGGACCTTCCCCCATCTTTTCTTGACTTCTTTTTGATTTACTGAAATTATAAAGGGTTTTTCATTCCAAATATGATACAATTAGGTCTTTCCCTATAAGCAAATCCCTTTGGCAATAAGACTGCCATTCTTTCTATTAATTAAGAGATGAAAAAGAATCTAGTGCCAGTTCTAAGCCAAGGCCAGGAGTCAATAAACTACAGCCCACTGGCCAAATCTAGCCTGCAGCCTATTTTTGTAAGTAAAGATTTATAGGAACACAGCCAAGGTCATCCACTTACATATTGGCTATGGATGCTTTCTTGACAAAATGGCAGAGTTGAATGGTCTAGTCCATAAAGTCTGAAATTTTCACTGTATGGATCTTTACGGAAAAAGTTTGCCATTCTCCAGACTAGGCTTTCACTCATTGTATTGGAACTTGACTAGTTGCCAAGTGATAACAGCAGGCCAGTCTGCTGGAGGATAAGAAACCACATAGGGCAGAGATGAATCGTCCTAGGTAAGACCAGTTCAGACTAGCCAGCTCCCACGGACAAAGCATCTGATAACACGGCATAAGTGATTCCATTCAAGAACAACTAAACTAGCCCAGTTTAGAGGAACCGTCTGATTAATTCACAGGCTCATGAGCAGTAACAATTGATTGCTGTCTTGAGGCCCTACGTTTTAGGCTAGTTTGTTACACAGTGAATATAGAAGCTTTAGTTTGGTTTGGTATTTTCCTCTCATTTTATTTTTCCCTTTAGCAATTGAAAATTTTACTGCCTTTTTTTACTCTGTTAGTGCTCAGTATAAAAATTTTAATATGCAAAGTTTAATCATTATCTTTTCCTTCCTCATAAACAATGCAAGAACCTCAGATGACTGTAACTCTAATCAGCTTCTTCCCAAGTGATATACTATTTATTATTGTACAGCATTTTGACTCCACCTTATTTATTTAACTCTATAAGTTAAAAGCTATTACTATTAATTATTATACTATTGATTTTGTGTTTAGATTTATATTTATGTTCATCATATTTATATTTATCGTATGTCTTTGCTCATTATTCCTTCTTATACCTCAAACCTCCCGCCTTTTTTAATAGCTTTTATTTAGAGTTTGTTATTGCCCCATTCTCTCAGTTTTTTTCCTGAAAATGTTTTATTTTGCTCTTGCCATTGGAAGATATTTTTATAATGTGTACAATTCTAGAATGTTAGTTATTTTCTCTCAATACCTTGAAGGTGTTATGCCATTCTTTTCTGGCATGCCTTTTTTTTTTCCTTAAGAAGCTAACTGCCATTTTAATATTTATTTCTCTTGGGAAATCCAACTTTTCTCCCCATATCAACAGGTTATCTGTCTTCTCCCTTCTTGTCATTGTGTTCTGCTGTGCTGAGTCTACTTGTGGATTTTTTATTATATATACTTTTCAGAATTTTTTTAAGTTTTCTGAAATGAGGACTGCTTTTTTATTTAAAAATATATTTGAGTCTCCCTTCTTTTCTAAAATACACGCTGACTCCCTTCTATTGCCTCTCTGCTCTGCTTTTGTAGTTTAGTTAGAAGTTTGCCAAGCCTTCTCACTCCCTTCCGTATCACTTATTCTCACTTTCAGTTACTTTTCCTCTCTGATTAGCATTTTGATAATTTTTTCTATCTTCCAGTTTACTGATTATTTTTTGTTTACAAAAAAATCTGCTGTGCCATATATTTGGAGGAGAACATGGCAGCCCACTCCAGTATTCTTGCCTGGAGAATCCCCAGGGACAGAGGATTCAGAATGGCTACAGTCCATGGGATCACAAAGAGTTGGACGTGACTGAGTGACTAAGCACACATGCCATATATTAAAGTTAAAAAGCTTTTCATGACCTCAAGAAGAGATCCCATACCTACGAGCACTCACTTCCCTTTCCTCTCTCCCCTAGACCCTTGCAATCATTCATTTATTTTCTTCCTCTACTGATTTGACACTCCTGGGCATTTCACATAAATGGAATCATATAATGTATGGCCTATTTGGTCTGACTCTTTCAGTTAGCATTACGTCTTCAAAATTAAACCATTTTGTACCATGTATCAATATTTCATTCTTCTTTATTGCCAAAAAAATTCTATTGTATGGATTGATCACATCTTGTTTCGTTATTTGTCAGTTGATAGGCCCTTGGGTTGTTTCTACTTTGTAGCTATTATGGTTTTGATTGCTATGGACATTAATGTACAAGTTTTTGTTTGGACATATGTTTTCAATTCTCCTGGTTATATACATAGGAAGGCAATTGTTAGATCACATGGTAACTCTATGTTTAACTTTTTAAAAACTCCCAGGTTGTTTCCCACAGAGGCTAATCATTTTACATTACCCCTAGCAGTATAGGAGGGCTCCAACCTCTCTATATCTTCACCAAGACTTGTTTTTTTCCTCACTTTTTAAAAAATAGCCTTCCTACTGGTCAAGAAGTGGTATCTCATTGTGGTTTTTATTTGCATTTCCTTAGTAACTAATGATATTAAGCATTTTTTCATGTGCTTAGTGGCCTGTCTTCTTTGAGAAAATGTCTATTTCAGAGCTTTGCCCATTTTTTAAGCTGGGTTGTTTGTCTTTCTTTGTTGTTATATTATTTCTTTATATAATCTGGATACTAAATCCTTACACATATATGATTTTCAAATATTTTCTTTCATTCCATGAGTTGTTCTTTCACTTTCCTGATTGTGTCCTCTAATTCACAGAAGTTTCTAATTTTGATGAGATCTAATTATTTTTTCTTTTGTTGCTGTGCTCCATTGAAACCACTAGAATATAATATGCCCCAAAACTGTTTCCATTGTATAATTTCATATGTTTTTTCTACACACAAAGGAAGATTTATTCAGTTATTTGAAAGAATTATGAGTTGATCAAATAAGGAAATGCTTAACTTTCAGAACATTTGTATCAATGAATCAAGTGTGATAAAGGTTACAAAGTGTTAGTCACTCAGTCATATCTGACTCTTTGCAACCCCATAGACTGTAGCCTGCCAGGCTCCTCTGTACATGGAATTTTCCAGGCAAGAATACTGGAGTGGGTAGCCATTCCCTTCCCCAGGGGCTCTTAGAGACTCAGGGATCGAAACCATATCTCTTGCATTGTGGGTATATTCTTTACCACTGAGCCACCAGGGAAGCCCCCAAAAGTTACAAAAGCACTTTAAAACAGACAAAAAATCACTCTGAAAATTATAGGAACTATTTTCATTACCAAGGTATAATATGGAAATTGATAACATGTAATAGTCAAATAAGCACTTGGCATTTGCTTTTCTTCTTTGGCGCAATTATAAAAACTAAGAAAGTAATATTTTGAAGATTTTCTGTAATTATTACAACGTTTCTAACTAACATCCTTTCCTTTTATCTGGAGAGCCAATAAATTCCTGTGACTGAGTACACAATAAACTCCAGTAGCATTCAGAGAAGTGAGAGCTTATTTTGTTTTTAGTCCTTAAGAAATTAGCAAATCCACATGCCATGAAGAGGTGGGGATAAATCTACAGCATGTATTCACAACTCAGAATTTGTGCTGTGAGGAAAGAAAAGAAAAAAACTCCCTAGGCCAAATAATTAAGAAATGATTCATATTTGAAAAACTACCTGCCGCCGCATGCTGCTGTATGTAAATTGCTTTCAATATTTTTTGGATGTGGCATGGGGGAAATCCCCATTGTCTATATTAGGCTCTACAGAAGTTTCCTTGAAAGCTCTCCCCAAGGAGTACTTCTGTACTTTGTCTTTGGACTCATGCTCCGGGGTGGTAAATGGATTAACACAGCAGTCTCTGAAAGCACGATGGATGGAGTAGAAAGAGTGATTTTCTAAACACCCTTTCTTTACTTGATGGATGTTTCTATTGCCATCTCTTCCCTCGTGGCTCTTTGTGTACAATATCTCTTCTGAAAGGAGTTTTCTCTCATTATTAGTACCGGTGAATTTACAACGTCCTCTCATGCAAGTATCCTGCCATTCTGTAGGTAGGGTCTGCTCTGATAGTCTGTGCAAAATGACATCTTAGTTTTGTGATCAGCAGCTTCCACTGTGTTAACATTTTAAACTATGAGACACAATTGAGCTTCAAAAATTAACACTCATTTTCTCCTAATTAGACTCAAGTGCAGCCAAAACTCATTATCCATCTAGAGAAGCACTTACCTTCTTAGACATTTAGCTGAATCTTATGACACTCCTTTGTTACTACCAGGACCTCCATCAATAATCTTATGGGGTTCCACCATAAACATGAGCTTGGGCCAGAGTGTAAATTTTGATTATACTAATCAGCATGTGTTACTCCCCCATGACCCTTCTCCTTTGAACCCTGAAGCATATGGGTCCCTTTGAAGGTTGAGAAAAAGTTGTCAAGACCAACGGGCAAAGACATCACATTTGGGAGGGAGGGTTATATAGAAAAGTCAAGGATGTATGTGTAAGGTGGAGAATTTGAAAGTAGTTACCACCCATCTGAATCAATATTTTTTCTCACTTTTCCTCACCATGTTTGTAAAAATAAATCCTTGGTAGCAGAGAGTTGGGTTAGGTGTTTAAATAATTGGGGATTAAAAATAATGCGCAGGTGACACAGAGATAAATACTCTTGAATTTTTTGTTGTTGTTAACTCACAAATGGTGAGGAAAAAGATCCAAAATATCATGTCCGTAAATAGAATACAGAAATTTACTGGAGGTGAGAGCCATTACCTGCCCAAATTTCCTTAAAAGAAAAGAGGAAACTTACATTTGAAAGGGTGTGATATTTCAGTCACTGACTGAAATCTTTTATGTATCATTCCTGGCACAGAGTCAAGACAAGTGCCACATTCTTTTCCTGCATAGCAGTCACCATGCAAGACCCAGAGGACATTCCAAATATGTTAGCGGCGGAAACCATACTAGTGTTGTCAAGGACCACAAGCTCACCTTCACTCCTCCTGCCCATCCCTGCAATATACATCTCCTTGAGTCCAAACACTATCCCTGAAGGAGGTGGAGAAGAGAGAAGAAACTTGAATTGACAATCAATAAGCCGTGCAATGCAAAGTGTGATCAAACTGAGTTATAGAAATAAAGTTCACCTTAGTCCTTTGGGTTGTAGTAACAGTGAAATTTAAGATGCTAAAATTTCTGTTTCTTGGGTTCCTAAAGAACATAACGGGTTTCACAAAGCCACCAAAATGAAATAAAATAGACGTTTTAGAGAAAATATGATGTTGGAAAAGACTTTTGAGAGTCCCTTGGACTACAAGGAGATCAAACTAAAGGAAATCAACCCTGAATATTCATTGGAAGGACTGATGCTGAAACTGAGGCTCCAATACTTTGCCCACCTGACATGAAAAGCCTACCCAATAGAAAAGACCTTGAGCCTGGGAAAGATTGAGGGCAGGAAGAGAAAGGGACAACAGAGGATGAGATGGTTGGATGGTATCCATCAACTCAATGGTCATGAGTTTGAGCAAACTCCAGGAGATAGTGAAGGACAGGGAAGCCTGGCATGCTACAGTCCATGGGGTGGCAAAGAGTCGGACATGACTGAATGACTGGCCAACAACAACCCTTGACACTGCATCCCCTCCCTTCCCTAATTTAGCATCTGCTTGAACCTAACTATTGCAATGCAGAAAAGGTTGTAAATGTTGTGTGCATGCTCAGTCAGTATTTAGTAGGGATAACCTACACATGGAAGCTGAATGAAGCCTATCTCCTGCTAATAAGAAAACAGAAACACAAAAAGGCTTTTGTGCCCAGGAATCCCAGAAGGGTCCTGTTTAGTATCAGTGTAAGATAAGAAATTCTCAATTGCAAACAAATATCTTCTGTTTAGATACTTCTCGAAGTCACGTTTTATTGAATGCTATCATTTTACCTTCTTCACTTGAGACCAAGCAGGACCCTGTGGGGCTCCTGGGCATGGAAACATTTTTGTCCCCATTTCTTGTAGGCAAGAATTCAGCTTACATGATCTTTCCTGCATTCCAAAAGATAGATTAGAACAGTTGCTAATCACTGGAAGAGCAGCTGATAAACCACCTGAGGCAAGATTAAAAGCACCTGAGAAGCTCATCAGCTTTTGAACTGTGGTGTTGGAGAGGATTCTTGAGAGTCCTTTGGACTGCAAGGATATCAAAGTCAATCCCAAAGGAAATAAGTCCTGAATATTCATTGGAAGGACTGATGCTGAAGCTGAAGCTCCAATACTTTGGGCCACCTGATGCAAAGAACTGATTCCTTAGAAAAATCTTTCCTGATGCTGGGAAAGATTGAGGGCAGAAGGAGAAGGGAATGACAGAGGATGAGATGGTTGGATGGCATCACTGACTCAATGGACATGAGTTTGAGCAAGCTCTGGGAGTTAGTGATGGACAGGGAAGCCAGGCGTGCTGCAGTCCATTGGGTTGCCAAGAGTCTGACATGACTGAGTGACTGAACTGAACTGAACTGAGAAGCTCATCAAGATTAGGAGACCACCTGAGATGAGATAAAGGGTGTGCCTGCAGACTCTGCATACAACCAAAGCTTGCCAGCACCCCACCCTTGAACTATTGCTGTAAAATGCCTTATGAAAACTCATAGTCTTTTTGAGTCAGGAGCCTGCTGTGCCCCACTTTGCCTGGCAAAGCAATAAAACTATTCTTTTCTACTTCACCCAAAACTCTGTCCCTGAGGTTCCATTTGGTGCTAGTGTATGAGAGGCTGAGTTTTCAGCATTCAGGAAATGTTGGTTTTCAAGCCTGTTTTCATTGGCTGGAAGAGTAAAACAGTAATTATTTGAAAATAACTTCAGCTCTGGATTTAATAACCAAAAACTCCATTTCTCAACATATTATAATGAGGCAGGAGGCAGATGGACACCTTCCTCCCCCTGGGTAAAGCAATTGGAGACATTCTCTGTTGACCAAAATTCCAAAACAAAAATAGCAGGATAATTAAGGAAGGAGGCTGGGCCCTGCTCAGACCACATATCTCTTATTGTGAAGTCAGGAGACCTCTTTGCCCACACATGCACGGAAAAGGCTCGTTGGAGGTCAAAGGTGAGTTATGTCAAATGATTTTCTACCCAGATGCCTTTTCGGTAAAATCCGTCTTGGCTAAGAGATGTGTGCACACACGTGGGAGGATACTGAGATACACCAAATATGGACTGTGAAACAGGCAAATCAAATGACTTACCAAAGGAAAACCAGAGGAAATACCCCATAAAAGTAATTCAAACTGTTAGATAGTTAGAATAGGAAAAAGGAGTCCAACATGGCGGTGCCTAAAAGACAAAGACAGAACAGCCCAGTGAAAATGGAACAAAAGATAATCGGTGGATTGGAGTGAGAACTTCAGATGAAACAAACACCCCCCCTTCTTGGCTAGCCCGATTTGCATAGGGCAGGCTCAAGGAGGGGAGAAGACAAATATGTAAAAGGAGGAAGCCAAGTTGGATTGAGGCCTCTCTTTTTGGATCAGCACGCCTTCACGCCTCAAGGGTGTAATATCCTTTGCTTCCTGAACAAAACTGAGTTGTAACTGAGCTGTAACACTGGTCCACCTGTTTCAAATATTTGCTGCGAGAGAGAAACAAGGAAATTGCACCCACCCCCCAACAAAGCTACCACAAGGGCATGACTCAACGACTCTCTCTCTGTCTATCCACAGGCACTGTACTGTTTTTTCCTCTTAATGAATGCTTTACTTGCTTCACTACTTTCCATCTTTTTGGAAATTCTTTTCTGCAGAGCCAAAGGCCAGGACACTTGTCACTGACCACTTCTCTAGTGGTTAGGATGTGCCGTTTTCACTGCCAAGACCCCGCCTCAATCCCCGGCTGGGAATCCCAGTCCCGTTTCAAGCCGTTGCAGGCCAAGGCCGCTTGAGATCATATCTAAAAGAGCAACTGGAATTTAACAGCTTGTCTTTTTGAAAACCCTAATTCCAAAATTAATGCAGCTGGTTGGTTTTTATTTTTGTCTTGAATAATTTTATTTTATTTGTGTTTTCCAGTATCTACTGTTTTCTGAAAATTAAAGAAGGGAATGAAATAAAGTAAACCCTAAAATGTTACCTCAAATGAATTGTAGACACTTCTAAATTTCTTGCAAGTTAACTCCATTTGGTACTAAAAAGTGAAACTTACAAAATACTATAAGAAAATTTCAGACCCTGTTGCCTCACTTTCATTAGAAGGTAAGAGCCAGTTCCTCAGCTACTATTTTATATGACAAGGTTGCTTTTCTGGGCAATAGATTAAAAGCCTTTGGCTTGGGCCCAAGGGAACATGTTTTTCACCATTTTGTGGAAACTATTGCAAAGTACTGAAGAAATCTTTTACACCTCAGTACTCTGAATAACACACTCCCCTCAAAATATACTCAATAGCCAAAGAAGCATGGCAGAAAACAATACTACTAAATGATCTCAATCACCAACTCTTTCAGATTTACTTCCTGAGTGCTTGAAAAATTAAAATCACAAAGAATTTTTCAAAGAAGAAACATCTTTGTCCTTTACATTTGTTTTCAAGACCTTAACATATGGTGAGAGTGCTAATTCAGTGCTTTATTATTGTAATCAGTAGTAACAAACAAAAAATGAAGTCCAAAGAAAGCTCAAAACAGAGTGAATCACTGGTAAATGAAAAGGCTTTCAGAGGTAACTAGACATATTGGCAAATGGAGCAGCTTAGTTTCCTGTGTTTCTCACATCCTGTCCCTTCTCCTTCCTTCCACTCCAATCTCTCCTTTCCCCTCCTCTTACTGAAAAAAACAAAACAGCTGCTCTATTAGGAATTTCCTATCTCCAAGATCACTTCCTTCTAATACATGTTATAATTCTTTTGTTTCCCCCAAACATACTTTTACCATCCTATTTTTCAAATGGCTAATTTAGATTAACAGCAACAACAACAAAAAAAGATTTTAGATTCCTTCATGGAATTGTCTCAAGCTAAACCTCATTTTATTTATTTTTTTATTTTTTATTTATTTATTTTTTCAGTGGGTTTTGTCATACACTGACATGAATCAGCAATAGATTTACACGTATTCCCCATCCCGATCCCCCCTCCCACCACCCTCTCCACCCGATTCCTCTGGGTCTTCCCAGCGCACCAGGCTCGAGCACTTGTCTCATGCATCCCACCTGGGCTGGTGATCTGTTTCACCATAGATAATATACATGCTGTTCTTTCGCAACATCCCACCCTCACCTTCTCCCACAGAGTTCAAAAGTCTGTTCTGTACTTCTGTGTCTCTTTTTCTGTTTTGCATATAGGGTTGTCGTTACCATCTTTCTAAATTCCATATATATGTGTTAGTATGCTGTATTGGTCTTTATCTTTCTGGCTTACTTCACTCTGTATAATGGGCTCCAGTTTCATCCATCTCATTAGAACTGGTTCAAATGAATTCTTTTTAACGGCTGAGTAATATTCCATGGTGTATATGTACCACAGCTTCCTTATCCATTCCTCTGCTGATGGGCATCTAGGTTGCCTCCATGTCCTGGCTATTATAAACAGTGCTGCGATGAACATTGGGGTACACGTGTCTCTTTCAGATCTGTAAACCTCATTTTAAATGAAGGCCCAGAAAAGGACCGTCATCACCGTTGGTTGATCTTTACAGGAAGAAGTTAACAATGGCCCCATGAAGTGCTAAATTTTTCCTGTCATTCATGGCTCTCTGAAGTCTCTCACCCTCTTTTCCCCAACTTCATTTCCCATTATCTCAAGACCTATCTCTGACACTCCTGCTTTCCTCCACTGTAATCCCTATGTAAAACTTTCCCAAATACAGTCAATAATAATTAATTGATATAAATATTGTTAGTACCATTATAGAATAATTGATTCAACTTCTGTGCAGAATATACTTATTATAATATTATAATTAAAACCCTCATATCTCCTTTTTAGAATCCAGGCAAATAATGTCTCATCAAAATTAAGACTGTTGACTAGAAATACGTTGAACTTGTTGCCCTTTCTATTCTAAATCAGAGGAACCATGTATTTGCAAATTTAATGAGAGTGAATCTGATTAATGTAATATAGTTTATTTCAGCCAAACGAACATTCAGTGTTTACTATGTAAAAATGACTATACTGGTCAAATTGGAGAATACAAAGATGGCTAATGTGAAGCTTCTGTCCTTTAAGAACATAAAAGCAACTGGAAGAATGATACAAATGTGAACATTAGTTAATACATCCACTGGAGGAGGAGAGAGCTGAAAGAGAGGTTTATTTTGGCTGACCAGAGCACTTAGAGATTCTTGGGGGAAGCAGAATTTGAGCTGGCTTTAAAGGATTTGCAGGATTTTATAAGGCAAGGCAATCCTGACAGAGACAGATTTGACTTTTTTTTTTCCCCCCAGAATTACATCATATTGTAACTATTTGACACTATTTAAATGTCATTTTTTTGCTGCCCAAAATCTTGGCCTTCTCTGCCCACTGAAGCTGAATGAAAAATATGGACACAAAGTTTGGAGGAAATAGAAAAGTGGCTTTAATTCTCAGCTGGCAGAGAGGGGAACACAGTAGGCTCGTGCATTAAGAACTGTGCCCCCATTCCATGAGGAGTCTAGGGGCTTATGTAAGATGAGGACTTGCATTCAGGGGTTGGTGATGAGAAGCAAAGGTGTTAGGATCTTCATTTCTTCCTCTTGCATAATTTCAAAGACAGTCATAGACTAACATCAGTAATTCAGTAATTGAGTCTGGCAGTTTGATGGCTCTGCAGCATTCTTTCTGATTTGTAACTACAAGGGGAAGTATGGTGTAAGGGTAAACACTAGATACAGGATGTATTTAGCATAGAGATCAAAGGAAAATTTTCATGCTGTTCATGGGGTTCTCAAGGCAAGAATGCTAAAGTGCTTTGCTATTCCCTTCTCCAGTGGACCATGTTTCTTCAGAACTCTCTCTCCACCATGACCGTCCGTCTTGGGTGACCCTAGATGGCATGGCTCACAGTTTCATTAAGTTAGACAAGGTTGTGATCCATGTGATCAGTTTGGTTAGGTTTCTGTAATTGTGGTTTTCATTCTGTCTGCCCTCTGATGGATGAGGATAAGAAACTTGTTCAAGCTTCCTAATGGGAGGCACTGGATTTAGGGGTAACTGGGTCTTGCTCTGTGGGCCAGGCCATGCTCAGTAAATCTTTAATCCAATTTTCTGTTGATGGTTGGGGCTGTGTTCTCTCCTTGTAGTTTGGCCTGAGACCAAACTATGGTAGGGGTAATGGTGGTAATGGTGACTTCCTTCATAAGGACCAAATACCAACATACCAGGACTGCTGTAGTCAGTGCCCCTGACTCTGCAGCAGGCCATGGTCAACCCACGCCTCCACAGGAGACTCCTGGACACTCACAGGCAAGTCTGGCTCAGTCTCTTGTGGGGTCACTGCTCCTTTCTCCTGGGTCTTGGTGCACACAAAGTTTTGTCGTTCCCTCCAAGAGTCAGTTTCCCCAGTCCTGTGGAAGTTCTGTAATCAAATCCCACTGAACTTTGAAGTCAAATTCCCTAGGGGTTCTCAGTCCTTTTGCTGGATCCACTGGTTGGGAAATCTGTTGTGGACCCAGGAGATAGGCTGTCAGATAAACTGTTCTGAAGAGGTTGCAGTGTCTGTCTCATATTAGTTTTACAGACAGAGCACCATTTTGAATTGTGTTGAGAGCTTGGGTAAAATAGTTTTTAATGTATTTGCTTCCTCCAATCCATCTGTTATAGGTGAAGAGCAATTTTCACTTTTCTGTGAGGTCCATTTCCTTTGAATTATGGTTTTAATTTTGCCCAGATTCTGTGTTTTTACTAATTATTTGTCCACAGAGAAGAAGGTCTATGCTTTTCCAGAATTAGCTTATATCCCAAAAAGAGTAGATGGTGCATTCTATCAAAACTGCTGGGTTCTTGCCCCAAACTTTAGGATCTTTCAGCTTCAGATACGGAGAAGGCAATGGCACCCCACTCCAGTACTCTTGCCTGGAAAATCCCATGGATGGAGGAGCCTGGTAGGCTGCGGTCCATGGGGTGGCTAAGAGTCCGACAGGACTGAGCGACTTCACTTTCACTTTTCACTTTCACGCACTGGAGAAGGAAATGGCAACCCACTCCAGTGTTCTTGCCTGGAAAATCCCAGGGACGGAGGAGCCTGGTGGGTTGCCATCTATGGGGTCACACAGAGTCGGACACAACTGAAGTGACTTAGCAGCAGCAGCAGCTTCAGATAATTCTGAGATTCCTAGAGGCATCATCTGATCTGACAGTTAGTCTTAAGGTGAGAAGTCCTCAGTCATGTTACACTGAATTCAAGCAGAGCAAACCAAGAAGATGGGGCTGAGGAAAAGCTTAAATAGATGCTGAATATGATTCCTATGGCAAAAAAAGAAGGGCTTGATAAGTAGAGATAAAACTGGAATAGAAGCAGCGGTGAGTACTTAGATGGATTTATTACCCCTCCTTATAAAAGTCAAGGGAAGAATCTATATTATTTTACCCACCCAGATTATTTTTGTTTAAAATTCAATCTAGTCCATTTCATTTGAAAATAATTAGCAAACATCTGGTGTTCTATAGCTATTTCCCTCCTCATGATATAGATTCTTCTCACTTGGCTGAGCATTAATGGGATTCCCCTGTAGTGGCTGCTCCTTTCCAATGAGGATTTCTGTACATAGAAAACCACAGCTGAGTGGGGTGCTCTTTCTTATACAATTGGATGATCTACTGTGTTCATCTATAGCTCCAGTCATAAATGTGAGTTCATGATGCCCTTGTAACTGCCACTGATCCTGATAATCACAAGGGTGACTTTGCAAATATGTTGGATTTTAAGATGTAAAAAGAAAGTAATAAATCTATTCATTTTGTCATTTCTTTTTCATCATTTTAACTCTCCTCCTTGACAAACACCTGAAAATGAGTATTTTGAGCTGAGGCGAGAGGTATTGAATCATGGGTCCCAGAATCATATGAAAAAGATCATCTTTACAATACCAAAAGCTGTACAGAAAGTCCAACTGAACAACTGATTTGAAGAATCAAAGCAAAGAAGCAGTATTGAGTCAGGTGATAAAGGACAGTAGAACATGACAGCGAGGGTTTCTGGTAGTGACTACACCTTGAGAGGTTCCCCGAGACCCAGACTGAAGTCCCACATCCTAGTGTCAGAGTCACTAGGCCCTTAAACAGGGGACAGGATTATCAATCCTACAATTACATCCCCCTCCCTTCATGGTCTCCACCCTGCCTCTTTCCAAAAGCAGTTTACTGCATGAAAAATAGGATAATATATATGAAAGAAGTAGTGAGCAGAATTAATAGACATTACTATTACCTGATACAAACTAATAATTATAATTGAGCAAGAATTTTGTCTTAACTTGTTGGTAGCTGAAACAAGTGAAAAGTAAAAGTGAGAGCCATTCAGTCATGTCTGACTCTTTGTGACCCCATGGACTGTAGTCCACCAGGCTCCTCTGTCCCTGGAATTCTCCAGGCAAGAATACTGGAGTAGGTAGCCACGATCCATAGATCAAACCTGGGTTTCTTGCACTGCAGGCAGATTCTTTACCTTCTGAGCCACCAGAGAAGCCCAAAACTGAAACAAAACAAAACAAAAAAAACCACTGGTTTAAACTTGTGCATGGTGACTTTCCTCTTGCAATTATATTGGTTTGTGGGTATCATAGGTGGAACATCTAGCAACGTAGCAGAAGATATCATTGTTCTTTGTGAATGTGAAATGTTTCCATCAGTTCCTAAAATCTCTCAAGCCATTATCTCAGTGAACATCACCTGTTGGCTGTGGGAATCCTGCGTAGCCCAGATTGAGGTTCTACATTTGTTTCTGCAAGATACACAGGGTATTATTGGTCTGGAATAATTTTGAAACTAATTTTTTTGTTTGAAAGTGTCCAGACTACAGAGATAACATAACTGTGAATGAGATAAACTCCAAGTCCCTTTCTTGTCATTGAATTATGCTAATGGTCAACTATTCCAATCTACTCTTGGACTAAAGGAAGACTAGTGTCAGGCAGTGGTGGAAATTTTGGAATCAAGCTGAGAGCTGTCATTCTGGAGTTCCTTGCATTCACAGTAGTAACATTCTCCCACCCTCAACAGCAGAAATAAGATTCAGAAGCAAGGTCCTACCCTTAGAAGGACCCAGGCTCAGTCTCACGGGGCAGCACCCAAGAAAAACAAACCCCTAAAACCTTTACTTGATGACACTTTTGGATTATTTGTTTCAAATCTTCACTCACTCATCTGGCTCCCTGGCTTCTGATGACCTTGGCTTTTGAATCTGCCTGTAACGCAGGAGCCAGGAGCTGCAATTTTGATCCCTGGGTGGGGAATATCCCCTGGAGGAGGGCATGGCAATCCACTCCAGTATTCTTGCCTGGAGAATCCCATGGACGGAGGAGTCTGGACGGCGACAGTCCACGGGGTTGCAAACAGTCAAACATGACTGGAGCAACTTAGCACGCACACATAGTTCATTTACAATATTGTGTTGGTTTCAGGTATGTAGCAATGTGATTCACTTATATATATCAGGGGTTAAGCTATTTGGCCTCTTAATGGACACAGTTTCAGCTGGGGAAGATGAAAATGTCCTGGAGATGGATGGTGATGATGGTTGCACAGCAGTGTGACTGTACTGAATGCCATTAAACCATATATTTATAAATGATTAAAATGGTAAATTTTGCTATGTAAATGTTAACACAATAAGAAAAATGTAAAGAGAAAAAAGAAAAATAAGAATTGGGACTGGGTGGGTATAGGAGGAGTGGGTGACAAATATCCTGTCTGCTAAGTAAAAGGGTCATCCTTGAGATAAAGAGATGGAGGTCATTTTGAATCTAGCTGTGAGGGGTGACAGGGGGTAGTTAGAGGAAAGTTAGAGGGTTCAATTCTTCATAAACATCAGATCAAAAGGCCAGAAATAGGTTAATGGGTTCCACAAATATTCTACAGTTCTTGCATTGATTAGGGAATTCTATCTGATCTGTTCATGTATCTCCTAACCTCCTTACCACATACACGCAGACATTACATGTGTGTTGCTCCTTGAATGCTTGTGTAATCCCATCTTACTGAGCCGTGGAAATCGCACTCACTATATCCTCGTCTCATTTAGCCTTGTCATCCGTGTGTGTGTGTGTGTGTGCCCAGTTGTGTCTAACTCTTAGCAACCCCATGGACTGTAACCCACCAGGCTCCTCTGTCCATGGGATTTCCCAAGCAAAATACTGGAGTGGGTTGCCATTTCCTACTCCAGGGGATCTTCCCGACCCAGGGATCAAACCCAGGTCTCCTGCATTGCAGGCAGGTTCTTTATCAACTGTGCCACCTGGGAAGGCAGTCTTGTTATCAGGGATGCCCTTTTAAATGCCCTCAGATTCAAAATGTAGAAATACAACCCACCTCACGTGGGTGACTAAGTGGGCAGGTCAACAGGAGAAGCAGTGCTAGAAGCAATCAAGAAATGCCAGGGCTGATGGAAGCTCATAGGATTTGACTCCAGAGCCTCTTTAAGCTTGTGTTCAGTGGTCTCCGGTTAGGCATGCAGTAACATAGAACTTTGACTTCCAAATTAGTCAGTATCTGCTCTTCAACTTTGGCTTCAGCCTCAGCCTTTAAGAGACCTTGAACACTCAGTTGTAGCATCATTCCTGGCATCTCTGATAATATGTGTGATCTCAATGATCATGAGATTGACTAAGTTACCCTCATGTGTCAATGTGTCAACATCAGTGTAACAGAAACAGGACATGTCACTTAGATATATTGTTCTATATTGTTAGAATTTTCAGTTTCAAATATGGGTAAGCATTTTAGATGTAAGACTACAGTTTCCTTGTATGTTTTAGTCTTTGAGATCCTGTCAGTTGAAGTATAAATATATATTTATGAATTCAGAGTGAAATGCTGCAATAATTAATGTTGATTATGAACAACACATTTATTTTATACTGAAAAATAATGAAAGATTTTCCCAATAGTTAGAGAAATATTCAGTTTGTGAGCTTGCTTCAGTGAAATTGCATCATTGTCACTGACTAAATTATCAAGCACAGGAGTTGAAAGGAATGAAATCTTCACCTCTATCATCACTATCAGAAAATATAGAAAGTTGGACATCTTGGTTACCATGTGTTAGAGCAGTTGCCTGTACCAGCAGAGTTAGCCCAAAAGATCTTCCTCTTCCACTTATTTCAGTTGGAAGTAAAGACCTGCTCACAGCTCAAAAGTGCAGTTCACTGACCATACATGTGATCCAAAAACTGACAGCGTTGAGAAATTATTGTCCTCACAGTAGGTCAAACTACATTTTGACTGCCGAAAATCTGAACAATTAAAAATTTTATGTCACTTCCAATTTTCTTATTCTCAAGATATTCCTTATTTGAAGATAAGAGTAACCAGCATATCCTGATTTGCCTGCAACTGAGGGTGTTCCTGGACACATGACTTGATTAAATCAAGAAAGTCTAGGACACAAAGGAATGAGCAGTGTTATAATCTGCCTCAGCCTTGGATTTGACTCTATATCGACTTTATTATTTAATCAAAAATCTGTATTTAGTGTATTTCTGCCCCTAAAATCTTGCAGTGTTTTTTGACGCATATACGCCAAGTAATACTTTGCAGACCACTTCTGCATAGGAGCAGCTAGGAGACCAGGTCTGGAGAGAAAATGGAGAGGTTTGCTTGACTTATTTGCCCGGATGTGGCGGACTCAAATCCCAGGGCCTCATGGACTGACCCCAAATCCTGGGACCCCAGGAATGACCCCTGACATGATGCTTTTTACCCATTTCAACATTTTCTACTTTTCTTATGGGCTTCCCAGGTGGCCCTAGTGGTAAAGAACCCGCCTGCCAATGCAGAAGACTTAAGAGATGTGGGTTTGATCCCTGGGTCAGGAAGATCCCCTGGAGGAGGGCATGGTAATTCACTCCAGTATTCTTGCCTGGAGAATCCCATGGACAGAGGAGCCTAGTTTGCTACAGTCCGTACGGTTGCAAAGAGCTGGGCCAACTTAGCATGCAAACACTTTTCTTCTGATTTCTATGGTTGACTTTCTTACAGGACAAGGAATCTGCCTAGGATCTTACTTCTTGGCATGCCTGATACTCTGGTTTTTATTTGCCAAGCCTTATGCCTCACCTGAGTCTTCTAAATAAATGTTTTTGTTAGTTAAAAACAAATTAGTGTGTTGCTTTGGAGTTTTTAAACATTGCCTAGATTAATGAGCCAAGACCAGAAGTACTTTGCTTCCTCAATGTGCTGGAACACAGTGCAACAGCTCAATAGGCATGTTTCTGCCCCTGAGATGGCTTCTTCGATAGAAAATTATTTGGTTGAAATTCAACCTTCAATTTGTGAAGAAAAAAACCTGGTCAAATGTCCAATAAGATGATAAGTCTGTATTTGGGGGATTTAAAAAGATTTCTTTCTGAAAAGGGGGAGGAAGATGTTGATGAGATGATGATAAGTAACTAGCATTTATTATGATAATGTTCTGAGCACTTTACTTGTTTTAACCTATTTAATCCTCACAGCAACTTAGTTATGTATTGTTATTGGTTAGGAAACTGAGACAAAGGTAGGAATTGGTAGAATCATGATTTGAACCCAAGGTACCGAAGCTTCAGTACACGCTGGTATTTTTTATGATGGATAAAATATGTCTTTAATATTTCAGTAGCACAATTTTGTAGCTAGTGTATGAAAGAATGTTTTTCTCATTGCAACTTCAAACTTAATTTTTCATCAGAAATGAATTTTTCTCACCCAAGACATTCCAGATAAAAATTACACATGATCATGAAATCTTGAAAAGTTACATGAGATTCAGCAACCAGCTGCTTATAATTTGAATCAATACTAGTGTTCTCTTTTTGGTAAAGAAACATATAACCCATCCTATACAGCAGGAGAGACTTCCCTGGTGGCTCAGTGGTGAAGAATCCACCTGCCAACAGGAGACGCAGGCCCGATCCCTGGGTCTGGAAGATCCCCTGGAGGAGGAAATGGCCACCCACTTCAGTATTCTTGTCTGGGAAATGCCATGGACAGTGGGGCCTGGTAGGCTACAGTCCATGGCGTCACAAAAGAGTTAGACTTAACAACAATAAAATACAGTGGGAGAGGCAGGGAGGGTGTAGAAGAACTGTCAGGGAGGTTAAGTGGAAACCAAAGAACCTGAGGTAATTTGCTCGAACATTGTTTTCAACTAAGAGAAGAAAAAAATCATGATCACATTTCTAAAATGTGATCTCTGCACCCATATTATAATAATGACTCAAAACTCACCATCTGAATTTTAGGTATAGATCAGCCTTATATGTATGCACCCCTCAAAATCATCTGCCCATCACTGTAGACCCAAAGATAACTTAGCAAAATACGCAAGACACAATGATCTTGCGAATCCTTTCTGCTCTAGAATTTGATGATTCTAAATCAGACGCTTCACAGCTAGACTACATTCTCCATTGTCCCAAACAGCAAAACAAAAGGCAAGAATCCAAGGGGCTTGTTTTCTACACCAGTAGGACTCATACTTAGGCTAAAAATACCTAACCTATAAAATGCTATTATTACCGGTCATAAATAGATCAAGATGACTTACCACTGTGAAAATTAATAGAATACTTCTGGCTGTATTAGAATTTGTTTGAGATATACAAATCACTCTCATGGAATTATTCAAGTCTCATAACAATCCTGAGAATTAAGAATTATCATCTGTGACTCATAAGGAAAGAAAAGGAGGAATAGAAATGCCAAGGGTTTCTTTAGAGTCACACAGTATTTTGATTGCAATTTTGCACTATATATTGACTGATAATTACACATGCATGATTAACCAAAGAACTTCATATTTGTGATATTAGAGGAGGGCATCAGAAAAAATAACCAATACTGTGGCATGAAGCTAATTTCAAAAATGACAAACCAGGATTGAGAAAATACTGTCATTAATTTCTGCTAACACTGTTTATCCCTCATAAAAATATGAATAAAAATCTCAAGGCTTTAGGAATCTATATCAGATCAGGTATGTTTTTATTCTCTTACTCTCTCTCTAATACATACATTTATACATATACATATATATATATATATATGTATATATGTATATGGCTTCTCTGATGGTGGTAAAGAAGTGAAGTGAAGTGAAAGTTGCTCAGTCGCGTCCAACTCTTTGCAAGTCCATGGAATTCTCCAGGCCAGAATACTGGAGTGAGTAGCCTTTCCCTTCTCCAGGAGATCTTCCCAACCCAGGGACTGAACCCAGGTCTCACGCATTGCAGGCATATTCTTTACCAGCTGAACCACAATGGTGGTCAAGAATCTGCCTGCAATTTGAGAGACATATGCAGGAGACATGGGTTTGATCCTTGCATCAGGAAGATCATCTGGAGGAGGAAATGGCTATCCATTCCGGTATTCTCACCTGGAAAATCCCATGGACAGAGGAGCCTGGTGGGCTACAATCCATGGGGTCACAGAGTTGAACACAACTGAGCATGCAAGCATATGGGCTTAATTTAATTTTAAGGTAGGCAGAACACCTACTTACAGAATTATACATAATGAATGGTGCCCATGTTTAACTCTATTAAAAATTGAGGTGCTTTGGACATGGAATGCACTTCACAGAAATATTCATGCTAATGGAATTGATTCAATGAAAGTCATGCATTTTCAAGGGTTATACCCATATTATTTATTAAAGAAAAAAATTATATTTGCTAAAAATGTAGAAAACAGCTATTCATTTTTCAATATACCTAGATAACTATTGCCAGGGATGTCTCATTCTGTTGATTTCCATCCAGTACATATAATGCACACTAAAATTTAAAATTCACAAAACAAAAAAAAATATTTATTGTCATGTTTATATTTGGGAGGTAAAGGTCTACCATTTGGTTGAGAAAGGAAGATTGATGCCAAGATAACATTACTGTTAGAAATAGAAATTCCACAGCCTAACTCATTTTTTCCCTTTTATTCTATCACTAGACTGGAGTGATTTGTCAGTATTGCCTGAAGTTGGAGCTCTGGCTGCACCAGTTATAGTCATCCTTGGGGTAAAGAAACACATTTATAGTTTAACTTCAACTGAAAATCAGCAGAAACCAAATAAAAAGTAATTAAGAACAGAATTCAGCTTGTTTCTGTATATTTATGTATTTATATTTTTCTTTATATGTGCTTGCTGTTTCTGTTTGTTTTTTCATTTATTTTAAATATACTTACTCACATGTCTTTAGTCTCATATATTTTGAACAAAATGCTATTCAAAAACACTATTCTCAGTTCCTGAGAAAAAGATAAAGTTATGTCAGCCTTAGCCACTACAAGATCACTTTGTTTACTAGGACTAGAAACCTAAGAAATTCCAAAATATTCCATGGTTTGAAAAATGAACACATTACCTATATATCTGGGGTGGATTTTAGTCAGTTGGACAAATGATTGTGAACTTCCCAATAGTTCCCATGACTGATGCTAACGCACTAAATTGTAAAATCAAGGTTTCCATTTTTGTGTGTGTCAGAAATTATTGTAGTTGAGGGAAATATTTTTTCTTTGATTACTCATAACTATGATATGGCTGTTGGAGAAACTCAAACAACATTTTCAAGGCTATAAAAATCCATTGCAGTCACAAGATCATGATAACTAAATTTTAACCCTGAAACTGATTCTTGTAATTTTTTGTCTTTTCACAGCAAGACTTTTTCCTTTTCAGGTAAAAAAAGCATCCATGAATCATGCCTCAATCATATCCATTAAGAGATAAATTACATTGTATCCATGGGTTGCATGTTAAAAAAATGCATTGTAACTCACCATAATATTGGATTATCTATACTCAGCATTGGTGATTCATAGACATGCACATGTTATTCATCTCAGTACTGCCCACAAAACCTAACATAATGCTTTGCACATAGAAGGTGCTTTATTTATGATTACTGTGATGATTATATGTTTATTTATCATAATATATTGAATCCATAAGCTAACACACTCCATTCCGCCAGTATTTATCATGCTTTCCAGATAGACTTGGGTAAGGGTAACATCTGCTTATGAGAGACATTTATTCACATAAAGTTGCCTTCAAAGTCTTACCCTTGATGATACAAGGAGTTGAAATTTGTTGTCATATTTCAAATAATCTATGTTTAGAATAACAGTGATAAGTAGGCAGTAGCCCAGGACACATGAATGGCCACAGGGTCACGAAAGAATGATAAATATTGACCTTAACTTCATAGATACAGAATTACTCAGTGTTCTCTAGAGAAATGAAACTAACAGGGTGGAGTGAGAGAGAGAAATAGATTTGTTACAAGAAATCAACTAACATGATTATGGAGGCTGAGAAGCTCCAAGATCTGCAGTTAATACGCTGGAGACACAGAAAGTTTATTCTCGTCCCAGCCTGCATCTGAAGGCTTCAGAACTGGAGAGATGATGCTGTAAGTGCTAGTCCCAAAGCTGCTGAGTTTGTGACTCAAGAAAAGAAAGAAAAACTAAAGTATTACTTTAAGTACAAAGGCAAGAGAAACACCTATGTTCAAACTCAAGAAATCAGACAAGTTGTTGTTATTGTTTGGTCACTCAGTCCTGTCCGTCTCTTTGCAGACCCATGGACTGCAGCACACTAGGCTTCCCTGTCCTTCACTATCTCCCAGAGTTGCTCAAACTCATGTCCATTGAGTCAGTGATGTCATCCAATCATCTCATCCTCTGTCATCCCCTTCTCCTCCTGCCTTCAATCTTTCAGGGTCTTTTCCAATGAGTCAGTTCTTTACATCAGGTGGCCAAAGTATTGGAGTTTCAGCCTCAGCATCAGTCTTTCCAATGAATATTCAGGACTGATTAACTTTATGATTGATGGGTTTAATCTCCTTGCAGTCCAAGAGACTCTCAAGAGTCTTCTCTAACACCACAGTTCAAAAGCATCAATTTTTCAGCACTCAGCTTGCTTTATGGTCCAATTCTCACATCCATTCATGACTACTGGAAAAACCATAGCTTTGATTAGATGGACCTTTGTTGGCAAAGTAATGTCTCTGCTTTTTAATATGCTCTCTAAATTAGTAGTAGCTTTTCTTCCAAGGCACAAGCATCTTTTAATTTCATGGCTGCAGTTACTATCTGCAGTGATTTTGAAACACAAGAAAATAAAGTCTGTTACTGTTTCCATTGTTTCCCCATCTATTTGCCAGGAAATGATGGGACCAGATGTCATGATCTTTGTTTTTTGAATGTTATGTTTTAAGCCAGCTTTTTCTCTCTCCTTTTTCACCTTCCTCAAGAGGCTCTTCAGTTCCTCTTTGCTTTCTGCCAGAAAGGTGGTGTCATCTTCGTATCTGAGGTTATTGATATTTCTCCCAGCAATCTTGATTCCAGCTTGTGCTTCATCCAGTCCAGCATTTCACATGATGTACTCTGCATATGAGTTAAGTAAGCAGACTGACAATACACAACCTTGACATGCTCCTTTCGCTATTTGAAACCAGGCTGTTGTTCCTTGTCCAGTTCTAACTGTTGTTTCTTGATCTGCAAACAGATTTCTCAAGAGGCAGGTCAGGTGGTCTGGTATTCCCATCTCTTTCAGAATTTTCTACAGTTTATTATAATCCACACAGTCAAAGACTTTGGCATAGTCAATAAAGCAGAAATTTTTCTGGAATTCTCTTGCTTTTTCAATGATCCAACAGATGTTGGCAATTTGATCTCTGGTTTCTCTGCCTTTTCTAAATCCAGCTTGAACATCTGGAAGTTCATGGTTCGTGTACTGTTGAAGCCTGACTTGGAGAATTTTAAGCATTACTTTCCTAGTGTGTGAGAGGAGTGCAATTGTGCAGTAGTTTGAACCTTCTTTGGTGTTGCCTTTCTTTGGGATTGGAATGAAAACTGACATTTTCCAGTCCTGTGGCCACTGCTGAGTTTTCCAAATTTGCTGGCATTTTGAGTGCAGCACTTTCACAGCATCATCTTTCAGGATTTGAAATAGCTCAACTGGAATTCTATCACCTCCACTACCTTTATTCACAGTGATACTTCCTAAGCCCCCCATGTCTTTGAATTCCAGGATATCTGGCTCTAGGGTGAGTGATTACACCATTGTGGTTGTCTGGGTCATGAAGATCTTTTTTGTGTAGTTCTTCTGTGTATTCTTGCCACCTCTTCCTAATATCTTCTGCCTCTGTTAGGTACATATCATTTCTGTAATTTATTGTGCTCATCTTTGCATGAAATTTTCCTTTGGGTATCTCTAACTTTCTCAGTCTTTCTTAGAGATCTTAGAGATCTCTAGTCTTTCCCATTCTATTGTTTCCCTCTATTTCTATGCATTGATCACTGAGGAAGGCTTTCTTATCTCTCCTTGCTATTCTTTGGAACTCTAGGTTTAGGTGGGTATATCTTTCCTTTTCTCACTTGCCTTTTGCTTCTCTTGTCTTCTCAGCTATTTGTAAGGCCTTCTCAGACAGCCATTTTGCCTTTTCGCATTTCTTTTTCTTGAGGATGGTTTTGATCACTGCCTCCTGTACAATGTTTTAAAACTCAATCCGTAGTTCTTCAGGCACAATCCGGAAAGCAGTCTGCTTTACTCAGTCTACCATTCTTATCAAGAAATGCCCCACTTAGGTGTGTGCACACTAAGTCACTTAAGTTGTCTCCGACTGTGTGCAACACTATGGATTGCAACCTGCCAGGCTCTTTTGTCCATGGAATTCTCCAGGCAAGAACACTGGAGTGGGTTGCCTTGCCCTCCTCCAGGGGATCTCCCTGACACAGGGACTGAACCTGCATCTCTTACGTCTACCCATATTGGCAGGTGGGCTTTTTTTTTTTTTTTTTTTTTACCACTAGTGCCTCCTAAAAAGCCCACCCTTCCTGGTGGTCCAGTGGTTAAAAATGCTAGTTGCAATGCAGGGCACATGGGTTAAATCTCTGGTCAGGGAACTACAGTCCCACATGCCTCGGAGCTGCAACCACTGAGCCCGTGTGCTCTAGAGCCTGTGAGCCACAACTACGTAAGCCCACATTCCACAACTAAAGAGTACATGCACCACAGTGAAAGATCCTAAGTGATGCAGCAAAGATCAGCAACTAAGACCTGACATGAAAAGAAAACAAATATTTTTTTAAAAAAGAAATACCCTCACCAGCATGTGCAGAATGTTTGACCTAATGTCTGGATATTCCATGGGCCACTGAAGTCAACACATAAAATTAATCATCACAAATATTTAGTATTTCAACATTCCTTTCACACATAACTCCATGTCACTGATAGCTCTTCAACAGGATAAATTTATGTCTAGCCTTTAGCGTGGCCTTTGCCTATGTTTTCTCAGTATATATACACATGTATATGTACATTTTATATTGAATGCATTTTAATATATTTAATGTGAATATATTTATATATTTTATATTTATACTTAAGAGTATTAATAGATTAATTCTCTCTTTCTAAAAAGAGAGAGAACAGCTATAATTTTCAAGGTGCCATGAATGAGCTATGAAGGATGGAAAATTGTCTAAGAAAGAATTATTGCCTCCAAGGTAACTTACATCATCACCGGGAAGACAAAACACATGCAGTAGAAAAAAAAAAAAAACTAGTACAAAGTAGCCTCTTTTGTGTTACCATCACAGACAATGCTTTTGTTTTAGAGTACATTTTAGCTCACAAATAGTCTTAAATATATATTTCATAATAACTTTGTCAGGTTATGAAAATCTGATCTACTTGGGAAATGTTTAAATTTGAAATAGCTTTATCATTCATTTTATTTATAAATATAATTCAAGTGTTGTTCATAATATTCATAAACCTCTAAAGAAGAGAGCAAATATCACTGGAGATTTTATAACTTGGAGTTAATAGCTTAACATTTTTTATATAACCTTCTGTATTTCTCTATACAAATATAGATATAGATATAATTGAATTTCAATACATGCTATTTTCTGACCTGTGATTACATTATATTGCACTCAAAATACATTGAACAATTGCAACACACTGTGAATATTTCTTCTGCTGCTTAATGTTTTCACATTCTTAGCTTCAGAAATCAAATAGGATTACAAAGTTTACAGTGAAAGGCATTGGTTTCCTGAATACCTTCCACACGCTGACTCTCACTCTTCATGAGTTCAGTTCAGTCACTCAGTCATGTCTGACTCTTTGTGACCCCATGGACTGCAGCACACCAGGCTTCCCTGTCCATCACCAACTCCCAGAGCTTGCTCAAACTCATGTCTATCGAGTCAGTGATGGCATTCAACCATCTCATCCTCTGTCATCCCCTTCTCCTCCTGCCTTCAATCTTTCCCAGCATCAGGGTCTGTTCCAGTGAGTCAGTTCTTTGCATCAGGTGGCCAAAGTATTGGAGTTTCAGCCTCAGCATCAGTCCTTCTAATGAGTATTCAGAACTGATTTCCTTTAGGATTGGCTGGTTGGATCTCCTTGCAGTCCAAGGGACTCTCAAGAGTCTTCTCCAATACCACAGTTCAAAAGCATCAATTCTTCGGTGCTCAACATTCTTTGTAGTCCAACTCTCACATCCATACATGACTACTGGAAAACCTATAGCTTTAATTAGGCCGACCTTTGTCAGCAAAGTAATGTCCCTGCTTTTTAATATGCTCTCTAAATTGGTAGTAGCTTTTTTTCCAAGACACAAGTGTCTTTTAATTTCATGGCTGGAGTCACCCTCTGCAGTAATTTTGGAGCTTCAAAAAATAAAGTCTGTCACTGTTTCCATTGTTTTCCCATCGATTTGCCATGAAGCGATGGGATCGGATGCCATGATCTTAGTTTTCTGAATGTTGAGTTTTAAGCCAACTTTTTCACTCTCCTCTTTCACTTTTATCAAGAGGCTCTTTAGTTCTTCTTTGCTTTCTGCTATAAGGGTAGTGTCATATGCGTATCTGAGGTTATTGATATTTCTCCTGGCAATCTTGATTCTAGCTTGTGCTTCATCCAGCCAGCATTTCACATGATGTACTCTGCATAAAAGTTAAATAAGCAGGGTAACAATATACAGCCTAATGTACTTTCCCAATTTGGAACCAGTCTGTTGTTTCATGTCCAGTTCTAACTGTTGCTTCTTGACCTGCATACAGATTTCTCAGTAGGCAGGTAAAGTGGTCTGCCAAGCCTCACTCTCTATAGAGGACCATTTTTTACATTTTTAGATATTTCTTTTAGCCCATATCTCCATATTTCTAAATCACAAAATTAGAGTTGTTATTTCTTTGTATTTTGTTTTAACATGTTGATTTCCCACAAGATGAGAATTTTATTCATTTTTATAGTCTTTTTTAAAATTAGTTAATTTGTTTGGCTACCTCACAGGGAATATGGGATCTTACCCTGACTAGAGATCAAACCTGTACTCCCTGCAGTGGAAGTGCAGAGTTTTAATCACTAGATCACCAAGGAAGTCTGAGAATTTTATTCTTTATACTCTCTATCTCAGTCTCTCTCTGCAATATAGTTATGTGATCTTTCTTTTGGTTCAAAAACTCTTAACCTGCTTTCCCCTGTAAACAGTACTTAAGGCAATTTTCCATGCTAATGCTTTATTGCATCTTCCAACCCAAGATGCAGGATGAAGGAGGCAGGGCTAAAAAGGAGGGAAGCAAATGTAAGGGGTGGTACACTCCTGAGCAGCTGTAGCTTTATAGGAAAACTGGTCAGTTGCTTGACCATATGTCAAGCCTCCAGAATGAGAGATTAGAACTAGTTAACCTCAGAAGGGTAAAGGGTTTGTTAGCTTCTTCCTTTCTCCTGTTTTTTATGAGTCATCAAAATTTGCCCATTGGGGTCTCAGCACAAACAAGTGATGTGTTACCAGCTCTTCTGTGGGGATGTGATGCCCAGCTCTCATCCCTAGGAGAGAATGATATCAGATGACAGCCTAGGAGCCAGGACTCCCCACTGACCACACAGCCATACAAACTGGGCCCCATGCAATCCACATTCAGTTCAGTTCAGTTCACTTCAGTCGCTCAGTCACGTCCGACTCTTTGCGACCCCATGAACTGCAGCGTGCCAGGCCTCCCTGTCCATCACCAACTCCCACAGTCCACCAAAATCCATGTCCATCGAGTTGGTGATGCCATCCAACCATCTCATCCTCTGTTGTCCCCTTCTCCTCCTGTCTTCAATCTTTTCCAGCATCAGGGTCTTTTCCAATGAGTCAGATCTTTGCATCATCAGGTGGCCAACATATTGGAGTTTCACCTTCAACATCAGTCCTTCCAATGAACACCCAGGACTGATCTCCATTAGGATGGACTGGTTGAATCTCCTTGCAGTCCAAGGGACTCTCAAGGGTCTTCTCCAACACCACAGCTCAAGAGCATCAATTCTTCGGTGCTCAGCTTTTTTTATAATCTAACTCTCACATCCATACATGACCACTGGAAAAACCATAATCTTAACTAGATGGACCTTCATTGGCAAAGTAATGTCTCTGCTTCTCAATATGCTGTCTAGGTTGGTCATAACTTTCCTTCCAAGGAGTAAATGTCTTTTAATTTCATGGCTGCAATCACCAACTGCAGTGATTTTGGAGCCCAGAAAAATAGTCAGCCACTGTTTCCACTGTTTCCCCATTTATTTTGCCATGATATGATGGGACCGGATGCCATGAGCTTAGTTTTCAGAATGTTGAGCTATAAGCCAACTTTTTCACTCTCCTCTTTCACTTTTATCAAGAGGCTTTAGTTCTTCACTTTCTGCCATAATAGTGGTGTCATCTGCATATCTGAGGTTATTGACATTTCTCCCAGCAATCTTGATTCCAGCTTGTGCTTCCTCCAGCCCAGTGTTTCTCATGATGTACTTTACATATAAGTTAAATAAGCAGGGTGACAATATACAGCCTTGACATACTCCTTTTCCTATTTGGAACCAGTCTGTTGTTCCATGTCCAGTTCTAACTGTTGCTTCCTGACCTGTATACAGGTTTCTCAAGAGACAGATCAGGTGGTCTGGTATTCCCATCTCTTTCAGAATTTTCCACAGTTTATTGTGATCCACACAGTCAAAGGCTTTGGCATAGTCAATAAAGCAGAAATAGATGTTTTTCTGGAACTCTCTTGCTTTTTCGATGATCCAGCAGATGTTGGCAATTTGATCTCTGGTTCCTTTGCCTTTTCTAAAACCAGCTTGAACATCTGGAAGTTCACGGTTCATGTATTCCTGAAGCCTGACTTGGAGAATTTTGAGCATTACTTTTCTAGTGTGTGAGATGAGTGCAATTGTGTGGTAGTTTATTTTTTGGCATTGTCTTTCATTGAGATTAGAATGAAAACTGACCTTTTCCGGTCCTGTGGCCACTGCTGAGTTTTCCAAATTTGCTGACATATTGAGTGCAGCATTTTCACAGCATCATCTTTCAGGATTTGAAATAGCTCAACTGGAATTCCATCACCTCCACTAGCTTTGTTCATAGTGATGCTTCCTAAGGCCCACTTGACTTCACATTCCAGGATGTCTGGCTCTAGGTGAGTGATCACATCATCGTGATTATCTGGGTCGTGAAGATCTTTTCTGTACAGTTCTTCTGTGTATTCTTGCCACCTCTTCTTAATATCTTCTGCTTCTGTTAGGTCCGTACAATTTCTGTCCTTTATTACATGGGCAATATTGAAACATGATAACCATCTCTCAGGTGAAAAAAAGTTACATGTACACCTACATAGGTGGTTCTATTTTAACTCCACGAAAAAAAAACAAAATGATTTCTATATCAAAATGTAGGTCATTTTGCACAAGGAATCAGGCCCTTTTAGGGGTTTAATCATTAGTTTGATTCTAAATAGATTCCATGCAACTGAACAAAGAGTGGCATATTCCGAATGACTGTTTGGGAAGTTAAGAGCATAGAATATCTGCTATTCTAAGACTCTGGAATTTCTATTGAGTTTGTTTCTATTTGTACTGTTTATTGCAAGACAGCTGCAATTCAAAACAAAGAGATATCTACATAATAGACATTTATTAAGTATTTGGTATCTCATCAGTTTCATCTACTTGCTTACTTTTTAATTTTTAATTTATTTTTAGCAATCACTGATTTTTTTCTGACTGATTGAGCTAAATAGAAATGACCCAGAAACAAAAATAAATTTTATGGGGTTGGGAATTTGACTTACCTAGTTTTAGGAGGATGCTGATTACTAGAAAGTGCTTTTGAACAGATTTTAAGAATGGCATAAGAATAATTTTGAATATCAGAGACTTTTTTAAAGAATTTTTAAAAATTTAAACAAGCAAGTAATAATCTTTAAAACACAAACCTATGTTGCAGTTTGAAGATGATGTCATTTGAAACATTTCGAAGTGACATGGACAAAAATGTTGTAGTCAGCTATACTAGAAGCTGAGTCTAGGGAGTGTTGGACATGTGGGCCTACAGTCCTTTCCTCTTTGCTCTTCAATGTAAAACCTTCTATTTCTTATGGTGCTCAAATTCCCTTTGTTTTAGAATATATTATTGCCTCCACGCTGGGAAAGATTGAACGTAGGAGGAGAAAGGGTTGGCAGAGGAAGAGATGGTTGAATGGCACCACCAGCTCAATAGACATGAATTTGAGCAAGCTCTGGGAGATGGTGGACAGGGAAGCCTGGTGTCCTGCAGTCTATGGGGTCGCAAAGAGTCAGATATGACTAAGTGACTGAACAACAACTGCCTTCATTCAGCGGGGATATTTAAAAGTGCCCTAGCAATGTTGTGACCCTGAAGCTCACTGGACACTAGTGAAGCAATATATCTTTGGCTCCCATGTGGAGAAAGCAGGCAGATCATCCATGGTGTGATGCCAAATGTCCACAGAATGATTCACAGATCAAAATGAGATTCCCCAAAATAGCCATCTTCAAACCAGCTGTCCTTTAAGGTTACAGCTGCAGGCTTACACTTTCACCTCGTCTGTGTCCTCAGCTGTTTGTGATGAGCCGTGCACTGTCATGGTGGAGAGAGTGGAATAAGTGGAAAAGGCCAATAAAGGATGTTACAATATGGACAGAGGCCTCTATAAGTCTCTGTGAAAGTTTTCTCCTTAGAGCTCTGCTTGAGATGCTGAACTGCTTGCTCCCATGATGCTCAGTAGGCACTATGAGGTCAATAAAATTTTCTAAGATTATACAAGCTAGCCAAACACGGGTACCCAGGGAGTTATCAGCTACTAAATGAGGTTCTTGAGGCTCAGGAAGAATGGAGAAGAGCCTTGGCTGCCAACGATGCTAAAAATCAGTACAGCGATACATAAACATAAAGAAAACACTTGGCAAAGTCCACTGTATGTTGTTGACATGACTAAAAAAATACTTAGAGTAATGTTATTAAATATGGTTCACCACCATCAATTTACTGTCCAATCCCTCCATGTAATGAGAAAAATGTTGAGCGTCCTGGCTAAGCCACACAGACTTTGGAGCCAGGTTTCTGTCTCAGTCCTGGCTTGTCTCCTACTAGCTGTCTGGCCTTGAATGAGTCACTGAATCTCTGTGAACCAGAGCTTTCTTGTCTGCAAACATTGCTCTTAAAAATAATCAATTCACTGTATTTTGAAGATTAATGAAAGAATATTTGTAAGTCACTGTAGACATGCCATACTCATAAGTATATGCTAAATTATAGCAATCACTGTTAACGGACAGGCTCAAGCTTGAGTCTGGTTCTGTAACACCTTCTACTGGGCTGGTCCCTGGCTCTTTCTATGAGTCAGCTATGGTTTGTTTGGTTTTGTTTTGACCTTGACTTCCCTTTACTATTTGGCTCAATTTTCATTGCTGGTATACATGCTCCCTTCATTCTTAAACATGTCCAGTCCTGGATGGTCAGTTTCCATTCCCACGCCAACTACAACTTGCATTGTAACAGTCTGCATTCTTGGAAACAACAAATTAAAATATGATGCCCTGCCACTCTGCCTTAGTGGGAACCATTGATCTGTTTAGTTTCTCCCAAATACCACTCAGCCCAGGGCAGCTAAGCCAGAGAACCAGTAGAAGGCCAACTGGGATAGACTTCAGGTACTTTCTCTCCACCAGCGTGGGAGGCTACAAATTGCCTTGTTGAATCAGTCACTAAATCTGGCATCACAGAATTTCCAGTTTCTGAGGTACACTGCAAATCAGTTGCCTGGTTCAGGGGCCCCAACCTTCAGGCTGCAAACTGGCACCTCCTGTCAGATCAATGGCAACGTTAGATTAGAAATAAGGTGCACAATAATTGTAATGTACTGAAATCATCCCCCAATCCCCAGTCTGCGGAAAAATTATTGCCCACAAAACTGGTCCCTGGTACTGAAAAGGTTGGGGGCCACTAGTCTGGTTTATTCACAACTACTTCTGTTTGATGTTACCTCCACCCAGCCCCAAACTTGGTATCTCTGACTCCTTTGGATTTGTGCTTTTGTTGTTGTTGTTGATTTGTTCTCTTTAATACTTATCTAATTCTGAGACCGCTCACAGAACTAAGAGATTGAGTCCATCTTGGCTCACTCTCCTGGTCCCGGGAATTTCTATTAGGTTAAAAAAAAAAATTCCCTATTTTAGTTTCACAGGAAACATAATCCTGTCTTAAGTCACTCTTTAGGTGGGCGTGTGGTAGTAAAGAAGACCATTCTAGGAATCAGCTTATATGGATTCAAGTCCTATTTTTTTTGCATTTTCCAGCTATGTGATCTTGGCCAAATGGTGTAACCCCCTTGAGTCTCCACATTTCCTCTGAAAGTTGGTGTTGATATTGCTAAAACTGTAATGTGAAGACCAGAGATACATAGCCTGAAAAGGTGCTTTGTAAACTCTAAGGAAATTGTGAACTATTTAACACTAAGATTAAAAAATGGCTTAAAAAGGCAGTCAACAGGGAAAAAGAGGAGCTGCAATATCCCTGTCCAAGTTAAAGACCCATTTGTTGAAGATGTATTTCTTGAATTGGACCCTAATGCAGACCCTTGAGGCAAGTAGAAGTAACAATCTCTAGGTTCAGAAGAAAAAAAATTTGCCACATTTGTTCTTGTCATTATTATGAGTTTCTTAGCTTCTAGCACTTAAAGAAATATTTATTAACATAAAAATTGTAAATTACCTCTTTGAAAATTAGACTTTGGCTATGTATACATATAAAACACATTTATTATTTTAATTAAGAAAACCTGTTTACATGTAAGTCTTTCTTTGGTCATATCCCTGGTGACACAAAGCAGGGAGCTGTTCTTTCCTTCTAGCTTGAGTAACCAGCAAGTGCAATTTCCCGTAAAATGTGCCATTGCTTGACCTTGGTAAAAAGTAACAGAGTGGGTCACCTCATGCCAGGCAAACTGGAGTCAGGACTGAGTAAAAGAGTTTCCTGTTTGCAAGTGAGGATATCTGACAGCTGAAGATCACCTTCTGTTCTTTCAGGATAGCATCTGACATCTGGATTGTCAAAGAAGGATCTCTGATCACTTTCACAAAATGCTCAGTTCCTTCCAGAACCAAAAAGAGAATCGAAATGTTTTCTAATTATCCTAGTTGATAGGAAAACATAGAGCAATTAAGGGATAGATCCAGTGACATGATGTCTACACTCCCACCAGTTACATAGCTAACTTGAAATTTGCTGCTCAGTTCCAGAGCCTTTGTTTTCTCCAAAACCTTTTTACACATCTCTTCAGGCAATTTGATTTATCATAAATTGTACAGTTGCCAACATTTCCCTGAACATTTGCTTTATTTTCCACTATGAAGTTAACTCAGACATAACAAACACATGCTTGAGCCAGCATTGCACTGTGTATGTGTGTAGTGACTGAAGCTCTGTTGCTCTGGGATCTCATTGCTATGCACATGTCTGGCACCCCATGTGTATCCTGAGTCTGGACCACAGAGAGGAGAGTGAGATACTTTGGCCACAGGCTTTCGCAGTTTCATAGGAGTCTTTATTTCCCATGCCAACTCCTTCAATAGTAACTGCTAGAGTGTTAAGATGGGGCTTTGACACTGGGTCCAGACTCAGTAGGAAAAATTGTTGTGATATATTAGCAATGTCAGTGAGGGCACAGAAAGGAAAAAAGCTGTACCTGTACCAAGTATGTACCTTCCCTGTGAGCACTTGGGACCTAGACTGTTACAAACCTCTCTACCAAGAGGAGTACAGCTGTAATTCCTTGTGTCAGAACAGATGAGCATGGAATATAAAATGTGGGATGTTTATATAGCACTTTGCCCTTTACAAAGTGTTTTCTCCATGTAGGGTCTTATTTAATCTCCCCACCAATTCCATGAGGCAGATATCAGTTTTATGCCCATTTTGTTCCAGAGGAATTAAAGCCTAAGAGGATGTGAAATGGTTAGCCCAAGGTTAACAAACCATGAATTGTAAATGGCAGACTCATTCCCTGAACCCAGACTTTCTAAGCCCTGGGCTGGGAGGTTGGGAATCCATCAAGTTCCAAGTTTCTTCTAGAGTCAAAGGGTGGACCTGAAGGTTTGGGATGGACTCGTGCCATTCCCAAAGAACCTCTGGACTTCAGCAGAGAAGTGCAGTGGGCAGACTTGGATCAAATGTAAACACACTCATCTTCTTTCTTTACAGACAGTCTTCCTTGTGAAAGCATTAGAACAGTTGTCATTACACAGAGGTAGAAGAAGCAAGGAGTTGTTGCTAAATAAACTATCTTGTGCTTTACTTGAAATGGGTTGTCCTGCTCCGTTGGTAAATTGATGTTAATCCGATTGCTCAGTCTCATTTCTGTAAGTAACGTTGATGCCTTCGCCACCTCTCTTCTGCAGTGTGAAAATAGAGTAGCTGTTTTGGAAAGAGTTATCTTCTTCCTTCAGGGCAAAATCCTAAATTCCTTTCGGATTCTTGCCAAAGTTCTAATTAGGATATGCAAATATACTTATGCAAACGAAGGCATGGATGGCAGGATTTTGATGATTTAGGGAAGAATTCGGATAAAATAAACTCCCTGTATGATTTTGCACTAATGGTATCTAAAAGTCTTGCTTCTTTGAAAAAAAAAAAGATGTTAAGAAATTCCTAATACTTCTAGTTTAGAATCACATGTTGGAGAATGACAAACACTTATATGACTGACATTTGTGTCAACATTATATTTAAGTCTCAAAACAACCTATGAGGCATGTACCACTTTCCTCCTTTCATTTTTTAAAAATTTTAAAAATTTATTTATTTATTTTAATTGTAGGCTAATTACTTTACAATAGTGTGGTGGTTTTTTTCCATACCTCAACATGAACTTGTCCTTTTAATTTTTTTTTAACATTCGTTTATTTACTTGGCTGCATAGGGTCTTAACTGCAGCACGTGGGATCTTTTGTTGCAATTCATGGGCTTTTCAGTTGTGGTGCATGGGCTCCAGAGCATATGGGCTTAGTAGTTGTGGTGCTTGGACTTAGCTGCTCTGAGATGTGGGATTTTAGGTCTCCAACCAGGGATTGAACCTGCGTCCCCTGCTTTGCAAGGGGGATTCTTAACAAGTGGACCACCAAGAAAGTCCCCACTTTCCTTCTTTTACAAATGAGGAAACCAATGTACTGAGAGTTAAAGGAGTTACTTGCCCTCCTCCAGTCAACTGAAAAGCAGTCAAGGCAAAATGAAAATCTAGTATTCCTCATCTGCTGTTTCTCCGCTGGTACCCTCTTGACTGAAGTAAATGCTTCTTTATGTGTGCATCATGCTTCACAGTTTATGAATCCCTTTCATTAAAATATTTTGGTTCAAACATTTATTAACTCTATTGTGTGTACATGCTCAGTCATGTCTGACTCTTGGGGACCCATGGACCCCAATGGACTCCAGGCTTCTCTGTCCATGGAATTTTCCAGGCAAAAATACTGGGGTAAGTTGCCATTTCCTACTCCAGAGGATCTTCCTGACCAAGGGATCAAACCAGAGTCTCCTGTGTCTCTTGCACTGGCAAGAGGATTCTTTACCACTGAGTCACCTGGAAAGCCATTGACTCTACAACTTTAACTAAAATATTTATAATCATCTACTATGTGCTCACCAGATATGATTCCAAATACAAGCAATATAATGTCCCTGCTCTTCTTGTGTTTATATTATTGATTGGAGAGAGGCAACTAATAAACATGTTAAGAAACAAATCAGCAAAATAAATGCAAATGGTAACCATTGCTAACAAGAAAATGGAACAGAAGAATGAAATAGGCCATGACCAATGGGTTGATGGTGGGAATGGAATGTATAGATGTGAAATATTTCATAGAATGGATGAAGGAAGTGTCTTTGAAAAGATGTCATATGAGCTGAGACCTAGGTGGCATAGCATAAGAAGGAAATGTCAAGGAGAAGATTACTGTAGCCCTGGGGTGGGAGAGAGCTGATATCTGATATTGAGCAATAAAGAGAAGGTCCACATTTCAATTTAAGGAATAAAGGGAAAAAATAGAATATTGACCAGATAGGTAGGGACTTGATCAAAAGGAGTCTTTTAGGCTTCTGTGCTAGGATTATATTCTAATTGCTGTGATAACTTTGCTGGATTTTAAGGTATTTTGTTTCCCACAGTAATAAGTCATGTAGGTTTTATGTTTATTTTATAAATCAGAAAACTTGGAGATGTCTGCAGATTTGCCAAAAGATAACCAACTAATAAGCTATGAGATTCCAGTCTTCAGGGTCCAAGTCTAGGCTTCTTTGTCCATCTACTGAAGTGGAGCTGGAAGTAAATACACAAAGGAGGGAAACAGCAACAGGTGACTGTTACACTTCTGTGAGTGTCTTAGATGAGTTCCCTAGGACTGATCTGGAGCTCCACTTACTCTGGGAAGTCCTATGACTATTTCGGTCCACCTAGAAGGGCTACAGTCCATGGGGTCGCAAAGAGTCAGACACAGCTGAGCACCTAAACACAGAAGGAGAATTTAAATCTCTGAGGGCCTTGACTCAAACTTAAGGCAAACACTCTATTGAAATAACTACTGAATCTTTAGCATTACTGAATTTCTCCCGAGGTCTAATTTGCTTGACAGATTGCTTTAGGAAAACAACCAGTGCATACCAAAGTCTAGGGGATGAGGAATTGTCATGATCATCATGCCACAGGCCTTCTCCACTGCTGTCTCCACCTTAGCCTCCCGCCCCATATTGCCAACTGGAGGATGGTAATCCTGGAAGGTATGTGGCTAAGATGAAATAGTCCTTCCAGCTTGTAAGCCTCTAGCTCATTCATACATCACTCATAATATAACAATAGTCAAATTTTCCCTTTCCCTCACCCTCTCTAAGGCAAATTTCATGGGATTAATTACTCACCTATTCATGGAGTGTCTACTGCATAATGGACCGAGCCTTCTGTGAAGTGTTGGGTATCTCAGTATCACAGTCTGGGATTTTAAGGGTCTCACTCACAGTCCAGTGGTCTCCTATTTCTTAGGTCTGCCACTCCTTGTGACTCCTTTAATCTTACCGTTCCCTTTAACCTTATTCCATCTGTACAAAAGTATTGCAGGTGAAACAGAAAAGTATGGTTTATACTTTTCCCCATTCCCCCAAGAATATTGCTAGTTGCCATTCAGACTTCAGGATCCTCAGAGGCACCAAGGAGAGAAGACAGATATAGTCCCTTAATTGGCTCATTTCTGTATGTTAAAAAAAGACAGTACTTATTTTCCTCTATTATTTTCAGCTAACTATCTCTCCACCTTCACTTTCAAAAATCTTTTCTCTGAAATTGGTTTCCCTCTTTTTTCTCACCTAACCTGCTTCCTAGCACTCCCATGGCTCTTTCAGAAGAGGGTAAGATCACCCTTGCTACTTAAAATTCATCTCTCTCTCTTTTTTTTTTTTTTTGCAATTAATTACAATTCAGTGGTCCTTTGATTGCTTAGCTTTGTCTCATGAATTAAAAAGACAAAGTCCTCAATCCCTTTCCAAAGAAATTTATACTATAGGAATTTTTATTTCATTACTTTCATTACTTTCTTAAGAAAGGACTGGCAAGAAGCTCTTAAGAATGGCTGATAATGGGTTCTAGCTGAATGGGAGAAATCTGTGAACAGCCAAGAATGATCATGACTGTAATCTTTTCCATGCTTTTGTTGTTATGTTTTGCTAATATTCAGACTCAGAATGTTCTACATGAAAGACTCCTTAGATATTATCTAAAAACATCTTCTTTTATGCAGAGGAAACTGAGACATAAAGCAGAAGTACCTTAACCACCAGAACTACTATAACTTTAATCTGTGGAGATAAATAACTGTTCCATGTGCATGAACAGTGTTAAATAAGGACATGCTTGTAAGAATATTAGTTGGGTTTGATTTGCCATCCCAAATCCTATCATTCACTTTATCCAAACCATCCTTCCTCTTCCTAGGTTTGTCCAGTCCATGACAACAGGGACATTCTGCCCCATTTGCATTCCGCTTCCAGACTGAGTTGGCACTATCTTCAGCCTCAGTATACTTGGTGGGAATCCTGAGAATCCACTTAGCCCTTGTCATCTACCAGGGTCCAGGGCAAGATCAGGGAAAACCTCTGCTCTATCTTCTCAATCAATACCACTCTCCTGCTGCAAGAATATCCTACTCCCTGGAGTCATGAATCAATATCTTCCCCTCTTTTCCCATCATGAGCACAGCTTATCATCTGCAGATTAGATGTTGTGGTTAACAAAACAAGTCACAATCTGCTACAACTTGTGTAGTCACAATCTACACAAGTTGCTGCACTTGGGTTGTTATATTCAAGTTCCTGGCCAGGTTTTCTCTCTCTCAATGTGCATCCCTAGGGCTCTGTTTGATGTTATGAACAAATAAAAACGTTTCAGTCTTTATATGGAATAGCCAGAATGTCACTGAAGATGAGTTGGTAAGATGGTTCCCTGTCACTGGATGCGTTTTGGTTAAAACTGCAAGACTAACCACATGCTCTCCTTTGTGAGGCTTTAAGCAACTGCAGGATGTTCTACAACCAAACAAGGGGAGAACACCAAGAAATAAGGGAAAAAGGCTTAGGAGTCCAAAGAAGAACAGAAGGAAGGCCTAGGATAATAGCTAGAATGCACACTGTCCACACTGTGTGGAGAAGATGAAGAGTTATGAAAAGACAGTCTTCAGGAGAAAGGAAGTGGGGGGGTGGGCACTCTGAAGCTGTTGATGGCACATTGATAATTCAAGAGACCAGTCTTTGTTCTCCACACAGTGCCTTTGTGGGTTTGGCATCTGTATTTCCACAGAGACTTGAGTTCAATAATCTTAGCCATATACTGGCCAGCAGTCACCTTGGCACTGCTGAGTAGGTACCCGGGCTTTGGATAAGACAAACCTGAATTCAAGTTTCAGCTGTGTGACATCAGGCATTTTACCTAACCTCTGTAAATCTAGGTTTCCTCAACCATAAAATGACGATAACAATCATTTTTACCATGGGGATTTGAGGTGGGGCATGAGATAACTTATGCCAAGTGTTGGGCACAGGGCACCATATGTATTAGCCTTAAGCACCAGCTTTCCTGTGATCCCAGTCCCTTTTTCCTCCTCATGTCTCATCCATTTAGATGATCCTGACCAGACAGGGCACACTTCCCGCTTTCTTGAATGGTGCAGAGCGCACTGCCTCTCTTCAGTACATGCTCTTTATTATGGCGACCAACTGAATGGCACAGCCAATAATCTCCTTTCTGTCAATGAGACTCTCTCATGGAAAGAGCACTAAAACTTATCTCCTTCTGCAGAAATGTGGTACTGAGCACTTCCATCCTGAACCCTTCCATCCATACCCACACGGGGAATAGAAATGCTGTTTTGTTAGCCATGAAAATACTTCCAGGCCTGGTGAGGCTGAAACTCATACTGCCTGAGAAAGACAACCCATGTTGGCTTTGAGAGCATTGATGTTATGCCCTGTGAACTTCCCAAAAGGGTAGAGAGCAAAGAGGAGGACCAACTGACTTCTGAGTTGCAAAATAATACTTGAAATATATCCTGAAGAAAGAAGTTTTCATTATATTCATATACTCCCTGTCTTCACTTCTCCAGAAGGTCATGAACTTGTGCATTAACTCCATATATAAACCTCTTAACCATGGTTTGCCTTGAAACCACAGAGATCCTGACTTCGACTGGCTCCTTATCTTCTCCTGGGTTCCCCCTTTCCAGGTTGGTCAAACCTCACTGCTGGTCACTGAAAGTTTTCCTTAATTGCTCAGAGCTATTGTGGACATGCAATTCTGGAATGACTCAGCATCTTTCTTTGTTCCATTGGGGTAGGTCTTCTCTTTCTCCCTTTTCTCTCTACTCTGACAGCCAGCTTTGGGGGAAAGTGTCACCAAAGTTCCTCCTACTTCTCCCAGCCCTGCTCAGAAGCAAACCTTATTTCCTTTCATTTCCAGTCTACTGCACCCTCAGAACATTCTAGCAACAAGTATTATTTGCATAGGACATGACTCTTTGAGGGGTTTAATATCATTTTATTCTCTTTGTAAATTAAGTATCTGCTCCTGAATTTCTCTAAGTTCTCCAGCTTTCTGGTGTTACTCTGTTTTTACACCAAACCTGAAATTCTCAACCCCCATTTTATTTGCTCTGAAAGACCAAAGACATCACACCAGTATTCTTGCTATCAAGAGGGTTTTATGTTTCTCTCAGTGTTCTTGGGATGTTTTCTCTTCTTCACCTCTTCCAATTTTGTCTGCTGAATTCTTCATTCTCCGTTTTATCTCACTCCTGCAATTGCCAATCCCTTTTGCCCTGGCTAGGTAGCACCCTTCTTTCATTCCCTTAAATCATCACAAATTCAAGCTATTGTGTATATCAAATGTGTACTGAAAATTTGAAGTAATCTAAGATTCTTATAGCAAACACAAACTAGGTCAACTCAGAAAAGGCTTGACTCTACTGAAATTACTTTTTGTTTCTTCGTTAGAACTCCTTCTCTCTAAACAAGATATTCTAAAATGGTAGTTCATGGGCCAAATATATTCCACAGATATATTTTGTTGGCCAGCACAGTAACTAAATACATTTTTACTTAGTTTTCAACATTTTAAATGAGGAGGTTTTTCCAGATTTCTGGATTTTAGGGAAACCCTAGAAGATATGATGGTACTGGACCTTCACTTAGGCATTAGTCTCTGAGCAGAGCATCAGCTGACCTTGCCCTCTGCACTACTGTGGGCCCTTCTCACACCAGCTCCAATAGTTGTATTACCAGCATGGAGCCCTCACAGCTTGTATATTTCACTCTACAATTTCCTTATCTCTTTTTCCAGGGGCCTGATATCTTTCTTCAACAAAAACTATAGCATCCGTGTCTTTTACCTTGCCCAGCATTGCATTTCTCTTTGAGGCAACCCTAGTCATCTAAACTAGCACCCCTAGCCCATCCTTTCACAACGAGAAAAGCCTGTTAAGATCTTCAAGATGTTCTCCTCAATAGAATTTATCCATCCTAATGTGAACTGTGCCACTCTTGTGGAGGGTGGAAGGTAGCTGTGGTCATTGGTTAATGAATTGCTCCCAAATCATATGGCTCACAAGTGGCAAAGCCAAGATTCAAACCAGCTCCTCCTGATTCCCAGTTCATTACCTCCCCACCCCATTAATCCACCTTGATGGAGCCCATAAACTGGGAGAATTTCATTATGGGAGGTGGGTTTAGAGATGAAGTGGAGAAGAAAGCAGCTCTGCCCGCTGGTGTTCATGGACATTTATCAGCCTATGACTCTTCTCCCTAAGCAAGGAAGTAGGCAGTCTCCTCTTCATCTCCACAAAAACTTTGGCTTTCCCTGCTGCCTTTTTAAAATCACAGAACACTCGAGATGCTGAGGACCCCCAGAGGCCACCTAGCACAACAATGCACTTTTAAAAATAAGAAAATTGAGATCACTCACCCTTCTGAGCTGCTCAAATATTCTTTGAAATAGAACATATTCGTTTTGCCTGTATTCAAATTACTGGACATGGCACCATAGGTATTTTGTCATAAATCTTTAAATGGAGAATTTTTGAGATGGATTTGAATAATGGAAGAAAACACAGTGAAACAGCTTAGGTGACAATTACAATAAGGTATACTGGAAACCATTTTATTGTTCAGTGAACTGTAGAAAAAGCATTTATGTATCTCTTAAAATGCTTTGAGGCATTAACTTATTAATCCTCAAAGTAGTACAGAAATTTTATTTAGAAACACCTACTTTCTTAAGACCCCTGAAGGCCAAGAAAAATAAATAACATTGCTGTGAATATCTAGTTTTGAAAAATAATTAGGCAGATTAGCAAAAGAGAGTATGGATGGTTTTAACTCACATTGGTGGTAGAACAAATGAGTGAAACAAAGGAAGATACCAAAGATGTAGTCTCAGCCTGTACTGAGATAGAGCCCTTCTGAGCCCAGGGTCCTTAAGAGACTGGAGAGGCTTCTCTCATTAGCTGTGATGGAGGACCAATTCACACCCTTACCTACAGTTTCCAGATTCAGCAAGTAAAAATACAAGACACCCAATTAAACTTGAATTTTAGATAAACCTAAAATAATTTTTAGTAGAAATATGTCTCATCCAATCCTTGGGACATAGTTCTATTAAAATATTATCCATCATTGTCTATAATTCACACTTAACTGGGCTTCCTTTATTTTACATAACTACTTCATTCCTAGCCCCAGACCATCGTGAAATGATACCTGTAACCATGAAACTACAGCATGTGACCAGAAGCATCTAACAACCACATGATCCTCCACTGGCTGGGACAACTGGTCTGTTCCGTCTTTATTGAGATGAGTCAAACAATCCCATGCCTGGGTGTCAAGCAATATCAAATTGCAATTAAAGTTTCAAAACGCGCATTCTCAGTTTCCGTATCTATCCACTGAGGACCGGGAACAAATACTTGCGTACTGGCCTTGGTCTGTAGAGCATATTTTGAGCAGCACTGGGCAGGAAACCTGGAAGCTCCACGGGCTTCCAGCCCCAACGCTTGCCAGGTGAGCATCTCCAGTTAGGATGTGTATCTTTCCCAGTTACGGATAGTCTCCAAATTAGCAATAGCAGTAAGTGTGATGTTGGATTATCCTATGCACAGACAAGTAACCCATGTACCTGAGCCAAGAGCAATGGAAGAATGCCTTCATGTCCTCCAAAACACCAACAGGGAGAAAGAGAGAGAAATGAAAATTTAAATATTTGATTTCATAGAGAAACATCAAAGTAATTATGAAAAAATTCAGAATTTCTTAGAAATCTTGTATAGAACTTGTATATCTAACTTCTAGACATTTTTTTTCACATTGAAAGACACCTGAGGATGGGGGAGTGAATGAATACATTAATCTTTGTGAATGTAATGATTTTTAAAGATCTTAAACTAGCCCCAATTATATTTTTTGCTTGCTTTATATAACTGTTTTAAAAGTCAAAAAATTATGTGAAATGTTAAATACTAATCAGAGTTCATTCCTTTTAGGCAAAATGTTGGCAGAGTTAAAATTTGGCTTTTAAAAGAAAAAGATGAATGCCAATCTTTGCCATTTAATCCAGCACATTTTGTATATGTGTATATGTTCATTTACACATACATATATAGCTTCTGAACTCAGGAGACAGTTTAATTTGGTTCTGCCACTTACTAGTTGTATGACCTTAGACAACTTTCTCAACTTTTGAACTTTCAGTTTTCTCATCTATAAAATAGTGGCAATACCTTTACTTGTCCTATGGAATTAGTGTGAAGGATTAATTGTTCAAGAAATCTGTGCAAAGCATTTAGAACATTGCCTAGCCCCCAGTAAGTACTCAAGAATGTTATAAATTATTTATTTATGACTAATAATGACTACAAAACTGCTTTATATTTACATAGGGTAAATATAGGAGCATGTAACTAAAGGATCAAAATGAACATACAAAAACTGTATATAGGAATTAATCATGATCATTTGTTTATAATAGCAACCAAAAAACCCAAATGTTCAATATAAGGATTTCTTCAAATTATGTATGCATACATATGCTTGGATATATTATCAGAATTTAGGATGATGTCCAAGAAAATAAAATCTTCATCTGTAGATAATTAACAAAGGCTTACTGTATAGCAGAGGTAACTCTACTCGTATTCTGTAATGACCTGTCTGGGAAAAGAATCTGAAAAAGAGTGGACATATATATCTCCATTCTTTTTCAGAGTCTTCATGTGTACATAGGCATAAAACTGAACCACTCTACTATACACATGAGACTAACACAGCATTGTAAATCAACTATACCCCAATATAAAATAAAAATTAAATTTAAAAAACCTTCATATTAACTTTGGTTATCTCTGAATAATATTTTCTTCTTTTTCCTTCCTAATTTTTCTACACTGATCACATACTTTTTATGTAGTTATTTTCTTTATAAACTGCTAACATGTGGCTTCTTCTCCCATAGGATTCTTTTTCCCTCCTGCTGGTAGTCCACCATTTCCATCTCAGAGATGATACTCCATCTCCCAAGTTTTCACTTCCCATCTGTCAATCAAAATCTGTTCCTTACAAAGAATCTATTAAACATTTTTGAGGGGGACCCAGGTGTCTAGATCCTACTAGGTGAATTTGATGGGAATGTTTGGAGTTTTGTGCAAGGGTGGGACAACAAAGACTGGTCTTATTTGAGTTGTCTAAGATGGGTAACATTAGGGAGATGTCAAAATCACAACACATGAGGCAACAGAGTAGTCAAATCCAAAGAAAAAGAAAAGGCTTAATGGAATTAGCAAAGTCAGTTCTTAGGAGAAACGTTCTGAAGTGAGGGTCAAAAAAAGGGGTTTGGGCCTATGGTCTTGAGGTGTGTAACAGAGAACCCCTGTTTTGCAGTTTCTTTTACTGAAGTAGAAAGTAAGCACAATAGCTTCAAGGAGAATTTTCTGCTACATAATAGGGATAAATGATTGAGACCGTACTGAGATACTTTTAAGTGAACAAAGTGCTTTTTCTTTTTCATTTCCACATATAAAGTCTTCTTTTTTTTTTTTTTATTCAGAGACATCCATTGCTGGGGGAGGGTGGGAGGAATGATCGATATAACTGTAATTGAAATGCAAAGAGAGTTGATGTTCAGATTTTGAGTTCCAAGAAAGGTTCTCTATGCCCACTTCAGAGGCAATAATTATGAAAGCCAAAATTTTAAACTTTATGTTTTAAAGGGAAAAAGAGGTTTTTGTAAATCAAAAGGGAAAGCCCTAAAGGAGTTGAGTACAAAATATATCCACTAAGAAAAAAACGGAAAGAAAACAGAGGTGGCATTGGTTCCCTATCACAAGGAGGACTGGGTTAACTTTTAAAATTTCTAGCTGAACTTGAAAAAAAGAAAGCATAATTTCCAGCATTCAGAAACAAAGATAGAATTTAAAATCAGACAAGTGTACCAGACAATTAAGAGGCAGATTTTATTCAGGCTATTATTATAGGGAGAACATTCATTAATGGAGAACATATCAAAAAAAAAAAAAAAGAAAGAAAAAAAGAGAAGACAGAGAAAAGAAAAGAAAGAAAGGCATCTGGGGATTTACAGAAGTACATAAACTAGGGGTTTGTTCCTGAGTCTTATGGGGGTCATGGAAAGGATAGAACCTGGTCTTACCTGAGTCATTGAGGAAAGGGGGACGTGGGCTCTATCTTGTAATGCCAGCACCTAGTAGTCTTCTGTAGTTAGACTGCTAGGATGAGACTTTCTCTTTGTGTATAAAAGGCTTAGGGAGGGAGATTTCTTAATTGTCATTGTTTTCTTAGAGCAGCAGTCTCAGGTAAAGTTCAACATTGTCAGTTGCAATCAGAAACAAGTCAGAGGCAATCAGAAACCTTCTGATTGGGTGAGTGAGTCAATGAAAGTCACTCAGTGGTGTCCAAGATTTTGTGACTCCATGGTACAAACTCCATGGTCATAACTTTTCTTCCAAGGAGCAAGCGTCTTTTAATTTCATGGCTACAGTCACCATCTGTAGTGATTTTGGAGCCCCAAAATTAAAGTCTGTCACTGTTTCCATTGTTTCCCCATCTATTTGCATGAGGTGAAGGGACTGGATGCCATGATCTTAGTTTTCTAAATGCTGAGTTTTGAGCAAACTTATTCACTCTCCTCTTTTACCTTCATCAAGAAGCTCTTCAGTTCTTCTCCACTTTCTGCCATAAGTGTGGTGTCATCTGCATAGCTGAGGTTATTGATATTTCTCCCAGCAGTCTTGGTTCCAGCTTGTGCTTCATCCAGCCCAGCGCTTCTCATGATGTACTCTGCATATAAGTTAATTAAGCAGGGTGACAATATATAACCATGATGTACTCCTTTCCTGATTTGAAACCTGTCTGTTGTTCCATGTCCAGTTCTAACTGTTGCATCTTGACATGCATACAGATTTCTCAGGAGGCAGGTCAGGTGGTCTGGTATTCCCATCTCTTGAAGAATTTTCCACAGTTATTGTGATCCACACAATCAAAGGTTTGGAATAGTCAATAAACAGAAGTAGATGTTTTTCTAGAACTCTATTGCTTTTTCAAAGATCCAACAGATGTTGGCCATTTGATCTCTGGTTCCTCTGCCTTTTCTAAATCCATCTTGAACATCTGGAAGTTCACAGTTCACGTACTGTTGAAGCCTGGCGTGGAGACTTTTAAACATCAGTTTACTAGCGTGTGAGATGAGTGCAATTGTGTGGTAGTTTGGTATTGCCTTTCTTCGGGATTGGAATGAAAACTGATCTTTTCCAGTCCTGTGGCCACTACTGAGTTTTCCAAATTTGCTGGCATATTGAGTGCAGCTCTTTCACAGCATCATCTTTTAGGATTTGAAATAGCTCAACTGGAATTCCATCACCTCCACTAGCTCTGTAAATAGTGATGCTTCTAAGACCCATTTGACTTCACATTCCAGGCTGTCTGGCTCTAGGTGAGTGATCACACCATCGTGGTTATCTGGGTCATGGAGATCTTTTTTGTATAGTTCTTCTGTGTATTCTTGTCACCTCTTCTTAATATCTTCTCCTTCTGTTAGGTCCATATCATTTCTGTCCTTTATTGTGCCCATCTATTCCCTTGGTATCTCTAATTTTCTTGAAGAGAGCTCTCATTTTCCCCATTCTATTGTTTTCCTCTATTTCTTTGCACTGATTACTGAGGAAGGTTTTCTTATTTTTCCTTGCTATTCTTTGAAACTCTGCATTCAAATAGGTGTATCTTTCCTTTTGTCCTTTGCCTTTAGCATCTCTTCTTTTCTTAGCTATTTGTAAGGCCTCCTCAGACAACCATTTTGCGCTTTTGCATTTCTTTTCCTTAGGGATGGACTTGATCAACGCCTGCTGTACAATGTCAGGAATGTCCATCCATAGTTCTTCAGGCACTCTGTCTATCAGATCTAATCCCTTGAATCTATTTGTCACTTCCACTGTATAATCGTAAGGGATTTGATTTACGTCATACTTGAATGGTCTAGTGGTTTTCCCTACTTTCTTCAATTTAAGTTTGGCAATTAGAAGTTCATGATCTGAGCCACAGTCAGCTGCCAGTCTTGTTTTTGCTGACTGTATAGAGCTTCTCCATCTTTGGCTGCAAAGAATATAATCAATCTGATTTTGATATTGACCATCTGGTGATGTCCATATGTAGAGTCTTCTCTTGTGTTGTTGGAAGAGGGCGTTTGCTGTGACCACTGCGTTCTCTTGGCAAAACTCTGTTAGTCTTTGCTCTGCTTTGTTTTGTACTCCAAAGCCAAATTTGCCTGTTACTCCAGATATCTCTTTACTTCCTCCTTTTGCATTCCAGTCCCCTATAATGAAAAGGACATCTCTTTTGGGTATTAGTTCTAGAAGTTCAAGATTAGTTCTTGAAGGTCTTTATAGAACCATTCAACTTCAGCTTCTTCAGCATTACTGGTCAGGGCATAGACTCAGATTACTGTGATATTAAATGGTTTGTCTTGGAAACAGACAGAGATCACTCTGTCATTTTTGAGATTGCACCCAGGTACTGCATTTTGGACTTTTTTGTTGACTAGGATGGCTACTCCATTTCTTCTAAGGGATTCCTGCCCACAGTAGTAGATATAATGGTCCTCTGAGTTAAATTCACCCATTCCAGTCCATTTTAGTTTGCTGATTCCTAAAATGTCGATGTTCACTCTTGTCATCTACTGTTTGACCACTTCCAATTTGCCTTGATTCATAGACCTAACATTCCAGGTTCCTATGCAATATTGCTCTTTACAGCATTGGACTTTACTTCCATCTGCAACTGGGTATTGTTTTTGCTTTGACTCCATCTCTTCATTCTTTCTGGAGTTATTTCTTCACTGATCTCCAGTAGCATATTGGGCACCTACCATCTTCGGGAGTTCACCGTTCAGCGTCTTATCTTTTTGCCTTTTCATACTGTTCATAAGGTTCTCAAGACAAGAATACTGAAGTGGTTTGCCATTCCCTTCTCTAGAAGACCACATTTTGTCAGAACTCTCCAGCATGACCTGTCTATCTTGGGTGGCCCTACACGGCATGGCTCTTGATTCATTGAGTTAGACAAGACTGTGGTCCATGTGATCAGATTGGTTAGTTTCCTGTGATTGTGGTTTTCAGTCTGCCTGCCCTCTGACGGACAAGAATAAGAGGCTTATGGAAGCTTCCTGATGGGAGAGACTGACAGGGAAGCTGAGTCTTGTTCTGATGGGTGGGGCACTGCTCAGTAAATCTTTAATCCAATTTTCTGTTGATGGGTGGGGCTGTGTTCCCTCCCTGTTGTTTGACCTGAGGCCAAACTATGGTGGAGGTGATGAAGATAATGGCGACCTCCTTCAAAAGGTCCTGTGTAGGCCCTGCCTCACTCAACGCCCCCAAGCCTGCAGCAGGCCACCACTGACCCACGCCTCCACCAGAGGCTCCTGAACACTCACAGGAAACTCTGGGTCAGTCTCTGGTGGGGTCACTGATCTTTTCTCCTGGGTCCTAGTGTGCATAAGATTTTGTTTGTGTCCTCCAAGAGTTGGTTTCACCAGTCCTATGTAAGTTCTGGCAGCTCTATGGTGGGGTTAATGACACTCTCCTCCAAGAGAGTTTATTCCATACCCAGGTCTACTGCACCCAGAGCCCCTGCCCTGAAGCAGTCCACTGCTGACCCATACTGCCACAGAAGACACTCAAACACAGCTCTGGCTTGATATATCTACTTGGTATATCCATTGTAGACTATCTCAGGATTGTTATATGTTACATCTGAACATGTTTTTCTTCGCAAAAGAGTATATTCAGCCACATTTATAAAATAGATGTAATATTCACAAAATAGATGTAACATTCACTCTTGTGAAAATACAGTTATCATTATGTTTAGAGATATTTTACCCCTAAGTTTTGATTGATCCTAAGGAAGCATTAAAGTAAAACAAAATACTGTCTGAAGATATTAAGAGGTTTTAAATGGCTGTGGTTAATTTCTTACTGCAATTTCAAAAAGTAAAATATCTGATGAGTGTTCATTTTAAGAATAAGACAACTGACCAGGAAAGTTTATTGTTTCTGCAGCATGAAAGTAAAATAATAAGATCAATCAAAAGTTTGAGGTAAAATGTCTCTAAACATAATGATAACTCTATTTTCACAAGAGTGAATGTGGCATCTACTTTTTAAGTGGATGAATATACTCTTTAACAAAGAACAGATGCAACATATAATAATCCTGAGACACACTCTACAATGGATATACCAAGTGGATATATCAAGCCTGTATTTGGAATATACTGAGAATATATTAAAAATATCAAGTACAGAGATGCTGTAAATTTAGAATGAGTCCTAAACTTCATTAGTAAAACTCCATAGGTAAGTATGTGAATCTCCAATTTAAAACCACTGGGCTGGAAGATGCCAGATTCAAATTAAAGAAATAAAATTGAGATCGAGTTAATACTTTAGAAAACAACTAAAATTATGATTGATATTATATTGTTTTGTCTTACATGAGGAAAAGCAGCACCAAGATTCTATTGAAGGGAAGCATATCGTGCACAGTGAGGGCATCGACAAATCTCTAGGAACTTCCCAAACAGAACACAATTTCTGAAATATCCATATTAATAATATTTCCCCAACAAACTTAACCTAGAAAAGGCTAGACCTCTCAATCTGACAACTCTTCTCATGTAATTCGTCAATAGTAACATATCAAATAAGCCTAATTATTTCTAGCATCTGTCTTTTTATGCGATCAAAGATAAAATCCTTTGTGATTTTCCAGGGAACTTCTGCAAATCTCAAAGACAATTTTAGATACAAAAGGTATTAATTGGAATTCAATCTTGGGAAAGAAAATTTATTAAAACTGTCAACATATTTGAGCTGATTAGGATAGGATCATGGGTCTTACCACAATAAAATTTAAGAATTCAAAAGTTAAAAAAAAGAAAGATTGAATCAAGGGTGACTAAGACAACACTTAGTTGCCTATTAAACTAAGTGACAATAAAATATTTTAAAAGTAAACCTAGGAGGTAACATGATGAAAAAATTTTAACCCTTTCATATGTGAGAATTTTTTTCTTAAATATTCAAGGACATAATAAAGTCAACATAGACCATAGCAGTTATTCTGGTAAGACACAGAATCTTTGCTATGTAGGCAAAAATTTTAAAAAATCTTTTACAATCTCTTGTCAAAAGCAGACCAATACTCCAGAAAAAGGGCCACTACAAGAGATAGAAAACCAAATTCTAGTAATACATCAATGTAATATATGCTATAAATTTGACTTTGGTGTACAGAATGAAGCAGGGCAAAGACTAACAGAGTTCTGCCAAGATAACGCAGTGGTCATAGAATACACCCTCTTCCAACAACACAAGAGAAGACTCTACACATGGACATCACCAGATGGTCAACACCAAAATCAGATTGATTATATTCTTTGCAGGCAAAGATGGAGAAGCTCTATACAGTCAGCAAAAACAAGACCGGGAGCTGACTCTGGCTCAGATCATGAACTCCTTATTGCCAAATTCAGACTGAAGCTGAAGAAAGTGGAGAAAAGCACTAAACCATTCAGTTATGACCTAAATCAAATCCTTTATGACTATACAGTGGAAGTAAGAAATAGATTTAAGGGACTAGATCTGATAGACAGAGTACCTGATGAACTATATGGAGGTTCATGACATTGTACAGGAGCGAGGAATCAAGACCATCCCCAAGAAAAAGAAATGCACAAAAGTAAAATGGCTGTCTGAGGAGGTCTTACAAAGGGCTGTGACAAGAAGGGAAGCGAAAAGCAAAGGAGAAAAGGGAAGATATTCCCATTTGAATGCAGAGTTCCAAAGATTAGCAAGGAGAGATAAGAAAGTTTTCCTCAGCGAACAGTGCAAAGAAATAGAGGAAAACAATAGAATGGGAAAGACTAGAGATCTCTTCAAGAAAGTTGGAGATACCAAGGGAACATTTCATGCAAAGATGGGCTCAATAAAGGACAGAAATGGTATGGACCTAACAGAAGCAGAAGATATGAAGAACTGGTGGCAAGAATACACAGAAGAACTGTACAAAAAAGATCTTCACAACCCAGATAATCACGATGGTATGATCACTCACCTAGAGCCAGGCATCCTGGTATGTGAAGTCAAGTGGGCCTTAGGAAGCATCACTGTGAACAAAGCTAGTGGAGGTGATGGAATTCCAGTTCAGCTATTTCAAATCCTAAAAGATGATGCTGTAAAAGTGCTGCACTCAATATGCCAGCAAATTTGGAAAACTCAGCAGTGGCCACTGGACTGGAAAAGGTCAGTTTTCATTCTAATCCCAAAGAAAGGCAATGCCAAAGAATGCTCAAACTACCGCACAATTGCACTCATCTCACACGTTAGTAAAGTAATGCTTAAAATTCTCCAAGTCAGGCTTCAATGGTATGTGAACTGTGAACTTCCAGATGTTCAAGCTGGATTTAGAAAAGGCAGAGGAACCAGAGATCAAATTGCCAACATCTGCTGGATCATCGAAAAAGCAAGAGAGTTCCAGAAAAAACATCTATTTCTGCTTTATTGATTATGCCAAAGCCTTTGACTGTGTGGATCACAATAAACTGTGGAAAATTCTTCAAGAGATGGGAATATCAGACCACCTGATCTGCCTCTTGAGAAACCTGTATGCAGGTCAGGAAGCAACATTTAGGACTGGACATGGAACAGCAGACTGGTTCCAAATAGGAAAAGGAGTATGTCAAGGCTGTATATTGTCACCCTGCTTATTTAACTTATATGCAGAATACATCACGAGAAACGCTGGGCTGGAGAAAGCACAAGCTAGAATCAAGATTGCCAGGAGAAATATCAATAACCTCAGATATGCAGATGACACCACCCTTATGGCAGAAAGTGAAGAAGAACTAAAAAGCTTCTTGATGTAAGTGAAAGAGGAGAGTGAAAAAGTTGGCTTAAAGCTCAACATTCAGAAAACTAAGATCATGGAATCTGGTCCCATCACTTTATGGCAAATAGATGGGGAAACAGTGTCAGACTTTATTTTTTTGGGCTCCAAAATCACTGCAGATGGTGACTGCAGCCATGAAATTAAAAGACACTTACTCCTTGGGAGGAAAGTTATGGCCAACCTAGACAGCATATTGAAAAGCAGAGACATTACTTTGTCGACAAAGATCTGTCTAGTCAAGGCTATGGTTTTCCCAGTGGTCATATATGGATGTGAGAATTGGACTATAAAGAAAGCTGAGCGCAGAAGAATTGATGCTTTTGAACTGTGGTATTGGAGAAGACTCTTGAGAGTCCCTTGGACTGCAAGGAGATCCAACCAGTTTATCCTAAAGGAGATCAGTCCTGGGTGTTCACTGGAAGGACTGATGCTGAAGCTGAAACTCCAATACTTTGGCCACCTGATGTGAAGAGCTGAGTCATTGGAAAAGACAATGATGTTGGAAAAGATTGAGGGCAGGAGGAGAAGGGGATGACAGAGGATGAGATGGTTGGATGGCATCACCTACTCAATGGACCTGGGTGTTGGGTCGACTCCGGGAGTTGATGATGGACAGGGAGGCCTGGTGTGCTGCGGTTCATGGGGTCGCAAGGAGTCGGACATGACTGAGTGATTGAATTGATTGATTGATAACTCCTGTTTGTGAAAATCTTGTAAGCTCATCCAACTTTAGCTTTGACCACAACAAAGTTCATTTTCCATTAGAACTTGCTTTCTATATTGCTTTCTATATCCATACACAACCCTTACAGAACAACTTCTCAGGGGAGTAAAAGTGAACACTTTCATTAACAGATTCCAACATATATAACCTCGCAGTGCCACACACACAAAAAATAAACCACCGAAAGTATAAGCTTAAAATTTTGTTTAGAAATTAATATATCTAAGTATCCCATCTTATCTAGAAATGCTCTAAGTATCTAATAGTTACCAATTGATTAATTTGACTTTATTAACAGTCCAATGTTTTAAATTATCTAAAGATCTTGGAAACTATCTTCAAACTACATGCTACAAAGCATAATTACTGTTGAAATAAAGTTTGCCAGAATAATGATTCAATTTGGTTAAACACAAATTATAGTTAACGTATTTTAAACTCAGTGTAGAAGTGATGCTAGCTTATTTGACCAATAAACTTATATAAGTTTAGGAAGAACATATCCAAGTAGAATAACATCTATGTGTATATTATACTTAATAGTGATAAATCAGAAGAGACAGCTTTTGTTAAACTAAAAATATTAAACTAGTTTCACTTGCCAAATATTTCCTCAAATTATGTGAGCTTGATTTCTTAAAACATTTGCATTAGTTTCTGTTAGATTGTTTGTTAGTACATTGAAATTATTGGAAGATCAATTTCCTTAATTTCTGGGAAGTTTAGGCATATTCAATTTATATATTTTTGAGCCAATCAAATAAAGCTCTTTTAAGCAATTTTTGTCACTTAAATATATATTTTACAGGCAAACTATATATTTATTTTATTTTGCATGCAAATATACTTTTCAGGCAAATTTTATTGCACTAATTAACTCATTAAAAACCAAGAAATTTTTATAATCTCATTTATTAATACCAGAGTTAGACAAAATATAACCGAATCATACAGCAAGAGGTAAAGACATTTCTGAATTTCAGGCTTATCAACCTATGGACAAGTAGAGATAGAGTCCATATAGGTCAATTCTAAAATTTCAGCACTGACTCAAGAATAACACAGACTTGCAAAACTCTTGATTTCATATCAAAGAGTTATTCTTTTCCCAGTAGATGTGAATTCTCAGTTGATTTGGGCTCAAAATGGACACACAGACAAATTAAATAAAAGAAATTGACAAACCAGATTCTCTGCTACTTTTCACACAACAGAAACAAGATCTCTGTGAATCATTTATAGAGATTGCTAAGTGGTCAGACCATGACTTCAAGAGGAGCAGCACCAGAAATTGAATGAATTCTCAAAAATAATCAAAATCTAAATCTTATTACACTACAGATGCACAGGAGTCCAGAACGCAGGATCAGGAGTCAGACACACATTTAGGCCCACAGATCACAGAACAGAAAAGCCTCTGAGAGGCCCCGTTATGAAGATGGAGTCAACAGCATCTGAAGGTGAGTTCCAGTCTCATCTGAGTCACAGCACCAAGCTATCAAGACAAAATACACTTGCATTTAGGGAGATGATTTTATTCAGTCTACTTTTTTTTTTAAGAATATTTACTAATGAGAATTGTCTCAAAGAAGATAAAAGAGGCCTAGGAACAGATTAGCCAAGGATTCATCCATGAATCTCATGAGAACAATGAGGAGGGATGAAGACGGGACCTATCTTAGAATGAGCTGATGTCCTTTTAAAAATAGCCGTCTCTATTCAATTTCCTGATGCTTTTGAATTGTGCTGGAGAAGACTCTTGAGAGCCCCTTGGTCTGCAAGGAGACCAAATTAGTCACTCCTAAAGGAATTTAATCTTGAATATATTGAAAGGACTGATGCTGAAGCTGAAGCTCCAACACTTTGACCACCTGATGCAAAGGGCTGACTCATTGGAGAAGACCCTGATGCTGGGAAAGATTGAGGGCAGGAGGAGAAGGGGGCAATGGAAGATGAGATGGTTGAATAGCAACATTGACTCAATGAATATGAGATTGAGCAAACTCAGGGAGATAGTGAAGGACAGGGAAGCCTGGCACACTGCAGTCCATGGAGTCACAAAGACTTGGACATGACTTAGCAACTGAACAACAAAAAGCTAGTTTTGAGTCTTTGGAGTTAGGCTAAATCAATCACAGCATATTTTACTCCAGTATTCATTTCTACTGTTCAATAATTTCCTATTTTTCACTTTCTAAGCACATTGTAGGATTGTGCTTCCTTATCTATTGAAGTTTGGTGAGGTTATATGACTTGCTTCTTCCCAGTGAAAGACAATATAGGTGATATATGTCACTTCTAGGTAGGACCTTTAAGGTCAGTGCAGAATTTCCCAGGTGATGCCAGTGATAAAGACTAAGAGACACGAATTCCATTCCTAAGTCAAGAAGATCCCCTGGAAGAGGGCATGAGAATCCACTCCAGGATTGCTGCCTGGAGAATCCCATGGACAGAGGAGCCTAGCAGACTACAGTCCATAAGTTCGCAGAGTTGGACACGACCAACTGAAGCCACTTAGCACACAGCACACAGAATTTCCTCCTGTAAAAGGCGATGGAAACATGCAACAAAATGAAGCTTTCGTCATCACAGATCCTTGAACGACCATGATGATGAGCAACACCAACCCGTTGACTTGCCATAGACAGCTAGCATGATTGAGATGTACTATTTGTTGATTATTTTTTCTCTGGGAGTATCTTTGCTTCCCAAAGAGGAGTCTGAGCAGGTAGGAAGAGATTGTGAAAGACTATTATGGCTGTGGGTACAATAACAGATGGTTAAGGATTACAATCCTACAAAGGATTGGGGCCCTGGTAACAAGCTCCCAGGATTTAGATTACAATCTTCATGGACTACATTCTAGGAAAATTAAAAATAGACCAGCCTTCACAGATGTTGAAGCTCAATTTTAGAATAACTGAATTTCTGATGCAATTAAATTGACTACTAGGGATTACTAGATTTTCCAACCATCCACAAAGCCAACATAATATATTCTAAAAACAGAGAAGATAATCCTAGGCTTTAAATTATCTTGTCTAGATTAAGTATATGCAACATCTGGCACTCAATCAGTGATAAGCAGAAGTAAAGAAGATAAGATAGTGTTATTTAAAAGCCAAGAGTCAATGATCAATAGCAGCTGAGCCACAGGGGATTCAGAGGCTGGGTTTATCAGACACAAACTTTATTTGAATAATATGTTCAGGTAAATGAAAAAAGATGGAAAAATTCAGCAGAGAACTAAACCTTTAAAAAATTGAGGGAGCAGCACAGAAACATATACATTACCACATGTAAAATTAGATAGCCAGTGGAAATTTTCAGTACGATGCAAGGAGCTCAGATCCAGTGCTCTGTGACAACCTAGAGGAATGGGATGGGTTGGGAGGCAGGAGTGACGTTTAAGATGCAGAGGACATACGTACACCTATGGCTGGTTCATCTTAATATATGGCAGAAATCAACAGAATACTGTAAAGCAATGTCCTCCAATTAAAAATAAATAAATTTCTAAAAAATTGAACACTCTAAAACTGAAAAATTGAATAGCAAACTAAAAAGATCTGAAGATTCAATTAATTGTTAATAGATTAGAATAAAATATTCATACAGAAGCTCCAGAGGTTTAAAAAAAAAAAAAAAGGAAAGCGGAGAAATAAATATGAGGAATATATGATGCATCATTTGTTTTTTAAAAAAATCTAATATACATGATTTTAGAGCCTCAGAAGAAAAAAGAGCAAAAGGGAAGCAAAGAAACTATTTAACAAGACAGTGAATGAGAATTTTTCAAAATTGATAAAAAAAAATTCAAGTCATAAACTAAAAAACACTAAGAAACCCGAGCAGGGTAAATATAATATAAATCAATCATGTATACATCAAAGTAAAGCTGAAAATTAAAGGAATACCCCAAAATGCTCAGAGAAAAAGGGAACCGTTGCCTTCAAGGGGTTCATGAAACAACTATATTGAACTTGTCAATAGGAATAATAGAAGCCAAAAATCTTGGGACTATACACTAGGCAAACTCAGCCTTAACCAAGTGACCAAAGTTAGCATTGTAACAAGGAAGGACAAATCTGATCCATATTAGATCTGTGTCTTTTACTTTAACCTTTGCATTCTGCTTTTGCTGCAAATTAATCCCTGAAAGGATTTTGCCGATAGTTGAAAGGGCTTGCCTGGTGGCTCAGACGGTAAAGGTAAAGCATCTGCCTGCATCATGAGAGACATGGGTTCGATCCCTGGGTCACAAAGATCCCCTGGAGAAGGAAATGGCAACCCACTCCAGTACTGTTGCCTGGAAAATCCCATGGATGGAGGAGACTGGTAGGCGACAGTCCATGGGGTCACAAAGAGTCGGACACGACTGAGCGACTTCACTTATAGCTGAAAGGATACACAATGGCACATCTCCAGGAATCCTGCCTCCCGTGCCTGAGCTTAAGCTAAAATACCCATGTTTAGCTCACAGGAAACATCCTGATCAGGCCCACCTGAGAAGGGTTGCAGGCAAGAAGAAATTAATATGTCCCTTCTAGAGTCTGGCCCAAACTAAGAAATATTTGCAACAACTTACCACCTTTTTACTTTACCTCCTCACCTCCCTTTCTTTGTTCTGTAAAAGAAGTTAGCATCCAAACCCAGGCAAGATGGTTCTTTGGGACCTAGACCACCACCTTCTTGGTCTGCTAGTTTTCCAAATACAGTCATTATTCTTTGCCCTAACCACTCATCTCTAAATTTATTGGCCTGTCATGTGGCAAACAGTAAGAGCTTGGACTCAAAAACAACATCACTAGTCTTGATTTGTTGTACTGCATTATAATGATGTTAAGAGAGGCACTTCACCTCTTTGATTTTCTCCTTAAAAATTCATAATCCCAGTGATCATGAGAAAAAGATCAAACAAACCCCAATAAAGGGGCATTTTATAAAATATCTAACCAGTACTCTTCAAAACTGCCAAGGACATTAAAAACAAGGAAAACCAAGAAACTCTATATCACAGACCAGAGGAGACAAAGGGACTATGATAATCAAATGCAGTATCATATCATAAATTGGATTCTAGAGCAGAAGAACTGCATTTGTAAAAATTTTACTAGAGTTTAGCTCATAGTAATGTACCCATATTAATTTCTCAATTTGTGACCCCATGGACTGTAGCCCACCAGACTCCTCCGTCCATGGAATTCTCCAGGTAAGAATTTTGAAGTAGATAGCCATCCTCTTTTCCAGGGGACCTTCCCAACCCAAGGATCACACCCACATCTGCTGTGTCTCCTGCACTGCAGGCAGATTCTTTACGGCCTGAACCACCAGGGAAGCCCATCTCATGATTATGAAAATATAATACCAGTGATGAGCATATAGAGCTCTCCATCCTATCTTTTAAACTTTTCTATAAATCTAAAGCTTTCCAAAAGAGAAACATAATAGGATACCACTAAACACCAAGCTGAGTGACTAAAATTAGAGAGTGATTCTCCCAACTATAGGAGAGACTGGAGCAGTAAGAGGCTTCAGATAACATTAGCTTAAAAGAAAATTTGTACAACTACCACAGAAGACCATTTGGCACCATTCTTTAAATTTGAAAATAAGCAGAAATTTGAAAATATGCATGCCATTTGATTCAGAAATTCTATTTTTAAATGTGTATTCAACAGAAAAGTGAGTATATGGACCTCAAAAGATATGTATGGTAATGTTCATGGTAATTTTTAAAAAACAATTTACATTTTTAGTTTTTAAATAGTTGTTTTTTCAGCTTTCTTGAGGTAGTTGACAAATAGGAATTATATGGGTACCTAATGTATGTGGCTTGATGTTTTGATTTATGTATACTTTGTGGGATAATTGCTACAATCAAGCTAATTAGCAAATCTATTGCCCCACATACTTACTGATTTTTTTCTCTTCCTATCATATAAATCTTCACCTTTTCTTCTTTAACTTTATATGCATTGAACAACAGGTCCCCATAACTCCCCAACCCATCCCCTTGGTAACCATGATTCTATTCTCTACTTCTACTTGACTATTTAAATGCCTCACATAAAGAATCATCCAGCATTTCTTCTTCTGTGATTGACTGATTGCACTTAACATAATGTCTTTTAGCTTCATCTCCTGTTGCCATAGTAGCTTTATGTGTAATAGCTGGAAACAAAAACTAGAAGCAAACCAAAGGCCCATTTACGAATGAGTGAATATATACACTGTGATAAATTCATTTCATGGAATATTATAGTCAATAAAAATTAATGAACTATAGCTATATGCAACAACAACTTGAATAACTCCCTGTTGATTTCTGAGTCAGAGAAGCTAGGAACAAATAATACATACCATGTGATTCTGTTCATAGGAAGCTTAAAACAAGGCTAGTCTAATAGAATTTTAAGTACAGTTAGTGTGTCTGTGGGTTATGTGAACTTGGCAGGGAAATGGTGTGATGTAGAAACCAAAGACTAAGTTGAATTTATAGCATTCTTAGTTATGCCTCTGAAATTTCTCTGAAATGAGTCATTGCTTCTTTCTAAAATAAAAGCAAAATCCTTTAGCTTAATCATAAATATATCCTAAGATGAAACAAAAATTAACAAATAAGATCTTGGAACAAGCATCTAGTTTATTGGGTCATCAAGTTTTAATCATAAAGGGTTTATCCTGAAAGTTAGAATTTTGCAAAAGTCCACTCCACACTCATCAAGAATAATAGATAATTAGGTTCAAGGAAAATACTCTGAATATTTTGTTGTAGTTCTCTGGTAGCTGAGTATTATGAATGAGGCACAGGTGGGTGAGAAGCCCTAATTAAGGGGATTTGGGAGAAATTTTTAATTATACATTGTAATCCTAAGAAGAGCAGACACATTAACTCAACTCCTTCTCCAAAAGAATTGACACCAACACAGATAACACACATGGTTGGCATTTCCCTTCATGAATCCCAGGAGACATCTTCATTTTGCCTTCATCCTGTTAAATGAGTCTTAATAATGTGAAAGGACTCCCCTTTCTCATTATTTGACTCAGTGGTAAAGAATCTGCCTTCAATACAGGAGACTGGGATTCAATCCCTGGGTTGGGAATATCCCCTGGAGAAGGAAAAGTCAACCCACTCCAGTATTCTTGCCTGGGTAATCCCATGAATAGAGGAGCCTGGTAGGCTAGAATCCATGGGGTCGCAGATGAGTTGGACACAACTTAGTGACTAAACAACACCAATGAGAAAAATTCATCCTGTTTCTAATATTATACAGGTAGTGTTCAGAAAGAATCCCAGGACCCTTTGAAGTGTCAACTGCTAGTTCTGAAAAATTTGTAAAAATGGATTCACACAAAGTAGTTGCAGTCCCTGAATAAAAATGCTATAAATATGGAGTTCTTGCGCTCTGGAGATTAGATGAAGAGACCAAGTTGTCCATGTAGAAGAACTGATCTAGGACAGAACACAAAGGTTGACATGGGTCCTAAAATCTAAAATATGATGACCCAGACTTGGGTTTAAGATTGTATTTGTGTCAGATGTTAACTATACATCCCTAGGTTTCCTGGAAGTTCAGTGAACAATGTAACTCAGGGAAGCAGAGCTCAGAGACCTGACTCTCTCCCTTTGGGAGGAAGGGGAATCACCTTAGCACTTAAATCTGTAGAACAACACATGAGGACATTTTTCTTCTACTCTGGCTGGGGAAGTGCAGCTCCAGTATGGAAGTATACCTCCTAACACACATGGAAATTCTTTTCCTGCTATAGTTACATGTTTCCTATTGCATCTTCGGAAGAACTTACAGCAGGACGAGCCATAGTATCCCAAATGTAGCCAAAGAGGGATTACTTTGGAAATCCACTGAGTACAAAGAACATCAGCAAGAACCTACTAGCTTATGCATATGGTTTTCTTGCTAAAACAAATCTCCTTTAGGTTGTTGCTCTTGTTCGGTTGCTAAGGCGTGAATGACTCTTTGTGACCCCGTGGACTGCAGCACACCAGGCTTCCCTGTCCTTCACTATCTCCTGGAGTTTGTTCAAATTCATGTCCATTGAGTCAGTAATGTCATCCAATCATCTCATCCTCTGTTGTCCCCTTCTCCTCTTGTCCTCAACCTTTCCCAGCATCTGGGTCTTTTCCAAAGAGTCCACTCTTTGCATCAGGTGGCCAAAGTGTTAGAGCTTCAGCTTCAGCATCATTCCTCCCAATGAATGTTCAGGATTGATTTCCTTTAAGATTGACTGACAATTCCTTTAGGTAGGACTTACTGTTAATTCCTAAGTGAAATGGTACATAAACATAGTTGGGATGATTACTTCTACAATTAAAGAACCTGTTGGAAGGGAAATTTAACATTTATGAAAAGAAAACAATACAAATACTAAGGACAGAACAAAGGCCTTAACTTCCAGGTGGGAATTATTAGAGGAGTCTGTCATCTTTATTTAGTGATTGCCATGAGAACATTAAACAGGTGAACAGAGAGACAGACACTAATAGTCACCTAAGATAGTTATTATAAAGACAGAGAAAGTATATAGAAAATGACTGATTGGTTCTTATTATCACTGAAGGTCAACTAGAGCAGGATTATCAACATTTGGAACTCAATTACTCTTTATTATGGAGGACTGTACTGTGCATTATAGGATGCTTAGTAGCACCTCTAGACTTTTTCCATGTGATGTCAATAGTGATATCCCCTCATCAGGACCATCAAAATGACCTCCAAATAGTGCCTGAGAATATTCTCAGAGTGGAAAACTTGTAGAAACCACCCACCTAGTGGGTAGGTGGATGGAGTTGCTAAAATGGATGCAGGGAAGAGGAAGAAAAGAGAGGCTGGAGCAGAATCCCAGAGATGGCAAAACCCAGGCAAGATTACTCTTTGCTGGGAACCACTGAATTAGAGAAAAGACCCAGGAGAATTAAGGAATAATCGCTGAGAGTGATGATTAAATATTTTTTAAAATATCATACAGAGAAAGGAAAATAAACATTTCTGAGAATGAATTACTTAACCTCCAAGAAACTACAGCCCCACCTAGTAAAAGGGGCTTCCCAGGTGGCGCTAGTGGTAAAGAACCCGCCCGCCAATGCAGGTAGACATAAGAGATGACGGTTCAATCCCTTGGTTGGGAAGATCCCCTGGAGGAGAGCATGGCAACCCACTCCAGTATTCTTGCCTGAAGGATCCCATGGAGAAAGGAGTCTGGCAGGCTACTTTCCATAGGTTCTCAAAGAGTAGGACAAGACTAAAGCAACTTAGCACCTTGTAAAAGGATGCTAAAAAATTGAAATCCCACTTAGCTCTCTCTAGGAGAAGGAATAGTTTTGTCAATGAATGGTTTCCTTCTACTAAGTTGGTAGAGCTAAAATTGTAAGTATTTTTAATAGTTAAACAGTGTTACAAATTAAAGAACAAGTCAGAAGAAAGTAATAACCTTAAAAATAAAGCCTCATTAGGGCTAATTATGATAAGGGTTTCCTTTTTGGAAATGACCTTTTCAATGACAGGATACTTTGCGTTAGCTAATTATATTTACTGTGGAATTTTCAAATGAAATGGAAACTTACTTTACAGATTTGTGATTTACATAAAGAAAAGTTGTTAACAAACCAAGGGTAATCTGCCAAACTCTTATATAATACTTTTGTGCTATTATTCAAGAATGCTTTTTATGGAATTTGCCACTAAAAGTTGTATCATCAATCCGACTCAGTTTAACCAGCTGATATAAGCCTGAAGGGATAAAGAGAAGCTCAGTACAGTCTTCTTCACCGCAGTGAACTTGTTATCTAATGATAGAGAGAGAAATGCTATGAAATAAATTATATTAATCTCAGTCCCAAGGAAATTAATTTACTAAGTTACAAACAAGGAATAGGAATGACCCTGAAAATCCAAGGAAGGAAGTATTTAATTTCAGCTGACTGAGATGGGGGTGTGGGACACAGGGAGTTAGAGGATTAGGTAGTTTTTAGCAGAGATTTGGAACTGAACCTTAAAACTGGTAAGAGTTCAACAGTAACTGATGGAGAGTGAGCATGAAGTGATATTACAGGTAGAAGGAATAGAAGTGGCAAAAGCTGAGAGGTCAGGAGGTATGAGTTCATTATGACTGGAGTGTGGGATGTGTGATCACATGGTTGATATTGCTAGGAAACTAGATGGATTAGCTGTGGAGAGCGTTGATTGACAGGGTAAGGTGTATATGAGAAGAATTTGAAGCTTTACCTTATTACTTTGGATATTTTAGTTTTTAATTATAGACTGTTCTCAGTACTACCGTCTCTAGACATTGGTTATTAATAAAGAGTACATTTTTTGCTAAATTGATGTTTTAATCTTTTGAAAAGCTTAAATGTATCTAAGATTTCTGGTGGCAGTTCCAGAATTTACATAATAATAAAATGGCTTGTTAGTCTTGACACTGAATTTGTACAGCAAACACATTATTTTGCCAGAATTATAAATCCAATTGGGATGGTTTTGAAGATGGTGGTGATTTTTATAGAATGACTAAACTTTTCTAAAATATCTGATTTGGATACTACCATTATACATGATTGGGCTTCCCTCATAGCTCAGTTGGTAAAAAATCTGCCTGCAATGCAGGAGACCTTGGTTTGATTCCTGGGTTGGGAAGATGCCCTGGGAAAGGAAATGGCAACCCACTCCAGTATTCTTGGCTGGAGAATCCCATGGACAGAGAAGCCTGGCAGGATATAGTCCACGGGGTCACAAAGAGTCGGACGTCACTCAGCGGCTAAACCGCCACCACCACATTATACGTGATTAATTAAGAGGCTAGTAGGTTAGGAATTAAAGAACAATGTGCTTGTTTATTCCCTATATCCAGGGATGAAACAATACTTTAGGTAATAAAACATTTATTTTGCATACAGAGAATAGCAGAAAAGTGCTCTTTGAATATTATTGGCCACTTTTTCAAAAATGTCCGTTGGATAATAAAATGGAAAAAGCAAATCCTTTATGTTATTAGATTCTTTACATTAAATAAGTAAACATCCTTATGTTAGGCTCTAAACCTTTTACCTTCCCCAGCAACTTTTGTCCTGTGGAGTTAAGAATCAAGGTTATAACAGTGTTAATGTCAAAAAGAAACTCGCAGTTTTGTCAGGAACTTTCCCACTAAAGAGCTCACCTCTGAAAGCCCTTCTATCAAAAGAGTGTGACCTATCCCAAAATAGTCTGAATAAGCATTCCTCTAAGGAAACAAAAGTGCCTTTGTGAAAGGTGTCATAAAAATAGTTATGTAGATTTCATTATCATTGCCCTTGCTCTATTAATAGCATATTTCTAAGATGCTTCATGTACACAAAATCTAGACAAGAGGTTAAGGTCTGGTTGAATTATTGAATAGAAAACAGCTTGCCATCCTAAGGTCACAGTGTTTAAATGTCTTGACCAAGCCACTTACTGATTTTTTATTTAAATATGAAGACATGCCTGTATTTGTTTATTTTTAATCCAAATCTTTCTGTGCCTTCAACTGAAGCATGATTGAAATCAGGCCTTATTGAGTGATACTGTGTGTCCCATATACACCAGTCTTTTAATCTGATCATGTGCATGTGTTACATGCTGCTTTGTATGTGAAAGTTTCTATCTACAGTGCCTAGATTAGAGGAGCTAGTAACATTCTGTTAAGGTTCTGTTAAGGTAAAATTACTGTTTACATATGGGTGCTAAGTCACTTCAGTTGTGTCCAACTCTTTGCGACCCAACAGACTGTAGTCCACAAGGCTCCTCTGTCCATCGGATTCTCTAGGCAAGAATAGTGGAGTGGGTTTCCATGCCCTCCTCTAGATCTTCCCGACCCAGGGACGGAACCTGTGTCTCTTATGTCTCCTGCATTGGCAGGCAGTTTCTTTACCACAAGCCCCACTTGAGAAGCCCTACTGTTTACATAGGTCAGAACAATACTGAAAATAAGTGAAGCCAATCTCAGTCTACATTCACCCACTATACCGCAAACTCCCCCTGGATTGGGTGTGCTTATCTGTACTTAAGAAATAGGTTTACTTCATTATGAAGATAATCCTCCATTATAATTCCTTCTTCCTGGCCTACACCAAAGTGTTTATTGGTTAGTAATCTGTGAAATACAAAATGTCTACTTCAAGAGAAACATTTCAGTGTTGTTGAAACCTAGTAAGCTCTGTAAGCTAGTGGACTCTGGTTGCAATTCTGGTTCTGTTGCTTACTAAGGCATATCCTGAGGAAAGTTGCTTAACTTCTCTAAGTTTTCGTTTCCTGGTTTATGCAAACAATAACTACCTCATAGTGTTGTTGAAAGGTTTAGAGGGAGTGTTCACAGAGATCTGGTCCACAGTCACAGGAGCAATCACAGTTGCTATTGTTGTTAGGATGTGGCTGGAACGAGCTGTAACAAGTCAGCAGTGACTGGATCTTAATCCAGTACCCAGGGCAGCTGAGGGCAACTCAAGAGGACATTCAAGAGGAGAGCTCTGAGAAGCCAGCCCTTTACCAGTGGATGGAGCTGTCAAAGTGGAGGCAGGGAGGATGAAGAAAGGAGAGGCTGGGACACAATCCTTGAAATGAGTAAGAAATAGAGAATAGGAGAGTAGGAATAAGAAGAAGAATCAAATCAACATCAAGAAAGGAGCTGGACATGGCACGGGGCAACTGAGAAAGACATTGAAAAGAAAATTCTTCTTTAGCAGAATCAGAAAATAGAGAATACAGTAAATCAGGGAATTCTGCAGTAACGACACAAGCCTCTCACACAGGAATTTTACAGGGTACAGAGCACATTTGTAGCCATATGTTCGTGGTGAAAGAGACCCATCATCAATAGCCTTTGATCTCACAGTTTAGAAAATAGAAAAACCTAAACACCCCCACTGATATATAAATTTGTAACTTCATGTTTTAAAAATCACTTCACTATATTTTGAACTACACTTTAGAAAAAGAAAGCATGTAATCGCCCAGACTCCCAAACTGTAGGAAAAGGACTCCCCATAAATAGCTCTGACATGTTCTCCTAGAGAGCCTAGAAGCAATAAGCTCCCTCCCCCTACATCGTCAGCACAATTGCTCATCGATGCCTGAGCCATCAGAAACCCTGACACTGACTAGGGAGCGGCTGGACCAGGGCCACCAGGCAATGACAAAGAGATTAACAAAGTGTCCTTAGATGTACTTCCTCCAAGGCTACAAATGCTGACTCTTCAGGGGTTGCTAAGAGGGAGAAATAGCCTCTTCATTGCCATGCTGCCTCCATCTGGGAAAACTGAGCTCTTGGTTATCCAGGCATTTTAATGGACTCTATGAATCACTGATCAGCCGAGGAAGAATGTGAAAGAACTCAAGTTCCCAAGTCTGCTGATTGGCTCTTCCAACCAAGACAAATGGAGAGCCAGTCATTCTGAATGAAGGAGGTTACTAAAGAGATCCCTCCTGCTAACTCCAGCCTCTCTTGTCTCTGTCCCTGGAGGACCATGGAGAGAAAAGGTGCCATAAACCACTGTTCCTTGCAGACAGCAGAAGAGAGGGGAGGAAACAAGGATGGATTAAATCCTCCTGTGTCCTTCAAAATGTCTCAGCCTTGGTTCACAGCAGATGAAAGTGCTGAGGGGACCAGAGCTATGTCAAAATGATTACGACATGACACAAGTTAGAAGTAAAGGATATTAACTTTGGAAAGGAAATTGTTATTTACTCCACCCATTCCCAAAACACTTCATAAATGGGAAATTTGAGGCAGAGGGAGGTAAAGGAAAGTGCCCAAGATCAGATTGTTTATTAAAGGCAGAGCTGGAACCAGCTCGGGTGAATATGCACTCAGGTGACCATGCTGCCGCGTGGAGGTATACTGAATGAAAAGCAGAAAGCATGACGTTTTACAGGCAACATGTGAGGAGCCAGAACACAGAGAGTCTAGATGTTGACGGCTTCACAAACAATACATACTTAAACTGAAACAGGGAGCTTGTATAACAAAATGACTTTCAACCAAACAGGAAGATTTCAAGGAGTCCCATGGATAAAAATTCTATCATATGGTTGCTTAACTGAGATCCTGGTGGAAAGTTAGAGAAGATTGAATTTTGATCCAGGGCATATTGAAGAGACATTTACTTCCAGCCAAGATAAAATAATGGGGACTAGTTCATTCTCCCTCCTGGGAAACAAAGAGACAGGACATATGAAGCAATGGTCAAGTCACTGACCATCAAGCAACCAAGGACAGTGATACTTGAGCATGGAAAACAAATTAGATGAGCCCTGTGATGGTCTCATCTTACCTCTTAGAGAGAGTTTGCAGGCTGGGGTATAGGTGGGGGAACCTGAGTGGAGCCCATGACCCTTGAGCTGGGCTTTTAAAGGGGCTAAAGCTGCTAGATTCCATAAGGCAGTACTAGAGAGGAGAGAGCTATAGAGAAACAAAACTTAGAGACTTTCAGAGAGTGTCCTGGGAATTTTCATACATCTATATCTATATGTCAGAATTTATCACTAGAATCATGCAGTATATGTTCTTTTGCGCTAAGCTTATTTTGTTTCAATATAATGTTTCTGAGATTTTTCTGTGCTGGGGAGTTTGTCAGTAGTTAATTCATTTTTATTGCTGAGTAGTACTCTGTTGTGGGCTTCCCTGATACCTCAGCTGATAAAGAATCTGCCTGCAATGCAAGAGATCCCAATTCGATCCCTGGGGTTGATCCTTCGCAGGGAGTCGGACATGACTGAGCAACTAAGCACCCACACACAATACTCTATTGTATGCACGCATGTGCTTGCATGCTAAGTCACTTCAGTTGTGTCCAACTCTTTGTCAACCCATGGACTGTAGCCCACCAGACTCTTCTGTCCATGGGATTCTCCGGGCAAGAATACTGGAGTGGGTTGCCATGCCCTCCTCCAGGGGATCTTCCCAACCCAGCGATCAAACCCATGTCTCCTGCATTGGCAGGCAGGTTCTTTACCACTAGTGCCACCTGGGAAGCCCCATAACCATACCAACATTTGTTTATTCACTCACATCTTGATGAACATTTGAATTGTTCCATTTTTGCTTATTATGGAAAGAGTGCTATATATCAAATGCATAGGTATCACTATGGACATAAATGGAATAACTAGATCATATGAAAGGTATATGCATAACTTTTAAAGGAATTGGCAAATTGTTTTCCAAGCAACTGTATAATTTTGCATTTTCATCACCAATACTCGAAGTAACAATTATTTTATTTTAGCCAAAGGAGTATGTCAAGGCTGTATATTGTCACCCTGCTTATTTAACTTATATGCAGAGTACATCATGAGAAATGCTGGGCTGGATGAAGCACAAGTTGGAATCAAGATTGCCAGGAGAAATATCAATAACCTCAAATATGCAGATGACACCATCCTTATGGCAGAAAGTGAAGAGGAACTAAAAAGCCTCTTGATGAAAGTGAAAGAGGATAGTGAAAAAGATGGCCTAAAGCTCAACATTCACAAAACTAAGATCATGGCATCCAGTTCCACCACTTCATGGCAAATAGGTTGAGAAACAGTATATGCATGACTGACTTTAGTTTTTTGGGCTCCAAAATCACTGCAGATGGTGACTGCAGCCATGAAATTAAAAGACACTTACTTCTTGGAAGGAAAGTTATGATCAACCTAGACAGCATATTAAAAAGTAGAGGCATTACTTTGCCAACAAAGGTCCGTCTAGTCAAGGCTATAGTTTTTCCAGTAGTCATGTATGGATGTGAGAATTGGACTATAAAGAAAGCTGAATGTCAAGGAATTGATGCTTTTGAACTGTGGTGTTGGACTCTTGAGAGTCCCTTGTACTGCAAGGAGATCCAACCAGTTCATCCTAAAAGATGAACTGAATATTCATTGGAATATATATAAATATATATATTTATATTTATATATATTTATATAAATATAAATCCGTCCTGAATATTCATTGGAAGGACTGATGCTGAGGCTGAAACTCCAATACTTTGGCCACCTGATGCAAAGAACTGACTCATTCGAAAAGACCCTGATGCTGGGAAAGATTGAAGGTGGGAGTAGAAGGGGATGACAGAGGATGAGGTGGTTGGATGGCATCACCGCCTCAACGGACATGAGTTTGGGTGGGCTCCAGGAGTTGGTGATGGACAGGGAGGGCTGGTGTGCTGCAGTCCATGGGGTCGCAAAGAGTCAGACATGACAGAGTGACTGAACTGAACTGAACTGAGAGAGTATAAAAAGGTATGCCATGATGATTTTAGTGTACTTTTTCCATAGTATTTAATGATAATAATCTTTTCCATGTGTTTTTGGCCACTTGTTTATCTTCTTTTATAAAGTGTTTGTCTTTAAACCATTTGTATTGGGTTGTTGTCTTTTTATGTTGAATCCTCTATATATTTTGCATATACATATGTCTTTGTGAGACATGTGTATTGTAAATAGTTTCTCCCAGCCTATGGTTTGCCTTTTCATTTTCTTAATAATCTTTTTTCATAATACATTTTTAAAAGTTCACTTTTAATTGGAGGATAATTGCTTCGTAATGTTATGTTGGTTTCTGATGTACAAAAAGTTGAATCAACCATAAATATACATATATGCCCTTTCTCTTGAGCCTCCCTCCCACCCCACCTCCATTCCACTCCTCTAGGCCATCACAGATCATGATAAATTTTTAATTTTGATAAGTCTAATTTGTTTCCTTCCTTTCTTCCTCTCTGCCTCCCTCCCCACCTCCATTCTTCTTCCTTTTTTTTTTTTCTTTCACAACTTATACATTCCTAAGCATTTTCTCCTCTAGTTTCTGAAAGAGTTTGTACAAGGACTCTGTTCTTGTGTTCTTCTATTTTCAGGGGTCAGATGCCTGCAAACAGTTCTCTTATATATTTTTTTTTGCAGTTGTACAACTGTTTGCAGCAAAATGGCAAATCTGGTGTCTGTTTTCTTGCCACAGCCAAAAATAGAAGTCTTGTTCCCTCTATTTGAAAATCATACTATGCAGTTATCTGATATTTTCCCATTTTTAGCCAAATTACTTACCAGCCTTCATGACATTCCCCCAAATCCTCAAAAACACTGTCACCAGGACTTTTGGATTCAATTATTCACTGGTGCTGTGATCAAATTTGAATTTTGGCCCTACTGTTTCTACCTACCACAGCCATGAGAAATCGTTTAACTGCTGCCTTAGTTTTCCGTGTGTAAAAATTAGGACAACAAAATTTCAGAGTTTGTGTAGGGATTGAAGGAGATAATTCATCTTGCACAATGGCAAGGACATGATAGGTATTTAACAAATGGCCGAAGTGTAGAGGTTGAAAGAGTGGATTCTGGAGTCAGGAGACTTGCCTTTGAAAACTAGTTACAGCTACAACACACAATCTCTGTAGGGGAAATACACTTAAATAGCCTCTTTAAGCCCTAATTTCTCATTTATAAAATAGAAGTGATAGTAATAGTCACTACTTCATAAGACTGGTTTAAGAATTCAGTGTGAAAATGCATACAAAATACCTCCTGACATACCTAGCACATGATAGATGCTCAATAAATATCACAAGTTGTATTACTGTTCTCTTTCTCACCCTCTTTCCTCCACCAATCCCCTACCATCATTAAGGGGTGACTTCTCATTGCATTATTTGTTCCTTAAGATCTTCTGCCCTTGAATGGCCCCCTAACTCCACTGATCTGTCACTCTGTTCTCCAGCAGCCTACACTTAGTTTCACCTTTTTTTTATTACAACTTCATGTCTTCCCAGTTCTTCCACTCTTCCACTCTTCAATCCCAATTTCCATGCTCTCCATATAGTTCTGCCAGGACCAGTTATAAAGAATAGCATTTAGTTATAAAGAGTAGCAAGACTGTCATTCAAAAGACATAAAACTGCCACCAACCTCATCAGTTTTTATTTTCCTTTTTTAAACTATTGGTTCCTTTTAGTTACTCAGCCTTGGGATAAGTCCTACAGTCTGGTCAAGCACATTTGATCAGTTGTGGCCTAGTCAAGACATCAGCATCTTGCAGTGGGTTTGAAATCCCCAAAATTATCTGATAGGTTGGGAAATCTTCATTCACTTCTACAAATTCTACTCTTTGACTCTGTTAGTGCTCTCTTGGCAGAAGGAAGGAACTGAATATTGAATATAACCAGATAGTTCGGTGTCACGGCATTAATGGCAGGAATGCTGTTGCTTTTTTCTTGGGAGCATATTAAAACTTGAGGGAGATTTTTGCCAGTGCCTCGGAATCCCCAGAATTTCTGATTTAATTGGGATCGGATGAACCAACCCCTTTGGTTGACTGACTATTATTGCTTTTTAAATGTTGCTCTGATGATGTTAATACTCAGCCAGAGTTGAGAACCACTGCAATAAAGGGAGAAAGCAGATTATTAGAATGGTTTCTCCTATCTAATTCCAATACCATAATGATAGGAAACTTACTTTTCAGTGATATGTTAGAGTTGGTTTCTAGTGGCTCATGAAAGCTGTTTGTTAAAATTTCACAAATTTTGCTAGCCATTTGATGTCACATTGGTAGGTTCAAAGTGGTCATGTAGGAGCATTTACACATGAGCAAATAGTAAAAGCCACAATTTTCTCCCTGATTTCAGTATAATACCCCAAAGTGGAATTACTGGGTATATTAAAGCTGAAACTTTATATTTTCCCATTTTTAGCCTTGGAATTTTGTTGAGAATCTTTAGCTAATTTCCCTTTCACCTTGAATCATAAAATTATATGCAACTAAATTATATTCAACTCTCCTTTTAATATTGCGTCTGATGAAAGTTTTTTTTCCCAAGGTTCACCATGAAATTTCTCTGCTTCCTCTTCTTTTAAATAGAAATGGCTGCCCAGGATGAATTTGATAAATACCTTCATAAATATGAACTGACAGAGTGGAGAAGAATATCTCACTTTCTATACAGGTCTATTTAACTCTCATTTTCTCACTGGTCTAATAATTTACAGATCTATTGATCTGTTAGATCTACTGATCTAATTTTCATGACTCTCAAGACCTGATGGCAATTATTCCAGTACTCCACCACAGGAGTCTTTGTTTTCCATGTATTTCATTGCAAGTATGTAGAAGAAAATAAAACTTATCCAAAGCAGACATGATAGCACAGAATATTAGAGCAGGAAACAGCTTTGGAACTTGTCTAGCCCAAGTCTTTCATTTTATAAACGGCCTTGGACAGCTTAGGTGACTTGCATGCACGTGTGCTCAGTTGGTTAGACATGTCCAACTCTTTGTGACCCCATGGACTGTAACCCATGAGGCTCCTCTGTCCATGGGATTTTTCAGGCAAGCATACTGGAGTGGGTTGCCATTTCCTTCTCCAAGGGATTGAACTTGCATCTCCTGTGTCTCTTGCATTGGCAGGCAGATTCCTTACCACGGAGGCACCTGAGAGGCCATGCTTAGATGACTTACTCATGGTCCATGGGCATACTTCCAGTTAGTGGCAGAGCCAGAATTGTACATAATTCAGGTATCTTCACTTCTAAGCTATTTTGTTTCTCTGTGCCCTTGAACTTCAAAGTGTGGTCAGCCCTCCAGCAGCATTGCCATAACCTGGGAGCTTGTTAAGCTCTATTACAGACCAACTGAAAATGAATCTGTACCTCAACAAATTTTGAAGTTATCTGTGTGCACATTAAAGTTTGGAGCCATCCAATCCAATTCTGGATGTACACTGAAAAGATTTAAAAGCAAGATCTCAAAGAGATATTGTATGCTCATGTTCATAGCAGCATTATTCACAATAGCCAAAAGGTAGAAACAACCCAAATATCCATTGGCAGTTGAATGTATAAACAAAAGATGATCTATACATACAATGAATATTATTCAGTCTTTAAAAGGAGGGAAATTCTGACACATGCTATAATACAGATGAAACTTGAAGACGGTATGCTAAGTAAAATAAGCTAGTCACAAAAAGACAAATGCCATATAATTTATATAAGTAGAGTCAAAATCACAGAGATAAAAAATAGAACAGTGGTTGCCAGGGCCAGAGGGAGGGGCAGTGGAGAACTGTGATTTAAAGGATGCAGAGTTTCTGTTTTGCAAAATAAAAGGAATTACAGAAATTGGTTGCACAACAATGTAAGTGTACTTAACACTACTGAACTGTACACTTAAAATAGTTGTGATGATATATTTCATGTTATGTATATTTTATCATAACAAAAAACAATCTTCACTTTGAAAAAAGAAGTGCTAGTCCATACCAATTTGATTCTGGTTTTCTGAGAGGCTTGATTCAACAATTGAAGCAGATGTCAGATGGAGATAAAACCAAGTCAGAACACTATTGAAATGAGTTGAATATAAAGGTTTTTCATTTATTTAAAATTTATTTTAATTAGGCTTTCTGCTAGCTCAGAGTCCTCACAGCAATCTTCAGGTGGCTATTTAATTCTCATGTTGTTATTAGGGTGACCAACTCAACCAGTTTGCCCGGGACTCCCACTTTCAGCACAAAAAGTCACGTGTCCCCAGGAAACCCCTGTGTTCAAATTAGGAGCGTTGGCCACTCTATTTATTGATGAATCTTAAAGATGATGTAGCAGCTAAGCAGAGCCAAGACTCAAACTCAGATCTTACTAACAAAAGAACCAAAAGAACTCTAATTCAATGAATAAGAAGAAGAGGAGTGACCATAAAATCCCCCTGCTGATGTCTATGTATCTTGATACTATCACTGTGACCTCTCTCATTAAGTTTGGGTTTAAATTTAAAAAACTTATCTGTCATGTCAAACATTCTTAGCTTACTGACTTCTCTGTCTCTGTTAAAGATGTCATTACGATCATTACTATTCTAGAAAATTTGCAGATGCTACTCTTGAAAAACAAAGACAAATTTCTGCTCCGCCTATTGTGTTTAAAATGATGGTGAACTACAGCAAAGAAAAAACAGGTAATGACCCCAAGCATGGAATATCATCAGGGCTATAATTGGTATCTGTCCAAAGCCTTCTTAATAAAGGACTCATAATCACAGTAGAAAAGAAATCATTGTAACTGATGTGCTCAGTCATGTCCAACTCTTTTCGACCCTTTGGACTATAGCTTCCAGGGTCCTCTGTCCAAGAGATATTTCAGGCAAGAATACTGGAGTGTGTCGCCATTTTTCCCTCCAGGGTATCTTCCCCATCCAGGGATCTTCCCCATCCACATCTCCTGTGTCTCCTGCATTGTAGGCAGATTCTTTACCTGTTGAGCCATTGGGGAAGCCCATTGTAACTGGTAGTAATGTTCAAAATATAGGCTGACAGTTAGATGGGCAAAGATGTTTGGACTACAGTTAGAGAATGACCTTATTTGATTTCCCCCACATTTATTAGAGAGTAAGCAGAGATGGGCAGGGGAATGAAGGAAACCAGAGGAATGGAGTTCACTCAAATCCTAATAATCCATTTGAGCCAAGAAATCTCTGACTTTACATACTAATGATGCCCTGAGGTCATGCTCTAAGAAAATTTTGCCACTGCCCCATACTGCTTTGTTTACATTCTGTTTACTCACTGAGGTTGATAATAAAACCCTTAAGTAAAGGTAAGGGAGGCAAGATGGTGAAACTGTGTACTGCTCCAATACCATCTCTGGATTATGGTGGGTAGAGGGTTGAGACAGAAATCTTCAAGTAGTACCTGTGAAAAGAAGACAATAAAATGCCAGCTCCTGTCGAAAAAGAAAATGTAACTTGTAAAGAGATCTGGCCTTGAACAAAACAAAGAAGCAGCCTGTAAGACTTAACCCAAGGCAGTCCCCTTGTAGGTCCACTGAAAAATTCTCTTATCCACTTAGAGACAAACCTTGCAGAAATGAGGGCAGCCAAGTGAGTGTTTTTCTTCTACAAAACACTTGACAAATGATGTTCACATGCCGGTAAACTCCTGTGACTGCCCCCAAGGCTCTTCCAACTTGCCAGTGTGATTTCTGAAAATTCACTCCTGCAGAAGAAGATACAAGTTACAGTGATATTATATGGATATACATTGATTTATTCTACAGCAAATTTTATTATACAACAAAAAAGACAGCTTTAGCCACAAATCTTCATTCTTTAATTATTAAGCCATGAATAACCCCTGTCACAAAAAAACCTGTACATATAAGTTCATAGCATCATTATTCTCCATAGCCAACAAGAGGAAACAACCGAAATGTCCATCAACTGATGAATGAATAAACAAAATGTGGTATATCCGTGAATGTGTGTGTGTGCGCGCGCTAAGTCGCTTCAGTCATGTCTGACTCTTTGGACACTATGGACTTCACCAGGCTTTTCTGCCCATGGGATTCTCCAGGCGAGAATACTGGAGTGGGTTGCCAGGCCCTCCTCCAGGGGATCTTTCTGACCCACGGATCGAACTTGCGTCTCATTATGTCTCCTGAATTTCAGGCAAATTCTTTACCACTAGTGCTACCTGGAAAGCCCATATCCGTGAATACAACTCAAAAATTAAAAGGAAGAAAATACCATAAACGGATGAAACTCAAAAACATTAGGCTAATTGAAAGAAGTCAGACACACAAGCACATATATTCTATGATTTCTTCATATAAAAAGTCAAGCAAAGACAAATTAGACACAAAAAGTAGATAAGTAGTTGCCCTGGAGCTGGGGGTGGAAATGGGGAGGAATCATAAATGGGCATGAGGTTTCTTCTTAGACTGGTAGAAATTTTCTAAAATTAGATTTTAATGTATACGTAAAAACAGGAGAATTTTATGCTCTATAAATTATTTCTCAGTAGATTGCTTTTAAAGAGGAAAAAAAAACTATTTGGGAATAAAAACGAAGAGCTCCTGACATTTTTCATCACTAAAGAGACTGGCCTTGCATGAGTCTGCTGAAATCTCCTGCCCCCAAACCTGCTCTCTGCCATCCCCTGGCACTTAGTTCAGGATTTTTAAAAACATGCTCTTTGTCTCATCCTTTGTTGATAGAAAGTGTGGCACCATTCCCTCTGGCACATTATCACATTTTTATAAATATAATCAAACCCATTACATTTGCAGGATTGCTTAAGTCTAGACAATCTATCCTAGGAGCAGAGAAACCAGGAGGTATTGTGCTGGGCTTCGTCTCAAGGACAAAATACAGGAAATACAAAGTAAAAATGTGCTGTCAGGACTTTTATCTGTTCTGTATCCTTGCAGCATTTTCTCCACTGGACAAAAAGATAATGATAGGCTTTCTGGACATTAGAGACTGTTTATATTAATGATTATTACGTATGTGTGAAATGACAGTATAAAGGTGATATTTTTTATTGACAGTTGATATAAATAGTACTGTCTTGCAAGTGACATGAAAATTCAATTTCAATAAATCCCTATTACCATATATAGATCTGAAAAGACATGATAAACGTAGTCTAGATTTATAATCACTTTTGCAGTGGTACAATGCTACGAAACAAAGTTTAGAGTGTCTAAATGTGACTTATAGGTCACATCTCTGATTATAAATTTTTTAAAAATCTAAAATGTAGAAGTTAATAGGGCACTAAAATATCATCTAGTCAATCTCCTTAGTTGAGGAAACAAAAGACTATGATAAGTAGCTTGCTCCTTTCCCACGGGATGGTGAAGGCTATTCAGGACTCCTGACTCGCAGTCATGCGCTCTTCTGACATATATGGGAATATACATATATATATAAAATATATACATAATATATATATAACTGTAGTTCCTAGAGTGCATACAAGAAGGTTACACATTAGATTAGCAAGCATACAGAGGGACTTCCCCTCTGAGGATACCTTTTATTCAATTAGAAAAAAAATTAGGTAGAAGTGGCAGACTGTCATTCATGGACTAAATCTAGTCCATAGACAAGTTTGCTTGACCAACATAGATTGTTTAATATTTTTACTCATTAAATTTTCAAAATTTAGAGATTTTTTATATAAATTTATATTTCCCACTTTTTTAGTTCTTTTTTTTTTTTGGCCTTATAGTATGCAGGATTTTATTTCCTCAATGAGGGATGGAACCCACAACCCTTGCCCTGGAAGCACAGAGTCTTAACCACTGGACCACCAGGGAAGTCCCTTGGTCTATATTTAGGAAATGGGAACTTTGGCAGCACTAGGCCAGTGGTCTTCTGTGACTGCAGTCACTGGGGGTGAGTGGCAGTTGCCCCATTTAGAATGTGCCTTCCTCTTCAGTGTGTATTTTTTTTTTTCTAATACCTAATCTGCTTCTTTCATTTTAAATACCCAGACCCTTATAAGCATTTGAGTTTGTGACAGTGAGTTAGGCGATCTGGGAATACTGACTCCTAGATTATGTATATCAAGGTAGAACTTCTGAGACAGCTTAGAGACTGGCTCAGTTCTTAAACTCTCTGGTTGGACATAATTTATGCAAAGCACAACCGTTGGCAATACATGTCAGCATCAGATTCATTAACGATATCCTGAAAATGAGTTAGGACTTGGTGGGTTTGTTTCAGAGAGCGAGCATTGGAGAGCACCAATCCTGAAAGACGATTGCTCTCAACATTGTGGGGTCCAGAGTAAGAATGCCAATACAGACCCATGTACCCACAGCTACATTTTCAGAAGTTCCAAACTTTAAGCTAACAGACTGTTCAACCAAATAAGAATCTATATTCCAATGAGAAATGTACACATATTACCTGAAGGCCAATTTTAAATTGAAAATTTGCAAAAAAAAAAAAAGAGGTGGGGTGGGGAATTTCCTGGCAGTCCAGTAATTAGGACTCCACAATTTCATTGCCAAGGGCCTGGATTCAATCCCTAGTGGAGGAACTAAGATCCCATAAGCTGCCCTGCATGGCCAAAAAAAAAAAAAGAAAATTAAAATTCTCGGACACCGTGGAGTTTCAGACCAGAACAAAATACCATATATACAAGAGCTAGCTGCAAGGCCCTCCACAGCCCTCTATCTCTTCCTCCATCCCCTACTACAAGGGGCTTCCTGTCCATGTGCATGGACAGCCAACCAGCATAACAAGCTCTACCCATCCCTCTCCCCTCAAGCAACATCCTCTGGTCACTCCTTAGGCCTAGGAAATCTCACACAGGTGGTTGGCCAGGATCAGTGAGCTATGGCCCATGTGTGGGCCAAATCCAGCCCACAGCCTGTGTATGGCTTATAAGCTTAGAATAGCTTTTACATTTTTTTTAAAGAGTTGTAAAAAAGAGAGAGAGAAAAAGAATATGTGACAGAGACCCTAAATAGCTTGCAAAGCCTAAAATATTTACGCTTTGGCTGTTTACGGGAAAGTTTTGCCTACCCCAATTCTGAGGTCCAGGGAAGAGTTTCCTCCTACTCTGATGTAAGGGCAGTGCTACCCAAGGATAACCCAGATACTTCTAAAATGCTAGGGAGCCAATTCAAAGTCTGCTTGCTTCCTCCAGAATCCCTAATGGCCCTGGAACCAGTCCTCTAATTCTCCAGATCAAAGAGGATTCAAATGGGATTGGGGGTACAGATCACGGGCAAGCATCTGTGGAATACCTATGTTGAGTGAGGCACTGGGTTAAGTTTTTTACATACATTATCTTCTTCAATCCTCTCAGGCCGTCTCCAGTCCAGAGTAGAAGCTGAAGACATGCAAACAAAATCAGTGGGTGTGGAGACTTGGGAAAAGTGTTCTATTTCCTGAAACTGGTGTCATCATCACCACCATCATTTTAGTTGAATTTGGTGATGATAACGACAGAGAGGAGAATCAATCATTTAAAAAATAAGTAGAGTTTGAGTTAAGTGCAGAAATGACTTTTTCCCTTCCCCTTCCCACAGGAAAGAGATTCGAGAGTTTAACTGATGCTCAGAAGTTGGGAGTTGAATAGCCTAGAGACCACAGTGATTAAATTCCATCTTTGCTTCTTCTCTGTGTCTCTCTAAGGAAGGAGACAGATGGTGTGTCGAGAGAAAGAAGATCATGTGGAGATGAATATCTGTGACATTGGCTCAGAGGCAACCTTATATGAGGCCGGTGGCCTAGAATGGAGTCAAATACTTACATTAAAAGAGAAGGCATTGGGGAGTTGCCACATGATGAAGCCTGGCACCTTACCTCACAACCTGCCTGAGGTACTGTGATCTGCGATTTCCTCACACACAGAAAGCAGCACTTTCCCAAAGGAAAATGAGCTCTTCCTTTTCAGAGACAGGCATCATTTCAGATCCCTGAACTGAGTTAAGAACAAAGAAACCTCAGAGAAGGTCACTCCTGACCTTTGAGGTTTATCTGATTTTCTTATTCACAGCAACACAGATGGCTTTTTTTTTTTTTTTTAAATAAGCAAAGGTAAAAAGCCTCACTATAATTGAATGAATTAAAGGAGTAAGAGGTTGATTTTTACCGGATTTCTACAGTAAAAAAAATAGCTTTATTGCTAATACAGAAAACCTTGGCTAAAACCTAGGAGAGAATTGGGTGAAAAATTTCAAAAGTCAGAACTAAGTACAGAGAACAATGTAATAAATACACATATATGAATCACCCAGACTGAATACGATTTTATCAAAATTGTTTCAGATCTTTTTAAAATATAAAATAAATACTGCTTTTTAAGTTGAATTCCCCCTTTTACCCCCATTTCCCCACAGTCCTGTTACCTGTTATCTGATAAATTACATAAGTAGAGTCTTAATGCTGAATTCCTATTCCTTGGTATAAATCTTATTTACTCAAATTTATTTGTACATACATGGGGCTTCCCACGTGGCTCAGTGGTAAAGAACGCTCCCACCAATGCAGGAGATGCAGGACACACGAGTTTGATCCTGGGTTGGGAAGATCTTCTGGAGGAGGAAATGGCAACCCAGTCCAGTAATCTTGCCTGAAAAATCCAATAGACAGAGGAGCCTGGCGGGCTTACCATCCATGGGGTTGCAAAGGGTTGGATACAACTGACTGACTTGAACATGCACATATTTGTATATACATATATATTTGTGTAGTTCTGTGTCACATTCTGTTTGTATGATATTATTTATGATTTTTCCATTTATGTTCACTAGTAATATTAGAGTATAATTATAGTCTTTAAAAATGATTTGGATTACTGACCTCCTTTCCTATTCTCTGAAACAGTTTGTATATTAAAGGAATTATTTATTACTTTTAGGTTTGGAGAAATTCAGTTGTATGATTGTCTTAAGCTGATTAGATTTTTCTCTATTAATCCAGTTTTTAAAGTTTTCAATCTGTTAGTTTTAAACATTTTCATTGCTCAGCTTTTAAATTTGTATTTATTATCATATTTAAATTTTTAAACTTATTGTCAAAGTTTTTCATGGTATTTTTTTGTTGAATCTTAAAAATTCAATTGTATTTGTAGTATTTTCTCTTTCATATTTCTTTTAGTATTTACTTGTTATTTCTTTCCCTTTCTCAGTTAATTTTGTCAGATATGTTTGTTTTATTGTACAAATAATCAGTTTTCTCATTTGATCATTTCTTTCCCTTTTCTTTACTTATGATTTTTAACCTTTTCCTATATTCTTTCTGTTTGCTTTGATTTTTTTTCTTTTCTAACTCCTTGAAATCTTATCCCATGTATTTTCATTATGCTTTTTAAATCAATGCAGCATCACACAATTTTTATGTTTAATTCCTCTGTTTTGTTCAAAACTAAATATTTCACTTTTAAAATCAAGATTACCTCTTTAACTTACAAGTTGTTAAGTGTTGCCTTGCTTTCAAATAAATTTACTGTTTAAAATGTTTCAATGCTTCATTGTTTTTGGTGACAATGTACTCTGTATGATATCAATTCTTTGGACTCTGTTGGGAATCCCACAGTGCCATCATAGAAGGTCAATTTGAGAGAAAGTCTTTTGCGTAAGCTTGAAAATAATTTAGGTTGCTTGTCGGATGCTAAATTCTATATAGGTGCTGAATTAAGCTAATTAAATGCATTATTCATATTACTACTATTATTTCTATGAGCTGTCAACTTCTGAAAATGTATTAAAATCTCCTCTGTGATTATATTAATGTAGTAAATTGCATTGATTTTCTTCTTTTTAAATAATTTCATTAGTTTATTTATTTTTGGCTGTGCTGGGTCTTCATTGCTCCCCAGGCTTGTCTCTAGGTGTGGTGACCCTGGGCTATATTCTAACTGTGGTGAGCAACCTTCTCATTGCCGTGGCTTCTCTTGTTGCGGAACATGGACTCAGTAGTTGCAGCTCCCAGGCCCTAGAGCACAGGCTCAATAGTTGGGGGGCACAGGTTTAGTTGCTTCAGAGCGTGTGGAATCTTACTCAAATTTATTTGTACATACATGGGGCTTCCCACGTATCATACTCTACACCACGGATCATACTCTACATTGGAGGCAGATTCCTTACCACTCAGCCACCAGTGAAGCCTTTGATTGATTTTCTATTTTTAAACTACCCTTGCATTCCTGAAATAAATCCTGGTAGGTCATAATTTTTTTGAAAAAATCAATTTCCTAGTGATTTAAGATTATTTTGTTTCTAGGTTTATAAGAAAGATTAGCCTGTATATTTCCTTTATTCTCATATCCATGCAATAAAATTAATGGGGAAATGTCCCACTCTTTTCAGTTCTCTGGAGGATATTTAGTAGGATTGTTATTTATTTTTTTCATAAATGCTTAGAAGATTTATCAGAGAAACCATTAGGGTCAGTAGTTTTCTTTGTGGGAAGGTTTTGGAAAATGGATTCCATTTTCTTTCTTTATTTTTCTCTGGTTTTACTTTTAATTGGAGGATAATTGCTTTACAAAGTTGTGTTGGTTTCTGCCATAAAACAGTGAGAATTAGTCATAAGTATATACATGTCACCTTCTTCTTGAGCCTCTTTTCCACCTCCCACTCCCCAGTTTTCTTGACAGGCATAAGAACTCAAATGTCTCTTTCTTCTTGAGTCAAGTTTGATAAGTTTCATCTTTCAATGAAATTATCAAATTGGCATTAAGCTGTTCATAATAATTTTGCTATCTTTTAATATCTGTATAAATTATAGCCATGCCATCACTTTTATTCCTAATATGTGCTTAGTCACTTCAGTAGCCTGCTATTTATAAACAAAGTTTAAAATTATCCTGACCTCCTACATTCTCACCCACTTCTTCCCCAGGCATCTGCATCTGCACAATGCATGCATGCTCAGTCACTTCAGTTGTATCTGACTCTTCGCGATCGCATGGACTGTAGTCTGCCAGGTTCCTCTGTCCGTGAGATTCTCCAGGTAAGAATACTGGATTGAATTGCCAAGCCCTCCTCACGGAGACCTTTCCAACCCAGGGATGGAACCCGAGTCTCCAGGGTCTCCTGCATTGCAAGTGGATTATTTACCACTGAGCACTATTTACCAGGAAGCACTATTTTAACCAGAATTTTCTTTGTCTTGATCAGTCTTGCTAAGAGTTTATTATTTGCATTAATTTTTTAAAGAACTTTTGGCTTTTTTCCATACTTCATTGATTAATACTGTTATCTTTATTATTTTCTTTCTTATTTTTTTAGGTATGATTTGCAACTGTTTTTTTTTTTAGCTTATTAAATTAGAAAATTCATTTTCTCTTTAAGACATGAGTTATTTTTAAAGTATATGAATAATTTCCAAGTATTTGGGAAACATTTCTTTGTTATTGATATACAGCTTTATAAACACAGAAAACTAACCAAACTGATCACATGGATCACAACCTTGTCTAACTTAGTGAAACTATGAGCCATGCCACGTAGGGCCACCCAAGGCAGATGAGTCATGGTGGAGAGTTCTGACAAAACATGGTCCACAGGAGAAAAAAATGGCAAACAACTTTACCATTCTTTCCTCAAGAACCCCATGAACTGTATGAAAAGGCAACAAAATATGACACTGAAAGATGAACTTCCCAGGTGGGTAGGTGCCCAATATGCTACTAGAGATCAGTGGAGAAATAGCTCCAGAAGTAATGAAGAGGCTGAGCCAAAGTGGAAACAATGCCCAGTTGTGCATGTGTCTGGTGGTGAAAGCAAAGTCCAATGCTGTAAAGAGCAATATTGCATAGGAACCTGGAATGTTAAGTCCAAGAATTAAGGCAAATTGGAAGTGGTCAAACAGGAGATGGAAAGAGTGAACATCGACATTTTAGCAATCAGTGAATTAAAATGGGCCAAAATGGGTGAATTTAATTCAGATGACCATTGTATCTACTACTGTGGGTAAGAATCCCTTAGAAGAAAGGGAGTAGCCCTGAAAGTAAACAAAAGGGTCTGAAATGCAGTACTTGCATGCAATCTAAAAAATGACAGAATGATCTCTGTTCATTTCCAAGGCAAATCATTCAGTATTATAATTCAGTAATCCAAGTCTATGTCCCAACCACTAAAGTTAAAGAGGCTGAAGTTGAATGGTTCTATGACTACCTACAAGACTTTCTAGAACTAACACCAAAAAAAGAGTCCTTTTCATCGGGGGACTGGAATGCAAAAGTAGGAAGTCAAGAGATACTTGGAGTAATAGGCAAGTTTGGCTTTGGAGTACAAACTGAAACAGGGCAAAAGCTAACAAGAGTTTTGCCAAGAGAATGCACTGGTCATAGCAAACACCCTCTTCCAACAACACAAGAGAAGACTCTACACATGAACATCACCAGATGGTCAATACCAAAATCAGATTGAGTATATTTGTAGCCAAAGATGGAGAAGCTCTATACAGTCAGCAAAAACTAGACTGGGAGATGCCTGTGGCTCAGATCATGAACTCCTTATTGCCAAATTCAGACTTGCACTGAAAAAAGTAGGGAAAATGACAAGGCCATTCAGGTATTGTAGAAGACAGGAAGAATAAAAAAAAAAAAAGCAGGCCCCGGCAAGGGCCGCAAAAGAAATTTATAATTATTGATAAACTGGATGCTATAAGACATGAGATTCTTGGAACAAGTCCAGAGGGAACAGTTCATAGTCTGAAAACAAGATATGATCCTGGGGTTGGAAAACCGACCCCAGACTATTTCCCAAATGGTGTCTCAGAGTCACATGTTTTATGTATCTGGTGGAAAATCTATAGATAAGAATATTGGTCTTAGTAACTGATTTGTTATTGATTACTGTTTCTTAATTACTCAATGGTTAATGATCATTTTGTTCTTTGGTCCTGAAGGCCACATGAGTTATAGTTTAACTCACCGCATATTCTTTCCTTCATGGTTGAAAGTATAACAAAGCTGGCTTGGATTCAGTTTTGGCACCTTCTCCTTGGAGTGGTGTTGGTCCCCTGATCCTTGCTTTTCACTGAATTCTTGTGTCTTGTTTCTCATTCTCTCACTGTATCATGCTTTCAGAAACACTGTTTGTAGAGCCGGTCTTGACAAGGTATGACCTAAATCAAATCCCTTACAATTATACAGTGGAAGTGACAAATAGATTCAAGGGATTAGATCTGATAGACAGAGTGCCTGAAGAATTATAGACAGAGGTTCATGACATAGTACAGGAGGCAGTGATCAAAACCATCTGCAAGAAAAAGAAATGCAAAAAGGTAAAATGACTGTCTGAGGAAGCCTTACAAATAGCTGAGAAAAGAAGAGAAGCAAAAGGCAAAGGAGAAAAGGAAAGATATACCCATCTGAATCCAGAGTTCCAAAGAATGCAAGGAGAGATAAGAGAGTCTTCCTAGGGGAACAATGCAAAAAAATAGAGGAAAACAGTAAGAATGGGAAAGGCCAGAGATCTAGTCAAGAAAATTAGAGATAACAAGGGAACATTTCATGAAAAGGTGGGCACAATAAAGGACAGATATGGTATGGACCTAACAGAAGAAGAAGATATTAAGAAGAGGGGGCAAGAATACAAAGAAGAACTATACAAAAAATATCCTCTTGACCCAGATAACCATGATGATGTGATCACTCACCTAGAGTCAGACATCTTGGAGTGAAAAGTCAAGTGGGCCTTCAGTTCAGTTTAGTTCAGTACAGGCACTCAGTCGTGTCCAACTCTTTGAGACCCCATGAATTGCAGCACGCCAGGCCTCCCTGTCCGTCACAAACTCCCAGAGTTTACTCAAACTCATGCCCATTGAGTCGGTGATACCATCACGCCATCTCATCCTCTGTTGTCCCCTTCTCCTCCTGCCCCCAGTTCCTCCCAGCATCAGGGTCTTTTCCAATGACTCAGCTCTTCACATCAGGTGGCCAAAGTACTGGAGTTTCAGCTTCAGCATCAGTCCTTCCAATGAACACCCAGGGCTGATCTCCTTTAGGATGGACTGGTTGGATCTCCTTGCAGTCCAAGGGACTCTCAAGAGTCGTCTCCAACACCACAGTTCAAAAACATCAATTTTTCGGTACTCAGCTTTCTTCACAGTCCAAATCTCACATCCATACATGACCACTGGAAAAACCATAGCCTTGACCAGACGGACCTTTGTTGGCAAAGTAATGTCTCTGCTTTTTAATATGCTATCTAGGTTGGTCATAACTTTCCTTCCAAGAAGTAAGCGTCTTTTAATTTCATGGCTGCAGTCACCATCTGCAGTGATTCTGGAGCCCAAAAAAATAAAGTCAGCCACTGTTTCCACTGTCTCCCCATCTATTTCCCATGAGGTGATGGGACCAGATGCCGTGATCTTAGTTTTCTGAATGTTGAGCTTTAAGCCAACTTTTTCACTCTCCTCTTTCACTTTCATCAAGAGGGTTTTTAGTTCTTCTTAGCTTTCTGCAATAAGGATGGTGTCATCTGCATATCTGAGGTTATTGATATTTCTCCCGGCAATCTTGATTCCAGCTTGTGCTTCATCCAGCCCAGCGTTTCTCATGATGTACTCTGCATATAAGTTAAATAAACAGAGTGACAATATACAGCTTTGACATACTCCTTTTCCCATTTGGAACCAGTCTGTTGTTCCATGTCCAGTTCTAACTGTTGCTTCTTGACCTGCATACACATTTCTCAAGAGGCAGGTCAGGTGGTCTGGTATTCCCATCTCTTGAAGAATTTTCCTCAGTTTATTGTGATCCACACAGTCAAAGGCTTTCGCATAGTCAATAAAGCAGAAGCAGATGTTTTTCTGGAATGCTCTTGCTTTTTCGATGATCCAGCAGATGTTGGCAATTTGATCTCTGGTTCCTCTGCCTTTTCTAAATCCAGCTTGAACATCTGGAAGTTCACGGTTCAGTGCTGAAGCCTGATTTGGAGAATTTTGAACATTACTTCACTAGCGTGTGAGATGAGTGCAATTGTGCGGTAGTTTGAGCATTCTTTGGCATTGCCTTTCTTTGGGATTGGAATGAAAACTGACCTTTTCCAGTCCTGTGGCCACTGCTGAGTTTTCCAAATTTGCTGGCATATTGAGTGCAGCACTTTCACAGCATCATCTTTCAGGATTTGAAATAGCTGAACTGGAATCCCATCAACTCCACTAGCTTTGTTCGTAGTGATGCTTCCTAAGGCCTGCCTGACTTCATCCTGGAATGCCAGGATGTCTGGCTCTAGGTGAGTGATCACACCATCATGATTATCTGGGTTGTGAAGATCTTTTTTGTACAGTTCTTCTGTGTAGTCTTGCCACCTCTTCTTAATATCTTCTGCTTCTGTTAGGTCCTTACCATTTCTGTCCTTTATCGAACCCATCTTTGCATGAAATGTTCCCTTGGCATCTCTAATTTTCTTGAAGAGATTTCTAGTCTTTCCCATTCTGTTGTTTTCCTCTATTTCTTTACTTTCATTGATTGCTGAGGAAGGCTTTCTTATCTCTCCTGGCTATTCCTTGCAATTCTGCATTCAAATGGAAATATCTTTCCATTTCTCCTTTGCTTTTTGCTTCTCTTCTTTTTACTGCTATTTGTAAGGCCTCCTCAGACAACCATTTTGCCTTTTTGCATTTCTTTTCCATGGGGATGGTCTTGATCCCTGTCTCCTGTACAATGTCACGAACCTCCATCCATAGTTCATCAGGCATTCTGTCTATCATATCTAGTCCCTTAAATCTATTTCTCACTTCCACTGTATAATCATTAGGGATTCGATTTAGGTCATACCTGAATGGTCTAGTGGTTTTCCTTACTTTCTTCAATTTCAGTCTGAATTTGGCAATAAGGAGTTCATGATCTGAGCCACAGTCCGCTCCCGGTCTTGTTTTTACTGACTATATAGAGCTTCTCCATCTTTGGCTGCAAAGAATATAAGCAATCTCATTTCAGTGTTGACCATCTGGTGATGTCCATGTGTAGAGTCTTCTCTTGTGTTGTTGGAAGAGGATGTTTGCTATGACCAGTGCATTCTCTTGGCAGAACTCTATTAGCCTTTGCCCTGCTTCATTCCATACTCCAAGGCCAAATTTGCCTGTTACTCCAGGTGTTTCTTCACTTCCTACTTTTGCATTCCAGTCCCCTATAATGAAAAGGATGTCTTTTTCGTGTGTTAGTTCTAAAAGGTCTCGTAGGTCTTTCTAGAAGTGTTCAACTTCAGCTTCTTCAGTGTACTGGTTGGGGCATAGGCTTGGATTACCATGATATTGAATGGTTTGCCTTGGAAACGAACAGAGATCATTCTGTCATTTTTGAGATTGCATCCAACTACTGCATTTCAGACTTTTGTTGACTGTGATGGCTACTTCATTTCTTCTCAGGGATTCCTGCCCACAATAGTAGATATAATGGTCATCTGAGTTAAATTCACCCATTCCAGTCCATTTTAGTGTGCTGATTCCTAGAATGTTGCAATTCACTCTTGCCATCTCCTGTTTAACCACTTCCAGTTTGCCTTGATTCATGTACCTAACATTCCAGGTTCCTATGCAATATTGCTCTTTACTGCATCAGATCTTGTTTCTATCACCAGTCACATCACAACTGGGTATTGTTTTTGCTTTGGCTCCATCCTTCATTCTTTCTGGAGTTATTTCTCCACTGATCTCCAGAAGCATATTGGGCACCTACCGACCTGGGGAGTTCCTCTTTCAGTATCCTGTCATTTTGCCTTTTCATACTGTTCATGGGGTTCTCAAGGCAAGAGTACTGAAGTGGTTTGCCATTCCCTTCTCCAGTGGACCACATTCTGTCAGACCTCTCCACCGTGACCCGTCCATCTTGGGTTTCCCCACACAGCATGGCTTAGTTTCATTGAGTTAGACAAGACTGTGGTCCATGTGATCAGATTGGCTAGTTTTCTGTGATTGTGATTTCACTGTGCCTGCCCTTTGATGCCCTCTCTCAACACCTACCATCTTACTTGGGTTTCTCTTACCTTGGACGTGGGGTATCTCTTCACGGCTGCTCCAGCAAAGTGCAGCAGCCGCTGCTCCTTACCTTGGAAGAGGCGTATCTCCTCAAGGCTGCCCCTCCCGACCTTGAACATGGAGTAGCTCCTCTTGGCCCTCCTGCGGCCCGCGCAGCTGCCGCTCCTTGGACGTGGGGTAGCTCCTTTCGGCCGCCGCCCCTGGCCTTGGGCGAGGGGTAGCTCCTCATGGCCACACTTCTGCGCCATCCGTCGCAGCCAGCGCGCTTCTGCGTGATCCCCAAGTGGGCCTTAGGAAGCATCAAAACAAACAAAGTTAGTGGAGGTGATGGAATTCCAGTTGAGCTATTTCAAATCCTAAAAGACAATGCTGTGAACGTGCTGCACTAAATATGCCAGCAAATTTGGAAAACTCAGCAGTGGTCACAGGACTGGAAAAGGTCAATTTTCATTCCAATCCCAAAGAATTCAGGACATTCATTTCAGTCGCTCAGTCATGTCTGATTCTTTGTGACCCCATGGACTGCAACATGCCAGGCCATCACCAACTCTCAGAGCTTACTCAAACTCATGTCCATTGCGTCAGTGATTCCATCCAACCATCTCATCCTCTGCCATCCCCTTCTCCTCCTGTTTTAAATCTTTCCCAGCATCAGGGTCTTTTCAAATGACTCAGCTCTTCACATCAGGTGGCCAAAGTATTGGAATTTCAGCTTCAGCATCAGTCCTTCCAGAGAATATTCAGGACTGATTTCCCTTAGGATGGACTGGTTGGATTTCTTTGCAGTCCAAGGGGCTCTCAAGAGTCTTCTCTAGCACCACAGTTCAAAAGCATCAATTCTTCAGTGCTCAGCTTTCTTTATAGTCCAATTCTCACATCAATACATGACTACATGACATCCCAAAGAAGGGCAATGCCAAAGAATGTTCAGACTACCACACAATTGCACTCATTTCACATGCTAGCAAGTAATGCTCAAAATTCCCCAAACCAGGATTCAACAGTATGTGAACCAAGAACTTCCAGCTGTTCAAGCTGGATTTAGAAAAAAGCAGAGGAACCAGAGTTCAAATTTCCAACATCTGTTGGATCATAGAAAGAGCAAGAGAATTCCAGAAAAACATCTACTTCTGTTTTGTTGACTACACTAAAGTCTTTGACTGTGTGGATTACAACAAACTGTGGAAAATTCTTCAGAGATGGGAATACCAGACCACCTGACCTGCCTCCTGAGAAACCTGTATGTAGGTCAAGAAGCAATAGTTAGAACCAGACATGGAATAACAAACAGGTTCCAAATTGGGAAAGGAGTACATCAAGGCTGTATATTGTCACCCTGCTTATTTAACTTATATGCATATTACATCATGTGAAAAGCTGGGCTGGATGAAGCACAGTCTTGAAACAAGATTGCTGAGAGGAATATCAATATCCTGAGACATGCAGATGACATCACACTTATGGTAGAAAGCAAAAAGGAACTAAAGAGCCTCTTGAGGAAAGTGAAAGAGGAGAGTGAAAAAACTGGCTTAAAACTCAACATTCAAAAAACAGAGATCAAGGAATCCAGTCCCATCACTTCATGGCAAATAGATGGGAAACAGTGACAGATTTTATTTTCTTGGGCTCCAAAATCCCTGCAGATGGTGACTGTAGCCATGCAATTAAAAGACGCTTGCTCTTTGGAAGAAAAACTGACAAACCTAGACAGCATATTAAAAAGCAGAGACATCACTTTGCTGACAAAGGTTTGCATAGTCAAAGCTATAGTTTTTCCAGTAGTCATGTATGGATGTGAGAGTTGGACCATAAAAAGGGGACGACAGAGGATGAGATGGTTGGATGGCATCACCAACTCAATGGACATAAGTTTGAGCAAGCTCCAGGAGATGGTGAAGGACAGGGAAGCCTGGTGTGCTGCAGTCCATGGGGTCTCTAAGAGTCAGACACAACTGAGCAACTGAACAGCAACAAATACAGCTTTAATTGTCTAAAAACATACTCTACTTAATTTTAATTCTTTGAAATTTGTCAAGACTTGCTTATGGGTCAACACATAGTCCCTTTTGGGTAAAAGTTTCATGTTCTGCTGGGAAAATACTATGTATTCTTCAGTTTATGGGTGTAGTTTCTACAAACAGCAATTTTGTCAAATTAAATAACTATGTTGTTCAAATCTTTTCTATTCTAACTATCATTACTTAAAAAAATCTGCTTGTTCTATTAGGTACTAAAAAAATATGTTAAAAACACCAACTGTATCAATTTTCCTTTTTATATTTTGAAGTTGCTTTATTAGGTAAATACAAATTTTTGCTTTTTTCTTGCATGTCTTTGGGCAAAACGTTCAGTACAATGTTAACTGAAAGTGGCAAGAGCAGCATCCCTGTCTTGGTCCATAATAACTCAAGGGAAAAGTTTTTAATATTTCACTATTAAATTTGATGTTTGCATAAGTATTTTATAAAGTACTCTTTTTCAGTTCCTCAAGTTCCTTTCTATTACTAGTTGGCTACGGTTGTTTTTTTTTTTAAACATCATGACTGGAAGATAAACTTTATCAAGCAAATTTCTTTATCTCATAAGATCACACAATTTTGTTTTTTCTATTGCTGTGGTAAATTATATTAATTGATTTTTAATGTCATATCACCCTAATACCTAGAATGAACTCTATTATGATGCGTACCTTTTTTATAGTGATTAATTTTAATTTGCTAATATTTTCTTTAGGATTTCTGTCTATATTCTGTATTTTTGTTCTCAGAATCTTTGTCTATGATCTGCATTTTTTTTCTTCTTGGTAATATATTTGTCAGATTCTTGAAACAACATTATGCTGGCCCATAAAGAATTGAGAACAATGCCCCAGTTTTTAAATCTCTAAGAGTTTTGTGAGATTATTTTGCTCGTTTTAAACACTTGGAATAATTAAGCAATAAAGCCATCTGAACCTGTGAGTTTTCTTTTGGGGTAGGGTTTTTAAAATTGATTTAATTTATTTAGTAGATATAGGAGTTTTCAAGTATATTAATTTTTCCTTGGTCAGATTTGACAAGTTGCATTTATCAAGAAATCTATTTCATCTAAACTGTCAAATTTTGGCATAAAATTGTTTATAATAGTCTTTTGCCATCTTTTAAAATATCCTCTTTTGTACTTCTTCTATTGATAATTTTGCAAGTTCTCTTATTTTTATTGATTAGTTTTCTTAGTGGGTTATTAGTGGTACTAATTTCTGCAAAGAATCAAGGTTTTGATCAAATGATTTTCTCTACTCTGTATATGGTTTCTACTTTATTGATTTCTGCTCTTATCTTTATTACTTTTTTCTTCCATTTCCCTTGTATTAAATGTTGTTTTGTTTTCAAGCATCATAAAATAGAAACTTAGAACATTAATTTTGAGCCTAACTTTCTATCACATATATCCATTTAACCCTATCAGCAGCCCTATTCCTATTAGCACTGCTTTAAATGTATTCTACAGGATTTTATATAACATTTATTTGTTATCTTTCACTTAAAAAATACCTTCTTACTTAATTTTTATTTCTTCTTTGTTCCTTAAAGTATTTTAAAATGTACTGTGTAATTTCCAAGTTGTTAGAGATTTCGTGTTGTCTTTTTTGTGGTTGACTTTGGTATTAATTCAGTTGTGACCAGAGAAACTATTTTGAATGATTTCAAATCTTTGAAATTTCTTAAAGTTTACCTTATAACCTAGAATACAATCAATTTGAGTAAATGTTAAGTATTTACTAAAACTTATTATATTTTAGAATAAGTAAGCTGTCATTGTTAAGTACAATGCTCTCTCTGTGTTCTCTATGTGTCCTTTATGTTAGCTTTGTAATTATTTTCAAATCTTCTATACCTTTACTGTGTTTATCTCTGTTTTCTTGTTCTATCATATGTTGAGAGAAAGGTGTTGAAGTTTCCCTTTATGACTATAAATTTATCTCATTTGAATTCTGGTCATTATTGTTTTGTGTATTTTGAAGTTACACGTATTAGGTACTTAAAATTTTGAATTATTGTAACATATTGGTGAATTTATCTCTTTGTCATTGTAAACTGTCTGTCATTGTCTCTAGCAATGCTTTTGTCCATAAAACTTTCATCAGATATTAGTGTTTTAACACTGGATTTTTTAGTTACTGTATAAATGGTGTATTTTTTTTCATTGTTTTACTTTGAGTCAGTCTACATTTTTGTATTATAATATACATCTTGTCAGTAATATACTGTTGAGGTTTTTTTAATCACTCTAACAATATTATTCTTTAATTAGAGTATTCAGTCCATTTACATTTAATGTAACTAATGTTTTTAATTAGTATGTTTAATGAAATTAAATACTTAATGTAGTTAAATTTAATTCCACAGTTACTCTCTGTTTTCTATTCGACTCACTTATGTTCCTTTTTATTTTTCTTGCTATTTCTTAATTAATCAAAATACCTTCTTATTCCATCATTCCCCCAGTAAGTGGTTCACTATATATTTCTTACTTTATTCTTTTAGTAGAGATTATTTCATATACCATTAAGTTATCATAATCAAATATAATTTATCACTTTTAATTACTTCTCCAGTATTTTTAGAACCTTATAGCATATTAACTCATTCCTTCCGCTCTTGCCTTTTGCAGTACTTTTTATATAAATTCTAATCTTGCATATGTATTTTTAACTGTACAGAACATTACTGTCTTTTGTAAAGTTAATATTTATCTGTCCACACAATGTCTCTTTTAATTATTCTTTTTTTGTTTTGTCTGTATTTCTGTACCCCCATATTATTTGTTTTAGTGGAGACTGCTGGTGGCAAATTGTCTATTTTTCTCTTAAATATATTTATCCTTCACTTTAGAAGAAAAATTTTGCTGAATACAAATATAGGTTACCATTATTGTCTTTGGGTACTTTTAAGCTATCATACCATTGTTTTCTAGATGTCTGTTAAGAGGTCAGATGCCAACATTTTTGTTATTCCTTCATTTCTATTATTTTTTCCATTTTGTTATTCCTTTTCTGTCATTCTTTAAAATATTTAAAAAAAATTTTTCCTGGGGTTATGATATGTATAGATGTGGGGTTTCTTGCCTATTTTTTTTCATCCTGTTTGGAGTTTGTAGACTGTCTTCAGCCTGTGGGTTAATGTCTTTCATCAACTTAGAAAAATTCTTGCCGTTATCTAGTATGTCTTCCAATATTATCTTGCTTCATTCTCTCTCCTTTCTTCCTGGCACAGCAATTATGTGTGCATTCTATCTTTTGATTGTGTCTCAGATTTTGCTTACACTCTTTTCACTGTTTTCCATTCTTCCTCCTTACCCCATGTTTCAAACAAAGAAATTGTTCATCTCTTCAGTTACTTTATCTGTTTCCCCCTCTATTTAATTCTACATAATAATGAGGTCTTTGTGTCATCTCCAACAAATGGGTAACCTGTAGGTCTGCTGCTTCTCTTCCTGCCCTGACCCTGAAACTTGATTTTGAGTTTTGTGTTTTATGGTCTCACACTCTTGCATGCCTGCTTTATACTTTTTTATTTTAAGTAAATTCTGGATATTATATATTTTTTAAAAATACAAAATCTTTACATTTTTAATGATGCTATCTTTCTCCAGAGAAGCCTTAATTTTATTCTGTGGTGAGCAGATACAGTAAAAACCAGCAAATCACAATGATTCAATTGGGGTTTGAGATATTTTCAGATTGTTTCAGGCTTCTTGATTGTTATCTATTCTTAGTTTGTATTTATACCTAAGACATACCCTTCTGTCATCTTAACCAAAATTCTTATGTATATTTCAGTTTGTCTTCTACTTGGCAGACCCTTAACTCCCATTTTTCTCTTTCTGTCTTAGTCAGCTTGGGCTGCCATAAAAAATACCGTAGACCAGGTGGCTTAAACAACAGAATTTTATTTTCTCACTGTGTGGAGGCTGGACATCTGAGATTAGGATACCAGCATGGTTGGGTTGAAGTGAGGGCTTTCTTCTTGACTTACAGGATACCTACATTCCTTCTGCAACCTCACATGGCCTTTCCTCAGTGCATCACACAGAAAGATTTCTTTCTCTCTCTTCCTCTTCTTATGAGACCACTAATTCCATCATGAGGGCCCTGATCTTCTGGCTTAATCTAACCCTAATTACCTCTCAAAGTCTCCATTTTAAATTACCATCACATTTGGGGTTAAGGCTGTGGCATACACATTTTAAGGAGACACAAACTTGAGGAGATAAGTCTTCAGTGTTCCCCAACTTAGTAAAACTTCCAGATGCTCTGATAGCACTTTAGTCTCTGAGCAGCTGCTCCATGTTTGGTTTCAAAACTGCATATTTGCTCTTTAATTATATTTTATTGAATGCCATATAGATTAAAAAGGAAGGCTAAAAAATAACTTTAGAATAAAATAGGGAAGGAAGTCTTCAATCCACTCACCTCATGTAGCTACCATAAAACAAGAGAAAAATTGGAAATAAGGTAGCTGGGCTTAGAGAGCGCAAATTTTTGGAGTCCAGGGCCTTATTTTACATTAGTATTACCCTGTTTCTGCACCACCAGGGTACTATGCTAAAAATAGGTAGATGATAGATAGATAGCTAGAGTAAAGAGAGACATGAACTGAAGCTTAGAAGAAGTATATTTCAAATTTCTACCCATTACCCCACCAGGAAAGGAAATTTACCAAACTTTCAAGAAACCTCTTTATAGCCAATTAATTAGCACATTAATTAGGTGTCAAACTATTCTCAGCATGCTATCAGAGAGTTCCAACATATGCACAATCCAAATATGCAGTCTATAAGAAATGGTTCCTGCTATTTTATTATTGCTAATGTCAATTTCATTTGTTACTATGCTAATTCTCATTAGACTTTAATAAATTACTGTCATCTATACAGCATTAAGATAATTTCTGATTGACAATAAGTAGCAAGAGCAAAACTACTTAGGACTTGACTAGTGCTTTACATAGATTAATCCTTACTTGGCGAGTATTATCTTGTTCTCTATTAACAAGTGGGAAAATGAAGACAAAGAAAGGTTAACTCTGGAGAGAAGAATTAGCAGCAGTATCTTAAAGTAGAAATTTGCACAGATAATCTTCCCACTCTTGAATGTACTTCCTGGGCAAAAACTAAATCAAACCATCAAGTCAACCAATCAATGAAGTAAATAAACAAGCAAAATAGCTCATCTTTAATAAGACTTTACAGATCTTTTTTAACACTCAACAGAGACTGGAAAAAATGTTATTCATAAGATGCATACTGTTTTCTGTTTCTAAGGAATTGAGGCTTGAACTTCCAGGGAGATGGTCTCCTTAGTCGTGGGGAGGGGGTACCTGGAGAATCTGCCACTAGACAGGACAACTATCCATGTATCATTATTGGGAACACTTTTTGTATGCAATATAGTAACCTAAGTACAGATGCTTCAGATTGAGAAATAAGGGTTCTGCTTAGTATATAGACAGGATTAATTTTTTTATAGATCTTTGTCATTCCAGATTATGCTAGTTTGCTTGATGCTTATATATTATTTATGGATCCTGATAGATCTGAATGTTGTTATTCAAACTGTTGCTCAAAAGAGATCAGTATAAATCTCTGCAAGACTTATATGTTGGCCTAGTCATAACCATATACTGGAGAATAGTCTTGACATAAAAATGTTCAGTTCAGTTCAGTCACTCAGTCGTGTCTGACTCTTTGTGACCCCATGGACTGCAGCACACCAGGCCTCCCTGTTCATCACCAACTCCCAAAGCCTCCTCACACTCATGTCCATTGAGTGGGTAATGCCATCCAGTCATCTCACCCTCTGTTGTCCCCTTCTCCTCCAGCCTTAAATCTTTCCTAGCATCAGGGTCTTTTCAAATGAGTCAGTTCTTCACATCAGGTGGCCAAAGTATTAGAGTTTCAGCTTCAGCATCAGGCCTTCCAATGAATGCTCAGGACTGATTTCCTTTAGGATGGACGGGTTGGATGTCCTTGCAGTCCAAAGGACTCTCAAGAGTATTATTGCTGAATTTTATTGAAATGACTGAAGTCTTAGAGATGGGGTCATTCAATTGAATAACCTAGATGTTGAGGATAACACTGATGATGAATGAGCACATGTGAGAATAAATTGATGAAAATTTTAAGAAATCCTATGGTCTGTTCTATTTGGGGTCCAAAGGGCTAAGATCGCATCACTGTGTATAAAGTTGAAAATCCCTCTCAAGAGAAATGACATTCCCATTGACAGTCATACTGGATGAGATATTAACAATTACAGGAGGTGGGACTTTGACTCGGGGAAGGGGATCACTCTTTGCTTTCTGGGATTCAAGGAAATGGAACTAGGATTCTGGAGAAGAGAGCATGATTGGAGGGACTCTGTGGGGAGAAAGTAGTCTGCACTGTATCACAGCTGCAATTCAGAGATTACATAGCCTGGCTGAACTTTAGAACAACGAGACCACAGACAGCAAGACAAGAAGTTGCATAGTAGAGGGTCAGTGATGAGGGTCCCTCTCTCAGAGCAGCATATCCACGTATATCTGTGCTATACTTTCCTCCAGTGATTGACAAGCCTTTAGTAAAGTCCTCTAGTTGTTCTAGTGAGGTCTCAGCCCTCACCTCATGAAGTCTGGGTCCATGGTCTGGTTGAAGTGATGCTGGGATAGTAATCACCTGGACAGCTGAGCAAAGATTTCTCAGGACTGCAAGAAGCAACATTTCAAAGTAAGAACTGGAGTGATGGACAGCAACCTGATTGGAGTAGGAACACCTAAACACTCCCTGGGGTGTTCCAGAACTTCATGGGATGGATAGGTTTGTTATTATGGACTTCCTACAGATAAAGATAACAGAGACCCTGATAGAGTGATTTGGGGAGCTGCCAGACTGATGAGATCTCGCATATTTAAATAAAGTAACAGAAAAGCTTTCACAGTTAAACCACAAAGTACAGAGTAAAAATAAACCAAAAATTATTCCATGCTTTTCATTTTTTTAATGGTACTTTTGGGAGATTTTATTGCTTCAGCTTTTTTTCTTTTGCAACACAAGTATATATTTTTATTTTTAAGTTAAGGATAATTTTTTTCAGATTTACATTCTGATTAGACTAATATTTTAAAACAAACAGTTGTTATTTAATGTTAGTCAAAGAAAATACTTTTTTTTCCCTCTGTAATTGCAGATGGTTCATACTTTGACCAATTTGAGCTGCATTGCTCATAATGGACTTCCCTAGTGGCTCAGATTGGAGAAGGAAATGGCAACCCACTCCAGTGTTCTTGCCTGGAGAATCCCAAGGATGGCAGAGCCTGGTGGGCTGCCGTCTCTGGGGTCGCACAGAGTCGGACACGACTGAAGAGATTTAGCAGCAGCAGCAGTGGCTCAGATGGTAAAGAATTTGCCTACGATGCAGGAGACCCGGGTTTGATCCCTGGGTCAAGAAGATCCTCTGAAGAAGGGAATGGCTACCCCCTCCAGTATTCTTGCCTAGAGAATTCCATGGACTGAGGAGCCTGATGGGCTATAGTCCATGGGGTCTCAAAGAGTCAGACATGACTGGCTACTAATACACTACCACTATCATGATAAATAGTAAAAGTTATTAGCTGTTGGCCGTTACACATATTTACCTGTAGCTGACTAATTCATGCAAACTCATACACAAATGTACTTTAGGTTAGCAATAATTTTGCTTGCTTATTTTAAGCCAATGTTTTTCAAAATTCCAAAGATTTAGATTGTATCATAATAACATGCAGCACATATTAACAACACCGATTCATGGGTCATATCCCCAGAAATTCCAATTCAGAAGGTCTAATCTAGGGCTCAGAAATCTGCATTTTAACAAGCTCCTTGGCCTTTATATTGTCAATAATATTTGAGAACCACTGCCAGAGGCTTCTCCATGTACTGGACATTTATCACTTTAAAAATTCACAGCTTTTTTACTTGTAAATACTCAGAGCTAAAACAGTCAAGTTTATTTTTTAATGTAAACAAAAATCAAGACCTGAAAAAAATGCAAGGAGAATCACACTTTTTACCAGTATAATAAAAGCGCTTGTATTGTGAAAATTTAACCCCACTTTATAGCATTATGATACCACTTGACATAGTCTTAAGTCACCTTGGCCAGTTCCCACACACTTGTCACTGGCTCATACCTTCCACCACTGCACCGTCTTTGAAACAACACCTTAGGAGGCAGAATGCAGGGTTTCTCCACTTCATGCGAATCCTGAGAATGGATGCTTTCTTGTCTATCCCCGCTCTCTGATCCCTTGGCTAGACTGAAAATATTCACACCACGGGATGATAGCATTCTCTCAGACCTAGAATTTCTAATCAGTCAATAACTTTACTAATTACTATTTATCACTTTTATTTTACTGTAATGTTTGATTAACATCTGTTATCACATTGGATTCACTCTTTAAATTTTTTTTTCTAAATGCTCAGTATATCTCCTGTGTTTGGAAACTTTTTTATGGCATCTCAACTTATAGATATTTGTGTGCATATCTTTTCTTCCTTCCTCCCCCACTTTCTTTCCCTCTCCCTCCCTTTTTTCCTCCTAACTCCCTTCTTTCCTCTCTTATTCATTTTCTTTCTTTTCTCCTTAGAAGATCCCCTAGGAGCTGTATAAACTGTCTCAGGATCATCCAGGATTTGCTCCTCAGGTCATTAATTCCTGCACCTTTGGATCCTGCCTGTGTGGGCAATAAGCATGGGAAGTGAGGACCTGAGCCACAGACAAGGACCTGGGGCAAGGCACTGTCAGCTTGGCTCTCCAGGAAGTTGGTGAAAGCCTGCACAGAACCACTGCAGCAATTGACATGAGAGACTGGGGAGGCCAAGAGCTTTTGAAGTCATGCACAAGAGACGCCGATACAGATGGCTTTGAAGAGGTGAATAGGAGCTAAACTGACAAGAAACTGCCCTGTCATGCAAGTTATGGCAGGTTGGGAGACTCCAAATAGAGAGATGAACATCTGGAAAGAAATTAAAGCCTGAAACAATGGGTTGTGCTCAAAGACCTATAAGCACTCCTAATTTGACAGAATTTAAAATGTAAGGCGGTAATGACAAGAGATGAAGCATTTCCTTGTAGTCTTTTATAGAACTGAAAACAACTTTGTTATTTAATTATATATATATTTATTATATATTATTATATAATATATTATATTAATAATATATTATATATTATTATTATATATTATTATATATATATAAGAATTTTTTGTTTGTTTAGATTTATGGGACATTTTATGTCTTACAAGGAAAGCCCATGCTGTCTCCTGCATCAGAGTCCATGGCAGGCCTCTTGAATGAAGAAATGTGCGGGCCATCAGGGGCCTTGCATTCCATTCCAGGAATCTCCTGTCACTCTAGGATGCTTGAAGACAAGTGTCACATCTGCCTCATTCTCCTCAGTGCCGAGTGCAGAACTTTTCATGAGTAGATACCTGGAGACTGTTTGCTAAAAGAATGCTGAATTACTTAATGACTGGATTACACTGATTTAATGGAAAGGTATGGAAAGCATAGATATGCTATGAGAGGCTGCTGCATTGTCAGAGAGATGTCAGGAAGCATGATTTGAATAATTTGAAGAAATACTGAAGACGGTTTTGACATCTAGCTATTTTCCAAAATACCTTGAGTAGTCAAGTCATTCATAACACTTAGACTAACTCATGTTATCAGATGTAGTCTCAGGGTTTCTTTACTGGACTCTAGCTTCCCAACACATCAAAAAAAAAAACAAAACAACTTGCTATGTTTTTCTTTCTGTATGTTTTTTTATTTTATTTTACTTTTTCACTGAAGTATGTGTTTATGTGTGTATGGTCAGTCTCTCGCTCATGTCCAACTCTTTGCCACCCCGTAGCCCACTGGGCTCCTCTGTCCATGGGATTTCCCAGGCAAGAATACTGGAGTGGGCTGCTGTTTCCTTCTCCAGGGGATTTTCCTGACCCAAGGATCAAACCCGAGTCTTCTGCATCTCCTGCCTTAGAGGTGATGGATTCTTTACCACTGTGCTACCTGGGAAGTCCTACTGAAGTATAGTTGGCTTAAAACATTATTTTAGTGTTGGGTATGCAACATACTGATTCAATATTTTTATAGACTGTATCTGGGTCTATTTCCTGTGCCAAACATTAGAGGTGAAGGGGAGGTACAAATACTTGCTATTATTTTGCATATATATCTAAAAATTAATGATTATAAAAGTGGTAAGATGTTATATGGCTTCAGAATGTAATTGCATTTAAAGACGTTAATCAGTCATTAACATCTGCTTTCAGATATAGTGTTGTCAATATAAGCATAGAAGTGAATGTATCTGAGTCCCAACAAACTAATGATTCTTGTGTCAAATCCACAGGCCTTCTCCTAGTGTGTATTTATAACTATGACATCTTTGACAAAAAGCCCAAGAAAACATGAGGCCTAAATAATGTAAAGGATACCATTCCATGTGTTTGGTTTTGTTTTTTGTTTTTTGTTTTTTTCTTCTCTCTTCAAAATGCTGCTTAACATTCACAATGAATGGATTTAGCCCAGAAAAGACACAAAATGCTGAGATAAAAATCTATGAATGATCCCATAGATCATTCCCATATTGAGATTTGGCAGGGATTTTACATGGTTAATTAAGCCCATCACTTGTTTGCTCTGAAATATTTTCTCCTCCTCCTGGTCCTCCTCCTCCTTCTCCTTCGTAAAAGCTTAAAACTTATTGTTTACACAAAAACTTAATAGTCTGAATAAGGCAGTTAACATCCAGCAGAAAATACAGAAAAATTCTTGTTAACTAAATTATATACTAGGCAACAGGATCAAAATCTCTCGTTTCTCTAGGAATTGACACCTACAGAATTAAATCTGACTTACTGATAGGTTTTCTTTGATCTATACTTGTTTTTCACCCCTTCCTGCCAAAATGAAATCTGAAGACATTTAAAACTAAAAATATTTTCCACACAATGTTTAAATTTGATCTTCTTTTCTTCGATGACCATTTGTTGTTGTTGTTCAGTTGCTCAGTCACGTCCGACTCTTTCGACCTCGTGGAGTTGAAAGAGTGCAGCACTCCAGGCTTCCCTGTCCATCACCATCTCCCAGAACTTGCTCAAACTCCTGTCCATTGAGTTGGTGATGCCATCCAACCATCTTGTCTTCTGTCATCCCCTTCTCTTCCTGCCTTCAGTCTTTCCCATTGTCAGGGTCTTTTCCAATGAGTCGACTCTTCATATCAGGTGGCCAAAGTATTGGAGTTTCAGCCTCAGCATCAGTCTCTCCAACGAATATTCAGGATTGATGACAATATAGGCCTTTATCTCCCTGTAGCAACCATAACCTAGACCTGCCATCAGCTGTTCCATTTAGAGGAGGCTCACTCCTCCCCATCATATTCTGCTGACCTACTTAGAAGTTTTTAGTCTTCCTGCCTGCCTTGGATAGGCATTTGATCTTCTGATTCCTGTACTAGTTTAATGCTAAAGGGTATTTTCAGTCTCATATCTCAAATCCCTGCAGTTGAGTAATATACGTTGCGCTTTTATCTGGCTAATGTGGGTAATTTTTCTTCAGTATGATGTTATCTGGCAATATAAATATCATAATTTGTTTAACATGTTGCAGTTTTAAGCTAATTAAGGATTTACTCCTATCTAATAAAATTTGCTCGTAGCAGTTTACTGTTATCTTAATACATATTGCAAATACCAAATTTTTTTCAAATATCTTTTCTTTTAACATCAACTTGAACGTGTAAGCACTGAACCAGGAAAAGCACCTTTCAACAATTTTATATATATACACACACACACACACACATATATATATATACACACACCTATATATATATATATAATCATATTAATTTTTATTCTGAGTGTTTTTCAAATTATAATACCAATTCAAATTAGGATTAATTTTTGAATAGCAAGATAGATGACATTTAATCCTGTGTTCTGTAATTGGAATGTTCATGATAAATAATTTGCCTATTTTACTGAATAGTTGTTCAGCAAATGCTTATTTCAAATTTTCTGTGCCAAAGGCAATTGGGAAATATATAGGTGAGTGAGAGGTGGTCTCTGCCTTCCAAAGAACTTTCAGTCTGGTCAGAAATACAGATCCATAAATTATTCAAGGCAGCTGGGCAAGGGATGTGCTAAATGGCCACCAGTGGAACAGCAGACTTGGAGTCAGAACTGCCACCCATGGAACTGAACAGACTTAAGTTTGGAACAAGGGTAAAGGTGGGTGGCAAGGGAGGAAATGAAGAGGGAGGAAGTGAGGGTGCTGCTCTAGACCTGATGGTGTTAGAGAGTCTACCCAGGTTTGGGACAGGATTCCAGACCAAATGGATGCTGAACCCCAAAGGCCCTGGAGTCAGGCTCTGGTCTTGTCAGTAAGAATTTTTTCTTTTTAAAAAATATTTATGTGTTTATTTTTGGCAACATAGGGTCTTTGTTGAAGAATTCGAGATCTTCACTGTGGTGGGCTTCTCTCTAGTTGTGGCCCACAGGCTCTACAATTGCAGCACATGGGCTTTGTTGCCCCATGGTATGTGGGATCTTTGTTCTCGGATCAGGGATAGAATCCCCTTCCCCAGTATTGGAAGGTGGATTCTTAATCACTGGACCACCAGGGAAGTCCCAATAAGATTTTTTGTGTCTGCTCCATTTCATAAAAATGCAACTTGAAAGTGTTAAGCATTGGCCTTAAAAAGAATTGGAATACTAGGCATAAAGATGAATTATAGTCTGCCTTTTCTGTTTGGAGCTGTTTTGGCTTGTTTTTCATAAGGACTGGTGTGGGTAATGCAGGCAGGTGTGGGCTTGGTGATGGCTGCAGCATTTGCTAAGAGATAATCATCCTCTTAAACCAGGTTGTCACAACACTGACAAAGTTGCTTGTTCTATTACTTGAGTTTACTCTGGAGGTAAAGTCAGTCAGATTCACTGTTTGCTATCATAGATAAAAAACAAACAATAACTGTCAGACTCAAAATTTCCTTTTCAACTTTTGCAGATTTTTCTGTCTGTATAATCTGGTGACATTAGGGAATCTCACATTAAATGATTGAGACATTTCATATCTCAGGGGAAGGAGATGGGAATTAAAAGAAGTACAGAATGTCACTGATAAATATGGTAGAATGTATGCTTTCAATTTCAGTGCTACTGTAAAATGTCATTTCTGAATATAAATTATTAGGGTGCTTTTGGTAGCACCACCTGGCCAAACACAGACAGGAGAAAAGCGGACAGTGTTATCTCACAGTGATAATTTATAATTGTCTTGTACTTTTGTTGAATCTATCTTTTTACTTCTGCCTATATGTCTCCCTTGGGCCTATGTACTTGAGTGTTTGTCTTTGGCCCAAAGGGCTTAGGTCAACTCTTTTTTATTCCTATTTTTTCCCCCTTTTTGGTAATTTTTGGTCTTTTTCTCATAAAATAAGTGAACTATCCCATCCATACTTATTTAACACAATTAAGGCAAAGCACAGGACGCTGTGACAGCAAGACTCAGTCCTTACCTGCAATATGTTTATAACGAGGCAGGAAGAGATAGAGGAACAAAGAAGGGAACATAATTCTCAAAGAACCTGTAGGATTTCCCTGGTGGTCCAGAGGTTAAGCATCCCCCTGCCAATGCCGGGGATATGGGTCTGATCCCTGCTCCAGGAAGATTTCACATGCTGCAGAGCAACTAAACCTGCATGTTAGAGCACACTTGAGCCCATGTGCCACAAGAGAAGCCACAGAAATGAGAAGCCCGCGCACTGCAGCTAGAGAAAGCCTGTATGCAGCAACGAAGACCCAGCACAAACTAAAATGAAGAAATAAAGAACCTGTGACTTCCAAGCACTGTTATCTTAGGTAAGCTTCATAGAAGTCATTAAACTCACCTGCATTACTTATAAAGGCATTCACAGAGAGGTCAAGTTAGAAAATGAATAGTCCCTCCCATACAGCCCTTCATCTAGTAGCTTTTGTTTATATCTTTCTTATTGCACTGGTAGATTTCTGCCTCCTAATATATTTAATTGTGTACATCTGTTGCAGGGACTATGAAATACATTTTAATAACTCCAGTTCCTGGCCTAGGGTCTGGCTCATTAAATGCTCAGTGAATATTTATTGAATTAGTCGAATTTCCTTAACTAGAAACAGATTGCTGGTGGGGAGATGATACTTGGTGTTCAGAAGCTCTGATTTAAGGTCTGCTCACCACAGGGTTGGAGCACTTCCACAGAGGAGGTAAAACACCTAGCCGTTAATCACTGAGCAATTTCCCAGGTCATCAGTTTTCCCCAAGAAAATACAAAAAGTGCAGGAGACTTTATTAATAGCTTCACTTGCTGGTGGATGCTGTGAGTGCATGAGTGAACCTCACTTTAGGAAAACCCAATGTGAAAATGATTAATAAAAAAGACTTTTAAAAATAGGAATTTCCTGGGTTGGACTTCTGGTGGATTATGAGTTGTCCACCAATTGTCCTGGCCGTGTCCATTGTGTTAGTTGGAAGGAACAGCTTGATAAGACAGGGGGAGTGCCTATGTGAACCCATGTATACTATGGTTTCTTTCCTGGACACGAAATCTGACCCCTGCTTCCTGTTAGCTCCAGTGTTCTGACTTCCCTGTGTCATCTAAGCTCAGGGTTTCAACACACTCTCTTGACTAAGCCCATACTTACCACCATAAACCTTAGTAAGTTGGCATTGCCTCTCTGGAATCATGTGTAAAATGTATCAGTCCTTATGCTTTGTTTGGGAATCATATTGAACTCAGAGCACACAGAACTTCCTCCTGCTATCTTTCCAAAAATCTCCAAGTTCTTCTTTGCTCCCTGTCTTCTTCTGGACTCTTCAGGGTTTGTTTTGGTGTTTTGTGTGTATGTGTGTGTGTGTGGGGGGGGGGGGGGGTGGAGTTGTTTTGTTTAATATTTATTTAGCTGGACCAGGTCTTAGTTGTGGCACTCTGGATCTTTCATCCTCATTGCCGCATGTGGGATCTAGTTCCCTGACCAAGGATCCAACCCGGGCCCTCTGCATTGAGAGCATAGTGGAGTCCTAGCCACTGTACCACCAGGAAAGTTCCAATCCTTCAGTTCTTGATGTCCCACTCCACTCCCCGCCCCCCCCCCCAAAAAATAGTGTAGAAATGATTAAAATCAAGGTTTTCTATAAGTTCCTATGCTTATCAGGACTTTATCCTTCTCCTGTGTGCATATGTTTTTCCTCTTGGTAGTCTCTCTGTTTCTTCATTTTCTAGGCTACCAAAGTGAGATAGGCCTGGAATTACTCCCATTTCACTGCTTTCTGTCCTAATGAGCCTGCAGTGCTTCTATCAGGTCTGCCTAAGTAGCTTACTAAAGGCTGGGGGTGAGCGTGGGCTACTCCAGATCCAGACAATAAGGGTATGAATCACTTGCATTGAATTTAAAAGCAATAATAAGAACAACTTCAATCTGTTTATTACCACACACCAGCAATTCTAAACAATGTCCGTAATCAAATACTACTCCTGAACTGGAACGGGAAGACTGACTATTCCCTGAGCCCAGCCCTGCTCTGGAACTTAGAAATCCCCTTCCTTGACTTGTTTTTTTCCCCCCTTTTCCTGAACGGTAAGCAGAGTGGACATAAAACAGCACTAAATGTAATCCTCCAACCACTGGTGGTCTCTAGTTCTTTAGATCTATCAAGCTGACAGTTTCAAAGGAAAAAGAGATAAAGAAATATATTTTTCATTTATTTGAAATTATTAGTTTTACAAGGAATCATGTTATAGACTTCAAATTCCATTGTTAACCTCTGCACAATGTGCTTTAATGGCAAATTTCGTTGTTCATCTCAATCAACAGTGAGCATTTTGTTTAAAGAAAATATTTTCCCTTCATTTGCATGTCATTGCATGTTTCAATAAAATTAATGCTGTTAATTAAATGTTGCATTACGTTCTTTAAAATAGCTCAAAAGTGGTCACTGAAGCATTAAATAAGTCATTTAAAAAAGAATGTAAATTCAACTGTAGTGACTCTGAAGATATGATTATTTTACACAAGCTTCCAGAAAAAGGAAAATCCAAGTGGGAAGTAAAGAGTGAATATTTGAAAATCAGATATTACTAGACAAGTGATCCATTTGCTTCTGTCTCCAGTTTTGCTGTCTATGAAACTGTCCTTTAGTGGCATGAAGCAATGAGATTTCACATCATTCTAAAATGGAATAGCAGCCTTTCTAGTATACCAATCAAACATTTTCCAAGAATGAGCGCAAAATAATGGTTTGGAATAGCAAGCCCATCGATTGATTTCATTATCGGAGTTGGATATGAGACAATATTACTCAAGCATCTAAACTACTCAGGCATCAAAATAAGTAATTTTCACTACAGATAGCAAAAAAACAGATATGTCATTCTATTTCCAAGAAGTATGTAGAACCAGAGACAAAGTCATTAACATTATTTTATTTGAAGAGAAAGCAGAATGAGTTCTAGGCAAACTTATGGAAACTTTTAGATATTCCATATGGTCAATGGCATATGATGTGACTGAGCAATCCATACCCCAGGGGCGTGCTAGGTGATCCCATGCTTTACAGTGAGGTGAAAACATTTTTTTGAGTATAGATCAGCTTTTTGGTAAATGTACTTTAAATAAGGAATAGTCCCCAACAGCTTTTTATTCTGATTATCCATAAAAACACTGTACAGAAGACAGATTTCTCATTGAGATAACACCTGATGTGGGAGCCATGCAGTAGACTGGAAATGACACATTAGGGTCAGAATTGAAGAGACATCAGCTATGTGACAGCAAAGAAGGGCCTTACCACAAGGATAAAAGAAACCGCTCCAAGGTGCCAGTTCATGCATTTGTTTATTCACAGAGAACAAGCGGCTGTCAACAATACACCACCTGATTTTAATTTCATGTTGAAAGAAATAGTGAAACCTGTGACTGTGATTCAATGAGAGGCCTTGAGTATACATGTCTTCAATTTGCTGTTTAAAGAAATAGCAGCAAATATGAGACTCTCTCCATGAATATGTCTGCTGATTTTTGAGGAGTAGGTGCTTACAATAAGTGGTTGAATGAGGTATGAAACATTTTTTTTAATGGCAATTTTAAAATCAGTGAAGACTATCTCTGTAATTTTAAATGACTTGCTCAAAACATTGTATATAATAGCCTAATATCTTAAATCTATTATTCTAAAGATAAAATATAATTTTTAACATTTAGGAAAATATATCACATTTATGAAAAAGACTGAATTATGATGAAGCCAGCTTTGCCATCAGGGATTTGGGTCTTTCCCAGAATTTAATTTTTTTTCCTCCCAGCAAAAAATTAATAATGTATAGTGAGCATGTTTTAAAAACACATCCAAATGCCACAACAGAAGACTATAATTACATTAATAATTAAAATAAGTAATAATTAACATGACTGTATATTATATATGAAAGTTGTTAAGAGAGTAAATCTAAGAGTGCTCATCATAAAGGAAAAAATTATTTTTATCTTTATAATGTCGTATTTACATGAGATGATGGATATTCACTAAACTTATTGTGGTAGATGTTTCATGATGTATGTAAATCAAATCAATATTCTGTATACTTGAAGCCTATACAGTGCTGCATGTCAATTACATTTCAATAAAACTGTAAGAAAAAAAAGAATTAAAGCAACTGGAGAGTGAATCATTCATTTACTTCCTGCCATCTCCCAAGTTAAAACATCCAGCCTTCCAGTTTGGGACATGATATTCCAAGTTAGTACCTGACAGAATGTTGAAACTAGGCTTCAGTGAAATATGTCTCCATCTTGCTGGGCTCTTCACTGACCCCAATATCCACAAATTATCTGACAGACTCATCAAAAACTTGCTCCCATTTCTGATCATGTATAATTGTAAATTAGGATTTTCTATGTTCATTCTGTAAAATAATTAAGAACACAAACCAAGTAGATGTGAAATGTGACCAGCAGTTCAAGGTATGTTTATCGTAGAGCCAGGCATCCATACACTGATACTTTGGTAAAAGATAGAAAACTGTGCTATCCATTATACTGATATGAATATGAACCAATAATTATTAATTTTTAGTTATTATAGTTTATGTATTATTTACCTTATTGGCTTCAAGGCAGAGAGATGGGGAAACAATGGAAATAGTGACAGACTTTATTTTGGGGGGCTCCAAAATCACTGCAGATGGTGAGTGCAGCCATGAAATTAAAAGATGCTTGCTCCTTGGAAGAGAAGTTATGACCAATCTAAACAGCATATTAAAAAGCAGAGACATTACTTTGCCAACAAAGGTCCATCTAGTCAAAGCTTTGGTTTTTCCAGTAATCATGTATGGATGTAAGAGTTGGACTATAAAGAAAGCTGAGTGCCAAAGAATTGATGGTTTTGAACAGTGGTGTTGGAGAAGACTCTTGAGAGTCCCTTGGATTACAAGGAGATCCAACCAGTCCATCCTAAAGGAAATCAGTCCTGAATATTCATTGGAAGGACTGATGTTGAAGCTGAAACTCCACAACTTTGGCCACCTGATGCAAAGAACTGACTCACTAGAACAGACCCTGATGCTGGGAAAGATTGAACGTGGGAGGAGAAGGGGATGACAGAGGATGAGTTGGTTGGATGGCATCACTGACTCAATGGACATGAGTTTGAGTAAGCTCCAGGAGTTGGTGATGGACAGGGAGGCCTGGTGTGCTGCAGTCCATGGGGTCTCAAAGAGTCAAACAAGACTGAGCAACTGAACTGAACTACCTTATTGAAAAGATGTTTATGGAATGCTATGTCAGCATTCCCGTAAAAGTTTATTGATGCTAATGTGAGAAAGACATAGATTCATTCTACTTCAAGTTTGGGTAAACAAAATCACAAGGAATTACATTAAGGTTTGGAATAAAACAGTCCTGGTAATAAAACAGGTGACTTTGGCCTCTGCCTGCAGACCCCTGGGGTTTCCACAGGGCTTCAGTGGTAAAGAATCTGCCTGCAATGCAGAAGATGGAGGAGACGTGGATTTGATCCCTGGGTCAGGAAGATCCCCTTGAGGAGGGCATGGTAACCCATTCCCGTGTTCTTGCCTGGAAAATCCTAGGGACAGAGGAGCCTGGAGAGCTACAGTTTATGGGGTCGCAAAGAGTCAGACGAAGCTGAGCACACACACACAGGCAGCTGCCTAGAGAACCTCTTCAGAGAGAGCGGAGAAGATGGGAGCAAGAGCTGTAGGAGGTCAGAATAATTTTAAATTTTGTTTATAAATAGCAGTATTTTTTCAAAGTTGTTACACGATGGAAGCTTATGTAGCACTTATGCTAACTAAATTAAAGTCTTTTTTAATCTCATGTTTTACTATCTAATGTTATTGCTTATTGCAATTTAAATAATGACAATGCTTCCTACTCTCATTGTCTATTGAAACTTGGAATTTCATAATCATGCAGTTAAATTCTCACAATGATAATAATTGTTATGCATCTGTATATTCCTAAGCAAAATATTTTTATTGCATATGTCTTCATTCCAGTAACGCAAGGGTAAGCATTTATTTCCAATATGATTGCAAGTTCTTTTTAATGTAAGCGTCAGTATTCCATCAACCTTACAAATTCAACAAGCAACAGTACTTCAGTAAGCATCAGCATTCTTATCTGTATTCCTCCAGGGAATACATTTTCTCTGGTAATTTGCCTATATTTTTAGGATTAATTGTATGCTTCTCTCACACTGGAGTGAGGAGGGGTATGCTCATTTATCATTAATCAGGCAGTCTGTCTTCTAATGCTATAAAATAGAGAGAGAAGAAAAGGAAAGCAAAGGAAAAGATCCTGCTGCCCAATTTCACTTCTTATAAGAAGTTTTCCAGCATTTTGGACCAACTGCCAGGGACCATTTCATTTCTGTCCATGGTACCACACTCCAGGCTGAACACCTTTTAAGTGTCAGAATAAAGAGTAAAAAAGAAAGATACTTGTTTCTCCTGTCAGGTGACCAATCTAGTTCTTGGTCCTACCACTACTTTTATATCTATGGTCAGCATTTAGGTGTTCACTTCTAGAATAGAATTGGAATCAAAGGGATTGGCCAAAGCAAGTGACTGCAGGTAAGTTAGAAGGACTCACTTGTTTTCTTTTATTTTTTTTTCTCTATTTTAAACCTTTGAGTTCAGTGCTCTTTGCTAGCAAACCATGTCATTAACACTACCACACCCTAATAGTAATTAATAATAGTAAATTTTAATAGGTGCATATCATGTGAAACAAAGCTTCTCTGGTATATCAGTGGTATAAAGAATCTGTGTGCAATGCAGGAGATGGAGGTGATGCAGTTTTGATCATCAGTAAGATCCCCTGGAGAAGGAACTTGCAACCCACTCTGGTATTCTTGCCTGGAAAATATCATGGACAAAGAATCCTGGCAGGCTGCAGACCATGGAATTGCAAACAGTAGGACATGACTGAGTGACTGAGCAGCACAGTAGCATATGAAACAACCATGCTAACTGTTTTACATATATGACTTCATCTAAAACACTGATAACTCCAATGAAGTAGGTATCACTTCTGCTAATGTTCAGATAAGGTCATTGAGCGTAGAGTTAAGTAGCTTGCTTAAGATAATATGACATCTAAATATATCTAAATATGACATCTAAATATGACTGTGGAGCAGTCATCCCAATATGGGTATTTGAGATTCAGAGGTTTAATAAATGTAACGTGATAGAGCAGTTTCCTAAGTCTTTATATCATTTGTTACACACACACACACACACACACACACACAAATTGTGAGTCCTTCAAGAAGAAAAGCTGTGCACTTACCTTCAATCAATGTTAAATAAATAAGTGATTTTATTAGGCTCTCTAGGGCATGCGTATGTAAGACACAGATCCTTTCCTCAAGGAACTTGGGATCTAGAGGTAGAGACTACACAGACGCAAAAGTAATCACACCCCAGCAAAAAGTAGTAAGTATCACAAAAGAAGTAACAGAAGAGATGGTTCGTTAAAGAATTAACTTTCAGCTAGGGAGATCAGAGAATCTTTGTAACACTGTCCAGATATAGCCTGATAAAAACGTAAAAATGGAGGTACATATTGACAGGCAAGCCTGGATACCAACACACAACCACAAGTTTTAGAAGGCTTCCGCCATACACAGCACTGGCAGATGCTGTGTGTCCTTGAGTAAATTCTATTCTGTGTCCTCACCTATAAACTGAAGGGAATGGTCCATAAGACCAACAGAAGACTGCATGCTATGGCTCTACATTCAGATTCTGAGAGGATTGGTTGCCAAACAGAGAAGCAATTCAGGGGAGATAGGAGAGATCTCTTACACATTCCTGAATTTCTATTGCAAAGGGAGGGTAAGGTGGACTTTGTAAAACTGAGAGAGGATGGAACTCTCCAACAAGCCCAGAGAAAGGCCAGATTCTGGGAAGAACCTTCCCAGAGCCGTGACAGGCTAGTGCTTGTTATTCATCTTGTCCCCACTCTTCAGGGAACAATATTCTTGCCTTTTCTTTCACTTACATGGTTTACAGGGTAGTCTTTGAATTCCGGCTAGTTCTTAGAGCTGGTTGATCGGCTGCATGGACTCAGGTGAAACTCAACCCATCAAATTTCTAGGAGAAGACTAGAAAAATGACAAAATTCAATAAATACAGATGAAGCCCAACACTGCTATGGAGTAGGTGGCCAGTGAATATCTACTGGAGACCAAGAAAGACATGCTTGAAACAAGCTAAGGGCATTTTCCAAATGCTTTATCGCCTCTTTTTATGGTTGTGACAATTCAGGGGCCTTGATTGAGATTTCAGACTTTTTCTCCCATTAGCTATTCTTTTCTCATATCATTGCCAAAAAGGTACTGTGTAATTTCCAAAGGGAATTATGCCATAAAAATAGATACTGAATCAATGGATAATTAAGCACCCATTAATAAAAATATGCAGACTATGTTCTTAGAAAAGTATAAATGGAATAACATTAAGTGGAAAAATCAAATAAAAATTATTCTATACACTCTATAATTACTCTAGTGGTTACACATGGAAACATTTAAAATAGGCCAAGGAATATTGAAAATAGTTAAGCAAAAAGAATAAAGATAGAATTATTTATGAAACTGACAATAATAAATTCTTTTTCTAATGAAAATATTATTATACTTTTTGTTCCTCATTGTTGCTAAAAACCCAAACTATGCAGAGAATGTAAAAATCCCTGTATACTCTCATCCCCCAAAGGGGTAATCACTTTTAGCTAACTACGGGAATACATTCAGATTTTAACGCATATATAAGCATTGCCGTTATTGTTGAGTTGCCAAGTCATACAAGACTATCTTGCGACCCTATGGACTGTAGCCCAGCAGGTTCCTCTGATTATGGGATTTCCCAGGCAAGAATACTGGAATTGGTTGCCATTCCCTTCTCCAGGAAGTCTTCCCGACACAGAATCAAACCCGCCTCTCCTGCCCTGCAGGCAGATTCTTTACCACTGAGCCAGCTGGGAAGCCCCATATATAAGGATACTTAAAAACATATTTCTCTGTGAATGGAACCATATTCTGCATTCTGTTTTATATATATTTTTATTTCTAATATCAGTAGTTTTTTTTTTTTTTACAATAGTAAAGCAATATAAGCTCATAAAATTTTCAAACAGTAAAGGGAAAATAATCAATTTAGATACAAATAATTCTAGAAGTTTCCAGATGATGAGATAGTCTTTTCCTTTAATTGCCATCAAGATTCCAATCAGGTGGCGCCCACAACTCCTAAAGGCAGCAGCCTAGTAACAAGGCTGTGTCCTCCAAGGTCGAAAGAAAGGAGAACAGAGGAATTCTGATGGGCTGGAGGAAGGGGAGTGAGGCTCTAGCCCAATCTGTCATTTGAGTCTGACCTGTCAAGACAAGGCTCCGGGAATATCTCCACAATGAGGAAGGCAGAAGTTGCCTGTGTTGTTAATTAAATAGATGTGGCGCCCACGGAGTTCACAAGTGAACCGCAAAGAGGCGACTGGTAAAAAGCTGCCACATATATGCCAGCAGACCCTGAAGGCTGGGTGTTGATTTTCTGAGTTTACCCTCACTTTCCAAGAAGACCTGTGATCCATATTCTCTGGGTCTCAAGTCTATGCGCCTTCTCTCCCCAAGGAGGCTTCTCAGTTAACAGAGGTTATTATTCATTATCCTCATGTCATTCTAGCTAATAGGACCGAGGCTTTCCTGAGGTCATATGGCAGTGCTGCTCCATCTTTGAACCATGAAGGCTGGAAAAACGCCTTTTTCTTCTAATACTAATGAAGTAACATGAGATAATGTAACTCAGCATATGGCATTTCTTTGGAGACCAAAACTGTGGGAATGGAGGCCTAGGAAGTTGGTCTTAGTTAGGACAACCTCACCAAAGCCTTCCAGATACACTAGAATTGCTATTTTTAACACAGACCTCATGGGTTTGGAGACCTATGGATCCTTGCTGGTATAAGCATTTGCATTTTTTTGAGGTAATAGTCTGATGCTTGCCTCAGATCCTCATAGTGATTTATGATTTCCTACATTGTACAAACCTAGACAGCAGATTAAAAACAAAGACATCACTTTGCCTACAAAGGCCCATATAATCAAAACTATGGTTTTTCCAGGGGTCATGTAAGGATGTGAGAGTTGAACCATAAAGAAGGCTGAGTGCCAAAGAATTGATGCTTTCAAACTGTGGTGCTGGAGAAGACTCTTGAGCATCCCTTGAAGAGTAAGGAGATCAAACCAGTCAATCCTAAGGAAAATCAGCCCTGAATATTCATTGGAAGGACTGATGCTGAAGCTGAAGCTCCAATACTTTGGCCACCTGATGAGAAGAGACAACTCACTGGGAAAAACCCCTGATGCTGGGAAAGATTGAAGGCAAAAGGAGAATAAGGCAGCAGAGGATGAGATGGTTAGATAGCATCACCAACTTAATGCACATGAGTTTGAGCAAACTCCAGGACACAGTGAAGGACAAGGAAGTCTGGCAGCAATCCATAAGGTCACAAAGAGTCGGACACAACTGGGGAGACTGAACAAAATGTACAACAAAAATATACAAAGGGGCTTTCCTGGTAGCTCTGTGGTAAAGAGAAACCATGTGCCAATGCAGGAGGCCCAAGTTAGATCCCTGGGTCAGGAAGCTCCCCTGGAGGAGGAAATGGCAACCCACTCCGTTATTCTTGCCTGGAAAATCCCAATGACAGAGGAGCCTAGCAGGTTACAGTCCATGGGGTTAAAAAGAGTTGGATAGGACTTAGCGACTAAACAACAAAAGGTACAAAACCCCTTTTCTTTTTTTTAATAAATCCTAGACCTGCCATGCTAGATACTGTGTTGCTCTGGCAGATTCCTAAACATTCCTTTGACTGTTTCAGCACACTTTTCCCCCAATCCCACCATGCTTTGGCTTCTAAAGGGTCCCACCTGTGACCCTTTTCAGATGCACTGTTTACTCATGCAGAAAACTGGATATCTAGAGTTTACATTCTGCTGGGATGGCCCTTGGTCAATGCCAGACTGGAGAGGAAGTATGAAAGAGAGGCGCCTTGCCTCCAGCAGGACAGTCTGATGTGTGTTACACTCCAATGTGCCTGCGAAGTCAGGCTGGGGTTGGACGTGGCCAGAAATTGCTTGGCTTCTTCCCCTTCCACACCTGGTTTCCCTCACTACCTTGTTAGGTTCTCTTGGGACCACTGTCTTAATGACTCACTTAATGACTGAGACACTCCGTGTCTCAGGGACACCTTCTGGGGAATGCATCCTGAGACAACTGTGTACAGGATGCCAGCAGGATGAGGTCAAGCTGTCTTCTTGTCTCTTTAAAAATCACAGTCTAGAAGTGAGATGGGGCATCACTGACAAGCTTCAGGAATAGTAAGTGACAAAGGAAGACTGTGGATGATCATTGCAATCACCTGTGCTCAGTCACTTCGGTCCAGTCTAAACCTGCAATCCTATGGACTACAGCCTGCCAGGTTCCTCTGACCATGGAGTTTCCTAAGCAAGAATACCGGAGAGGGTTGCCATCACCTCCTCCATGGGATCTTCCCCTCCCAGGGATCAGGCTTGTGTCTTTTATGTCTCCTGCACTGGCAGGCAGTTTCTTTACCACTAGTAACTTGTTAAAACCAAGCCAACCTCCTAAACTGGAATCTTTGAGAACTGGGCCCAGGAATCCTATTTTTAGAAAACTCTCAAAGGGTCTAATGAAGCCAGTCTGGTCCTAGTGCAGGTAAAAGCATTTGGGAATCAATGGGTGAAATGATCTCTGTGGTCTGCTTCAGCACTTGGAATTTCACTTCAGAAATTTTTTTGTTGATTCTTATGTAGTAATAATACAGATAGTCATATAAATGAAATCTTGCCAGACAGTAGCAGCCTAGATTTTAAAGGGGACATTGTGGGAGGGTATCACTATAAAGATTTTTCTCTAACTCTCCCTCCTCCTACTATTGCCAAGACTCCATCACCCTATTTCCTGGTATATTTGGGGTTGACTGAGGCCAAAGCCTTTGACTGTATACATCACAATAAACTGTGGAAAATTCTGAAAGAGATGGGAATACCAGACCACCTGACCTGCCTCTTGAGAAACCTATATGCAGGTCAGTAAGCAACGGTTAGAACTGGACATGGAACAGACTGGTTCCAAATAGGAAAAGGAGTACTTCAAGGCTGTATATTGTCACCCTGATTATTTAACTTATATGCAGAGTACATCATGAGAAACGCTGGGCTGGAAGAAGCACAAGCTGGAATCAAGATTGCCGGGAGAAATATCAATAACCTTAGATATGCGGATGATACCACCCTTAGGGCAGAAAGTGAAGAGGAACTAAAGAGCCTCTTGATGAAAGTGAAAGAGGAGAGTGAAAAAGTTGGCTTAAAGCTCAACATTCAGAAAACTAAGATCATGGCATCCAGTCCCCTCAGTTCATGGGAAATAGATGGGGTAACAGTGGAAACAGTGTCAGACTTATTTTGGGGGGGGGGGGGCTCCAAAATCACTGCAGATGGTGACTGCAGCCATGAAATTAAAAGACACTTACTCCTTGGAAGGAAAGTTATGACCAACCTAGACAGCATATTAAAAAGCAGAGACATTACTTTGTCAACAAAGGTCCATCTAGTCAAGGCTATGGTTTTTCCAGTGGTCATGTATGGATGTGAGAGTTGGACTGTGAATAAAGCTGAGTGCTGAAAAATTGATGCTTTTGAACTGTGGTGTTGGAGAAGACTCTTGAGAGTCCCTTGGACTGCAAGGAGATCCAATCAGTGTATCCTAAAGGAGATCAGTCCTGGGTGTTCACTGGAAGGACTGATGCTGAAGCTGAAACTCCAATACTTTGGCCACCTCATGTGAAGAGTTGACTCATTGGGAAAGACCCTGATGCTGGGAGGAATTGGGGGCAGGAGGAGGAGGGGATGACAGAGGATGAGATGGTTGGAGGGCATCACCAACTCGATGGACATGAGTTTGAGTAAACTCCGGGAGTTGGTGATGGACAGGGAGGCCTGGCGTGCTGCGATTCATGGGATCACAAAGAGTCGGACATGACTGAGTGACTGGACTGAACTGAACTGAACTGAGGCATATACTCATGAACACCCCATTTCAGTTGCTGTGTTTTCTGCTCTGCTTCTCAGATTCTGGCTCTGATGTGCACTCCTCTTCCCTGGAGTGATATGTGTGTCCTCTCTGAAACCCCAGGCTTCCCCCAAAACTATCATGGCATTATTGTTCCCACTATGTCCTGCTGATGGCAATGAAACCACGTTGTGCCAGAAATGCCACCCTGAGTCAATGCCACTAAGCTTTGACTGCTGGTCCTTTTCAGGACCAGAGGCATCACTAAATTTCAAGTAGGTCAAATGGCCTTCCTCTCATCTGCTAATTCAGACCAATTGCTGTTGAGAATTCTGAGGCTGTACAAGGACTGCTGGAAATGCCATGACCCATGTTATGGGTACAAGAAGGGGAAATGATGGTCTGTCAAGGATTTACCAACCAGTCCAAATCACCTCTTTTGACGATTTGTTTGTTTTGTTTTACAGACAAGAACACTGAAGCCCAGAGAAAAATTTACCCAAATTTCTACAAGTGAGGCAGAGACTCTAATTCTCCCAGGCAGAATTCTGGTTGGAGGCAGCTGACCATTGTGTAGAACTTGAGGCGTGTGGTATCCTTCTGTGTGTATGTGTGTCCCCTTCAGAACCCAGGCAGTAATCCACACTACAGTGCAATGCTTCTTAGTGCATAGTTTGTGTGGGCTTTCCAGATGTTTGTCTATCCTTCCAAAATTAGAGAAAAAAACCTCTACAAGGATTTATCCAAGCAGCATGATCCCAGAACAACTACTTACTGCATTTACTAACAGTTGCTATTTCCCCTTTGTTAAAGGGTCAGCTATAAAATAATGCTTGCTTTGCAGAAAGTCTGTGCCACTGGACAGATGAGATAACTCAGGGGATTTGCAGCAGACGTGGAGCCTTTAACCCTGGGTCACTCTTTCATCTCTCACACCGATTAGGCCTGACAGCTATTCAGAAGCCTCCTTGAATGGTAATGCCCAGATGCTTGTCTCCAGACAATCAGCCCAAGTAATGGAACCTTTTTGAACATCTTAAAATACGTTTTGTCATCCTTTTTATTCCAGTTGCCTGTTGTTCCACAAATCGACAGAGTTCTACAATGTCTGGATGACGTTCATTTGGCCCAGAGCAAGGAGGCACTGTCCACTAAACCAAGTACTCATGTCTGTCCACAGGACACATGCAAAAAAAGTTCATCACATAAAATCCTGGGTCCATATTAGGTGCTTGAAAGACGTCACTTCTTGAAGAAGAAGCTCCAATAGCGCACCTCCTTCCCCACCTCCCCGTTTCCCAGAGTGATGCCCAGTACAGTCAGTTGTTCTACATCTTGTGGGTTCAAGTTGTTCAATGTATTAATAGATTTTGACATACTCAGAAATCTAACAAAGAATTAATTTCAGAAAATATAAGTTTACATGGTGATTATTGTGATCATTGACTTTATCATAGGAATGGAGACTTAAATGGAAGATAATATATCTCAAATGGATTTTTTTAATATTATTGACCTAGAACAATAATTCACTTTTTTTTTTTTTTTTTTTAGTTAAAGGATACCTCATATTCGGAATCATCTCCACCTAGAGCTGTGGTCATGCTTAACATTCCTGCAATAGCAAGACCTTTATATACTTCAGGTCTCTGGAATCCATGTCATAATCTTTAGCCTCCTCAATTCCCCATCCACCTCCTCCAAGCATCTCACAGATCAGAAGCCTCTGACCAGGAGGATGTGTACAGGTGTGCATTCTCAGAGGTAACAGTCTCTATTGAAACAGTTGGTGGAGTCTCTCTTCCTACAATGACACTTTATTTTCCTAAATGCACAACAGTCTTAAGAATAGGGTGTAGAAAAAAGCAAGTAGTGACAATTTCATAACCGTCAAACAACCCATAACTGTTTATTTACATTTATTTACAGCCCAAGTCTTTCCCCAGGAGACTAAAACAGTTCAAGTGTTTCCTATGATGTACTTGTTCTCTGATATTGCTGCCGCCACTGCTGCTGTTGTTGTTAATATTATTCTCTCTGCCTTTATAAGCATCATTAATAAATTGTTGGGGATAATCATACAGTATCGTTAGACTCTTCTTTAACTACAGGAAGTATTTTGGAGAATTGTAGTATAATGGAGCAATTGTTGAATTAATACTCAAAAGATCCATTTCAGAGTATTAGGCTGAGTATTTTGACTTAACCCCTCCAAGCCTCAATTTTGTCATTTATAAATTGAAAAACATAATTCCTGTTCCTGCCTCAAGTATAGTTGCAGAGCTCAAATATATTAATCTACATGAAAGAACCTATAAGCTATTCAAGTTTTGTGTGTTACTTCTAATACATTTTGCTAATTATAAAAGTAATGGTAGCTTATTATGGAAAAAGCTGTAATAATGTATGAAGTAAATTAATGCAGCTCACATTTCACAATTCAGAAATATTACCTGTTAAAATTTTGACATGTAAACTTTCACATTTTTTCCCTGCAAATATTGAAGACATATTATAAACATGCTTTTATGGATATACTTTTCTTACTTAAGATATTTGAGTATTATGGGCTGAAGTATGTTTCCTCAAAAATTCCTATGGTGAAGCCCTAATCCACAATGTGATTATGGAGAAAGACCCTTTAAAGAGGTAATTAAGGTTAAATGAGGGCATAAAGGTAGAGCCCTAATCAAGGGATGACCGGTATCTTTTATAAAAAGAGGAAGAGACACAAGGGATGTGCACACAGAGAAAAGGCCACGTGAGGACACAGGAGGAGGCAGCCATACGCAAGCCAAGGCCAGAACCATGGGGAAAAAATCGGTTGTTTAAACCACCAAGTCTGTAGTATCTTGTATGGCAGCCCTAGTAAACTAATACACTGTGTTTTTCTTCAAATTTTCTTTAAGACTTTGATTTTTAATGGCTACAGATTCATCATTTTTCAGTTCAGTTCAGTCTGTCAGTCGTGTCCAACTCTTTGCGACCCCATGAGCCACAATACACCAAGCCTCCCTGACCATCACCAACTCTTGGAGTTTACCCAAACCCATGTCCATTGAGTCAGTGATGCCATCCAACCATCTCATCCTCTGTCGTCCCCTTCTCCTCCTGCCCTCAATCTTTCCCAGCATCAGGGTCTTTTCCAATGAGTCAGCTCTTTGCTTCAGGTGGCCAAAGTATTGGAGTTTCAGCTTCAGCATCAGTCCTTCCAATGAACACCCAGGACTGATCTCCTTTAGGATGGACTGCTTGGATCTCCTTGCAGCCCAAGGGACTCTCAAGAGTCTTCTCCAACACCACAGTTCAAAAGCATCAATTCTTCGGCGCTCAGCTTTATTCACAGTCCAACTCTCACATCCATACATGACCACTGGAAAAACCATAGCCTTGATTAGATGGACCTTTGTTGACAAAGTAATATGTCTGCTTTTTAATATGCTGTCTAGATTGGTCATAACTTTCCTTCCGAGGAGTAAGCGTCTTTTAATTTCATGGCTGCAATCACCATCTGCAATGATTTTGGAGCCCAGAAAAATAAAGTCAGCCACTGTTTCTACTGTTTCCCCACCTTTTTGCCATGAAGTGATGGGACCAGATACCATGATCTTAGTTTTCTGAATGTTGAGCTTTAAGCCAACTTTTTCACTCTCCTCTTTCACTTTCATCAAGAGGCTCTTTAGTTCTTCTTCACTTTCCGCCATAAGAGTGGTGTTATCTACATATCTGAGGTTATTGATATTTCTCCCAGCAATCTTGATTCCAGCTTGTGCTTCTTCCAGCCCAGCGTATCTCATGATGTACTCTGCATATAAGTTAAATAATCAGGGTGACAATATGCAGCCTTGATGTTCTCCTTTTCCTATTTGGAACCAGTCTGTTGTTCCATGTCCAGTTCTAACTGTTGCTTCCTGACCTGCATACACGTTTCTCAAGGGGCAGGTCAGGTGGTCTGGTATTCCCATCTCTTCAAGAATTTTCCACAGTTTGTGGTGATCCACACAGTCAAAGGCTTTGGCAGAGTCAATAAAGCAGAAATAGATGTTTTTCTGGAACTCTCTTACTGTTTTGATGATCCAGCAGATGTTGGCAATTGGATCTCTGGTTCCTCTGCCTTTTCGAAACCAGCTTGAACACCTGGAAGTTCACAGTTCATGTATTGCTGAAGCCTGACTTGGAGAATTTTGAGCATTACTGTACTAGCATGTGAGATGAGTGCAATTGTGTGGTAGTTTGAGCATTCTTTGACATTGCCTCTCTTTGGGATTGGAGTGAAAACTGACATTTTCCAGTCCTGTGGCCACTGCTGAGTCTTCCAAATTTGCTGACATCTTGAGTGCAGCATTTTCACAGCATCATCTTTCAGGATTTGAAATAGCTCAACTGGAATTCCATCACCTCCACTAGCTTTGTTCATAGTGATGCTTCCTAAGGCCCACTTGACTTCACATTCCATGATGTCTGGCTCTAGGTGAGTGATCACACCATCATGATTATCTGGGTTGTGAAGATCTTTTTTGTACAGTTATGTGTATTCTTGCCATCTCTTCTTAATATCTTCTGCTTCTGTTAGGTCCCTACCATTTCTGTCCTTTATTGAGCTCATCTTTGCATGAAATATTCCCTTGGTATCACTAATTTTCCTGAAGAGATCTCTAGTCTTCCCCATTCTATTGTTTTCCTCTATTTCTTTGCACTGTTTGCTGAAGAAGGCTTTCTTATCTCTTCTTGCAGGAGCGTGGTGGCTGCAATGGTGTAGGAGCGCCGTGGCTGAGAGGAGCTACCCCACATCCAAGGTAAGGAGCAGTGGCTGCCCTTTTCTGGAGCAGCTGTGAAGAGATACCCCACATCCAAGATAAGAGAAACCCAAGTAAGACGGTTGGCACTGAGAGAGGACCTCAGAGGGCAGACAGACTGAAACCACAATCACAGACAACTACCAATCTAATCACATGGGTCACAGCCTTGTCTAACTCAATGAAAGTAAGCCATACCATGGGGGGCCACCCAAGACAGACGGGTCATGGTGGAGAGGTCTGACAGAATGCAGTCCACTGGAGAATGGAATGGCAAACCACTTCAGTATTCTTGCCTCGGGAACCCCATGAAGAGTATGAAAAAGCAAAAAGATAGAACACTGAAAGATGAACTCCCCAGGTAGGTAGGTGCCCAATATGCTACTGGAGATCAGTGGAGAAATAACTCCAGAAAGAATGAAGGGATGGAGCCAAAGCAAAAACAACACCCAGTTGTGAATGGGACTGGTGATAGAAGCAAGATTCGATGATATAAAGAGAAATATTGCATAGGAACTTGGAATGTTAGGTCCATGCATCAAGGCAAATTGGAAGTGGTCAAACAGGAGATGGCAAGAGTGAACATCGACATTCTAGGAATGAGCAAACTAAGATGGACTAGAATGGGTGAATTTAACTCAGATGACCGTTATATCTACTACTGTGGGCAGGAATCCCTTAGAAAAAATGGAGTAGCCATCATAGTCAACAAAAGAGTCCGAAATGCAGTACTTGGATGCAATCTCAAAAACGACAGAATGATCTCTGTTTGTTACCAAGGCAAACCATTCAATATCACAGTAATCCAAGTCTATGCCCTGGACCAGTAATGCTGAAGAAGCTGAAGTTGAACGGTTCTATTAAGACCTACAAGACCTTCTAGAACTAACACACAAAAAAGATGTCCCTTACATTATAGGGGACAGGAATGCAAAAGTAGGAAGTGAAGAAACACCTGGAGTAACAGGCAAATTTGGCCTTGGAGTATGGAATGAAGCAGGGCAAAAGCTCATAGAGTTCTGCCAAGAGAATGTACTGGTCACAGCAAACACCCTCTTCCAACAACACAAGAGAAGACTCTACACATGGACATCACCAGATGGTGAACACCGAAATCAGACTGATTATATTCTTTTCAGCCAAAGATGGAGAAGCTCTATACAGTCAGCAAAATCAAGGCCAGGAGCGGACTGTGGCTCAGATCATGAACTCCTTATTGCCAAATTCAGACTGAAATTGAAGAAAGTGGGGAAAACCACTAGACTATTCAGGTATGACATAAATAACATAATCATTTTTATATCACTGTAAATTCTCTATCTTGTAATATTGAAGTCATATTTAGACATCTTCTGATCTTTGCATTTTGGCAAATCATTTTTTAGATGCAAAATACCCTCCAAAATACTTAATATAAGTTTATAGGAATAAACTATGGGAATTCTTTGTATTATTTTTACAACTTTTCTGCACTAAAAGTTATTTTTTTTTAAGAAAAATTTAAGAAAAGAAAGAAGGGAAGAGAGAGAGTGAAGAAAGCACAGAACAAGGCTAGAATAGCTCTAGAATATTTATATGAATATTATTCTGCAACCAGTATTATTCAGATACAAAACCAGACAAGCCTTATTGCAAATCAATATGCTGATTGCAAACACGTTAGTCAAACAGGGACCCTAACATAAACACTTTCTGTTAGGAGGCATTTGACAATTTGTACAAAAGTAGGGATGGGCGTGAAAGGATGTTCTACAAGAAAAATGTTTCTAAACAGTATTGCTTCTGCACAGAGAAGAGCAAATATATCAGTGGAGGTGGGGTTCCTGTCTGTGGTCATGTCGTCCTTGATTTTATAAGGAGTGACCTGGGCATCTGTCTCCCTATATCCCCCATATTCTGAAAATATTTATCCTTGCTCTATAATCTGGTTGGTGCTTCCTGAGGTTTTCTGGAGTTGTGATAATTCAATTAAAGTCAAATATTACTAAGCACCTAATGTATGCAAAGTTTTGTTGGAAGTTACAGAAATTAATAAAGATGAGTTCCTGTTCTCTATGTGGACAAACTAGTGAGATAGAATAGCAGGAAGGAGAACAATAAGTTATCATAAAAACTGAAGGAAATCAGCCCACCGGTGGTTGGAAAAGTACTGAATAGCATTAAAGAGATCAGAGCATCAATTATTCAACATCATTAACTTTCAGAGAAGTGCAAATGAAAATAAACATTCACACTGGCCAAGATAACTATCACCAAAAAGTACAAAATAACGAATGTTGGAGAAGGTGTGGAGAAAAGGAAGCCCTCATCTTCTGAGGGTAGTAATGTAAATTGGTGCAGTCACTGGAAAACAGTATGGAGAGTCCTCAAAAAATCAAAAACAGAGGCACCATGTGATCCAACCATCCCACTCCTGAGCATATATCCAGAAAAAAAATGAAAATATCATTTCAAAAAGATACATGTAGCCCAACGTTCATAGCAGGATTATTTACCATAGCCAAGACATGGAAGCAACCCAAGTGTTCATCCTCAGATGACTGGATTAAGTAGACGGTGTATATGTATGTGCATATTACTCAACCACCAAAAAGAATGGAATTCTGCCATTTCCAACACCAAAACTCAGTTCAAGAGGATACTGTTGTACCGTGCAGAGCCAGAAAGTAAGAGTACGTGTCCATCATATAAGACTGTGACATGAAATGATTAGCCAAAAGAATCTATACATTTCTGCTGAATGCTTGGCAGCTATGACTAATGTTTATCAAAGCATGAAATAACAGTTCACTCTTTACTTCTGTTAATGAATAATGCATCTTTATCTTTATAAGGCTGAATTCCTGTGTCTGCCAAATGCTGTGTGACTTTCTGAAAGTTACATACCTTCTCTTAATCTCCATTTTTTCTCTGTCTAATATAGGTAATGATACCTACATCTAAAAAGATCTTGCAAGCATTACATGCAATAATGCATGTGAAAGTATTAGCTAAAAAGCTAATGCAACTTTTATTGTTGTAATAATTCTCTTTGTTCTTTTAGTGGAAACTACTCTTACCAGAAGGTGGCAGCATGTTGTTTGCTAGGCATAGTCTCTCTTTTAACCCTGCTGCTGCTGCTGCTAGGTCGCTTCAATAGTGTCCGACTCTGTGCGACCCCGTAGACGGCAGCCCACCAGGCTCCCCTGTCCCTGGGATTCTCCAGGCAAGGACACTGGAGTGGGTTGCCATTTCCTTCTCCAATGCATGCAAGTGAAAAGTGAAAGTGAAGTCGCTCAGTCGTGTCCGACTCTTCGGGACCCCATGGACTGCAGCCCACCAGGCTCCTCCGTCCATGGGATTTTCAAGGCAAGAGTACTGGAGTAGGGTGCCTTTTAACCCTAGGGGGGATTTTTTTTTTTAGACTTCTTCAGGCAACTGTGGAAATCTCATGGGAAGACCTATGAGTTTGATTCTTCTTTTTTGTCTTATTTTGGTTTCTTTTAGATTATAGGGACACTAATACATAGAAAATTTACATGCAGCAAATTCTTAGATACTCAATAAGGAGAAAGTATTTGTTCTCTGGCCCCACCCTGCAAGGGGTGAAACATTATAAGCCTCACATTTGTTTGTGCTCTTTTGAATGCCATCATTGCTGCCTGGTGCTTGAAGCACAGACTTGTGCTTTGGGTTTATAGATCTGATTAACACTTTTGTTTGATTTTATTTCCTACAATTTGAGCCACATCAACATACTCATGTGTCAATGGAACACTTTCTGACTGCAGAAAAGACCTACAGAAGGCTTCAAAAATGGCCATTTCCCTCAAGATCTTATAGCCAGTCTTGTTGGGAAAATCAAGCATAAAAGGATTAGAAAATATTAATAGTTACAAAATAACATAGCAACACAAACAAACAAAGATGCTACTGGCTGAATACTAGAGGCCTTGCAAATATAGAAATGGTCAAAGTGAGAAAGGTAATGGTCAGTTCAGTTCAGTCTCTCAGTCGTGTCTGACTCTTTGCGACCCCATGGACTGCAGCACACCAGGCCTCCCTGTGCATCACCAAATCCCTCAGATTGCTCAAGCTCATGTCCATTGAGTCAGTGATGCCATCCAACCATCTCGTCCTCTGTCATCCCCTTCTCTTCCCACCTTCAATCTTTCCCAGCATCAGGGTCTTTTCAAATGAGTCAGTTCTTCACATCAGGTGGCCAAAGTATTGGAGTTTCAGCTTCGGCATCAGTCCTTCCAATGAATATTCAGGACTGATTTCCTTTAGGATGGACTGGTTTGATCTCCTTGTAGTCCAGGGAACTCTCAAGAGTCTTCTTCAACACCACAGCTCAAAAGCATCAATTCTTCACTGCTCAGTTTCTTTATAGTCCAACTCTCACATCCATTTATGACCACTGGAGAAACCATAGCCTTGATTAGACAGACCTTTGTTGACAAAGTAATGTCTCTGCTTTTTAATTTGCCATCTAAATTGGTCATAACTCTCCTTCCAAGGAGTAAGCATCTTTAAATTTCATGACTGCAATCACCATCTGCAATGATTTTGGAGCCCAAAAAAATAAAGTCTGACACTTTCCATTGTTTCCCCATCTATTTGCCGTGAAGTGATGGGACTGGATGCCGTGATCTTAGTTTTCTGAATGTTGAGCTTTAGCCAACTTTTTCACTCTCCTCTTTCACTTTCATCAAGAGGCTCTTTAGTTCTTCTTCACTTTCTGTCATAAGAGTGGTGTCATCTGCATATCTGAGGTTATTGATATTTCTCCCGGCAATCTTGATTCCAGCTTGTGCTTCCTCCAGCCCAGCGTTTCTCATGATGTACTCTGCATATAAGTTAAATAATCAGGGTGACAATATGCAGCCTTGACATACTCCTTTTCCTATTTGGAACCAGTCTGTTGTTCCATGTCCAGTTCTAACTGTTGCTTCCTGACCTGCATACACGTTTCTCAAGGGGCAGGTCAGGTGGTCTGGTATTCCCATCTCTTCAAGAATTTTCCACAGTTTGTGGTGATCCACACAGTCAAAGGCTTTGGCAGAGTCAATAAAGCAGAAATAGATGTTTTTCTGGAACTCTCTTGCTGTTTTGATGATCCAGCAGATGTTGGCAGTTGGATCTCTGGTTCCTCTGCCTTTTCAAAACCAGCTTGAACACCTGGAAGTTCACAGTTCATGTATTGCTGAAGCCTGACTTGGAGAATTTTGAGCATTACTTTGCTAGCGTGTGAGATGAATGTAATTGTGTGGTAGTTTGAGCATTCTTTGACATTGCCTTTCTTTGGGATTGGAATGAAACTGATCTTTTCCGGTCCTGTGGCCACTGTTGAGTTTTCCAAATTTGCTGGCATATTGAGTGCAGCATTTTCACAGCATCATCTTTCAGGATTTGAAATAGCTCAACTGGAATTCCATCACCTCCACTAGCTTTGTTCATAGTGATGCTTCCTAAGGCCCACTTGACTTCACATTCCAGGGTGTCTGGTTCTAGATGAGTAATCATACCATCGTGATTATCTGGGTCATGAAGATCTTGCTGTATAGTTCTGTGAGAAAGGTGATGAGGCTTCTGGAATAAACATAGTCTATATGTGATTTCAAAGCAAAAATTTTTTGTGATGGGTCTCAACCTATCCCACTCCACATACACTCCAAACAAACCCAAAGCACCCTCCACACCACTATTCCTCCAAATGTTCTATTTATGCATATGGAGTATATTTTTAGAATAATATTTTCATTTGATGTTGTTGTTGCTTAATCGTTCAGTCATGTCTGACTCTTTTCAAACTCTTGGACTGTAGCCTCTCAGGCTCCTCTATCCATGGGACCAGCAAGAATACTGGAGTGGGTTGCTCTTTCCTCCTCCAGGAGATCTTCCTGACCCAGGGATCAAACCCACATATCTTGCATTGGCAGACAGCTTCTTTACCACTGAGCCACCAGGGAAGCCCTTTGATGTTGTTAAAATATATTATTTCTCATTGTTTCTAATGATGATATAAGACAATTGTATGGATGGATACATTGAAGAACTAGAGCTTTAAAAAACAGAGAAAATCTGTCTAAATATCTCTATGGTATGTCTAGTAAAACAAAGTAGCTTTGTGGCAAGTAACTTTGATGATACTGTAGAGATTTAATATATATTAAACCAAGGAACATCTTTTTCAAAAAAATTGGCTTTCCAGTACTCCACTTGGATAACCAGTGCTCCCTACCCTTAGTTTTGCTTTCCATCTTGACAGCGATGATAGTACAACATTGCTGATGCTTTATGGAAACCCAAACTGACTCTGAAGCATAATCTGCTTGATGCTTTTTTAAAAAGCAAACTTTGAGACAATGAAAGACTTTTTTTAATTTTAGGAATTATTTACTGAGTGGCATGAGGTGCATAGTCTTGTGCCTATGCATCTAAAGTTGACAGTACGTTAGATTTGGTTTCATTAAGGAAAAACATAGATCTCATTCATGGTTCAATTCTAGGAAATATCCAAGTTTATAAAATGTTTCCCATAACCCATGGAGTTTATAATTACTGTTGCCATTATTTTCATTTCCAAACTTGTTTTAAACTGTATCTGGGGAGTTCCTTAGTGGTCCAGTGGCTAAGACTCTGTGGCTAAGCTCCCAGTTTAGGTGGCTCTGGTTCGACCACTGGTCAGGGAACTAGATCCCACATGCCACAGCTAAGACCTCGAACAGCCAAATAAATAAGTAAATATAAAAGTGTTTCTGCTTTTTGCCCAATTTAAGTGACCTGCTATTGTAAAATAAGGACCAAGGATTTATCTAGCCATGCATTTCTCTTGACTCTGAAACTAAACAAATAAGTAAAACATATGGAAAGAGGTAGTTCTAGACCACCTGAGACACTTGCTAATGCACGGGTTGACTTATGAAAGTCATTTCTCTCTCCTGAATTTTATTTTGTCCATCCGTACAAAAAGGAGATGGTATAGACTCTCTCTGAGGTCCCTGCTCTGAACTTCTGTGATTCTTGGAGGGGTCAAGTTCTGGTACTTGGCCTGGTTTTAGTATCAGGCCCCTGCAAGGAGCAGCAAGTCTTTTCCATGCAATCCTTCTTGTTGGATATATTTATATCAGCACCTGAATTAAGTTGGTTGACTGATCATTGGTCATTAATGGGACTGAACATGAAGACTTAACCATCAGATCAATTCCTTCCCCATCAGTTAGGAAGCACCATTCAGGTAGTGGAAACTCCATTTCTAAACTGCCCAGATTCTCCAACAAATACAGGAAATATGAATGCTGCCTCTGATGATGAATATCACCAAGCAAGGGCAATTGTCATCCACAGGTCAGCAAAAAGAACATTTGCCCTAGAGTGACAGAACTCCAATTTGAGACGTAGCTTTGGTCCTAACTTGGTTTGAGTTCTTGAAACTGAGCTTCAGTTTACACATATTTAAAATTTAAGAATAACATCTAACTGACTGGCTCCAGTGTTCCTCATTCAGGTGGCAAAATAGATGTGATTGATTTTTTATGACAATTTATTATGTTATTGACATGAAGATGATGCTAAAGGTGATTTTTATATAATTCAACATTAATTGAGAATCCACAATAAGAAAGTGATATGATTTTCAAGGACACTTCAGGTTGTTTGAGGGGAACAGGAGTGTGGCCAGGATGCAAAAAAATAACATAAAAAATGGTAAAACTGAGAAGTTTATAGAAGGAGTGCAAAATGGTCCAAGCAGAGACAATGTGCAGGTAATTCACTATTTTAACAGAGAAAAGAAGTTAAAGCATAAGAGTCTGAAGAGGTAAGAACATAGTTCAGAGGGAAAAAATTGATAAAATTCAACAGCTATTCCTGATTAAAAGTCATCAGAAAATACCCCAGGAAAACTTCCAAAGCTAGAAAAAGCCATATGCCAGGAACCAAAAATAAGTGTTATAGTAACATTAGAAACACTCCCAATTAAATACAAAAGAAGTTACAGATGCACACCCCAGCCCACTCTTTCTCAGCACCTACCCAATGGCACAAGACAAAATAAAGGAACAAGTCAATGCATTAACTATGGAAAAAGAAATCAAAAAAGGCCTCCTTATTTGCAGATTATATGATCATCTATCCATAAAATTCATGAGAATCAATGTTTAAATTATGAAGATTATGAAAGTTCAGCGATGTGGCTATAAGTAATATCAGTAGCTTTCCTAAGCATTAGCAAAACCAATTAGAAGATATAAAATAAAAATAAAAATTACAATAGCAATAAAAACTATAAAATTGTTAGAAATGTGAGCACTATGTGATGTATTAAAATGCATTTTAAAAGACTTGAATCAATGGAGAGAGAAGCAGTATTTGTGGGAGGGAAAATTCAACATCAACGAGAAGTTCTGATGATATTTAGAAGAATGAAGCAGTTAGTTCCACAAATACTGACGTGTGAAGATGTTCAAGACTTTTTTTTTATAGTAATTTTTTTTTATAATTGGTTTACAAAGCTCTGTTATTTTCTGCTGCACAACAAAATGAATCAGCTATATGTATACATACACCCTCTCCCTCGTGAGCCTCCTTCCCATCCCACCCATCTAGGTCATCACAGAGAACAAGTGAAAAAAGGAAGCTGTAGAACAAAATTAAAATATCCATGTTTTAAAAAAACATGCATTTCTATGTACATGAATGCAACTAAATGTCTAGCAAAAATTGATGTGGTTACCTCAGGGAAAGAGGCTGGGATTGGGGATAGGAAGGGATTCAGGTCTTTTTCAGTATTCTTAGAATTTTTTTAGCAATGTATATTCATGTGTCACTTGCAAGAGGTTTAATTCCAATGGGGGAGAAAAAGGGAAAATGGGGGAGAGGAATTTCTTAGAACAGCTGTTTGAAAAAAGAGCAGATTTTCAACTGGTGGAGACAAGTGGCAAACCATTTCAGAATGGAGGAAAAGCCCTGAGGAAAGGTGTGAGAGCATACACATGAAGGAGACAGAAGTTTTCCCAGTTCCCAATTCATACTGTGCAAATTGATAGTTTACAAAGCACATTTCACCCAGCATCTAGTTTGAGTGACACTCTAATCTAGAAAAACATCAGTTGTGCTATATTCAAAATCCTGTAATATCTTTCTGTAACCATAATGGAAAAGAATATAAAACGAATGTATATGTATGTATAATTGAGTCATTTTGCTGCATAGCAGAAATTAACCCAACATTATAAATCAACTATACTTCAATTTTAAAAATTAGAAAAAAATAAAAAAACATCAGTTCTGGATTTGGATCCCATCTCTGCCACTAGCTAGCTGTGTAACCATGGGCAAGTCACTCAACCCCACTGAGCTTCGGTTTTCTCATCTCTTAAACTGGACCAATAAAGTACCTGATCTATGGTAACATCCTAACTGGAAAACCAATAAAGAAGAGGAAAATTTGGAGCACAGCATGTCTTTTGGGGCATTCTACCTCTTTTAGGGTATTCTAACTTTTTCTAGTCTACTTTGAAATTTTGGATACTTTTTCCCTCCATATGAAAATACTGTGTTTTCCAATTTTCTATCTTGGAATTCATCATTGTTTTTCATATGAATAATATCTTTGATGACCTCTTTCCTTCAGATGCTATGTGGTGAAATGGCAGTGAACAAGGTGGGTTTTAGAATCTGCACTAAACATATAAACACTGCATTGAGCAGGGCTGGTCCTCTAATGCAGAGGAGACTGGTCATGGAAAACACTGTAAAGAAGCTTCCACAGCATTTCTTTCCTCTCTGATTTGTTATAGATTGAGCCCTTTCTCGCCTCTGTGAAAGAAATGGTGAAAAGGATAAATGAGAATTCGTAAGGCAAGTCAGCTTTCAAAGAAAAAAAATCATTCTCAGAAATGAAGGCAGACCTCCCCCAGCATGGCTGTAGGTGAGACAGAAGTCAGTTACCATGTTTAATATTTTAACAAAAATGCAAGCATAAATAACATCATTACAAAATGTGATCCCATAAACCAGAAAGGCTCTGCCTTTGAGTTTTTGCATGATTAGGCTTTGGGAGAATGAAAATGGAAGGCGATAGAAATGCAGTCAGAATTTGATTTTTATCATCTCAGAATTACAGGAAAGAAATGGTTAGCCAGTGGAGCATAAAAATAACTGTTCAATCTCTCAAGGGAATTCTTTATGTTTAGAAAAACCCATACAGATTGTATACAATTAAGAAAGTTCCTTCCATGAATTATGCATGTTGGAATTGAATCTTCCACAATCTAAATGGGAGATTCACTGATCTATAAGAACACAGGTTAAGTTCTCAGTCAGCATCATAGTTTATTTTTCCCATTACAGGTCTTATATATTCTGAAATATCCACTTCTAGGTTCAGGAAAAAATTCAGTGTTCTCCACATTTCTTTTTAAGTTTAAAATACCCTTAAGGGTCCCTCCAGCCTGTTATATATTAATACACAGTTGATTAACTTTCAAAGATGTTAATGGAGAGTATTAAATGAGGAACTGAATGAGTTTACTTTTCTTTCTCAAAATCCCTCAAATACATAAACCAGGTTGCTCTTTTTGACACTAAACCTTTGTTTAAAATTTCATATCAAGTTCTTAATAAAAAATAACACATTACGCACTAGAGTAACAAAAGGTCTGTGTTTAATACACTTAGTCTGTCCTTGCACACATGCCCTGAAACTTTTCCTCTTTTTTCCACTGGCCTCTGCGTTCAGAAGCCCAGGAGGGTCTCCCACAGCCTCAGGCTCCTCGGAGTACCGGGTTCTAAGAGAGGCTGGAGAACTCTTTCAGCCCGTGCCTCATTAGCATTCTTGACTCCTGGCTTCATCCTATCATAAGGTCCTTTGTGAGAATGCCAGGGCCAAAGCATGAAAGTCCCCCAGAGCAACGGTTACATTATACATTACACTTAGTGGCTAATAAGTCATGCCATTATCATCAAAAGCATTTTTGAGTGACTCTTGCAGGAGGCAGTATGTGATACAGAGTGCTTGCTATGGGGTCTGTAGTTCAGTGGCTGGCTTGGGAAATTTTCCTGGAGCAGTAGGGTCCTCAAAAGACTTACAGAGGTAATAGATAGTCACAGGTCTGTGTATCACCAAGCTGATTGCTGAGTGGCTGATGCTGGACCTGTTCAAATTCAGAATTAATATGATAAAGGTCAAGTCTGATCCTGTTGGAATCAGAAAACCGCAGAGTCTCACCAATACACAGTTACACTAGGTCCAGGCAGTCATTTACAGTTGCCTCTTCTTGCTCACGATGGGGATAACCAAGAGTGTATGAATGGCTTCACAGAGTCTCCCCTCACTTCTGAAGACAGACGCAAACAAACTCATAGCATGTGCTCCACCAGTAGTAAGAAAGGAATAACCGGGCTTTGAGAGAAGACATAAGCTTGAGTTTAGGCTTCCTATTGACCTGCATATATCATGGGTAGAACTATTAATCACAATGAACTTCAATTGCTTCAACTGTAAGATGAGAATAATGATAACTTCCTACTAAACAAGATTATTAGAAAGCTCAAGTTTGATAATCACTGCGAAAATGGTTCTCAGCAGATGCAAAAAATTATATACACTTACTTGGAATTATTTGTGTCTTATTATCATCTTCATTTCATGCTGTTCATGGGGTTCTCAAGGCAAGAATGCTGAAGAGCTTTGCATTCCCTTCTCCAGTGGACCACATTTTGTCAGAACTCTCCACCATGACCCGTCTGTCTCGGGTGGCCTACATGGCATGGCTCATAGTTTCATTCAATTAGACAAAGCTGTGAGCCATGTGATCAGTTTGGTTAGTTTTCTGTGATTGTGATTTTCAATCTGTCTGCCCTCTGATGTATAAGGGTAAGCGACTTGTGGAAGCTTCCTGATGGGAGAGACTGGCTGTGGGGAAAACTGGGTTTTGCTCTGGTGGGCAAGGCCATGCTCAGTAAATCTTTAATCCAATTTTCTGCTGATGGGTGGGGCTGTGTTCCCTCCCTGTAGTTTGACCTGAAGCCAAACTATTGTAGGGATAAGGCAACCTCCTCCAAAGGACTTATGCCAGCATAAGTTGCAGGACTGCTGCAGTCAGTGTCCCTGACCCCACAGCAGGGCACTGTCAACTCACGCCTCCGCTGGAGACTCCCAAACACTCATAGGCAAGTCTGGCTCAGGCTCTGATGAGGTTATTGCTCCTTTCTCCTGGGTCCTGGTGCACACAAAATTTTCTTTGCGCCCTCAAAAAGTCTCTGTTTCTGCAGTCCTGTGGAAGTTCTGTAATCAAAGCCCACTGGCCTTTTAAAGTCAAATTCCCTGGGGATTCTCAGTGCCTTTGCTGAATCCCCAAGTTGGGAAATCTGTTATGAGCCTGAGAACTGTCGCAACAGTGCAAGAACTTCTTCAGTATAATTGTTCTCTAGTTTGTGGGTCACCTGCTCAGCGGCTCTATAGTGAGGCTAGGTAATGCTCAAAATCCTTAGCTAGGCTTCAACAGCATGTGAACTGAGAACTTTCAGATGCACAAGCTGGATTTCGAAAAGGCAGAGGAACCAGAGATCAAATTGTCAACATACGTTGGATCATAGAAAAAATAAGAGAATTCCAGAAAAACATCCACTTCTGCTTCATTGACTATGCTAAGGACTTTATGTAGATCACAACAAACTGTGGAAAATGCTTAAAGAGATAGGAATACCTGACCACCTTACCTGCCTCCTGAGAAACCTGTATGTAGGTCAAGAAGCAACAGTTAGAACTGGATATGGAACAATAGACTGACTCCAAATTGGGAAAGGAGTACATCAAGGCTGTATATTGTCACCCTGCTTATTTAACTTATGCACAGAGTATATCATGCAAAGTGCCAGGGTGAATGAAGCATAAGCTAGAATCAAAATTTCTGGGAGAAATATCAGTTACCTCAGATATACAGATAACACCACTCTTATGGCAGAAAGAAAAGAGGAACTAAGGAGCCTCTTGATGAAAGTAAAAGAGATGAGTGAAAAAGCTGGCTTAAAACTCAACATTCAAAAAACGAAGATCATGTCATCTGGTCCCATCACTTCATGGCAAATAGATGGGGAAACAATGGAAACAGGGAAAGATTTTTATTTTCTTGTGCTCCAAAATCACTGCAGATAGTGTCTGTAGCCATGAAATTTAAAAATGTTTGCTCCTTGGAAGAAAAACTATGACAAACCTAGACAGCATATTAAAAAGCAGAGACATCATTTTGCTGACAAATGTCCATTAGAGTCAAAGATACAGTTTTTCCAGTAGTCATGTATGGATATGAGAGTTGGACCATAAAGAAGGCTGAGCACCAACGAATTGATGATTTTGAACTGTGGTTTTGGAGAAGACTCGAGAGTCCTTTGGACAGCAAGGAGATCAAACCAGTCAATCCTAAAGCAAATCAACCCTGAATATTCGTTGAAGGGGCTGATGCTGAAACTGAAGCTCCAATACTTTGGCCACCGGACATGAAGAGCTGACTCATTGGAAAACACACTGATGGTGGGAAAGACTGAAGGCAGGAGGAGGGGATGACAGAGAATGAAATGGTTGGATGGCATCACCGACTCAAGGGACAAGAGTTTGAGAAAGCTCTGGGAGATGGTGAAGAACAGGGAAACCTGGCTTGCTATATAGTCCATGGGGTCACAAAGAGTCGGACACAACTGAACAACTGAACCACAACAAATCATCTTTATTATGGATGCTGATCAGCACATTTAAATTGTCTAAGAATCACCTGGAAAGCTTGTTAATATGCAGATTCTAATTCAGTAGGTCTTGGAAGGGACCCAAGAGTCTGTAGCTCTAATAAGCTCCCAAGTGATACCAGTACTACTGGTCTAGGAACTATACTTTACACTGCAAGAACTCAGGATAATTTAGGATCCTTAAAAGTGATGCATGTTTAAAATACTTCCACACATGACTCTGGTAATTAGGATCTGAACATCTTAGGTTATTTATTCTGTTTTGAACAGAAAGGCAGTGTTTACTTTGCACGAATTGCAAGTGTTGAAAGCACGAGTCAGACACATAACCTTGGTTGTGGACTATTGGCTTGTTGCCATCAACTGTTAATGCAATAAACAGAATATTGATGAACATCTTCCATACATTTTTTCCCGTTAGAGATTTTGCTTTGCCTAAATACTCAGCAGTGCTTTAGAGAAATTTCAGTTTGGCAACTCACTCCTGGCAGTCCCAAGAAATTATTTCCAGTAGAGAAGAACTACGACTGGGTGGCCTGAGACAGGCCTTTCCACTACATGCATCCACCCAGCCCAGCAGCCTCTCAACAGCTGTGCTCCTGTGAAATTCATCTTTGTCACAAATAGCAAATCACATGCTATGGAATATCACAATCTCATTATGAGATGTCATCTCACAGCACAAATACATTATTTTCACCAGATTTACAGACAGCACAGCCCATGTCACTGCCAGCCTGTGATGGATGGCTTTCTCTGGATGTATCTGAGTACATGATTTACGCACAGCAGGACCCTGAGAGACATGGACCGCAGCCAGCCCCAGAAGAGTCTGGAGAAGATTCCTCCTTCATGGTCTCTTAAACACAAAAGCCAATGGTTGTAAAATGTTGTGGCACCCACATTACAGGAAAAGAAAAATAGGAACCACCTCAAAAGTCATACCAGAACACTTTCCTTCACTTCTCATTTATTAGAATTTAGACTTCAAAACAAAAGGACTCTGTTGGATGCACAAAGAAATATCTAGTACTAAACTCCATTCTATAGGAAAACTATTACTTAACAAGGCATCATATCTTATGTGAGAAGAAGCCTGTGCTACAGCATTTTGGAATGTCTAAGGTGAGCAAGGAATCTTATCAGGTGTGGCTACTCTATCTCTTTGAAATCACAAAGAGAAATGGAACAGTGTAAATCTCGTGATGGAGAATTTCAGGATTAAAGGCATCTAGCACCCCTCATATCTTCTGTTCAGAGCTATAATCTCTTCCCCACATTGTAGCTGATTGAACTCTGCTTGAATACTTGGGGGTTCTGAGGAGACCATCATCTCTATTCTTCTTTTTTTTCTGAAATACTTGACATGTTAGAAAGTTATTACACATTGTGATATTATACACGTTTTCAATTCCCAGCTGCTGTTCCTGGGTCTAAGTCTGGATACGCACAGAATATGTCTCAATCATCATCTTCTCTGGTGGCTCAGCCAGTAAAGAATCTGCCTGCAATGAAGGAGACCTGAGTTCGATCCCTGGGTCAAGAGGATACCCTGGAGATGGGCATTGCAACCCACTCCAATATTCTTGCCTGGAGAATTCCATGGACAGAGGAGCCTAGAGGGCTACAGTCCATGGGGTCGCAAAGAGTCAGACATGTCTGAGCAATTAACACACACACATCATCTTCCCAGCACTTCACCTCTCTAGGCCAGGGATCCTCAACCTCTGGGCTGCAGACTGGTACCCCCTGTCAGATCAGCGGCAGCATTAGATTATAAATAAAGTGCACAATAAATGTAATGCACTTGAATCATCTTGAAATTATCCCCCCTCCCACCCCTCATCCAAGGAAAAATTGTCTTCCATGAAATCAGTCCCTGGTACCAAAAAGGTTGGGGACCGCTACTCTAGGCTCTGCCTGCCACCAATGAAACCACAAACAAACATCTCTAATGCTCTGCTGGTTCAGATGGAAAATTAATTTTATGAAGGAGCAGCATCATTCAGTTGCATGTGCTTATCAGAAAGAGAGATAGACAGAGAGAGGCAGAGACAGAGACAGGGACAAACAGAGACAGGGACAGAGAGATAGGGGAGACAGAGTGAGCAAACCAGAAGAGCAAGCACAAAGAATTTACTGTCCTAAATAGAGTCAGTGATTTTGCCTACCATTTGCCCCAGTGAGTGCACACCCCAAGATAATTTGAGAATCTATTTTCAATGTTGGCTCAGTTCCCAGGTGTCTCCCACAGCAGAGACAACTTAGCACAGTGAACAGGCTTTAATTATTTAAGATAATTTTTTTTTTTTTTTATAACATAGCATCTAAACACGAGCCAACTTTTTCCTTTGGTAAACTACTAATATTCAGCAAGCAAATAAAAATTTTAAACTAAGTGCATTAGTTTTCTATTGCTGCTATAACAAATTACCATACGTGTAATGACAACACAAATTTATAATCTCATAGCTCTGGAGAGTTAGGAGTCTGAATATGGGTGTTATGAACTAAAATCAGTGTTTCAGCAGGACTTTATTCATTCTGGAGGTTCTAGGGGTGAATCATCCCTTGTATTTTTCCATCTTCTAGAGGCAGTCTGCACTCCTTGGCTCATGGCTTCCTTTCGACAATGGCGTCATTTCAACCTCCACTTCCGCCTCCACCTCCGTCATTACATCTCCTTCTCTGATTCTGTCTGTCCAGCCTCCCTCTTTTGAGGACTTTGTGATCACGTTAGGCTCAACTGGAACAATCTAGATGAGTCTCCTCATCTCCAAGTGCTTAACTTAATCGTATTTGCAAAGTCCTTTACATTTACATTTGCAAATGTAAAACAGTATACTCACAGGTTTTGAGGATTAGGGTGTAGACTTCTTTGGGGTGGTGGGTGAGGGGTATTATTCAGCCAACTATACTAAATTAAAGCAGAGGCAATTCTGCACTTCCTAATATATGTGTATAAAGATGTTGGAGTGAGGAAATCACAAGTACCCTAGATTTTGATCTTAGCTTCTCTCCTCCCAACTGCTTGTGTGCCTGATGGTATCTCACTTTCAGAGCTGGGAGAAGGATGAGATGAGGCCCCTGGGGAGCACAGTAGGTGGTGTTCACACACAGTGCCAACCTGTGCTTGTACAACCCTAAGAAATGAGGGCCTCCTTCAAGCTCCAGGCACCTTGTTTGCCTCATCACAGGCCCTGGAACACTTTAGCTACCTATGGGACCTACATCACTTTATTTATGCTTTGGTTTTCTCTTCTGCAAAACCGGAGTGCAAAGTTAACAATACTCTTTTCTATATCGCTTTCTTTGTTTTGCTTTGTGTCATAAGAAACAGCTAAACTAGTAGACACGAAAGCACTTTGTCAACAGTAAAATGCTATGCATACATCAGTGATACCTAAGGTTTTTTGAAAGCACGAGTGTAGAATAAGTGATACTTTTTACTTTTCACCCAATTAGTATAAAAGTTAACTTATGCAAACCGAAGGAATTAACATATATGTTTACAAAAATAAATCAGACATGTCCAAAAGGAGCTCTATCAATTTATGACAGTGGCTCTTCAACCTTGACTGCACACTGGAATCACCCAGGAAGCTTTACAAAATGCTGATGCCTGGGTCTCATCCCCTGAGATTCCCATTTAATGGGTGTGTTGTGCAGCCCAGGCACTGGGAATTTTAAAACTTCCCAGCTGACACTAATGTGCAGCCAAGGTTGAGTGACTCTGGCTAATGACTTCTTTAGAAGCCTCAGAAATGTGTTGTGAATTGATTTAAATTTTATGGAGAACAGAGAACAGACTTTTCCTGTTTGCAAAATGTATTCCATAAAACCAACATGACAGGCAAAATTCACAAAATCATATTTTGATTTACACACAAACTTTTTTGTAAACCTACAGGAGGTATCTAACCTGGAGAAGAGCACAGGAAACCACTTCAGTATTCTTGCCTGGAGAATTCCATGGGCAGAGGAGCCTGGCGGGCTACAGTCTACAGTGTCACGAAGAGTCGGGCACAACGTAATCGACTTAGCACGCACACATGCACAGGAGGTATCTAAACACCAAAATGTGGGTTAATGCTTATTTGTAACAAAAAAGTATTGGAGATAGGTTAAAAAGGAAAACAGACTTCGACAGTATCTCCTTTAGAGATTAAATCCTCTCTAATAATCAGTTCTTGTAGTGGTTCCAGATTTTGATGGCACATTAGCACCAACTTTACACCAAAAGTAAAAAAGTATCACTTATTCTACTACCAACTTGTTATCATTGTTTAGTTTCTAAATCACTTTCAACTTTTTCATGACCCCATAGACTGTAGCCCATCAGGCTCCTCTGTCCATGGGGTCTCCTAGACAAGAATACTGGAGTGGGTTGCCATTTCCTTCCCCAGGGGATCTTCCTGACCCAGGGATCAAACCCGTCTCCTGCATTGACAGGAGGATTCTTTACCACTGAGCCATTTGGGAAGCCTCGAACCAACTAAAGAGGTTTTAAAACCCTAATGCCCTAGATACTCATTGGATCTGTTAAGCTAAAATCTCTGAAAGTGAGACCCAGGGACCAGATTTTTTTTACAAAAAGTTTCTCCATGTGACTTCCATACACTAACAAAACAAGAACTCCTAACCTAATTCACTTAGAATCGGTTATGACCAGCAATGATTGAGTACAAACCATTATTATCAGGAGCTACAGAGAGCCACTCCCTACCCTCAACAGGCACTCCATGTCCTGAAGGAGAAAAACATAGTAACATGGTGGTTAAAGGAAAGAACATGCAGTGAGAACAGTGAGGAAGGAAAATGTATCATTACTTCTTTGACAAGATAGGGGAAACAGGAATCAGATCACTGTGAGGTTTAGCAAGGGATTTTGTGAAAGGAAGATTTGAACTGGGGCCAAGTTAAGAAAGGCACTTCTAGGAGATGATGTAGCCTGTGCAGCGGAACAGAATCCAGTGGAAATTGACCATATCATATAACTCTGATTTTCTCAGGATTAGCATAGAATTATCTAAACAATACCTTTTTGAATAGAGAGCATTTTAGCACTCATCAAGTGATTTAAACACAATTCTTAAAATAACTTGCAGCAGCAAAAAGGTCACAACTCATAATAAACACGCAGAAGGATAGGTCACAAGGAAATTATGTTGAGTGGAAAAAGTCAGCCTCCATGTAGTCTATACCATGCGGTGCCATTTACATAACATTCTTGAAATGACAGAATTATAGGAATCAACAACAGATTAGTGGTTTCGAGGGATTAAGGACGGGCAGGAGCGTGTAGAAAGACAGAGATCATTGTGGTGATGGATTAGTTCTGCATCTCAATTGCAGTAGTTATATACCAATTTCATATGTGATAAAATGGCATCGAAATACACACTCATGTGGAACCAGCGTCGATGTCCTGGTTTTGACGTGTACTCTAGTTAAGATAGAACCAATGAAGGAAACTGATGAAGAATGCACTGGACCTCTTCATACTGTCGTTGCATCTTCTGGTTAATTATTTCAAAATAAAATTTCTTTTTAAATGAAATAAAAAACCAAACTAGGTTGTTGCAAGAGAAACCCCATGATTCTAATACTACTATGATTATAGAAGACAGTGTAGGACCTTGAAAAGAAAAATAAAGCTCACTTTAGTTTTCTTTTTATTCCTTTACTCTATTTCTCTGTCCCTCTTTATTTTCCTTCTTTCCCCTTCTGATGAAGAATGCACTGGACCTCTTCATACTGTCGTTGCATCTTCTGGTTAATTATTTCAAAATAAAATTTCTTTTTAAATGAAATAAAAAACCAAACTAGGTTGTTGCAAGAGAAACCCCATGATTCTAATACTACTATGATTATAGAAGACAGTGTAGGACCTTGAAAAGAAAAATAAAGCTCACTTTAGTTTTCTTTTTATTCCTTTACTCTATTTCTCTGTCCCTCTTTATTTTCGTTCTTTCCCCTTCTGTTCTCATACTTCCTCTTCTTTTTCCCTCCTTTCCCAAAATTACATCTAGAAAAACGCATTTCAAGAATATTCCAAACAACAGAAAGAAGAAAAACAATAACGAAAGTCATAAATGATAGAGCAGAGTTAGTCTCCGTTGTTACAAGCCCATTCTGAAAATTTAGTTATAGTTTACACAGCAGGACACTCATATGCTGCTTTACTAATATGCTAACTTTGGGCTAAAATAAGAATCAAATAGCATCTCAATTGCAATCACTTTCATTTTTTTAATCTAATGGTAATAACAAAGAACAGATTTGGGGGATGAGAATAGAAAATCCAGCTTAAATCATAGAGTTTAGAATATTCATATAATTATAAAGGAGATAATAGGTTGATATTTAAAACATGTTTTGCTAAAAATCTGTTCATATAAAAAATATGGAGAGAATGCCTGTACTAATTGCACTAATATATTCAGTAAAGATAGACACCACTCTTGTAGCTAAGTCCTCTTGAGAAATTACCTATAAAGCAAATCACATTTTTTCTTTTGATTTCCATGTTAGCAATAAACTATCTTTCTCTAGCAGTTCTTGCCAGTGAGAAGTGGGGCAATTAGATATTTTCCCAAGGATGGCAGCAGGCTCAGGCCACAGTCTGCCCCTAGACCCCAATGTAAGGATCCCCTGTTCTTGACCATAGACAGATACTGAAACTCAGAAAGTTCAGCATTTTCTCTATAAGTGCTGTCAATAAATAATTCTTTGATCTTTAAATGTCATAGTGTATGGTTTTAAGTAAATAAGAAACAAATATCTAAAATCATTTAAAGGGACAAATGAGTTTTGTTCAAACAACAAAAAGGAAACAGCTTTTTCTTTTTACAAAAGAAATTACATACTTCAGAAAGCCTAAAAATATCTTTTAATTGAAACACATCTGAATATCCCTTAAGGAAAAAAAGTAGCTAATTATACTAAGAAATTTAATGAGATTATCACATACCTTAATGGTTCTCGAATCACTGTGGACTTTTTTTTTAATTGTTAGGGAAATCTGTACCTTTGCTGACTAAAGAAAATGGGTAATAGCCCACTAGGTTATTGGAAACCACTTTATTAAGTTCTTCTAACTCAAAGTGATCACATGAAGTCAAATCATCACAAATCTTGAAAAACAAGTTGTGAATTTAAAGAGGTACTGAGTCTTCCTGAAAGTGAAATATAAAGTTGATGTGCCAAGAGTTGCTTTCAAAAAATGAAATGCTGGACCAAATTTCAAATGCTAGGATACATGGGCAGCCTTTAGTGCCTGAGTCTCTTGCTGACAGCAATATAATGTGATGTGATGGGGAGCCAAGCTCAGAGTACCCAGAGGATCAACTCTGTCACTGGAGAGATCTTCTGCAAGCTGGCAGGGACTTTTCTTCCAGCCTTTTTCTTGTTCTCTCCTGTCCAGCTCTCCTCACTCAATTACCCTTGATTCTCTGTGGTCCAGATCTCACCCAGGGCTCCCGTTCTCCATGCCTCTCCCAGAGCAGGTAGTACCTCTGCTGGGAAGGCTTCCTCACTCCCTCAGCATCCTTTTGTTGAGCGTCTGCTATCTGCCCAAAGCAGAGAAAAAGGTCATGTCCACTCCTTGATAGCACTTAACTGTAAGTGGAGTAAACAGATAATAAACAAATAATTAAACAAGATAATTTTGGATTCTGATATGAGCTGTCAAGGAAATCAACACAGCAATATGATAGAGAGTAGCTGGGGCAGAAAGGCAGGGCTTCAGGGAAGGCACCTCTGAAAAGATGACATTAAACCGAGAACGGAAGAGTTAAAAGGAGCCTGCCATGCAAAGAACAAGAACAGAGCTTCCCAGGCACAAGCGGAGAAAATGTGGTGACTCTGTGGTGGGAGCAGAACTGGTAAATTTAGGTAAGTGAATCGAGATAAAAATGGCCAAAGTGTAATAAGGGATCCCAAGTGAAGTCCAAGAGGTAAGATTACATAAGCTCATGTAGCATCTATAAGGCCATGCAGAGGAGTTTGTTTTATTGTTAGTGATATGGGAAGTCATTAAAGAATTCAAAGCATAGGAATAATATTATCAAATTTATATTTTAAAAATATTACTCTGGCTTCAGTAAAGAGAAAACATTTAAATTTGGGGCAGGAGAGGGGAAATAAAAGAAGGAAGATCTACTAGGAAGTTGTTACCATAGACCAGGTAAGAGAGAATGGTGCCTTGGACCAAAGTGATTATGGTGGAGTTTGAATAAAGAAAATGATTCTAATACTAATTTGAAGTCAGAATCAACACTTACAGAAGGAATGATCATGAAAGACAAAAGGGCGAAAAAGGCAAAAGAATGACTTTTGGTTTGGAGACTTGAAAACAGAAATGATGATGGCACCAAGTTATGAAATGGGGAAACCTGGGAAAGAAAGAGATGTGGAGGGAAATAGGAATAATGTTGGACATTGAAATATCTGTAGAACGCCTAAGTATAAATGTCAAGGGGTAGTTTTCATGAATATGGATCATAAAGCAGAGGATGAGTTCCAGTCACCTCTGATGAAACCCCACCCATTCAGCTCTCTATCTAGATTTAAATATTTATATCTGTAGGGCAAAAATTCCACTTCCTTAGGAAATACTGACATATATATACAAAGAGGTGTGTGCCAAGATATGTATTGTAACATTATTTGTGATAGCAAAAACTGAGATCAACTTAAGTATTCACAAAAACAAAGGAGTGCTTTACAAGCTGCAGTACTTCTATAATATAAAGTCTCTGACACCAATTGATGGAGAGTTCTAGTGTTGTGAAATGAGAAGATCACAGTACTATACTTTCTAGTAAAAAGAAGTCAAGTATAAAATTACATACAATATGGTATCATTTATGAGAAATTTAGTGGTCTTGTACAAAGATAAATACATATGTAATGAAATCCATAAAAAACAGGATTACCAAAAAAAAAAAAGAAAAAAAAAATGAAATCCATAAAGACTTTACTACATAAAATTACATGTAGGGTGGAGAAGAGGAGGTGAGTGGGGAACCAAAACTTGGGCTTTTCATTCTACTTAAACATGGTTTGAATTTTTACCAAAAATATATATAATACATAATTTTAATATTTTAAATAATACCCAACCCAGTAAGTCCTACCCATTGGCTTCAAAAATAAACGAATGCTACTCCCTTATTTCTAGGGCTTTCCCGGTGGCACAGTGGTAAAGAATCCACCTTCCAAACAGGAGATGTGGGTTCGATTCCTGGGTCAGGAAGATGCCCTGGAGAAGGAAATGGCAACACATTCCAGTATTCTTGCCTGGGAGATCCTGTGGGCAGAGGAGCCTGGCAGACTACTGTCCACAGGGTCACAAAAACTCGGGCACGACTTAGCAACTAAACAACAAGAACCCTCCCTTGTTTTATAAAAGAGCGAGACAGGGACCAGAGGAGTTGAAGTACAGCTGGTTGAGGCTGAGCTCGGGTTTCCTGCTAGACCGGACTAAACCAGACCAGGCTGCTTGCCTGATAGAGACATTAAGTATGTCCTAGTCAGCTCAGCCTGCCAGGCTGCTATAACAGAATACCATGGAATAGGTGGCTCATAAACATCAGACATTTATTTCTCACAGTTCTGGAGACAGGAAGTCTAAAATCAGACTGCCAGCAAGGTCAGTTTCTATGGCAGCATATCTTTCCAGATGTAGACTGCCAAATTTTCATTGTATCCTCACATAGAGGAAAGGGGACTAGCAAGCTCCCTGGGGTCTCGTTTATAAAGGCACTGACCACATTCATGAAGGCTAGAGTAGAGCCTTCTCATGACCCAACCACCTCTCAAACACCCCCACCTCCTAATACCGTCACATGAGGGGTTAGGATTTTAACATTAATTTGGGGTGGTGGGGACAAAAATTCATCCATCACAACATGTTAGTATATTTTGTTAGCACATGTGCAGGTTTAGGTTCACTTAATAAGCATATATCTATCTGTAAGGTGTGGATTTTGAGGATAAAATATTTGCAGATATTCTACATAACAAGAATAGATATATATTGCTCTCTAGCTATAGAATTAAGAAGGGATGGATCTAAGGAATTTAGAGTAAGCCATAAAGTTCTTGAATAAGTAGTAATTCCACCTGAACAGGAAGGACTGATCAGAACCTGGAATGACATACACACCAGATAGAAAGAGAAACTAACAGTTTGGGGTCAATTGATGGACTAGCCATATATCCTAAGGAAATAACTGATTCTAAAGACCCACTTTTGGGAATTCCCTAGTGGTCCCAGATTCCTTGGAATCCACCTGCCAGGGGAGGGGACACAAATTCAATTCCTGGTCTGGGAGGAACCCATATGTTGCAAGTCACATGTCACAACTACACCTGCGAGCAGCAACTACTGAAGCCCCTGCACCTAGAGCCTGAGCTCTTTAACAAGAGAAGCCACTGCATTGAGAGGCCTGGACACCACAATGAGAGAGCATCCCCCTCTTACCACAACTAGAGAAAGTCTTCAAGCAGCAAGGAAGACCCAGCCCCAAAATTAATTAAAGAAAAAGAAAGACCCACTTCCCTCCCCATTATATCCTGAGAGATGATGCCTCTTTTTATAACTACTCATTAAGTGAAGACTTGAAGGTATAAGGACTTGATAGTAAACTGAGGCAGAATTTTCTTGGGACTTTGTAGGGGCATAACTGCTTGACACCCTCTACCAAAAAGTGTTCAAGTCAGAAGACAATCAGCATATGTTTTCAGATTTATTGAACAAATGTCACTACAGAAATAAACATTCTGTTATTAGAAATTTGTATAGACTTAATGTAATTAAAATAGTTTTATTGCAATGAAAATAAATTTCACTGCCAGGGTGGCTTTTAAGTCTAAGAAATATATCAGCTCACCCATCAAGTCTTCCTTGCTGTCACCAGCAAGATATGATTCCTACATGCTTTCTCCTGCCTCAGTTCCTAAAATGCATCCTTCGTATCATTCAAGCCACTTGGAGTCTTCTATGGTGGCAACTGTGAATATGTCTTCTCTCCCATATCTGGTGTTAGTTTCTGCAGCCCAGGAACCTTATCTTATTTATTGTTGTGTGTTTTGCAGCATCCATTATAGAGATCTGAAGTTTGTAGATAGTAAGGAAATGCAATTTGAAAATGTTTAAAAGCAAGCAGATTGTAAACCAAAAAGCTTAGAGTTGATGGCAAATCATATCATGTACTTATCTTCTCCATAGCCATTTAATTACATATTTAAAAATCAATGGACATCAAGCACAGTCCTGAAAAGGATAAATTTCTAAAGAGGAGCCTTGGGCTGTTGAGAAAGGCAGAAAGAGGGAAGGGCAGTGCCTCCATGTTATTTCATGTTTTTCACTATTTCTTAACCTGAATAACCCATATTTTTCAGGCTTTTGCATCTGCACACAGATACAAAAACCCACCTCCCTACAAAGTCCTCCCCCTCCCATCACCATTCCCAAATGGGCATCTCAGGTGAACTCATAAACATTCTGGGGGCTTTCCAGACAGTAAAGTGGTAAAAGAAACACCTGCCAATGCAAGAGACCCAAGAGCCGTGGGCTCAACCCGTGGGTTGAGAAGATTCCCTGGAGTGGGAAATGACAACCCACTCCAGTATTCTTGCCTGGAAAATTTCATGGATTAGCCTGGTGGGCCTCAGTCCACAGGATCACAAAGAGTCAGACACAACAGAGCAACTGAACATATATACATAAACATTCCTATCAATGTAGTCCACTGTCCACAAAGCTCCTTGAGTGTGATGTGGTACCTCTTCTCTGCCCTAACTGCTTTAGTCCTCCACCAAGGTGCCTAAGTCTTTTCCCTTCAGGCTCCCAAAGCTGCATTTTCAAGCTGTCAGAAGCATAAAGAGATAACAGGGGACTTCCCTGGCAGTCCAGTGGTTAAGACTCTGTGCTCCCAATGCAGGGGGCACAGATTCCACCCTTCCTTGGGGAACTAAGATCCCACATGCCAAGCAGTCCAGCTATATAAATGAATAATTTTTTTTTAATTTTAAAAAGAGAGATAACAGGTCCTGAAAGATGCTGAGGAACCTGCCTCATTTCTTCACACCACATTACTCGAGTTCAAAAAAGATCTCGTGAATTGGTCTCCTGAAGAACTTCAGAAAAATAGTTCCTTCTGTTTCTATGTGGAGTCCTAACGTTTCTTCTCATCCCTCCATCTGCTAGATGCATGTGCAAACCACTTCTTCATTCTGTTTCAGAAGAAAGAATAATCCCTTAAGAAAAGTCATGCTTGGAGAATATGCTCTTATCTCAGCTATGCCCAAAAGCTCTTAAACAGATCTCTCCCCACATCAGCCATTCGTTGTTCCAGGTCCTGCCTCATCCCACACTGACTGGATAAGAAGCAGCATGCACTTGCTCAGTCATATACGACTCTTTTCAATGCCATGGACTGTAGCCCACCAGGCTCCTCTGTCCACAGGATTTTGCAGGCAAAATTATTGGAGTGGGTTGCCATTTCCTCCTGCAGGGGATCCTCCTGACCCAGAGATCAAACTGGAGTCTCTTGCATTGGCAGGCAGATTCTTTAGCCCTGCAGTACCTGGGGATCAGCATAAAGCCTCAAAATCCTCTGAGAAGTCATCCCAAAGGACTCTGAGCCTAGAGACTGAGAATCTTACTCTTTCCAGTCCCCTCTCAGTATTCATGTGGGCAAATCATCCTGCTGCATCCACAGTTCTGGCTCAGCCACATGGAGCGATACTTGATGAAGACGTGTGAGAGTATTGAAAGCGACTTGGTTGGCTGTGAACTCCACAGTCCCTCACTCTTGTTCCAGTTGTGCTGGAAAAATAAATAACTCCCTTCACTTTTTCCTCAGTGTTCCTATCTGTGTATAAGTTTGTTGAACTTGGTAATCATGTAGACATAGTAAGAATAAGTGACAGCTTATCCAATAGAAATACTAAATATTAATTTTTGGCATCTTACCTGCCTCCTGAGAAACCTGTATACAGGTCAAGAAGAGAACCAAACATGGAACAACAGACTGGTTCAAAATTATGAAAGGAGTGCATCAAGGCTGTATATTGTCACCCTGTTTATTTAACTCATATGCAGAGTACATCATGTGAAATGCTGGGCTGGATAAAGCACAAGCTGGAATCAAGATTGCTGGGAGAAATATCAATAACCTCAAATATGCAGACGACACCACCCTTATGGCAGAAAGCAAAGAAGAACTAAAGAGCCTCTTGATGAAAGTGAAAAAGGAGAGTGAAAAAGCTGGCTTAAAACTCAGCATTCAGAAAACTAAGATCATGGAATCCAGTCCCATCACTTCATGGCATATAGATGGGGAAACAGTGGAAACAGTGACAGATTTTATTTTCTTGGACTACAAAATCAGTGCAGATGGCAACTGCAGCCATGAAATGAAAAGAAACTTGCTCCTTGAAAGAAAAACTATGACAAACCTGCTGCTGCTGCTAAGTCGCTTCAGTCGTGTCCGACTCTGTGCGACCCCATAGAGGGCAGCCCACCAGTCTCCCCCGTCCCTGGGACTCTCCAGGCAAGAACACTGGAGTGGGTTGCCATTTCCTTCTCCAATGCATGAAAGTGAAAAGTGAAAGAGAAGTAGCTCAGTCGTGTCCGACTCTCCTCGACCCCATGGACTGCAGCCTACCAGGCTCCTCTGTCCATGGGATTTTCCAGGCAAGAGTACTGGAGTGGGGTGCCATTGCCTTATGACAAAACAAGACAGCATATTAACAAGCAGAGACATTACTTTGACAACAAAGGTCCATATAGTCAAAGCTATGGTTTTTCCAGTAGTCATATATGGATGTAAGAGTTGAACCGTAAAGAAGACTGAGCACCAAAGAATTGATGCTTTAGAACTGTGGTGTTGGAGAAGACTCTTGAGAGTCCCTTGGACTGCAAGGAGATCCAACTAGTCCATCTTAAGGAAAATCAGTCCTGAATATTCATTGGAAGGACTAATGCTGAAGCTGAAGCTCCAATACTATGGCCACCTGATGCAAACAGCCGACTCATTGGAAAGATCCTGATACTGGGAAAGACAGAAGGCAGGAGAAGGGGGCAACAAAGGGCGAGATGGTTGAATGGATCACCAACTCAATGGACATGAGTTTGAGCAAGCTCCAGGAGGTGGTGATGGACAGGGAAGCCTGGCGTGCTGCAGTTCATGGGGACGCAAAGAGTTGGACACGACTGAGTGACTGAAAAACAACAATTATCTGGCTCTGGTTTCTTCTCATTTGATCAATTGGACAGAACTTAGATAACCTCATGCTCTTTCATGTATTCAATGTTTGAGCCCATTTAAGATGATACAAACCCCCAAATACTAATGTCAGAAGTCCTGTGCATATCCATTTAAGAAAAGAAAATGGCTCGCCGCATGCTCACCTACAGCACTAAAACAAAGTCAGGGCTGAGAACCAACTAACTCAGTAAGAGCGACATTTGTTGTTGCTGGTGGAATATCAAACTTGTGGTAGAAATTCAGTAGCCAAGGAAATATTTCTTGTAAGCCATGATCTTTCCTTGACTGAAGAAATGTACTGAAGCACTGGGATTTATCTGACACTCAGGGAAACTCATGTTGCAAGAGGAATAGTAGAGCTAGGGGTTGCATTACAAAGTAGCAAAAACCAATCCCGGATTTGAGCTGCAGGAGGTCTATCCAGGGCACATCTATATATGTGATAAATTGCACCCCTTCTCTCAGTGAGAATTTAGGCTCAAATTCATTGCATTAATTTAATTGATTTACAGTCTGGGCAAGATAATAGTCATGGGGTTGAATGGAAAACCCTAGTAATATTCCATGTTCATTGACAGATTTCTGATAGATCTAGGAGCAATTTTCCACCCCCCGGGCCATATCTTTTATAGCCAACCTCAGCCTTTTCACAGGAGTTTAGGAATTCAAGATATATTCAATGATTACCTACGTTCATTCTCTTTCCCCAGCACAATTATTCACACTCTCTTAAAACTTCTCTAAGCATCATCCAACTTAGGTGAATATATTTAAGTGGCAGGAAACTCATGACTTCAGTCAATACCTTTTGTTTTTTGGATGGCTTCAAAAGTCAGAAAGTTCTTAGGAAGCCCGAGTCCAAAATCTGTCTCCCTAACTAGGTTCCTAAAGTTTACCTTAAGTTATAAACTTTTAGCCTACCTCATCATACATTGTGAATACTTGATAAATATTAAGTATATTAATAGAGCTTCCTTGGTAGCTCAGTGGTAAAGAATCCACCTGCAATGCAGGAGCTACAGGAGATGCAGTTTCCATCCTCAGGAAGATTCCCTGGAGGAGGAAATGGCAACCCACTCCAGTATTCTTGCCTGGAGAATCCCATGAACCTGGTGGGCTGCAGTTCATAGGGTCAAAAAGGGTCGGACATGACTGAAGTGACTTAGCATGCATATTTATATTATTAATATTAATAATAATATTAACATAAATACTAAATCTGACATGAGTATCATCCTGAAGTAGTTCACTAGAGCATATTAAGATCATGGATGTTGAGAGCTGAAGTGGAGTGTAACCTGGGTTAAATTATTCTGTAAGCTTCAATTTCTTCACCCACAAAATGTGTAAAGAATAGCTACTACCTTACAGTGTAGAGAAAATTAAATGGTATCATAAAGCCATACACTCAGTTCAGTGGTGACATTAAGTTCTCAAAGTATTTAGTTATTATTAATATTACTGTATATAATTATTTCTGCCAATTCTCTCTTTGACTGAAAAACTATCAGGCATATCCACTAAAAGAAGATGGACAGAAATCATCTGTTGGGAGAGTTAACAATAGTAAACCTCCAATTGTTGGCAAGGACTCTATTTTAGTCTGGCTCCTGAACTCTTGTGTATAACATAGTGCTCTTCTACATTCTTTGGGACACTGGGCCTATTTCACTATTGTTTGTGCAGATGGTTATCATAAGCTATGACTTCTACCAGTCAGTGGTCATAGAGTTGAAAAGGTCTTGAAGGTTAAGTCTCTTCTCTATAACTTATGTATATAGAAGCTAAGACTTAAAGAGAATAATATGACCAAGGTCATCCAGTTTTTATTAGGACTAGAACCAAAAAAAATTATTTCTGACCCCCAAGTTAGGATCCCTTAGTTACAGAGAAGTACATAAAGGTGCAACATCTTTGCCATTTCTGAACTCTACCCTGTGAGGATGTCTAGAACTTAAATCTTAAATGAGTTGGGCCTCTTTGCATGCAGGCGAAAGAAAACCAATTCAAACTAATTAAGGTAAATGAAAATTATTAGGAAGACTGGCAAAAGATTTTCAGAACTTAAGGAAGTGTTGACTTTGGAAAGTAAAGAAACTTCTGGGGTTCATGAACATTCTGTCTAGAGTACTGCCACTAATGCATTGTGATTGCATTGACGGCCAGTCTCTATCTTTATTGTCCTTAGCTTTAAATGAGACAGAGAGACATACAGACAGAGAGAGAATAGGTGGGCCCAGCTTGGGTCCAGGGTCCACCCATGGACCAGTTTGTGAGAGTTGGACGGTTACCTGCTTTGTGTAACTCCACTTGAGACCTCCTTCCCCTGGGTATGAGGGGCTCTAAATAAAGAATCTAGAACAACTGTGGGCAGAACAGCTGTCCCAAGAAGCTCATATTACCTTCCACTGTGTGGCTTTTTAAGCAGATTGTGAGTTTCTATTAGCCAAGGACTGTCAATTTCACCTTTATCCAGTATTTTCAAACACCTTCCTAGCCTTTTGTGCAGTATGTACCCAATGAACATTCCTGAAATCGAATGTATTAGATCTGCCATTTCTCCTTGACCCAGGCATACCAACCCAAGCTGAGAGCACAATGGGATCCAAAGACTAAAAAAGAGATCTTTTTGGTCACTTGGAAAACATACATCATACTCAAGTAGTGCAACCTGGCTCATACGGAAGTAACACATACATCCTGGCTCGAAGAAAAGCCGTCCTAATTGTGCTTCTCTCTCCAGCTTTCTGGAAGGATAGGGCCCTTCTTCCTCAGGCAACCTTTCTCTCGGAAATGTCTCCTCCTGACAGCCTGGCACTGGCCCACAGCTCTGTCTCCTGTGGTGAAAACAGAGCCCTGCTGTGCTCGGGTCATTAGGACTCTCATCTTCTCTCCTCATATGACAGACATCAAGAGGTCATGTTCTCTCCTCCTGAGAGAAAGCCCCAATTAAATATGTTCATCAGAGCTCTGTGATTCTCCGGCTTTCTTCAAATGCATAACAAAAATGAATCACTTTCTGCTAACCTGACGCATGGTCAGGGAGGGCTTGGCCCTGGCCGAGGTGTGGGCTGCCTGCCAGAACCTCGTGGGATGTACCAGGAGATTTTCACTGTCTAATGCCAGACTTTCAGTGCTGCCCCTGCAGCTGGTTATCAGACGCTGGCAACTGCATAAAGAGCCCTGAACAGAATAGCACAGTTTACCCAGAATCAAAAGATTGATAACAAATTAAGGGGAAATTGAGTTCAAATCTGCCCCTTCCAGCTGCTAATTGGCCACGTTAACCATGCCTGTCTCTTTAAGTATAGGCCGTGATGCAGTGCGGTAGGGAGGAGGCATAAGACGGGATCAGAGCCCTTCATTTGGCCCACATGCAGTCACTAACTGGTTTTCTAATCTTTCAGCTTCAAGTGCCTGGTGTGAAAAGAAAACGTGGTGTGTTTGTGTAGCTGATTCACTTCTTATACAGCAGAAACCAACACAATGTTGTAAAACAATTATACCCCGATTTTTTTTAAAAAAGAAGAAGATATTGCTAAGACTTTGCAGTTCACAAGCTTCATTTTAAGGTATGGTCCCAACAGATTTTACTAGCATTGACACAGCCACCATTATTAGCCAATATTTGCAAAATATTTGCTCTTTGTCAGACACTCTATACTTATACACTGTGGATAAATTCACTTCACCCTTTGAAAGAATTTAGTAACATTATTCACCCTGTTTTACAGATATTTTAAAAAAACTTGGATTTAAAGAGTGAAATAACTTGGCCAAGGTTACATCAGCCAGTCAGGGACAGAGCTTCAGAACTCAAGCTTTTCACACCTGTGGTACCCCAATAATGTCTCAGGTACCAAAACCAATATGGCCACCCTTAGCTTCCTTCTTGGCCTCCTCTGCCTCAAATACTTGTTTTCTCATCCTATATACATAATTTCATCTCCATCAATTTGGTTCACTGTTTCTGAACTCACTCACCATTTCTGAAGACTTAATCCCATTTAAAAATCAACCTATCTCTGCCTTCTAAAAACCACCAAGATAGAGCTAGTCTGTATTTGCTCTGATCTCCATAAACTCACCCATCTATAATTTTCACTGGCAAAGATTGTGTTGCCCTCATTAAGTCATTACTTTCAATGTTATCATTTATCTCTTGATCATCTTTTGCTCTTTATGTCCTATCTCACCAATCAGATTGAATACCTTGAAGATGAGCACATGGAAATATTTCTTTGATCTACTCTTAGTTCCTGGCATGATGCCTTGCAATGTTAACTGGGTTTTGTGTAGTTTCTCTTTCAGCTTCAACTACGCTCCTCATTAGTCAGTGTCTGTGTGGCTATAGGCATCCTCTCTGGAAACTATGGTATTAGAATTGTCAGCCAGAATCCTGATGACTTTCATGGTGCACGCAAGACTGGGAAAGGGCACCCTGACCTACACCCATGCCAGCTGAGGTGTGTTACTTGTGCCAGAGCCTCACCTTGTCTGTATAGCTCTGTGTGTATGATGGGATCAGGGCAAGCTTTTCTGGTGATTCCAGCCAAGAAAAAACAGCTGGCAGATATAGAAAAGATGGTACCAGGTGCATGGCCCACTTAAATCAACCTTCTGTGCCAGCTTCACATTTTGTATCAAGGCCTATGCTGAGAGTCGGAGTGACTGTATCTTCTCTTCTCTCCAGAAGCTGGTCTGTGGCTGCCAGGTTCATAATGGTCATCTGTTGGGCTGTCTACAACACCTGCAGCTCAGACAACAAAATTCAGAGGTTGCCAAGATCTTAGAACTCCCGGGGTATAATAACAATGCCAAGAGCTGAGGGGGTAATGAATGGCTAGAGTATCTCATCACCTCCTCTTGGAGTTTCCAACACTCTGGTGCTGAAGGAAAGCTGAAAGCTTTTCCAGGTGCATTGTATTTTATAAGCCATGTATCTCAACAAAGAGAAGGGACACAAAATGATTCAGCAAATTACGAAGAGCTCACTAATTATCAGGAGGGATGATGTCCTTTTATTGCTTCTATAATCCCAAGCTATTAACAATTCCCAGTGTGCTTTGAATAGTCATTTTTAACAGCATATAAACTTTCTGAGGGCAGGAACCTTATCAGATTTTTCTGTATTCCTGTGCCAAGAAGAGTACATGCAGGTCCTAAGAACTCAAAATCTATTTGTTGAGTTGATGCATGGAACAGTAAAAGGAGGATAATTCTTACTCTGCCTGTTTTACAGAACTCTTAAAAAAAAAAGACACAGAAACACTACCTACTCAGAAATAGAAAGGTATTGATGATTGTATTATTTTCAGTACAATACATCTCAGAGTGCAACGCTGATTAGGTAACAAACACAGATGAAATTGGACCAGACAGATGAGGACAGCTTTCCTCGAAATTGCTGCAAGGAGTTGTATCTTGCCTGCCTGCCTGTGTCTGAATCTAACTTTGAGCTCTTTCCCCTCGTGGCTTCACAGGTAATAATTTCACTGCTGTCTTATTAAGGATGCTCTTCCCCTTACCCTCAGAAGAGCAGACGGGGTTGGCATTTCTGAAGGCGCAGCCAAGGAGCATAACTCTAGGCACAGCTAGAGAATTTTGATGACTTTGTGTTTTTCCTCGAAGGGCTCGCGGTTTGCGGATCTTCTCCACTGCATTGAAATAATGACAGTATTCAGTTACATATATGTGCGTGTGTGTATACATTCTCTCCCCTTATAGGTTATTACAAGATATTCAGTAGAGTTCTCTGTGCTATACAGTAGGTCCTTGTCGCTTATCTAGTTTACATACAGTAGTGTGTATGTGTTAATCCCAAACTCCTAATTTATCTCTCCCTCTCCCTTTCCCCTTTGGTCACGGTACATTTGTTTTCTATGTCTTTGCATCTATTTCTATACACCTACACCTGAAACTAACACAACACTGTAAACCAATGATACTTTAATTTAAAAATTAATAAAAATTTAAAATTTTAAATGTTGAAATTAAAAAATAATAATAATGACAGTCTTGAGGCCAAACTAACCATGAATCCATGAGGAGGAGATTCAGTTACTGAGAATAGGGGGCCTCACTCACGCCTTGCATCCTTGAGGCTTGCCGGAGGAAACAGAATTTTTCATGATACCTGAAGACAAAATGCCTTACCTAGACAAGTGCCACCTACAGAGATAGGAATATTGGTGGTGGAATAGGAGGTAAGTAAGAACCCTGGATTTGTAGGTGCAAAAGACAGATTCAAATGGGAAAAAAATATAAACAAAAGGATGTGTGAACCAACAAGAGGCAATCTGGGTGGTAAGAAAAGTCTTGAAGAGTGTCAGAGAAGGATGGGTCCCACCTCTGGACCTCACTGTGTGATTCTGTACAAGTTCTTTCCCATTATAACTGGGTTTGACCTTCCAGGGGGGAGAATGAGAAACTTGGATTAAATAATCTGTCAGTTCCTCTCTGGTTCTGCTGTTACTATGAAACTTAAATTCTTCCTGTGAAAATCACAGAGCAGAAGTCAGAGAGAGCCTTTGACTACATTTGTTTAATCACCTTAACCTCACTGAGAAGTTAGGACTCTCCTGACTTCATTTAGTCTAGTTTTTCCAATCAAGGTTCTTATTGGCAGCACTGGGGGTGGGGCACCACCTGTGACAGATTTAAGTTAAAAAGGAGCTCATGCAAAGACTAGTGAGTACCTCACAGAATCACAGGAAGCCTGAAGAAGCAAGAGGGATTGTGGGGACTGGGACCAGCCAGAACCACCACCATCAAGTTACCCATCTGATGCCCTGGGGTCTCCACAGTGCCTCTGCGAACACTGGCTGCCAAGCAGCCACCACCGTTCTCTTCAGCCCTGACACAGGAGATTACACTGGTCAGCCCTGGAAGCTTCAGCAGCTGCTGCCATCACCTGCCTCTGGAATGGACCCATGGCTGGACGTGAACCAAGGGAGTCACAAGCTCCCAGTTTGGTCTCCGTAGATGGGATAAATGGTCTTTGCTTCTATCAGTAACCTAGTTCTAGGCCCAGGAGAAATTTTTGAATATTTGGATTTTTCAATGTCTATAGTAGAAGACAAGTTCTCTCTCTCATCAAGATTTGTGAACTGAAAAACTCTCTTACAGTTGCAGGAGTTCAGAGATGTTGCAGTCACACACACAAAAGCAAGTCGTTGAAACATCTTAAGCGTGTATCAGTAGGAAAAGAACATGTCTCCATAGAGTGCCTGAAATCATTTAGGTCTCCAACTTCTATTCATAAAATCTAGGCCTGAAAAATAGACTGCCACCCATCTCATGCAGCCCCTTTTGTTCTCCAGATGAGAAAGCAAGGCTGTAGAGTGGGACAATAACCAGCCCAAGTTCATAGCTGGATCAGAACTCAGGTTTCCTATTTGGGGACCAATTGTCTTTCCAGTGGTTCAGGCTGCCTTCCAAAACAAAGAACAGAGTCCCTTCTCTGTCAGATTAGATGCAATGACAAATGTTCATAAAACATTTGTATTTACTTATTTATTTTTGGCTGTGCTGGGTCTTTGTTGCTGCGTGGGTTTTCTCTAGTTGCAGCAAGGGAGGAAGGGCTACTCTCTAGTTGCGGTGTGCGGTCTCCTCATTGCATTGGCTACTCTCGTTGCTGGGCACAGGCTCTAGTATGTGCAGGCTTCAGTAGTTGCAGCTTGCGAGGTTCGTGCCCCACAGCATGTGGAATCTTCCCAGACCAGGGACCAAACCCATGGCCCCTGCATTGGCAGGATGCTTCTTAACCTCTGAACCACTAGGGAAGTTCATATTTACTTTTATACCTTGGCTTGATTTGACTTGTTGTGAAGATTTAAAGGTAAAACAGATGTAGTTATGATTCCTCCCACTCAAGATTCAGATTCAGTTTGTATTTATTAACCACCTATTACATGGGCAGACATTGAGCTGGTGTTTTCCTTAATGTAGCGGAAAGTTTAGGGATCTGTTTGGGCCTGAGGAATACCTGGTGATGGGGACTAGTGCACAGAAGAGCTTTTCTTGCCACCTGCCAGCTCTGCTTCTCTCATCATTGTTTTATTCTCTCCAATAGACACCTCTGCATCTGGTCCTCTTGGCTGAAACCAAGATCTGCAACAGCTGTGGAAAGTTATGTTACAGAATCAGTAAATGGCCCTGGTCCCTTGGTCCCAGTATCAAATTTCTAAGGAAGAAACAATCAGCCCAGAATACCCATCCTTAGACCATCAACAGAAGCCACGGGATCAGAACCACACTGTACAACACAGCTGGTCCCAGAGTAACTATTGGGATGCAGAGGGCACTCTAGGAAAATCTGAGAAATGCTCAGATAAAATATTATTGATTCCAGAACATACACAGGAATTAATTTAACATTCACGGCAGCCCCATTCATTCATTTATTCATTAAATATTTATTGAACACTGCTGCTTTCTACCTACTATCTCAGATAATAGGGATATAGCAGTGAGCAAAATAAACAAAAAAGACAGAAAAAGGTATAAACAAGGAAATACACTGTGCATCAGATAGGGGAAAGTGCCATGGGAAAAATAAAACAGAGTTAGGAATAAGGATGGGGGTGAGTATATGTGCACATACATACAGTTTTATGAAGGATTGATGGGGAAAGCCTCATCCCCAAACTTTAAAGTTTGAATATTTAGAAGAGAGTATTTGAGTTGAATTTTGGAGAAATAGAGCAAGTCATGAGGCTATGAGGTAAGAGCATTCCTGGCAGAAATACAGCAAGTGCAAAAAAAACACTGAAGGAAAAAAATCCCTCAGGCTGAGATGTGCCTTGAGTGTTCGAGAAATAGCCAAGAGGTTGAAATGACTCTGTCAGAGAATAAGAGAGAGTCAAGAGATAATGTCCCTGAGGTGAGAGAAGTCAGACGATGCATGGCCTTGGGCACTCTGAGGACTTTGGCTTTTACTCTGAGTGAAATGGGCTTCCCTGGTGACTCAGGTGGTAAAGAATCCGCCTGTAATGTGGGAGACCCACATTTGATCCCTGGGTCAGGAAGAACCCCCGGAGAGGAAATGGCAACCCACTCCAGTATTCTTACCTGGAAAATCCCATGGACAGAGGAGCCTGGCAGACTACAGTCTGTGTGGTCATGAAGAGTTGGACATGTCTGAGCAAGCAACACACCTGAGTTCAAATGGAAATCCATTCAAAGATTTAAAGACTAGAAGTAACATAATGTCATGCCTGTCTATTGTGTTGAGAAGGTGCTAGGAAAGCAGAGTGGTAGTGAGCAGGCAGTCAAATTTTGGATTTATTTTGAAAAAAGAACTGACAAGTTGTGCCAGTTGATTGGATGTGAGGGAGGAGAAAGAGAGGGGACTTAATGATGAGCAACTAGAAAGGCAGAGTTGGCATGTACCACAATGGTCAAGACTAGAAGAGAAGCAGGTCAGTGAGGTGAAGGGAACCAAGAGTCCAGTTGAGGACATGTTAAGCCTGAGATTCTGTTTAGACATCCAAGAGGACATTGAGAGGGCAGTTGGCTAAATGAACATTGAGTTCACATGGGAGACTCTGCTGGAGATAAGAGATTTTGGAATTGTCAGTTCATAGGTGGTGCTTAAAGCCCTGAAATTGAATGATATCACCTCAAAAGTGAATATCAACAGAGAAGAAATGAGGGCAGAGGAGTTTCAGAGTAGTCCTGGGGAGTAGTCCCCAGGGTAGGTTAAATCAGAGAGCGAAATGTATATGAGATATTGAAATCAAGAATTATGATTAGGACTAGGCATAAGTGAAGTAATTTACCTTAGATCTGGTGAGTGGAGGAGTCAATCCAATTGCAAGGACTTGGCGATCCTCAAAACCTCCTGGTGGAGCCATCAATGCTAATATCTTCTCTGCCTTCTGGCCTTCATTTTCCCTCCCATTACCCCTTGTCTCCTAATTTCCTCATCACAGAACACGTCCTACATTTATCACAGGAAGCTGAGGCTCAGAGCAGCTAAGAGACATTGTCTAAGATCAAAACACAGAAAATGGAATCGTTTTTTACCCAAGAGGTAAGATAAGACAGATGCCAAAGAGTTGAATGCCAGAATCAAGACAAAAATGCCTCCTGTGAAGGAAATAATAGTGCTGAAGGATTCAAACCATGCAAGAGCAAATTTTTGTAGCAGCCCAAATGTCACAGAGCCCCTTCTGGTTTCCTCTTATTTGTCCACTCAGTATTGTGTGATGAGGGCTTGGCAAGTTTGGAAACCTTGAAAGATTTAATAAGAATTTGTAAACGTCATTACAAAGTGCTTTATGATTGTTCATCTTTATCTTTTAATTCCTGCTTTTGAGAAACAGGAAGAAAAGTAAACAGGAAAAGTACAGGAAAATCCCCGACAGGATCCCATTAAATAAAAATAGTGCTGACAGGAAGCAAACATCTTAAAACCTTAAAGGGGGTAGAGGACAATCCGGATTGAGAAAACTAGAGGACTGATTACCTTTCACTGCTATCAAAGTAATCAATTACTGTTAAATGGAACAGTGCCCAACATTTGGGCAATAGTTTATCACCTCCTTGTACCCCTTTCTGCCATGTTAGGCATCCCCCTCTCCTCCCACTGGCAACTGCTCTCTGCCAACACCTGTAAAGGAAAGAGACTCAGACTTGGCAGGGCATCTGTTCCGGTGGCCAAGTTATACCATCATATCTTGGCCTCGTAAGCAAGTGCCTAAAAATAATAGCTAGCATTTATTGAGTGCTGTGTTGTGCTGGGCTATGGATTTTACACACAACATTTAAAAAGGATTAGAAAAATTGCCGGAGCTGGAAAGTTTCTGCTTCATTCGAATTATTTCTATTTTATCAGTTCTAAGACTTGACGAGTGGTGACTCAAATGTGAAATAATTCCTTGGAATAGCTAAGTTTAGTGAACATTTGTAAAATTCTACTGCATACGGGATGTCCAGACTATCACTGTGAATGCAGAGATAGACCAGACAGAGCCCTACAGGAGCTAATAGTCTGGTTAAATATTACAGTTAGTATTTGTCAAACCTATACTATATTGCTGCTTATCATGCAGTTCTTACTAAAAAGGACACTTGAATGGAAATCAGAAGGCTTCATTCCTCCTCTCTCTGCCGTTGATTTAACTATGAAAACTATAGGTGAGTCACTTCCCCTTTTTGAAACCCAACTGCATCTTTTAAAAGGAATGCTTTGCACTGTTTACAATAGCCAGGCAATAGAATCAACCTCGATGTTCATCAACAGATGAATGGATAAAGAAGTTATGGTGCCTATGTACAATGAAATATTACTCAACCATAAAAAAAGAACAAATTTGAATCAGTTCTAGTGAGGTGGATGAACCTAGAGCCTGTTATACAGAATGAAGTGAGTCAAAAAAGAGAAAAACAAATATTATTTATTAACACATATGTATGGAAACTAGAAAAATGGTATTGATGAAGCTATTTGCAGGGCAGGAATAGAAACCCAGACATAGAGAACAGACCTGTGACACAGCAGGGTAAGGAGAGGATGGGGTGGATTGAAAGAACAGTATTGAAACATATACACTACTATATGTAAAATAGATAGCTAGTAGGAAGTCACTGTATGTGCAGGGAGCTGGACCCAGTGCTCTGTGACAATCTAGAGGTGTGGGAAGGAGTGAGGGGTTGGGAGGGATGTTCACGACGCAGGAGACATAGGTATACTTACAGCTGATGGGCATTGTTGTGTGGCAGAAACAAACACAACATTGTAAAGCAATTATTCACCAATTAAAAAAAATTTTTTTAAGAGGAATGCTTTTGCCCCTCGTCCTATGTTCTCTTCCAATGCTGACAATTTGTGAATCTACTGCTGTTTCATCTTTATTTATTCAACAAACATTATTTAGGACAATATGCCAGGCACTTTGCAAATAGTAACATACTTATTCCTCGTAATAATACTATGCAGGTACTACTATTATCCTCTAACATCATCCCCAATCATATAAGTGTATTAACCTTATACTAAAATAAAAGGGATATTATTATCCCCTTTTACAGATGGTGAAACTGAGATACAGAGTTTCTTTAAAATATCTAAGATTTATTTTATTCTCAAAACACTTGGAATTTTTTACTTTTGCTTTGCTGAGTGATTTATAAGCAGTCTTTGAAATTTCATTCCAGGTACAATTAGGTTGTCAGCTACGTTTCCTACTTGTAGAACAACTGTAGTCATCCAGCAGAGATGGTGGGGCAATGAGAACTCTGTGTCACAGTCACAAACACCCTGGAGCAGCCAGTGGGGAGCCTCTTCTTGTCCTTTCTGTCCCTCAGCAACTGCATTTTCTCCCTCTCTGGAATGAAAGGAAGTATGTGAAAGTGCCTACCAGAAACCAGCTCATTTTATGCTAAAAAAAAAATCCCCTTCCCTCTTTCCCTTCCTCCCTCCTCTCCTCCCTTCATCTTTCCTTCCTCTCACACTCAGCCTTTCAACCCCACCACTTTTTTGGGGGGGTTGCACTGGGTCTTCCTCGCTGCACCCGGGCTTTCTCTAGTTGTGGAGAATGGAGGCTACTCTTCGTCGTGGTGAGCCGGCTTCTCATTGCGGTGGCTTCTCTTGTTGCAGAGCGTGGGCTCTAGTCTCCTGGGCTCAGTAGCTGTGGCGCATGGGTTTAGCTGCCCCATGGCATGTGGAATCTTCACAGACCAGGGATCGAACCCATGTCCCCTGCATTGGCAGGCAGAGCTCCTATCCACTGTGCCACGAGGGAAGTCCTCAATCCCACCACTTTTGCAGTGATGGTCTTTCCTGCCTTTCTAATCATTTCCTGCACAAAAGTGATTGCTTGTTCCGCCTGCCCCCCAAACTGTCTGTGTACCTGTACCACATGATTCTACTCTCCTCTCCATCTCCCCCAACCGCAACTACTTTCAGAGTCCACTTACCTACTCAGGCTGTGATCACCTCACCGCCGCTGGATCTGCCATCACAGCTCTGTAATCTGATCCCCAGGGCTCCCCTTCCCACTACCACAAACTCCCCCCTCTCTCCACCTCCCTGTCCCAGCCATTCTACCTCTCTACATTGCTTCTATGCTTTGAAAGTGTTACATGAAAGAACTGTAAGCACCAGGTTTGACCTGATCTAAACCTTTCCAACCTATCTGACAGCATCGAGGAGAGTTTTATCAATGTGGGTTCGTAAATGTACTATTGAATGGTGGTCAAAAGACAGTAGTTTTAGGCAGCAATGTGGGCAGACAGTTTCATATGAGTCACTTGATACTGTGTGTGTGTGCGTTAGTCGCTTCAGTCATGTCTGACTCTTTGTAACCCCGTGGACTGTAGCCCACCAGGCTCCTTATCCATGATATTTCCCAGGCAAGAATACTGAAATGGGTTGCCACTCCCTTCTCTAGGGGACATTCCCCACCCAGGAATTGAACCCAGGTCTCCATTGTAGGCAGACTCTTCACCAGCTGAGCCACCAGGGAAGCCATCTTCCCTGATGGGTTGATACTAGCAATATTTAAAGTACTGACATTTGCAACTTTTCAAAAATCAAAGAGCAGGCAAGATGATACATGAATGTGACTCTCACTTGCATTATGACATCATTGCAGAGCTGGAGAGATAGATGTCGCTGTATTGCTCCCTCTAGCCCTGTAGACTACCCTGGCTATGCCCATGGAAGAGCCTCATTCAGATGAACATCATCTATCAAACATGTCATAGTGGGGAGAATGTTTCAAACTACTGGGAGGGGAAGGAGCATGGACTTCAAGACAGGACATTTGAGATTAGACTCAAATTTTACATATACTTACAGTTTCTGTTCAGTTCAGTTCAGTCGCTCAGTTGTGTCCGACTCTTTGCAACCCCATGAACTGCACCATGCCAGGCCTCCCTGTCCATCACCAAATCCTGGAGTCCACCCAAACTCATGCCCATCGAGTCGGTGATGCCATCCAACCATCTCATCCCCTGTCGTACCCTTCTCCTCCTGCCCTCAATCTTTCCCAGCATCAGGGTCTTTTCCAATGAGTCAACTCTTCGCATGAGGTGGCCAAAGTATTGGAGTTTCAGCTTCAGCATCAGTCCTTCCAATGAACACCCAGGACTGATCTCCTTTAGGATAGACTGGTTGGATCTCCTTGCAGTCCAAGGGACTCTCAAGAGTCTTCTCCAACACCACCATTCAAAAGCATCAATTCTCCCGCACTCAGCTTTCTTTACAGTCCAAATGTCACATCCATACATGACTACTGGAAAAACCATAGCCTTGACCAGACGGACCTTTGTTGGCAAAGTAATGTCTCTGCTTTTTAATATGCTATCTACGTTGGTCATAACTTTCCTTCCAAGGAGTTTAATTTCATGGCTGTAATCACCATCTGCAGTGATTTTGGAGCCCAGAAAAATAAAGTCAGCCACTGTTTTCACTATTTCCACTTGCCATGAAGTGAGGCAACCGGATTCATTGATCTTAGTTTTCTGAATGTTGAGCTTTAAGCCAACTTTTTCACTCTCCTCTTTCACTTTCATCAAGAGGCTACTTAGGTCTTCTTCATTTTCTGCCTTAAGGTTGGTGTCATCTGCATATCTGAGGTTATTGATATTTCTCCTGGCAATCTTGATTCTAACATGTGCTTCCTCCATCCCAGCATTTCTCATGATGTACTCTGCATAAAAGTTAAATAAGCAGGGTGACAATATACAGCCTTGACGTACTCCTTTCCCTATTTGGAACCAGACTGTGGTTCCATGTCCAGTTCTAACTGTTGCTTCCTGACCTGCATACAGATTTTTCAAGAGGCAGGTCGGTGGTCTGGTATTCCCATCTCTTGAAGAATTTTCCACAGTTTATTGTGATCCACACAGTCAAAGGCTTTGGCATAGTCAATAAAGCAGAAGCAGATGTTTCTATGGAACTCTTCTTGATTTTTCACTGATCCAGCAGATGTTGGCAATTTGATCTCTGGTTCCTCCGCATTTTCTAAAACCAGCTTGAACATCTGGAAGTTCATGGTTCACATGTTGCTGAACCCTGGCTTGGAGAATTTTGAACATTACTTTACTATCATGTGAGATGAGTGCAATTGTGTGGTGGTTTGAGCATTCTTTGGGATTGCCTTTCTTTGGGATTAGAAATGAAAACTGACCTTTTCCAGTCCTGTGACCACTGCTGAATTTTCCAAATTTGCTGAAATGTTGCGTGCAGCACTTTCACAGCATCATCTTTCAGGATTTGAAATAGCTCAACTGGAATCCCATCACCTCCACTAGCTTTGTTCATAGTGATGCTTCCTAAGGGCCACTTGACTTCACATTCCAGGATGTCTGGCTCTAGGTAAGTGAAAACACCATTGTGAATATCTGGGTTGTGAAGATCTTTTTTGTACAGTTCTTCTGTGTATTCTTGCCACCTCTTCTTAATATCTTCTGCTTCTGTTAGGTCCATACCATTTCTGTCCTTTATGTGCCCATCTTTGCATGAAATGTTCCCTTGGTATCTCTAATTTTCTTGAAGAGATCTCTAGTCTTTCCCATTCTGTTGTTTCCCTCTATTTCTTTGCATTGATCGCTGAGGAAGTCTTTCTTATCTCTCTTTGCTCTTCTTTGGAACTCTGCATTCAAATGGGTATATCTTTCCTTTTCTCCTTTGCTCTTCACTTCTCTTCTTTTCACAACTATTTGTAAGGTCTCCTCAGACAGCCATTTTGCTTTTTTGCATTTCTTTTTCCTGGGGATGGTCTTTATTCCTGTCTCCTATACAGTGTCACGAACCTCTGTCCATAGATCATGAGGCACTCTATCAGATCTAGTCCCTTAAATCTATTTCTTACTTCCACTATATAATCATAAGGGATTTGATTTAAATCACACCTGAACGGTCTAGTGGTTTTCCCCACTTTCTTCAAGTTCAATCTGAATTTGGCAATAAGGAGTTCATGATCTGAGCCACAGTCAGCTCCCATTCTTATTTTTGCTGACTGTATAGAGCTTCTCCATCTTTGGCTGAAAAGAATATAAGCAATTTGATTTCAGTGTTGACCATCTGGTGATATCCATGTGTAGGGTCTTCTCTTGTGTTGTTAGAAGAGGACGTTTGCTATGACCAGTGCATTCTCTTGACAGAACTCTATGAGCCTTTCCCCTGCTTCATTCTGTACTCCAAGGCCAAATTTGCCTGTTACTCCAGGTGTTTCTTCACTTCCTACTTTTGCATTCCACTCCCCTATAATGAAAAGGACATCTTTTTTGGGAGTTAGTTCTAAAAGGTCTTGTAGGTCTTCATAGAACCATTCAACTTCAAATTCTTCAGCGTTACTGGTCCAGGGCATAGACTTGGATTACTGTGATATTGAATGGTTTGCCTTGGAAACGAACAGAGATCATTCTGTCGCATTTGAGATTGCATCTAAGTACTGCATTTCGGACTCTTTTGTTGACTATGATGGCTACTCCATTTTTTCTAAGGGATTCCTGCCCACAGTAGTAGATATAACGGTCATCTGAGTTAAATTCACCCATTCCAGTCTGTCTTAGTTCACTGATTCCTAGAATGTCGATATTCACTCTTGCCATCTCCTATATGACCACTTCCAATTTTCCTTGATTCATGGACCTAACATTTCAGGTTCCTATGCAATATTTCTCTTTATAGCATCGAACCTTGCTTCTATCACCAGTTCCATCCACAACTGGGTGTTTTGCTTTGGCTCCATCCCTTCATTCTTTGTGGAGTTATTTCTCCACTGATCTGCAGTAGCATATTGGGCACCTACCAACCTGGGGTTTTCATCCTTCAGTGTCCGATCTTTTTGCCTTTTCATACTGTTCATGGGGTTCTCAAGGCAAGAATACTGAAGTGGTTTGCCATTCCCTTCTCCAGTGGACCACATTCTGTCAGACCTTTCCACCATGATCCGTCCATCTTGGGAGGCCCCACACAGCATTACTTAGTTTCATTGAATTAGACAGGGCCTTGGTCTGTGTGATCAGATTGGCTAGTTGTCTGTGGTTGTGGTTTCAGTCTGTCTGCCCTCTGATGTCCTCTCTCAGTGCCGACCGTCTTACTTGGGTTTCTCTTATCTTGGATGTGGGCTATCTCTTGACAGCTGCTCCAGAAAAGGGCAGCCACTGCTCCTTACCTTGGATGTGGGGTAGCTCCTCTTGCCTCTTTGGGCAGCTCAATGTTTCCATTGTAAATCTTGGTTTTTTTCATCTATAAAATTAAAATTTTGGTATATTAATCCTTAATGTCTCTAATGCTTTAAAGTTCTATGATTGCGTGACTAAGCATATTATCCAAAATATACAAATGTCCAATTTTGTCAAACTGTGTATAATAGCAACAATTTCTAAACTCCCTCCTAAGGAGTCCTCAGTGATGGCTATCACTGTACTAGGTAGGGTCTGAAGATATGAAGAGAAATATAAAACATGGGTCCTGCCCTCTAGGTGTTGTGATCCATGCGTGGAGAGAAAAACTGAGGATAACTAGCATGAGTAAATGAAAAATAAATTATTCTAAGTCTAGTGAGACCTAACATTCAGAATCATAATTGAGAACTGGAGTGATCATGATACTGGCTTTAAGCTGAAATTTACAGAGCGGGCAAATTTTGATTTAGGGGAAAAGGGGTTAGAAGGAAAGTAAATAAGAGTGTTTGAAAAGATGTGTGGAAAATGTGTTTGGATGGTAAGATTTGGACTATACTAAGGAGTGTTTAGAGGAAACTAAGCAGAAAATTTCATATTTGTTTCCTTGAATGATTAGATGCCATTAAAGACTTTTTTTTGGAGGAGTCAATAAGTAATATACAAACCAAATAACAAGTAAAAGTAACCAAGTGTATATCTATCCTAGAAGACTTAAATGAGACTGTTTCCAGAGGAAAGGGTATATTAGAAATTTTAAAATATAACCAAAGAAAGATAGGGGGTAAAAGGAATGAAAACCTCCTGCTTCTCATTTTCTGGTGCTGTGATCTGGGATGCATTAGCTGGAGCAGTTGAGAGTTTTAATTGCCTATTAATTGACTCTGCATGGGGAGAGAAGTGATTGCTAAGGTAACCAGGTCCCAAGCCATATGGGGCTTTGCAGAGTCATTCCAACACCTTGAGCTACCCTTGGAAATGAATAGGCCTTGCTATTAGGCTGCCCAATCCACAGTAGAGCATGTGCTCCCAATATTCACCCAAAACAAGGCAGGATCTTCATGTGTGCCGGTCAACATTCCTGGGTGGTTTTAAAAGAAAAGTTTGATGCTGATATTTCATCAGAAAATATGAAAAGATGTGTCTCACTGAGTCTCAATCTCTCTACTAAAACAAAATTAAGATTTTAAACTAGGACATTGAGAAATTTTTCAGCAGAAATTTGTAGCCACAAGTCTTAGACCCAGAGTTGCCCTTAGATGCCAGCACTTTCATTTGTCAGGTAGGAAAATCAATCGAGTGAAAAAAGAAATTTTTCAAGGCCAAATTTTCATTAATGAGTCCCTTGGGATTAGACCCCAGGTTTCCCAGCTTCAAGACAAATACTCATTTCAGTTGTTGATCAGATGGCTTCTCACATTATTGTTTGTTGAATCAAAGAAGAAATTCAGGCAATCTTCAAGATCAGTGTGGTAGTTAGTAATGATGAAGGTGGATATGAGAGTGGGGTCTCTAGTTCCTCAAAATTCCCACGTCTGTAAGGGAGTTTATGCCTGCTTATGAAAAAGACTCACCAATCCTGCCAGTTGACTATCTGTTACTACTTGTATTCTTGGAGCCCAGCAGGCTACAGTCCAAAGGGTCACAAAGAGTCAAACACAACTGAGCACACATCACTAGCTGTTACTACAAAGTTGAGGGAGACCTTAACTTTGCTGATCCTGTTACATAATTTAGATTATTCCTTGATGAATCAATTTCTAGACCTTTGGATATTGTCATAAAACCATCCTATTTAAAAATCCAAGCACTTCCCAGGTGGACCACTCACTAAGAATCTGCCTTTCCAATACAGGGAACCCAGGTTTGATCCCTGGTTGAGGAACTATGTCAATAACCTCAGATATGCCGATGACACCACACCAATGGCAGAAAGCAAAGAAGTACTAAAGAGCCTCTTGATGAAAGTGAAAGAGGAGAGTGAAACAGTTGGCTTATAAATCAACATTGAGAAAACTAAGATCATGGCATCCGGGCCCATCACTTCATGGCAAATAGATGGGGAAACAGTGGAAACAGTGACAGACTTTATTTTGGGGGGGCTCTAAAATCACTGCAGATCGTGACTGCAGCCTTGAAATTAAAAGATGCTTGCTCCTTGGAAGGAAAGTTATGACCAACCTAGACAACTTATTAACAAGCAAAGACTTTACTTTGCCAACAAAGCATATTAAAAAGCAGAGACATTACTTTGCCAACAAAGGTCCGTCTGGTCAAGGCTATGGTTTTTCCAGTAGTCATGTATGGATGTGAGAGTTGGACTAGAAAGAAAGCTGAGTGCTGAAGAATTGATGCTTTTGAACTATGGTGTTGGAGAAGACTCTTGAGAGTCCTTTGCACTGCAAGGAGATCCAACCAGTCCATCCTAAAGGAAATCAGTCCTGAATATTCATTGGAAAGACTGATGCTGAAGCTGAAACTCCAATACTTTGGCCACCTGATGTGAAGAACTGACTCATTAGAACAGACCCTGAGGCTGGGTGGAATTGGAGGCAGGAGGAGGAGGGGACGACAGAGGATGAGATGGTTGGATGGCATCACTGACTCGATGGACATGAGTTTGAGTAAACTCAGGGAGTTGGTGATGGACAGGGAGGCCTGGTGTGCTGCAGTCCATGGGGTCACAAAGAGTCGGACACAACCGAGCTACTGAACTGAACAGAACTGGGGAAGTAAGATCCCACATGCTGAGTGGCACCACAACAAAGACCCAGCATAGCCAGAAATAAATATACAAATTCAATTTTTAAGTTCTCCCCTTTTGCTTAACATCCTCCTTTACACTGCTCTACTTCTTTTCCTCAGTTCAGTTCAGTTCAGTCTTCTCCAACACCACAGTTCAAAAGCATCAATTTTTCAGCACTCAGCTTTCTTCACAGTCCAAATCTCACGTCCATACATGACCACTGGAAAAACCATAGCCTTGACCAGACGGACCTTTGTTGGCAAAGTAATGTCTCTGCTTTTTAATATGCTATCTACGTTGGTCATAACTTTCCTTCCAAAGAGTAAGTGTCTTTTAATTTCATGGCTGCAGTCACCATCCGCAGTGATTTTGGAGCCCAAAAAAATAAAGTCTGACACTGTTTCCACTGTCTCCCCATCTATTTCCCATGAGGTGATGGGACCAGATGCCATAATTTTAGTTTTCTGAATGTTAGGCTTTAAGCCAACTTTTTCACTCTCCTCTTTCACTTTCATCAAGAGGCTTTTCAGTTCCTCTTCACTTTCTGCCCTAAGGGTGGTGTCATCTGCATATCTGAGGTTATTGATATTTCTCCCAGCAACCTTGATTCCAGCTTGTGCTTCTTCCAGCCCAGCGTTTCTCATGATGTACTCTGCATATAAGTTAAATAAACAGGGTGACAATATATAGCCTTGGCGTACTCCTTTTCCTATTTGGAACCAGTCTGTTGTTCCATGTCCAGCTCTAACTGTTGCTTCCTGACCTGTATACAGGTTTCTCAAGAGGCAGGTCAGGTGGTCTGGTATTCCCACCTCTTTCAGAATTTTCCACAGTTTATTGTGATCCACACAGTCAAAGGCTTTGGCATAGTCAATAAAGCAGAAATAGATATTTTTCTCGAACTCTCTGGCTTTTTTGATGATCCAGCAGATATTGGCAATTTGATCTCTGGTTCCTCGGCCTTTTCTAAATCCAGCTTGAACATCTGGAAGTTCACAGTTCAGTGCTGAATCCTGGCTTGGAGAATTTTGAGCATTACTTCTCTAGCGTGTGAGATGAGTGCAATTGTGCGGTAGTTTGAGCATTCTTTGGGATTGCCTTTCTTTGGGATTAGAATGAAAACTGACCTTTTCCAGTCCAGTGGCCACTGCTGAGTTTTCCAAATTTGCTGGCATATTGAGTGCAGCACTTTCACAGCATCATCTTTCAGGATTTGAAATAGCTCAACTGGAATCCCATCACCTCCACTAGCTTTGTTCGTAGTGATGCTTCCTAAGGCGCGCCTGACTTCACATTCCAGGATGTCTGGCTCCAGGTGAGTGATCACACCATTGTGATTATCTGGGTTATGAAGATCTTTTTTGTACAGTTCTTCTGTGTATTCTTGCCACCTCTTCTTAATATCTTCTGCTTCTGTTAGGTCCATACCATTTCTGTCCTTTATCGAACCCATCTTTGCATGAAATGTTCCCTTGGTATCTCTAATTTTCTTGAAGAGATCTCTAGTCTTTCCCATTCTGTTGTTTCCCTCTATTTCTTTGCATTGATCGCTGAGAAAGTCTTTCTTATCTCTCCTTGCTATTCTTTCGAACTCTGCATTCAAATGGGAATATCTTTCCTTTTCTCCTTTTTAACTCTCCATGTGACTTTTTATTAAGGTTTGTGCATATCACCTGACTCCCACACCAGAATGCAAGTTCCACCAAGGATCTTTGCTCCGTTTACAATGTATCCCAAGGACTTGGAGTGCTCAATAAGTATTTTGAATGAATAACTGAATAACAACTGGATCTACCACCTATTCTGACCAATTAGCATACTTTTAAGTCATGGTTTCTTATCTATACAATGGGCAGAATAATTCCCACCTAACTGGGATGTTGCGAGGATCAACACAGTACGTTGCACGGTACTGGACCCAAGGCTATACTCACTGACTTATTGGTTCTCTTCCACGAGATGTTTGAACTCGAGAACACCCAGGTCCTTGGGATACACTTGAATGGAGCAGACAAAGATCGTTGGTGGCACTTGCATTCTGTTGTGGGAGTCAGGTGATATGCACAAATTGAGAATCCCTCAATTCTCAAAAATACATTTTCCTCCTTTACCAATTCAAACTACATCAGCTACTGTACATCTTCCTGCTAGATGACTTCACATTTTTCCTGGGGCTTTGGACAGTAAGGACAGGGTTTGGTGATATACTGGGTAGAGGCAGTACTGACACTGTGGGACCAGGGAGGAAGCACTGGTTTAGAAATAGATCCAGTGTTAGGCTTGCCTCTGCCACTCTCTAGCTATATGAACTTGGAAAGTAATCTCACTTTTCTGAGCCCCAGTTTCCTCCTATGGAAGAATGGGGATAATGCTTCACACAGTCAGTGTGAGTTGTAGAGGACACAATGTTTGTAAATTACCTCTATAATCATAGATGCTTTGGAAAAAATAAGTAAATGCAAATATTATCCCTGGAAAATACACTGATTTATTCAAAAGTTGTTTTTCAGAAAGATGATTTACAAATCAGCATATCTAAATTCCTTTGTAATTGTATATTGACATATCTCTCACCAAGGATTAGGTATATAAGAATTGTGGAGTTTTACAGCCAGATTTTCTACTTGAATTTCTCATTTTGCAAATAATGAGACATTGCAGAGAATGCTAGTATGAATAACTCTATTTACTGAGAATTTTTTTTTAGTTAAAACAAGTCAGAGATGTGAAAATCCTTATAGTTTTCAAGGGATGTTGCAGTTTGCAAGACAGTTTCATCACCATTATATCAACCAATCATCTTTCCACCTTGTACAATAAGTTAGAACTCTGATTTTAGGTCTTATCTTAATTGAATTAAAGTTGAGAAAACATTTATTTTCTGTAGATTAAAAGTTGATTAGAATCCTCCAACATTGTTGTTATTGTTGGTAAGTTGCTTAGTCGTGTCTGCCTTTTATGTGACCCTGTGGACTGTAGACTGCCCAGCTTCTCCGTCCATATGATTTTCCAGGCAAGAATACTGGGGTGGGTTGCCATTTCCTTCTCCAGGGGATCTTCCGAACCCAGGGATCAAACCCACATCTCTGGCATCAACAGGCTGGTTCTTGACCACTGAGCCACCTGGGAAGCCTCATCTAGTACTTTACAGTATGCAAAATGCTTTCATATATTTTATTACCTATAATTCTTAATCTAGCTTCTTACCATGTCAGAATTTAGAAGGTCTTATGGGCATTATTTTAAAGATGTGAAAACTGATTATCCATAGAAGTTCACATACAAGTTCACATGGCCATTACATTGTTAGGATCTGTCCTATAACTTAGGTCTTACAAGTCAAAAGCCAGAGCTTTTTTCAGAAGGTCCATGTTCTTCTTCCCTCCAAATATGATGTATCGCAATAATTACCATGCTTATTGTTTTAACAGGTCACATTTTTTATGGGTTTACAGACTTCTTGGTTTGTTTTACAAGTAGCATAACTGTCTTCTCCCTACTAAAAAAAATTAAAAGGAAAAAGACCTATGATTACAGCAGTCAGCAGGATATTATTCAGGCAATAATACTCATTAAATTCAACTGACTCTTTTTTCCCAAGTAAATTGCTTAGATTTAAGCCTTCAGGGAGGTATAAAGTTAAGTTTTACCAAGAACCGTAAGGCATATTTTATACCTCATCTATTAGAATATTTTGAATACTACATCTTGCCTATTAATGTAACAAGATTAAAGAACTTAAGAATCTCTACTTTTTAATATTTTAAAAATCTAATCATTCAGTATATTATAAACTATGCCCTCAAATAATTTTATAGAAATCTTATTTTATATTACTCTGAATGAACTTCCTTGGCTTTCACTGAGAAATGCTTTCTCAACCAGTCCTTAAAGGAAAATGAACCAGGTCGATTAAGTTTCTCATATATGGCTAGAGTTTAATAGACATAGTTACAGTTTGATTCTTATGCCCTTATCGCATAATCTGTGTAAGAAAGGAAGCATGAACAGTTAGCATGAAACTCAACAAAGCAAAAGGACAGTCATCCATCCGACTCTGGGAGAATTACTCTTTCCTTCCTCCAGTGCTCAGCGGCCCGACTAGAGGCAGGATCGGTGTAGACAGGAACAGAGAAGGAATAGAAGTTTTCAGTCCCTGGAACAAGCAGGATAGACCAGAGAAAGCTGTGGAATTGCTAAGGGAGAACCAACACTTTAACTTGCAGATAGGCTTTTATTCTCACATACACTTAAAGATTGTTAAACTACATCTCCACAGTGTGTGAAGGAAAATGAAGATCAGGGCTAACAGCTTCAGATGGAGCAAAGAACCTGGAGAATTCCCCAGAGAGGTCCCTTACCAGTCCTAACAGAGCCTCTCTGACCTTTGCTCCAGGGTAGAAAATGGGATGCAGTTAATGTTCTAACGGGATTTCTCTGCCTTTTCTGTTTTCCTTTTCAACTTTATTACATTTCAATCTTTCAGTTATCATCAAATGGCATTTCTTTTTATTTTTATTGGATTCTCTGTACTCTTGATTTATGAAACTCCAGATGTGGCCAATGTATATTTTTCCAACATTGCATTAAAACTTCATTATAAAATTTGGCAAACCATGTCTCTCAATCTAATAAATAACCCACTTTGCTAATTAGACTCTTAAAAATAAATCTCCACATATACAATAGATTACCATATAAAATGCATTTAATATTTTAAATATAAGGATATGTTGTTTTCTAATATATGTGTGTTTAGTCACTTCAGTCGTGTCTGATTCTTTGCAACCCTGTGGACTGTAGCCCGCCAGGCTCCTTAATCCATGATATTTCCCAGGCAAAAATACTGGAGTAGGTTGCCATTTCCTTCTCTAGGGGATCTTCCCCACCCAGGAACTGAACCCAGGACTCCTTCATTGCAAACTCTTTACCAGCTAAGCCACCAGGGAAGCCATAATATAAAGTAGCTAATTTTATCCTAAAGCATATCTAATATATGAAATAAAAGAAGACTAAAAGGAAAGAAAGAGATGAGGAGAAAGAGTATTTATTTAGTCTCTGATGTATGTGGTACGTCTTTATTTTACAAATGAGGAACAAACCTGCTTATAAAGGTGACTGAATGAAGCCAACTAACGAATGTTCTCTTACCCAATCACTTATAATAGTTTTTTTTTTATTATCAGAAAATTGTTCATAATTAGCCATGAAACAAGGGAGGGAAACTAACTTCAGGCCATTAATTCAGGAAATGACAACCAAGGAAGAAGCAAGTTTCTGGCAGAGAATGGTATAGCTTCTCACTGTCCCATTCCCACGAACCAGAAAAGATTGAGGATGGATGCCAAGCCACAAATGCCTTCTGATTTGGAAGAAGCAAACTAAGAGAGTGAGATGTTAGTTCTGGGAAAATTCATGGAAGCATCTTGTAGAATGCTCTATATAACTCCCATCACAGGGCCTATTCAGGATCAGCTACTGAGGCTCAAATCTGCTCTGAAAGCCCAACATGTGCTGAGCTTGAGATGTGAGGTGCTGGTCCACAGGGCGGGGTATGCTCCTATTTGGGTGGAGGGGGCCCTGCATCCCAATTAGGAAGAAATGAGGTCAGGAAGGAGAGCCTTTCTTCTTTTTGCCACTGCCTGTAGGTATCTAAAACAATGGAGAGAACCTCTAATGTTATTAATAAATTAATAGAACCTATGAGTTCATTAATAAATTATCATGTGGAATGATTAACAAAAGAAGGGTCTGAATGGAATTTCTTGTGTGTTTGTTCAACAGTCAGTCCCCCTGAGTGAAATGGCTCTGGCGTGAATGGATTGAAGAAGAAATTACAGTACAAATGAACGAATCTATAAAATAGAAAGAGACTCACAGATGTAGGGAACAGACGTTTGGTCGCCAAGGGGGAGGGAGGGAGGAGAAGGGATGGACTGGGAGTTGGGTGTTAGTAGATGCAAATTATAATATATAGGATGGATAAACAACAAGGTCTTACTGTATAGCACAGAGAACTATATCCAATATCCTGGGATAAACTGTAATGGAAAAGGATATTAAAAAGTATATGTGTGTGTGTGTGTGTGTGTGTGTGTGTGTAACTGGGTCACTTCGCTGTACCGCAGAAATTAACACATTATAAATCAACTATACTTCAATGAAAAGGTAAAACAGAATAAAAAGAAATTACCCATGGGTGTACCTAAAGATCAGATGCAGGCCAAGAAGAGGCCGAATGGGACACCATAAAGCCCTGCCTTCAGCCCTCGAGCCAATCTACCAAATGCTAACAATTCAATTTAGGAACCCACCAAAAATATGGGAATGTCTACTGCCTTCCACCATCCACTAATGCAATGTATTACCATATTTTTTGCTGTTTGCCTTTCCCTTTTTTAAAAAATGTATTTATTTGTTTATGGCTGAGCTGGGTCTTCCTTTCTGTGTGAGCTTTTCCCTAGTTATGGTGAGTGGGGCTACTCTCCAGTTGCAGTGCACGGGCTTCTCCTTGCAGTGGCTTCCCTTGTAGCTGAGCGTGAGCTCTAAGAAATGCCTGCTTCAGTAGTGGTACGTGGCTCACCAGTTGCAGTTCCTGGGCTCAAAAGCTGTGATGCACGGACTTAGTTGCTCTGAGGTATGTGGGATCTTCCTGGATCAGGAATCAAAACTGGGTCTCCTGCATTGGTAGGTGGAATCTTTACCATTGAGCCACCAGGGAAGCCCAATATTTGCCTTTTCTAGAGGTGAAAATTTTATATTTCATTGTGTTTCAAGCTCCATATCCTTATATAGGTACGGGGAAAAAAACACGGTGAACTTACAGAAAAGATAATTTTGAGATGGAAACATTCTTTTTAAGCAGAAAACAAATCCAAGAATCATAAAAGAGTGACAAATTTAAGTACATAAAACTTAAAATTTCTGGATATGGGAAAAATGATGTTAAGAAGGTCAAAAACAAATGACAAAAGAAAAATATTAGCAAAACACATAAAATACAAAAGACTAATTTTATTAATTTAAAGAAAGACTAAACAGAAAAATGGAGAGAAAAGAACAAAATTATTTCTAACTCTGTTTCTCCTCCTTTAACAGTCAAATAATTTCACAACATTCTTGGAATGGAAGTCAGAATCCTTGTGTGGCTTACCATCCCAGGCATGATCTGGCTCCCCTCCACCTCTCTAATTTCATTCCTTATCATTCTTTCCCTCACTTCCCTGTCTTAGATAGACTGGCCTTCTTCCAGTTTCTTGATTTCTTTAGGCATTTTCTCTGCTTAGAACATACTCCCCTTCTTAAAAATTAAAAATAAAATAAAATCTTTATCTTTACAAACATTCAAATCTTACCTCAAATGCCACTTCCTTAGAGAAGGCTTTTCTGAGCTTTGCAACCCCCTACCTCAAACTAGATGAAGTTCCTTATTATTTGATCTCATGTTTCCCTTCCTTTTCTGTTCCTCGTACCTTGTAGTCCATTATATCTGTGCTGATTTATGTAATACTCCTCCACTAGGTGGTAAGTTCCCCAAGGACCTGATCGCTCTATGCCCAGGATTTGATGCATTGTTTATTGTTTGGTTTAGCAGTTTCCAAAGTTCTGGGATACATGCTCAAAGCAGTAGGTTGATCATCTCTATAACACATTGATCTTACTTTTAAATGTTTACCTCTTATCACACTGGTGAGAGGTTACATCCTCTCAGAACAGATTTGTTCCTTCTTAGGTGTTCAATCAGCAGCTGGTAGGGAGTGGGGAGGAGGGCAAGGGACGGCCTATTACCTATCAGTGAGAACCAGACTGTGGTTTTGATCTGCTCAGTCTCCATCTAGCCCCATAAAGTGCATTAATCCCTCATTTAAAATTCTCCCAAACAGTTATGTGTACACAAAGCCAAATCCCTGTGGTGAGATATCCACATGCAAAAGAATAAAGTTGGACCCCCTAACTTACACCGCTTACAAAAATTAACTAAAGATGGTTCGACAACCTACATAGAAGAGCTAAATCCATAAAACTCTTAGGAGAAAACATAGTAGATCTTCACAGTCTTGGATTTGGCAATGAATTCTTAGATATGACATCAAAAGCAGCTAAAGAAAAAAAAATTATAAATTTTAGTTCTTAAATTAAAAACCTTTTTGCATCAAAGGACATTAAAGATATTCACAAATCATATATCTGATATGGGTCCACCATTCAGAATATATAAGGAACTCTCACAACTCAACAACATAAGACAACCCAGCAAAAAAAAAAAAAAAAAAGGTAAAGGATTTAAAAAGACATTTCTCAAAAGAAGATATACAAATAGCCAACAGGCTCATGGAAAGATTTGTATTGTTGCTAGTCAAACAAATTGCAAATCAAAACCACAATGAGATACCATTTCATACCCACTAAGAGGACTATAATGTACAAAAACAAGAACAGAAAATAACAAGTATTGGCAAAGATGTAAAGAAATCAGAACTGCTGGTGGGACCCTCATACACTGCTGGTGGGAGTATAAAATGGTTCAGCTGCAATAGCAGTTTCATAGTGCCTCAAAAAGGAAACATAGAATTGCCTTGGTGATACAGCAATTTCACTCCTAGGTATATATCCAAAAGAACTGGAAACAGATGCTCAAACAAATACATGTGCATGCATATTCATAGCATTACATTATTTACAATGTGGGTGGATGCTAAGTGACTTCAGTCGTGCCCAACTCTGCAACCCTATGGACTGTCTTCTCTGTCCGTGGGATTCTCCAGGCCAAAATACTGGAGTGATTTGCCATGTCCTCCTCAAGGGGACCTTCCCAACTCAGAGACTGAACTGGCATCTTCTGCAGCTCCTGCACTGCAAGCAGACTCTTTACTGTTAGCCACCAGGGAAGATCCACTATTTACAATAGCCAAAAGGTATAAACAACCCAAACATCTATCAACAGACAAATGGATAAACAGATTGTGGTATATAAGCACAATGGAATATTATTCAGTCATAAAAAGAAATGAAACACACTGGTACCTGCTACAATGTGAATGAACCTAAAAAACATTACACAAAGTGAAAGAAGCCAGACCCAAAATGTTACATGTTGTGTGACTCTATTTATATGAAATATACTGAGTAGGTAAATCCATAAAGACAAGAAACATATTTGTGGTTGCCGAGCTGGAATGAGGAGAGAATAGGGAATAAGTTCTTAATGTGGACACAGTTTCATTTTGGGCTGATGGTTGGACAACAGTATGAATGTACTAAATGCCAATAAACTGTTCCCTTTAAAATAATTTTAATATAATTAATATAAAGTTATTTATATTAAACAATTTTAATATAAATAAGATAAAGTTAATTTTATATTATATGAATTTCATCTCAATTGAAAAATATCTGGGGCCCTCACTCTCAAATCTCAATTACATTTTTATGAGTCCCTATTTAATCGCTGGTTTAAAAAAACTAACATTCAAAACAAAAAAGAATGCTTCCTTTTAAACAAAATTGCTTGTTATCTGATGCATGATCTGAGCTGTTGGAAATAAAAGTCCTGGCATTATAGAACTGTAAGAAATATTTTCAAACAAAAGTAAAAGTATGTTAATTTGGATTTTTGAAATTGCAGGTTAAACAGTTTCCTTTCTTCTTAATAAATGCTGCGAACCTGTTTAAAAATAAGCTGACAACTTATTATGAAATACTGAGATAAACTGAGACCTTACTTTAACTGGAAGACATAAATTATTACAAAACTATGGAAAACTCAGAAAAACCTATGACAACAGATGGTGCAGGGCCGCGTTTGGGTAGCAGAAAACTGCTATGAGCATGATGAGAAATCTAAATTAATAGAGGCCTTTTGGATGTCCTGGAAGTGTGTCTGAAATATATCAAAGTCAAAGTCTGTGTTACTGGGAGCAGCTCTGCAATGACTGGGTCCCTGAGTAGACTAACCAATATACCTGTTGCTTACAGGGTGATAGGCAGTAGCTAGTCCTCAGCTACACCTAGGCTGGTGATTGATCAGACATAATGATACCCACTGACTTGAACGCAACAGAGTGAAATTCACTGAAGATTGATATTTTTCCTCAATTCCTCACTGACTCTTTGTGAGGATGCAGTGTACGTGGCTGCATCAGAAGTGGTGATATAACATGATCAACAGCATTCTGCAGAACCTCCTAGCCTCCCCTTTGTTTTAGAGCTTAGACCAAGAGAATCTTTTTCATTATTTTCAATCCTTTCCACTTTCTTCTTCCCCTTTCTCCTTCTTCTCTCTCTAGTTCAACAGATTTTTAAAATATTCTTTCATTCATTCATTCATGCCAGGTCTTTGTTGTGGCTCGTGGGATCTTAGATCTTTGTTGAGGAGTCCTTGTTCATTAGTTGCACAGGTGGAATCTTTTTCTTCTTCTTCTTTTTTAGTTGTGGCATGATGGATCCCTGACCAGGAATCGAACCCAGATTCCCTGCACTGGGAGCAGAGTCTTAGTCACTGGACCACCAGGGAAGCCCCTAAACAGAGTTTTGATGCCAAGGATGGAAGAAGGATATGCTCCAGTCGGTATCCACTGTTCACAAAATCAGAACTTGAGTAGGGAGTCAGGACAGGTCTTAAACAATATAGAACCAGTTTTTTTCCCACCAAGTATAAGATAATTTTTAGCTGTCTCTGATAATTGATGAAGATATATCTATGATAACGGATAAAAGAAACCACCTCCCCAAACAGAAAACCCAGAAGTTACCACTAGAATTTATCTCAGGCTCTCATTTTGATGGACTCTTTCCCAAATGTTAAAAGGGATGAATTCTAGAGTTTTCTTTCTTTGCAACATCTGAGAAATATAAATGAGGTGTGAAATGAGAAAGAAGAAAACGAAAAGAAAAAGCAATAAGCTTTGGTCTAACCACAAGTAGAATAATCAATGTCTAAAAGACTCAACATGAACATTTTTGAGCTCCTATCTTAAGCCAATCAGTGACCTAGACCCCTGGAGTGGATGGGACATGAACGCTAAATTATAAATAAAGATAAACTGTGGTCACTATCCTCCAAAAGACAGAATTTGAGTTGGGACTTATAGTGCATGATTTTTACAGTTGGCAAGGTCAAGCGTGGTATAGCAAAACAGTAGTAAGCATACAATACCTGACATAATAGACAAAAATTTAAGTTTGACTCTTGCTCATTTAGAGGCTGAGTATCTAGTCTACTTTTAATCTTAAGTCATCTTAGAATTCGAGCTTTTCTTTCACTGTGACAGATTTTCATCATTCCAGGTTTGCACATATTTTGGAACTTCTGTACAGTCTTAAGTACTTTATGATTACAGCTGAAACTAATTCTTGCAGGCAGAGTAATTCATTCCTTCTTCTGAGTTCTTACAGTGCTCTGTTCGCACCTTTATGGAGCAGAGATTACACTGTATATTAATTATCTATTCGCTTTTCTGTCTCCTTCACAAAAGTGAGAGCTCCTCATGGACTGTGATTACATCTTGTTAAGACAGAGAAATATAACAGTTAGGCATTTGGGTGCTCAGTTCATTTTGCCCAAATTCAAATCTCTTCTCCACTCTTTCTTGTCTTGCTTTATAAAAGTGGATATGCTATTAGTTAACCTCCTTAGATTTCTGTTTCTTCCCGTAAATGAAAATAAACCTATCTCATTTATAAGGTACTTACTATAGTGCTTGGCATATAGATGAATAATTAATAAATATAGGCTCTTATCCCATAACCCACAGTTTCCTGCATGCAGTAAGTATTTAATAAAGTGTGTAAAAATATGAAATGAGTAAATTATTTTACAAGAACTCCCTAGATTGGGAAATACTTTTAGCTTATTTTCCAGACCAAATTTTTTTCAGATGAAAAGAGAAACCCCATTCAGATTCCGTGATGCTGGGGTGAATCATTCATTTCCCTTTGGCTTGGTGGGGAAATGACAGTCACTGTTTCTTCCTCATTCTGCCCAGAAACTGCTGGACTCAGCTGAGAACTGAAGAAGGAGAGCAATGGTCTGAGGTTCAGCTGAAAAAAACAAAAACAATCCTTGGCTTTTCAGCTCTCTGAGGGCTGCTCCTAATCATTCTCAGGAAAGAACATACTGTAGTCGGGTAAAGAGCTCAGAGTGTCTGCAAGAAAGATATCGACTGCAAGAGAAGCTGTTTCTATATATCTCGATTTTGTTAAGAAACATAGGGTACCACCTGCTCCCAAGATGACTTACTGCCCTATTCTGTGCTCCCTTAATACCTGAATCACAATATTACTAAGCTTGGTTGAGCACGTACTGCATGCTAGGTGCTGGGTTCTAAGTACCTCACATGTGTCAACTAATTAAATTCCTATACAAATCTATGAGGTTGGCGTTACCTTCACTTGACAGATGAGGAGACTGATGCAACAGGTTGAATTAACTTGCTCCAAATTACACAGCAAAAAGTGGCAGAGCTAAGATTTGAACTGAGGCTGCCAGTTTTATGCATGTGAACAGTATATGAAACTGCCTCCCAACCTGCTTTGTCACTTATTCCCCTGTTGCATATTGAAAATCGTTCAATGACATTTTCTTTTTTTCTTAATTTATTTATTTTTAATCGACGAATAATTTCTTTACAATATTGTGTTGGTTTCTGCCATACATCAACATAAATCAGCCGTAGGTATACATATGTCTCCTCTCTAAACTGCCTCCCACTTCCTACCCCATCCTACCCCTCCAGGTTCTCTCAGAGCTCTGATTTGAGTTCCCTGAGTCATATAGCAAATTCCCACTGGCTATCTATTTTATATATGGTAATGTATGTGTTTCCATGCTACTCTCTCCATTCGTCCCACACACTCCTTCCCCGCCCCTGCAATCACTGAGTCCATAAGTTTGTTCTCTATGTCTGTGAATGCCAAGTTTCTTATCTGCCTCTCTAACCCACGTGAGTCTCTTGAGGACACAGCCTGTATCCTCAATGATTGTCCAGCTCCTGTCATAGCACCCGACACATAGCAGGTATTCAATACACATTGAATAAATGAATGAACAATTAAGCACAATGAGGCAGTGGTTTAGGTAGAAAATATTTGTTGCATTTGAGTAAGGAATGGGAAGCAGAGGAATCATGCCTGACTTGGCTCCTTTGTCTGGTCAAGATCACTTCAGAAGAAGCCTTAACTCTTCTAGATCCAATGGCTCTGAGATGGTGAAACTGAAGCCCTTCTTTCCATACCTCATAAAAATCATCAGATAGGAAATATTTAACCTGCCTTCCCCTGCATTGGTTTCAGATCTCTGTAAGGAGCCTTCAGTACAGGCTCTGAATGGTCCTTGGCCCAATCAGTGTCTTCTGGTGGGTTCCATTTCTCCATCTGCCATAGTAAGTGAGATGCCAAACTCTTTTAAGGGAAATAGTCCTCAGCGACTGGAGACACAGTATGTCCAAGAACTGGACTTGAGAAAGTCTTTAAAGAAGCCCTTCCTCCACAGGCCTTCCTTTTGCAACAATTTTGTCCCAAGAATTAAACACTTTTTCCTGCCTTTGATGGCTTCTCACCACAGATGTCAAAGGACAGAACTGGGCTCTTCTACTGAGCTACCCTGTTGGCTAAAGATTTCATTAAGAATTTGATGAAGATTCAAGATCCCAAGGTATTTTTTTTTAAACAGATTGATGAAATTTTAATCTTACAGATATTGACCTGAATAAATCACAGATTTGTTCAAGTGAAGAGTCATACAGAGAAGTGAACAAGGGTTTGGAAGGCAGACAGATCTGGATTCAAATCTGGCCTCTGATGGATAGCTACTGAGTACTCTCAAGATCCCAAGGTATTTTGCTAAGGAATAAAGCTTGGCTTGTTGCCAGGAATTGGAGGGTTTGCATCGGGTTTTTCATGAACTGAAACTGTGTTTTCTCAACAACCTCCCTCATTTCCCTCTGGGAGATTTTGCTGCCCCTGCTCCCGTTGAAGTTACATTTCTTTCCGACTTCCCATGACCACATGACTCCTAAATAGAGCTCCTTTCCTCCAAAGAACATACACACACCATCATCTGTTCCAAAAAAAGCTGCATCCATGCCTGACTCAAGTGACATTTGTAAGTAAATTGAGAAGGCTGGTACCACATGCATCTTTGGATAACCATGGAAAACATTTCTATCATTAACATTCATAAAATTGACTTCATTTAATGAAACATTCTCAGAAAGTATCTCAGTCTTATTTAATTTGTAAAGAAAAAAGACAAATTACCAATTCACTTAAAAGTTTTTTCCTTCTCCTCCATGGTTTATTGACAGTAAAAAATGAAAATGACCCTTTCCATTCAGCTGGTATCACCAACCACCTTTTGCTCATCAAATATTTATTGGCCCTCATTGTGCAGAGCAAAAATACTATAGTAGTTCTTACCCATTGTTCTGAATAGCCAACTTAGAGATAAAAATTAAAGATGAATTCATATTAATAATAGATGATAACTAAAATTCAATAAAAAGATGGAACCCTAACAGGAAAATTTAGAGAAAATTGGGAGACCATCTACACCAGGGGTTTTTCTAAAATTTTCTTTAGCTTCAAAAACTCCTAACATAAAAATTTAATTGGCAGTCCACTACATCAAATGAAATTCATTTCCTAATTGAAACAGTTGATGTCCAGAGAGGATTAGACTGGCCTGCAAGTCCAAACCAGTTCATGGAGTTCATTAGGTCTAGTCTTCTTATCTTGACACAACAGGAAAGGTTGTGTTTTCCTGTTGAATTGCAGGCTTCATTTTTCATTTTACAATGCTGTGAATAGACTCTAGAGATTTTAAACCCTGCATCCTAACTCATGCATCCTGGTCTTGTCTTCAGTTGCCAATAAGCTATCCAACCAGCACTATTCTTCTCAGGATTTAGCATACATATCCATGATCCAGGGCTTCCCTGGTGGCTCAGAGGATAAAGCACCTGCCTGTGATGTGGGAGACCCAGGTTCAATCCCTGGGTCGGGAAGATCCCCTTACTGGATTTAGTGGAAAATATTTATATCCTAAAGCATTTCAAATGGGACTGGGATGGAAGGTGAAAGGGTAGATTGCTTAGATGGCACTAGGGAAGGTGCAATACTAGTAAGATTGAAGAAATATAAAGCTGTAGCTCAACCTTATACCATATTCAAATGTGGGCTCCAGATAGATTAAGGATCTAAATGCTAACAGTACAACTATACAGTTATTAAAAGAGTATGTAGGATATATTTGCCAACAAAGGTCTGTCTTCAAGGCTATGGTTTTTCCAGTGGTCATGTATGAATGAGAGAGTTGGACTGTGAAGAAAGCTGAGCGCTGAAGAATTGATGCTTTTGAACTATGGAGTTGGAGAAGACTCTTGAGAGTCCCTTGGACTGCAAGGAGATCCAACTAGTCCATCCTAAAGGAAATCAGTCCTGGGTGTTCATTGGAAGGACTGGTGCTGAAGCTGAAACTCCAATACTTTGGCCACCTCATGTGAAGAGTTGACTCATTGGAAAAGACCCTGATGCTGGGAGGGATTGGGGGCAGGAGGAGAAGGGGACGACAGAGGATGAGATGGCTGCATGGCGTCACCGACTTGACCGACACGAGTTTGAGTAAACTCCGGGAGTTTGTGATGGACAGGGAGGCCTGGCGTGCTGCAATTCATAGGGTCGCAAAGTGTCGGACACAACTGAGTGACTGAACTGAACTGAACTGAGGATATATTTGTGAAAGATAAAGAAAGTCTTCCAAAGGGACATCCCAAAGTACAGACCATAAAGTTAAAAGCTGATAGATTTGGCACCATCAAAGTTAAGTATTCCAGCTCAGTAAAAGACACAATAGCAGAGTAGAGATGGAAAAATGTGTTTGTGACATCTGTAACGGTCAAGAGATTAATATCTTGACGATGTAAGAACTCCTACAAAATCAACAAAAAAGAAACAGAAAAACAAATAGAAAACTGTTCAAAGGGTGTGAAAAGGTAATTGGTAAGAAAGAAAGACCTTAAGTAGGTCATTTAAGAATGAAAGGAAGAGATGTTAATAATCAGAAGAATGCAAGCTATAGCAATGCAGTTCCACTTTACACGCACCAAAACGGCAAAATAAGAGAGGAAGATAATACCAAACGTTGACAAAGATTTGAGGAGATGGGAACACTCAGGCACTGCAGGTTTTAGCGTAAAACATATAACCTTGTGGAAAGGAATCTGGTAATGCTGAGTCAAATTAAGATGGGTGTATCCCGTGACCCAACAATCCCACTAATGAGTGTACTCAGAGAATTTCTCCCATGAGTTCATCAGGGGGTACCTGAAATGATGTCAACTGTTGCATTGTTTGCAGTATCAAAATATGTTACCTAGTATTCACAGAGGTGTTAGTCGCTCAGCCATGTCCAACTCTGTGACCCCAGGCTCCTCTGTCTATGGGATTCTCCACACAAGAATACTGCCGTGGGTTGCCATTTGCATCTCCAGGGGATCTTCCTGACCCAGGTCTCCCACTTTGCAGGCAGATTCTTCACCATCTTTGCCACCAGGGGAATAGATAAGTAAAACATAGCTAATACTCTGGACTACTAGGCCGTGGTCAGGCTTCCCTGGTGACTCTGTGGTAAAGAGTCCACCTGCCAATGCAGAAGATGCAGTTTCAATCCCCAGGTCAGGAAAATCCCCTTGAGGAGGGCATGGCAACCCACTCCAATATTCCTGCAGGGATAATCAAATGGGCAGAGGAACCCGGTGGACTACAATCCACGGAGCTCTAAAGAGCCAGACAGAGCTGAGCACAACCACAAGCCTATCCTGTCAGCGGGACACCTGGGCTCACATCCTGACTCGGCCTCTCACTTGCACATCACACTTGTCCAGGATGCTCTTCTCTAAATTTCCTAGAACCTTAGACTTTCTAGATCTAGAATCTTAGAAAGATATCTAAATTCTTTTCCAGCTTTGTGCTTCAAGTTCTCTATTCTTCCTTGCCAATCAATAATCTCTATAATATCATAAGGAACAATAAAAATCATATCATCCATTTCAGAACATTTTTACTAACATTGAAGAATAACCTAACTTATAAGAAATGTCTTTGGCTGAAGGTGTGTTTTTATACACCTGGCTGAAAGAGTGACATCTTTTCTTTAAATGTGCAGGCATTACCATATTAACACAACTGTTACCCTTTTCGTGGATCAAGAACAAAGGAAGTTAAAAAAAAAAAAGACAAATAATATTCAGGAAGATCAGAGGTGCTGTAAAAGCAAAGAGTGCTTTTTTAATAACCCGAGCCTGGTGGATTAACGATGATGATGATGATATGACAGTGATGCCGGCAGTGATAATGACTACGAGAGTAACCCAGAAAACCATCAATCCAGAAGAGTTTCATCTTCTCTCTGAACATCTAGTCCATAGAGATAACTAGGCTTCTCTAGCTGACTCAAGATTCCTTTGGCGCCTACTTTAATTTACTCTGAAACTCACCCTTGAGATGAGAGATGGAAAGTATTATAAAATGAAGGTCACCTTAGAGAACTGTGGACTACATTTACAAAACAAAATAGCAAAATGGAAAAACACACATTGTCATAGAAAATCTATTCTGCATTGTGCTAGAAAAATCCTTTTGCCCTTTTAAGAGCTCATTAGAATGCAACAGCACTCATTTCAACCAATTAATATTTTGGCTATGAATAGGAAAATGTGTGTGAATGGCCAGTCCAGTACAAACTAAAACATTTGCATAACATCAGCCCTTTCTTTGGCTGTGTAATTAATCATTGGGGATTATCCATTTGTAAGCATAATTTTTCACTGTCAGGAGAAATTATGTTTTATTTATTGAAACACTCTAAATCATAATTACAGCTATCATTTATTGAGCACCAACTAAGTGCCAGGTATTCCATATATAATTGCTATGCTATGCTCACCACAATATTATAAAGTGACTATTACTATGCATGTTTTTAGGATTAGGAAACTGAAGTTCCGAGAGGGTAATTAACTTGTTCAAGATGATAAGTACTTCAAAGCTAAGTCTGACTGTCCACGAAGCTCATGTTCTTTTTACCATGCTATACAGACTCCACTAAAGATTTTTTTTTCTGAAAATTGAGACCCTATGTTATTGATAGCTAATGTTTATTGTGTGCTTACTATACACCACAACACATACAACTTTACATATGTTGCCCCATTCAGTTTACCAAATATCCCTCTGAAACGTGGATACTCATATGTATGTGAGGTTATGAGAAAACTGGTATGTAAAGAAAGTACCTAGTCCAATACCGCATGCTCAGAAAACAACAGAATCTGGACTCAAGTTCTCAGTATCAGTCATATTTTTCTTAATTTTATTTTTTAAAATTACATGTAACAAAACTGACCTTGGTGTACAGTTCCATGAATTCTAACATATGAATCCATTCCTACCACCACTACTATAACTGGTATACAGAACAGTTCCATTGCCCTGAAAAACTCCCTCCTGTTCGCAGCCACACCTTCATCCCTCACCAGCCCCTGCACTTCCTGATCTGGTCCCTGTCACTATAGTCTTGTCTTTTTGAGAATGTGATATGAATGAAATCAGGCAACACAGAACCCTTCAAAGAGGCGTCTCTCAGTTTAAGGCCTTTGAGTTCTATCCGTGTTTCCCTTTCCGTTCCTTTTTACCACTGAGTCGTTTTCCATCATATGGATACACTCCGTTTGTTTATCCATTCATCTGTTGAAAGAAATTTGGATTGTTTTCAGTTGGAGGTGGTTATGAATAGAGTTGCTATAAACATTTATGTACAGGTTTTCATATGAACATAAGTTTTCATCTTCTCAGAGTAAACAACTAGAAGTGGATCATTGAGTCATATGGCAAGTGTTTGCTTAATATTATAAGAAACTGCCAAACTAGTTTCCAAGATGGCTGTATAATTTTTGCCTTCTCTACAATAGTGCAAGAGAGTTTTGTTTTTTCCACAAACTCATCAAGACTTGGTAAAGTTAGTTGCTGTTTTTCTAAATTTTTAAAATTTTAGCTATTCTCATAGCTGTACAATGGTAACTCATGGTGGTCTAATTTTCATTTTCCTATTGTATCCCTTTATGTGCTTTTTTGTCACTCTTATTTCCTCTCTAGCAAAGTGTTGGTTCAATATTTTTGCCCATTTTTTAAGTTAAATTGCTTATTTTCTTAAAATTGAGTTTACATAGTAGAAATAAAAGTATTTTGTCAGGAATAAGATTTACAAATATTTTTATTCAGTCAAATGGGACTTACAAATGTTTTCATTTATTCATTTGTTTTTCATTATCTTAATAGTGTCTTTCACTAAGTATGAGCTTTTAATTTTGATGAAGTCCAATTTATTTAATATGTCAATTTTTTTTATGGATCAGGTGTTTGGTGTCATGTTGAAGAGCTCTCCGACTGAGGCAGAGGGTAAGAGAAAGAGAGAGAGACAAAAAGATGCTAGTATTGGCTTTGAGGATGGAGTAAAGGGTCTTGAGCCGAGGAATCTTTTGGAAGCTGAACAAGGTATGGAAATACTTTCTCCCCTAGAACTTCCAGAAGGATTGCAGCCCTGCTAACACCCTGATTTTAGCCCAACAAAACCCAGATTTCTGATCTCCAGAAACATTAAGATAACAACACAAAAAAAGACCCTGCTAACTCCAGGTCAAAAAAGTATATGTTTTTATGGCTTCTCCTAAAGGTTTTATTGTTCTGTGTTTTACATTTAGCTCTATGACTCATTTTGAGTTCTCTTTCATGGAAGGTATGAGATTTAGGTCAAAGTTCATGTTTTTGTTTATGGATATCCAATCATTTCAACATCCTTTGTTGAAAAGACCATTCTTTCTTCCCTGGATTGCCTTAGGAACTTTGCCAGAATCAATTGACCATATTTGTATGGGTGTTTCCACTGATCAGTGTGCCTATCCTATCCAGTATGGACCACACTGTCTTGATGACTACAGTTTTACAGTAAACCTTTAAATCTGGAGCTGTGTGTGATTCTTCAACCAGTTCCTATTCTGAGCCAACAAGCTACAAGGCACAGATGGATCAGCCTCCATGCCCTCTTTTTCCTTCACTGCTTGGAAGGTATTAATAACATATTTTTTGGTGTACAAAGGGGTAGAAAAGCAATGTAACTGACCTACTTTCTAGTTCAAGAGAGAGAAGAAAGGCTATCATTTGCAGCTCTTTCTCTGCCTGAGCCACCTGGAAATTCCTGCTACACATACTTATTATTGATATGTAGTATACATTCATGCCATATAGTTTATAAACTTTTTATTTCCTTATTTTGGCTGTGCTGGGTCCTTGCTGCTGGACACAGACCTCAGTTGCAGGGAGCAGGCGCTGCTCTCCAGTTGTGGGGCACAGGCTTCTCATTGCAGTGGCTTCGCTTGTGGAGCAGAGGCTCTAGGGCTCGGTAGCTTCAGTTCCCAGACTCTAGAGCACAGGCTCAGTAAGTTGTGGTACCTGGGCTTAGTTGCTCTGCGGCACGTGGGATCTTCCTGGATCAGGGATCAAACACGAGTCTTCTGCATTGATAGGTGGATTCTTTACCACTGAGCCACCAGAGAAGCCCCCGTATACCTACAGAGTGTGCTGTGTTGGGCCCCATTATAGGCTCTGAGGAAGAAGAGGAGGAGAGAATACACATGGTTCTTTCTCCTGTGAGGTTTATGCCTCATGGTAAACAAATGACAACTAAACACAGAAACAGCACTGGATGACTCTCCTCCAGAGAACTGCAATTGGGTAGTATGCAACAGAGTGACTTAGGGATCTTCGCCCACATGGCCAGGGAATGCTTCTCTGGAGGGATCTGGGTGATGACAAGAAATTGGATGAGTAAACATCAAGGGAATGAGTGTTCTGGGCTGTTAGTCTGAAGAGCCGTGGGTGAAACCAAGCTTGACACATTTAAGAAACAACAACAACAAAAAAGACTGATATAGCTGGAAAAGAATGAGCCAGAGAGAGCAGTATAAAATAAGGACTGAGAGATAACAGGAGCAGGTTGAAGAAGGGTTTTGTAACGGAGATGAGAAGTTGGATTTAACTCTAAGTGCCTGGGGAAGCCATTAGAGAGTTTAAACCAAGATGGGTCATGTGACCAAAGACAGACCAGGGCTCCCAGACACATAAATGGGGAGAGAGGGTAGAATGAGTTTTCCCAATCCCATCTCCAGAGAAAGAAGCTTCCTGTTCACTTTAACCCATTCTCTGACAAGAGAGATGTACATGAGACTCTAAAGAAGTCAAGTTCAAGGTTTGGGTCCTCATAATTTGCATATCACTCCAAAAGGACTTAGAGGAGAGGGGAGAAGCCAGTCTCATTGCCTTACTGAATTGGTGACATGCTAAGGACTCACTGCAAAGGAGACTGATCCCCAAGTCGGGGAGAGCTGTCTGCCATGTCACAGCCCCATAAGAAGTAGAAAGAGATCCCTGTGCATAGGTAAAGCAAATTGTTTCATCAGAACTACTGCCTCTTGGTTTCCAGTCTTTATAAACGGCGAATTATAAGAAAGTGGCTTAAAACTATAATACAAAAAATAAAAGTCCCGCTTGGAAGGCTTTTCCATCTAGGAGGAGTTACTGTAAGCACTGGATTGAATTTCTGAGCAGAACTGTGTGCGGAGTCTCCAAGAGACTGTATCCAATCTATTTATTTGAATTCCACTTTGGATAAATAACCACCTTTGGGGAAATATAAACAGAGCACCTCTTCCCCATTATAGAGTCACAATTCCAGCTCCATAGCATCCCTTCTACCACCAGGGGGTATATATAATTTTTATGGAGTTATAATCTATGTGATGCCTGTTTCTTAGTGCTGTTTTTGGTTACCATTATTTCACATACAGTTCTCCATGTAGCATCTAAATATTTTCCATTTTCAGTACACAGTGATACATAGTGTTATGGTAGATAAAAATAGCTCATGCTTACAAAATAATTACTATATGTCAGACACAGTTCTGAGCACTTTATCTATTTTTACTCATTAAAAGTTTCTTCCCTGTAACCATATATAGCTAGGTACCATCTGTCTTTGTTTGGCTTCAGAGGAAAGAAAGTGGAGGGACCTCCCTGGTTGTCCAGTGATTAAGGATCCACCTACCAATGCAGGACACATGGGTTTAATCCCTGGTCCAGGAACTAAGATCACATACGTTGAGGGCACCTAAGCCCATGCACCTCAACCACTGAACCTGTGGTCTAGAGCCTGGGGGCCACAACTGCTGAGCCCATGTGCTGAAACTACTGAAGCCCTTGTGCCCCACCCAGCCTGTGCTCTGCAACAAGAGAACCCACTACAATGAGGAGAGTAGCCCCCACTCACTGCAACTAGAGCAAGCCCTTGCACAACAATGAAGACCAGCTCAGCCAAAAATAGATTAAAAAATTCAAAAAGAAAAGTGGAGTCTGAAGCCAAGAATACCACGAATTGCTTTACTCGGGGCTCAGCCTCAAGGAAGCAGGGAAGAGTAAAACGAGGCAAGGTAGTGTGGAGAGTCCGTTTGAAGGTGCGTTGTTAAGCTGGTTACCATCAAATGTGATCAACTGCTCCATCTCATGAGACTATCCCCTCTGGAGACCATCCTGCAAGAAAGCTGTAAAAACTCATCTCAAATAGTTATACAAGGGGAGAAAAGAGGAACTGTTTATCCAGGAGTTCCCATCTGCTCCATGAGCTCTTTTACTCCCACACACTGCACTTGGCACATATCACACCTGAGTGTGAGCAGGGAAGCGTCAGGGTAGGTGATAAGAGGCAGGTATCAGGGCTAGAGGTGAAGTATCCTGTAATTTGCCTACACAAGGTCACAGAGTCAGTCAGAGCCCATGTAAGCTGGGTGTTGCAGCAACGGTGGAAATATACAAAAGATTCTTTTATCACACTGGTTTGGCTGATAGAACACAAAAATTAAGTACCTGCTGTAAACCACTCAGCCAGTAACTGGTAGAGCCACAGTCTGACCCCAGGAAGCCAGGCTCTTAACAATATGCTAAACTAGCTCTTTGATTTGGGGAGATCTGGGTTGTATTTATCTTTTCACTAAACTACTTCAGAGCAGGAATCTTATGCTTGGGCAGGAATCTTAGATTCCAACCCTGACTCAGAAACTTGGAAAATCATTTCTCTGTGGCTCTCCATTTGTTCATATGCTTTCGAAAAAGCTCAGGCGATGTGATCTTAAAGGTCTCAAATTCTGAATCACACCCTTCTAAAAGTCTTTGAACAGATCTACAAATCCTTAGGATGTAAGGATTAGATGACTGAGTCACAGGGTAGGACCGTTTTTTATGACTCGTGGTTTAAATTAGCAGATTGCCTTTGAAAAGAAACTTACCAGTTTAACGCATTTACTATATCTTCCATGGATGAACGTGTCTCTTCCCTTGCCTGATCAATTGAGATAAGATAAAATTATATATAAAATATTGAATTTTTGTTGACTCGATGGATGTAGTGTCATGAGTTTGCTTTGTTTTCTATTTTTCCAGTGACTAAATAAGCCAAACATCTCTCCAAGTGTTTGTCATGTCATTTCCTCTTGTGTTAATTTACTTTTAGCAAGTCATTTCCCCTCTCTGGGGAATCAGCCTTAACATCTCTCACATGAAAAGGTCAACTGAGATCTCTAAGATTGTTCTAAGAATTAAGTGAGACAGTACCTACCAAAGTTCTATTTCAAGTCTCCAAATAAATAAGGAAAGGCCTTTCCATCTTCAGCATTTGTACAAGTGTAGAAACCTGTGAGCAGGGCCCTTGACCAAACTCTAAGACATGTCTTGGTCAACCAAATCTCTTCTTTCTGGCTGGTTCATATTTTAGTTCTTACTAAGAAAGAAGAGAATAGAGAAAGAGAGAATAACTTAAACAACCAGCATGGTGATTTTTTCCCCTCAAATCCAAACAATTTGTGATATTAATGTGTGATGAAAACACACATCAAATGCCTTTCTCAAGGCAGTGGTTATCTCTACTGGCTGGCATATCTAGTTTTTCTCTAAGCCCACAGCTTCTGAAACACTTGACACATTTGTTCTGAACTTGTGGTGACCTACCTATTCTAAGTTTCATTCTTGTAGCAGCTGAGATTAATATGGTCAAAGCAATGAAGTCATTGTTATCATTCTTTGAAGATTTAAAAGAAATAGGACAGCACTCTCAGACATTAGGGGAGTCAGAACCTGGGGATTGGGAATCTGCAAGCAGATGATCACACTTCCATCTTGGTACAGATTTTAAAAAAAGGAAACAGGGGCTGACTCTCGAAGAACTCCAGCCTCCTTTTTCTAAGCCTCTTCGTCCACCCTGCCATGCTCCTCCTCTTCACTTTTCTCTCCTATGAAAATCTTTCTTTAGAACTCAATTAGGAGACAGGAAAGATGGGTTCAAATCCAGTTCTGCCACTTGATAGCCCTGTGGATTTTAATACGTCCCTTCTCTCCACTGAGGGTCACCTTTTCATCTGCTATAGTCCCTTTATTGATTATCATGATCTTTTTGAATTAGTACGTAAGATTCTTGAGTTAGATGCAATGCCTTGTTTATCTTTGTGCCCCCAACAAAAGCCCATCGTGGAATTTTTCATAGAAAGCGTCTCTCTTCTTGTTAATATATTGAAAGTGAAAGTGAAAGCCACTCATTCATGTCCAACTCTTTGCAACTCCATGGACTATACAGTCCATGGAATTCTCCAGGCCAGAATACTGGAGTGGGTAGACTTTCCCTTCTCCAGGGGATCTTCCCAACCCAGGAATTGAACTGGGGTCTCCTGTATTGCAGGCAGATTCTTTACCAGCTGAGCTATCAGGAAGCCCTGTTATTATATTGAGATTTTATAAATCTTTCCTTGACCCTGAGGGTGATCTCTATTATTCTAAGTTTTACCAGGTGGATTAGTTTCTGGGAGCTGCTGTGACAAATCCCCACACACTTGTTGGCTTAAAACAACAGAAATTTATTCTCTCATGGCTCTAGGGGCTAGAAGTCCAAAATCAAGGTGTCCACAGAGCACTGTTCTTTAAAAGGTTTGGGGAAGGCTCCTTCCTTGCCTCCTCCTAGCTACTAATGGTTGCTAGCAGGCTTCAGTGTTCTTTGGCATGCAACAACATCTTAACTTCTGTGTCCAATGTTACATGGCCTTATTCCCTGTGGGTCTGTCTTTTCATGTCTCCTAATCTCTCTTGTCCTTGCAAGGGCAGCAGTCATTGGATTTAGGGCCCCACCTAATCCAGTATGACCTCATTATAACTTGATTATATCTGCAAAGACCTTATTCCAAATAAGGTCACAATTATGGTTTCCATGTGGATGTGACTTTTGGAGAAACACTATTCAACCCAGCATCCCAGGACATCTCTGTATCCTTACTCCTCCCATCCCATAGTTTTGGACTTGTCTCCTTGCTTCTTCATGAAGAATCCTTCTTTGGAATGATCCCACTCACTGGAGTCATGATAATCATATTCATTGTTCTCCTTCATAATAGCCTGTCCCTTCTTCTCTCCATGTTTCACTGGAGCTTGCTGTCAGACTAACCTCATGGAAAGGACAGTTTAGTTATCTTCATTTCTTTGCTCAAAATCTCTCTGATGGTTTCCTTTACCTATAGCTCAGGAGCTGCACTTCTTCAGGAGGGCATTCACAGACTTTACCACCTGATGCTAACTCTCCTGTCTAGTCAAAACATCATAACTCTGCCCCACGCACAACACAGGTTGTCTTTTAGCTCTGTCATCTACCCTTTCCTTCATCATCATGCCTTCCTCTTCATCTGAAAGCTGTTTTCTTGATCACAAGATGGATTATTCCCATCACTCTTGAAAAGCTACCTCTTTTCCAACCAATATCCCCACCTCACACCTAGTCAGCATCCTGCCCCAAACCCCCATACTATTTTGTACCTCGGTTGACACTTCATCCTTACATTATTTGTCATCATGCTCTTTCTCTTTTGATTAAAACATGAGCTCTTAAGAGCAGGAACTCTTCCTCATTCCCCCAGTTTCTGGTTCTTAGGAGATGGTACATTTTGAAGAGATGAAGGAAAGATTCTACAGTAATAATTTTCAGAAGCTGCTTTAGGGGTTGTGCAAATATTCTGTATTTCATTGATAGTCAAGCTGATAAAAAATTAAAATGCTAATTTTACTCCTAATTTCAGATTTTCATATTTATAAAAACAGCTTACTTCTTTACACTAAGCAAATGCAGCATATTTGATCTTACCATGTAAATATACATTAATAAAGTGTGTTTCTACTTTCCACATAGGTTCTGGGTAAGTTTTTTGCATTTAAAAAATTATGAAAACCACTGTAGAGGTGGGGTTATGTACCGCCTTTGGGAGATGAGGTATTTGCATTTCCTCTTAGATGCGCTTAATCCCAGGAGCCATGATGATGGCTGCGATTTTTTTAATCCTATGTGTGGAATTAAAGGGGAGGAATGCTGTAAGGCCAGAGCAGAAAGGTAGTAGACTTTGGAGTCACAAAGACCATGACCAGTCTGCCATTTATTAACTGTGTGAGTCGGGGGAAACTACTTAATATCCTCAAACCTGTTTTTTTCCCCCTCCTTTAACATAGAAATGAGCCCTAACTCACAGGGTTGTTGAGAGGATTAAATAATAGATCTAAAATGAATAACATATGAGACACGTAATAAATGACACCTACCTTAATTATAAAGGTTAGTTCTGGTGAGAGTTATCTTTTTTTTCCCCTTGCCTGGTGAAATGCAGCTGTAATTCCAACAGCTGCTGAGAGAGTGGATGAGAAGGGCCTTAACCTCTAAATTGCCCCGAGGGAGAGTTGGCTAATGAAAAGCCACAGGAGTGAATTATCTGCTGACTACACTCTTTCGCTGAGGTACAAAATTACTTTTGTATAGATATCCAGTTTGCTAATTATCTTTTAAAAATCAAATGAGAGCTCTTTCTAAAGTCCTGGTAGTGACCAAGAAAATGTATTAAAGGAAAAGTATCAGATTTTGCCCAGGTATCAAGAAACACTCATTTCGAAATAAAATAAGGACTTGAATACTTAATGTTTGGCCTGATTATGGAGTAGATCAAATATTTTCTTGATGTGGTCCCCTTCTTTAAGATTTGAGTGGAGAAAAATTGAGAGATGACTCTGAGAAATGGAAAAATCCACATTCTGAATTAATTTGGATCTTAAAAGGAAACCAGGCTGATTTCTTCTCTTCCTAGCTGGGTTTCAAATGATTTTTTTCTCCTTTCCTGAGGTTGCCCTTCTCTACTCTTCTATTGGCATCAATGCACGTGGTTGTAGGAGCCAAGAGTCAGTGTAAGCATGCTCTGCTCTTTTCTGTAAAGATTTGACTCATCTGCCCCAGGCTCTTACCCACCCAGCTGGCAATATTCACTTGCCTATGTACTTGCACTTTTCTTTCCCATTTGATCTTTTTTGCCTGTTTGTTTTAATTTTCATTGGAGTATAGTTGCTTTACAATGTTGTGTTAGTTTCTACCATACAGCAAAGTAAATCATATACATATATGTATGTATCCCCTCTTTTTTGTATTTCCTTCCTATTTAGGTCACAACAGAGCACTGATTAGAGTTCTCTGTGCTACACAATAGGTTCTCATTAGTTATCTATTTTATACATAGTAGTGTATATATGTCAACCCCAATCTCCCAAGTCATCATAACCCCTCCTCATTCTCCTTTGCTGTCCATATGTTTATTCTCTATGTCTATGCCTCTAGAAGAATGGATCAAGAAGATGTGGTACATATATACAATGAAATATTACTTAGCCATAAAAAGGAAAGAAATTGCAAAGAACTTTTTTTTGTAGAGATGTAGATGGACCTAGAGACTGTCATACAGAGTGAAGTAAGTCAGAAAGAGAAAACAACTATTATAGAGCGATGCATTTATGTGGAACCTGAAAAGACTGGTGAACTTTCACTTTTATGACCAGAGTGTCTGGTCGAAGCATCCATGCCCTTATAGGGCTTTTGAGGAACCATCCTCCTGCTACATGTATCTTTCTAACAGTAAGTTCTCAGACCCAGGATCCTTTTTTTATCTTCATTGCCTTCAATTCAGTTCAGTTGCTCAGTTGTGTCTGACTCTTTGCACCTCCATGGGCTGCAGTACATCAGGCTTCCCTGTCCATCACCAACTCCTGAAGCTTGCTCAAACTCATGTCCATCGAGTCAGTGATGCCACCCAACCATCTCATCCTCTGTTGACCCCTTCTCCTCCTGCCTTCAATCTTTCCCAACAGCAGGGTCTTTTCAAATGAGTCAGTTCTTTGCATCAGGTGGCCAAGGTATTGGAGTTTCAGCTTCAGCATCAGTCTTTCCAGTGAATATTCAGGACTGATTTCCTTTAGGATGGACAGATTGGATATCCTTGCAGTCCAAGGGACTCTCAAGAGTCTTCAACACCACAGTTCAAAAGCGTCAATTCTTCAGCACTCAGCTTTCTCTATAGTCCAACTCTCACATCCACACATGACTACTGGAAAAACCATAGCTTTGACTAGACAGACCTTTGTCCGCAAAGTAATGTTCTGCTTTTTAATATGCTCTCTAAGTTGGACATAACTTTCCTTCCAAGGAATAAGCGTCTTTTAATTTCATGGCTGCAGTTGCCATCTGCAGTGATTATGGAGCCCAAAAAAATAAAGTCTGTCACTGTTTCCATTGTTTCCCAGTCTGTTTGCCAAGAAGTGATGGGACCGAATGCCATGATCTTAGTTTTCTGAATGTTGAATTTTAAGCCAACTTTTTCACTCTCCTCTTTCACCTTCATTGCCTTAAACCTCACAGAACTTAACCTACTATTTCTCCCTGTCTAAAACTTCCCACCACTTCCCAGTCTATCCCTTGGACAAGACACCAGAGCTCTAATTTTAAATGTTTTACAACCAAGAAAACTAAGGAACAGATATTAGAGAACAGAAATTAAATGGGAAAAATGGAAAGTTTCTGGCATCTTACAAAATACGTAGAGCCACTGTCCAGAGTGAGTGTTGGTTTCTAACCGTTTGCTTTCTATCCTCTGCTTTCAGTATTCCAGTAAATCACAATCCAATTTCCACCCCAGGAAATTCCCCTAGCACGAGCACACACACTCACACTCACACACCCATGCACCCACCCACCCACATACACACAAAGCAATCAAGACAAAATAGATGTTCCTGGCTGTTATGAATATACCTTCTGTCTCTGAAAACTCCAGATGGAGAGTCTCTAAATTTTCCTAGAAATGGTTGACACAGGGTGTACTCAGCACTGTGGAGGTGACAAGACTAAAATAACTTGGGGATCAGATTATCTGGAGGGACCTTATTCTGCTCATTCTTATACCTAGGTCTCTAACCATTCTGCAAAACCCATCACCAAGTTGACTTTGAATCCAGCCAGTCCAGTCCCTCCCTCGTGATTCTTACCCTGCCTAGCTTAGCATCTCTGAGATGTTTGTTGCTTTTCTTTCACCTTCATACTGCCAGAGGATACTGAAATTACTGGCCAAACATGGTTTACCTTCCTGGTCCACAAATTCTACTCAATGGTAAGAAATTTAAAATTCTATCCTTACACTGAAATGAACACATGCATGTTGTGAATAGAACATGAAATTTTTATATTTAACTTTATGCAATGGCCAATATTCAACCATTTAAGCCTATAAAAATAGCAACTGCATATGGTTTAATCTCACACATTTTAAAAGTAATAGAAATTTTTTTTTGGTTGGGCTTTATCCTCATGCCCAGGAATAATACTTCTCTCTCCATTGACATTAGGAATAATTCAAATAAGAGTTTGAAATGCAGCACTTTTTCACAGTGTAATCTATTCAGTGATTTTTGGAATATTCAGTAATGGTGGGAAATATCAGTGCTAACTCAGACATGGCTATCTGTCAAATGGATCAGCATTGGATTCTGAGAGCAAACAGGAAGTATTGATAATAGCTTTCACTTTCGGAATTCTCTCAAAAAAATCAGCTTCTTTAGTGTCCTTCCATCTCTAACCCTATGCCAACATTTTCCTCTTGTCTCTCTCAGGGATCTTGTTCATATGGACCTGTTCAGCTTCTCTCTTTTCTCCCCATTACCTAGAGCCTAAGAATTGATGAAACATTCATAAATGCACATCACATTCAATGTGTCTCCAGGTGAATCGCTCTCTACACTTTTTCCTGTGAAAGAGGCAAACATAGAATTTTCTTAGAGGACTTGGAGGAGAAGCTGTGCTGGAGAAAATAAAAAGTCATTATGAAAAGTTGGTGGGGCAGACTGGAGGGCCTCTAGAAAATCTTCACGTACTATTAAATTCTGCTTGTTATTAGCATTAAAGTTTTAGTCACATGATCATAATCCATTACTCCCTGCAACTTCTTACTTTTTTCCCATGTGTAAAATGTAAATATTTAACTAAATGAGATAAGCTTCTAGGTTTGACACTCCAAGACTGTACAACTTAAGAGCATTCACAACTGGTAGTAGGGCTAAAACAATGTCAATATACATCAGTTGGGCTCGCCATTTACAGAGGACATCAACTGCTATCTTCGGGGTGGGGTCAGCACATTATTTTTCATATTCTATTGCATATTTGCCTTATGTGTTTAGGTTTCAAGTTGTTTGGCAAAGATTATTAATCCATGATATTTAATAAATGCAAAAGCAAGGAAAGTATTGGAAGTACTAATAAGAAGAGGTACATGATAATTATGTAAATGAGGCATGGTATATTTAAAATTTTTAAGTGGCATAATTCACGAGACTGCAGGAAATTTTCTCAAAACAAAGAGCTATTCACAAAGCAGGTGCAAGGATCTGTCTCTACCTGGGCAATCAGCAAGAATCATTAAGAGCAACAAAAAGTGACTGAGGAACCAAAATACCACCTGAGTGTATGACTCTAGCTTAAGCGGCATGTATTCGTTCAGAACAGAGAAGTCCATGAGTTTGTTAAAGAATTTAAAGGGGAAGCAGGGTAAGCCTGCTAGTGAGATCTGTCATAGGCTGTGAATAGTGTATGAAGAAGAAGGATCTCAGTGAAGAGAGAGGGAGTGTAGGCACAGCCACTACTAAAATATTCCCCATACTTAGAGGAATTGATAAGGAGGGAGGTGGCCTGACTCTGTCTATCAGATTAGATCTGATAGGCAGAGTGCCTGAAGAACTATGGACAGAGGTTCCTGACATTGTACAGGAGGTGGTAATCAAGACCATCCCCAAGAAAAAGAAATGCAAAACGGCCAAATGGTTGTCTGAGGAGACCTTATAAACAGCTATGAAAAGAAGAGAAGCGAAAGGCAATGGAGAAAAGGAAAGATATACCCATTTGAATGCAGAGTTCCAAAGAAGAGCAAGGAGAGATAAGAATGCCTTCCTCAGTGATCAATGCAAAGAAATAGAGGAAAACAATAGCATGGGAAAGACCAGAGATCTCTTCAAGAAAATTAGATACCAAGGGAACTTTTCATCCAAAGATGTGCACAATAAAGAACAGAAATGGTATGGACCTAACAGAAGCAGAAGATATTAAGAAGAGGTGACAAGAATACACAGAAGAACTATACAAAAAAGATCTTCAGGACCCAGAAAATCACAATGGTGTAATCATTCACCTAGAGCCAGATATACTGGAATGTGAAGTCAAGTGGGCCTTAGGAAGCATCACTATGAACAAAGCTAGTGGAGGTGATGGAATTCCAGGTGAGCTATTTCAAATCCTAAAAGATGGTGCTGTGAAAGTGCTGCACTCAATATGTCAACAAATTTGGAAAACTCAGCAGTGACCACAGGACTGGAAAATGTCAGTTTTCATTCCAATCCCAAAGAAAGGCAATGCCAAAGAATGCTCAAACTACTGCACAACTGCACTCATCTCACATGCTGCACTCATCAAAATTCTCCAAGCAAGGCTTCAGTAGTATGTGAACTGTGAACTTCCAGATGTTCAGGCTGGATTTAGAAAAGGCAGAGAAACCAGAGATCAAATTGCCAACATTCATTGGATCATGGGAAAAGAAAGAGAATTCCAGAAAAACATATACTTCTGCTTTATTGACTATAAAAGTCAAAGCCTTTGACTGTGTGCATCACAACAAACTATGGAAAATTCTTAAAGAGATGGGAATACCAGACTACCTGACTTGCCTCCTGGGAAATCTGTATGCAGGTCAGGAAGCAACAGTTAGAACTGGACATGGAACAACAGACTGGTTCCAAATCAGGAAAGGAGTACATCAAGGCTGTATATTGTCACCCTGCTTATTTAACTTATATGCAGAGTACATCATGAGAAAGGCTGGACTGGAGGAAGCACAAGCTGGCATCAAGATTGCTGGGAGAAATATCAATAACCTCAGATACACAGATGATGCCACCCTTATGGCAGAAAGTGGAGAACTAAAGAGCCTCTTGATGACAGTGAAAGAGGAGAGTGAAAAAGTTGGTTTAAAACTTAACATTCAGAAAACTAAGATCATGGCATCCGGTCCCATCACTTCATGGCAAATAGGCGGAGAAACAGTGGAAACAGTGGCAGACTTTATTTCTTGGGCTGCAAAATCACTGCAGAAGGCAACTGCAGCCATGAAATTAAAAGACACTTGCTCCTTGGAAGAAAAGTTATGTCCAACCTAGACAGCATATTAAAAAGCAGAGACATTACTTTGTGGACAAAGGTCTGTCTAGTCAAGGCTATGGTTTCTCCAGTAGTCAGGTATGGATGTGAGAGTTGGACTAGAAATAAAGCTGAGAGCCAGAGAATTGATGTTTTTGAACTGTGGTGTTGTAGAAGACTCTTGAGAGTCCCTTGGACAGCAAGGAGATCCAATCTGTCCATCTCAAAGGAAATCAGTCCTGAATATTCATTGGATAGACTGATGCTGAAGCTGAAACTCCAATAATTTGGCCACCTGGTACAAAGAACTGATTCATTTGAAAAGACCCTGATGCTGGGAAAGATTGAAGGCAGGAGGAGAAGGGGTCAACAGAGGATGAGATGGTTGGATGGCATCACTGACTCAGTGGACACGAATCTGAGCAAGTTTCAGGAGTTGGTGATGGACAGGTTTCCTGGAGTGCTACAGTTCATGAAGTCGCAAAGAGTCAAACACAAGTGAGTGACTGAACTAACTGACTGACTGGCCTGACTCCACAGATTTCCAGCATATGAAACAAATTGGTTATTTTGGGGAACAATGTTGGAGGAAAAGTATATCTGTAAGAAGAAGTGAATACTTGTTTTTAAACTTTGAAGATCGCTCTCATGGTTGTATGTGATGGAAATGAGGTTGTGGGTGATAAGATTAAACCCTTCTGTACTTGTTAAGGTCAGATGACTTAACACATAAATGTACATTTCACATTCATGTACAAATTCAATGTAGGTAATGCTTGTCAGATGACATTTCATGGGCAGAGAGCCAGGAACTCTGTGTCTCATGACAAAGCTCTTCTTTAAATCCTAGAGACAAGCTTCTCCATTCACCTCACAGATAAGAGGAAGAGGTTCTATAAAAGGCATGCCCACCTCTTAACCATCCCACCCAGAAGAGGCATCCCTTTCTCACACTTATTGACAAGAACTAACCAGATGCCTCCCACTCCAGATGCACAGGAGAAAAATAAATGAATAAAATGAATAAAAGTAATTTTTAAAGAAACAAACTACAGTGTATAGAAAAGAGAGGTGCTCTATTTCGGATTGCAAATGTGTTAAAGTCAAGCTTGGGTGATACGCGCGCGTGTGTGTGTGTGCGCACGTGTGTGTGTGCACGCGTGCACCGAGTATCTCTTCCTTTGAGAAGTGACTCCACCCTCATTCTGTAAATATCTTACTCATTTATTGCACTTAAGGCAGTGGGGAGAAGGCCTGACCAGAGTCACTTCCCCTGCCTCAGAGCTTGAGTGTGACCCAATCCCATCCAATTAAGCAACTTCATTCTTCTGGTCACAGTGAGTTTTCAAAAAATGAGCCCATGACCTAAGTTGGACCAATCAGAGTGCACTCTGGTACTTCTTCTCCAGAGGCTCTTTCTCTGGCCCATAATCTCTAAAACCATGTAAGCCTGAGAGCCATTTCTTTACACACACACACCCCCAACACACAAACATATATATATATATATATACACACACACATTCTTCTTTTAATATCCTTTTCCATTATGGCTTGTCATAGAATATTTTTTTAATTGAAGGACAATTGTTTTACAACATTGTGCTGGTTCCTGCTGTACAGCAATGTGAATCAGCTCTAAGTATCACATATTCCCTCCCCGTGAGCCTCCTTCCCCACCCCATCCCGCCCCTCTAGATCATCATAGAGAGCCATTTTAATATTACATGGAGACTAAGAATAAAGCCAATCAAGTGAGCTGATGACATTATTTGAATGCCTGGACAAACACGACTGAAGTCCACTACTTGAATGTTCCAGTTATGTGACCAATACATTTCTCTACTTATACACGTCTTTTTCACGTCGCTTAGTTGATTTATTTCTGATAATAAAACCTTCTGGTTGGGCCTTCTCCCCACTGCCTTAAGTGCAATAAATGAGTAAGATATTTACACATTTACTTTAACACATTTGCAATCCAAAATAGAGCACCTCTTTACCTATCACCTCTTCTGATAATAAAACCTTCAAAATTAACTATGACACTTGGTTTGTATTTTTCATATCTTTTCATCATGTTACTATTCTAAAACCTTTAATGGGCTTATTAATTGCCCACAAGGCCAAATTAAGTCTCCTTTGTTTCATTTTCAGAATCTTGCACAAAAAGGGTTCATCTTCCTAATCCAAGAACAGAAACCTTAGAATGCCTAAGCATCTCTCTCTCATTGACATCTAGTTTTAGTCAGATGTCTTAATCTGTGTCAACCCCTAAAATTCCACTTGATAGCACAGCTTCAATGGAAATTATTATTGCTTTGACATCAGGGACCATGTCTCACAGACAATGGTAGTCAGCCTCACCATACCTACCCTTACCACTTGCAGCACTTTCAATTCTTAATGTGGTACAGAACCCATAAAACATTCAGCAAATATTTGCTGATCTACTTTTCAATAGTGATATTTATTTGGGAAGCAGAATTTAAAATTTTGAACAGTCTACACTTTTTTTCCTTCTGAGAGGGAGATAATTTTCTAAGTAGACAATTTGGGGAGGAAATGTACAGCTTGAAAAAGGTGCTGAATTGACCAAAGCTTTCTTGGAGGTTAGCGTTAAGGTGACCTTTTTCTTTGTTTCATTTTTAACAGAGTTATACCTCAGACAGCAATTCAGAGAGGGTTTCCCAGTAACTGATATAAGTGGTCTTCTCTTTTAAGTGTGAAAAAAGAAATCAAGTTCTTCACAGATCAGCTATCCTGAAGCTGTTAAATACCTGTTCTTCATTATTCCTAATGCATCGTGGTGTATAGTATTTGTTGAATGAATAAGTGATATCCTCCTTCCATCGGGTTCTTCCTCCCCCCACAAACTCAAATCACATTAATTCTTGAAAAATACTAGAAAAGTGTTAAGGTTCCTCACATCTTTAAGAACATTTAGAGGTTTTATTCACATTCCATCTTTATACATGTCCTCCATAAAAACATTGTAACTAGGAGGGAAGAATAATACCTATTTTGCAGAGGAGGAAACTGAGGCTCAGAGGTCCTAAAGGTCATACAGCAGACCCAAGGTATCAGGCCTACTGTGGCAGCTATATCACTTCCCACCCAGTACCCTACCCTCTGAATCACCATGTATTTTGGGAGGCAACCAGGAAGGTAGCCAGTGTGGTGGTCAAAACCCTAGAGCTGGACTGAAGTAGACACAGGTGAAAGTCTAGGTATGCTTCTGACTACCACGTGGACAAGTTATACCATCAGTTCAAACCTCAGTTTTCTACTTTGAAAAATGGAAATAATCCCACAACCTTTTGTGGAGATTGTGAGGCTTGAATTCAGCTTTGAAGCTGAAACTCCAATACTTTGGTCACCTGATGCGAAGAACTGACTCACTGGAAAAGACTCTGATGCTGGTAAAGAGTGAAGGCAAGATTGAGATGGTTAGATGGCATTACCAACTCGATGGACATGAGTTTGTGCCAGCTCCAGGAGTTGATGATGGACAAGGAAGCCTGGCGTGCTGCAGTCCATGGAGTCCCAAAGAGTCAGACACAACTGAATGACTGAACTGAACTGAACTAAGGCATGAATGACATGCTGTCTCAGACTTGATGTGATCTTGGAAATCTCTAGCTACTAAAAGTTGTTGGGGCAATGAAGAGTCAGGCAGGAATACAGAATGGTTACCACCGGCCTGAAAACTGTAATTTGATCTCCAGTTAGATGAAATGAACCAGTTGTGATAGATGGTAAAGAATCTGCCTGCAATGCGGGAGACCCGGGTTTGATTCCTGGGTCAGGAAGATCTCCTGAGGAATGGAATGGCTACCCACGCCAGTATTCTTGCCTGGAGAATCCCATGGACAGAGGAGCCTGGCGGGCTACAGTCCATGGGGTTGCAAAGAGTTGGGTAAAACTGAGTGACTAACACTAGATGAAATAGACTAGATATTGTCTGTGTAATACACTGAGAGGGATGGCTACTGTGGGAAATGCTCCCTCTTTGGAGAACCTCAAGAAGACATTTCTGGTATTCACCTCCTCTTTCCATTAATTTATCATTGCAATATTAGTCCTCAAAGGATATGCCAAGGAATCTGTCTGAACAAACTCGGAGAAAAGTCCCTCAGGGAGGGAAATGGCAGGATTAGAATCCATAGTGAAGTGCCTGAGTCCCCATCAAGGCCATGCCACCTGAAACTTCCTGTTCCTAAGGGAATTTCTTGCTAAAGCACTTGTGCACTCTCCACACAAGACAGCACGCTCTCATTTGATGATCAGCTACATCGGCAGCTTTTCCCACCCAGCTTTGTGCGCGCTCAAGCCCTGAAAGAAACAGATGCTTCTCTACTACTGCTATACTCTCTACCCACCCCGCAGACGGGAGCCTGACCCACCTGCAAGTGACTTTTGACTTTTCAAGCTCTTCTAGTTCCAACTGCAAGCAAGCGAGGCTTCTTCTTTCTACCTGCCTCAGACCTGCCGTTTGTACTTTTCTGAGCTCTGTCTCTACCCTGATGATTGTTTTTGAGGATGTTCACTTTTTTTTTTTTTTCAGTGCCAAGCAGCATGCTAGATCTCCTTTCCACAATCAAGGACTGGACCCATGCTCCCTGCCGTGGAAGTATGGAGTCTTAACCACTGGACCACCAGGGGAGTCCAGAAGATTCTACTCTTTTTAGGGGAGACTCTGCTCTCTATCTGAAGGAATGTGACCTTACCACATTCAGACTTTATCTGAAGGAATGTGAGGCTAGAATGAAAAACAATAGCCTAAACCTTATTACAGTAGATTAATACCCACTCTTGAAGGAGAAATTTTATTTAATAAAGATCATTAGTTGATGTGATTACCATTCATCTTCATCAAGGTGCTCCATGTCTATCACTCCGCACTTGCCCTTCTGAAATAAACACAGACAGCTTCCTAGACACACAGCTACCCAAGTTATTCATCCACTGTGAAGGGTTGAACTCTGCCCTCCAAAATGCAACCCAACAGGCTGTGAGTCTACAGTTTGCCTGTCCTATAGGATTGCTGTGACTATTGGCAATAAGATGAGGTTTTACTCAATGTCTTAAGTATTGTGCAAATTTAAAATAATATGATTCTAAACCTTTAGACACTTGTAATTCTCCCCACCTTTGGAAATAATAGAACATCATCATAGGGCAAATGTCCAGCTATCCACTGAGAAAGCGGAACTTTGATCACCCTTCAGTGGTCTACACATCTGTGAATATCCACTTCTTTGTGATGACCATTTATTTAATTCCTTTGATCAATAACTTCATTTCTCCCCAGCCTCCCTTTAACTAGCCTCTTTGATAGATTTAATTAAAGTAATGTACTTTATGGAGATATGAAACCAGACACTTGATGATATCACTTCCTGGTTGGGGTCCTCAGCTTCCCTTTCATAAAGTGGAAAGTAGGAGAGGTAGAGGTAGAAGATAGGTCTACTTTGTTTCTGCTCAATTACCCATGGTATAAGTTGAGCAAAGACTTGCTCAGCAAGTGTCTGGAATCCTCCAATTCCAATAATTATCTTAATTTTTTAAAAATGTTACATTAGCTCCCAAACCAGGTGCATTGTTTTGAGTGCCATAAAATCATCAGTTTGGGGAACAAACCCATGGCTGATTAGGTCATTAATAGAAAACATGAGTTCCAAGGTAAGCAAAAGGATGATTGACTTTAATGCAGGGATAGGGGAGGCTCTCAGTAGAGTAAGGCACAGGTCATGTTTGTCTCATAGTGACTCAAGAGACCAACACCTATTCCTTGAAATGAGAGAGGGACTTGGGGCACAGAAACATGATGGCTACAAGGAACTATAGTAAGTGGAATTCATGAAGCACACAGCCGTGAAATAACAGGAGTCCTGGGTGAGATTGACTTTCTTGTGAACACTGTGGCTCCTATATATACCTTCTTTCTGGGTACCATTCCCCTGACCATGGCAATTTAGTTATAGCACCAAACCGAGAAATGTTCTCAGTTGAGTGGTAAAAGTAATAGATTTTAATTTTATGATATATAAATCCCTAAACATCTTGTTTGGGGCATCAATACCTACATGCTCATTGAAAGCTATGTGTGCGTGTTCAGTCACTCAGTTGTGTCCAACTCTTTGGGACCCCATGGACCATGGAATTCTCTGTCCATGGAATTCTCCAGGCAAGAATACTGCAGTGGGTTGCTAACTGAAAACTACTGCTGCTGCTGCTAAGTCACTTCAGTCATGTCCGACTCTGTGCGACCTCATAGACGGCAGCCCACCAGGCTCCCCCGTCCCTGGGATTCTCCAGGCAAGAACACTGGAGTGGGTTGCCATTTCCTTCTCCAATGCATGAAAGTGAGAAGTGAAAGTGAAGTCGCTCAGTCGTGTTCGACTCTTAGCGACCCCATGGACAGCAGCCTACCAGGCTCCCCTGTCCATGGGATTTTCCAGGCAAGAGTACTGAAGCGGGGTGCCATTGCCTTCTCCAACTAAAAACTAGGACCTAGTAAATTTTTTTATTTGTCAAAGAATGACGCGACTTATCCAAAGATAGCTAAATTGAAACAACAAAGATAAAACATAGTATCCTAAAAAAAAATAAAAAATAAAAAAAAAAACATAGTATCCTTTCCCAGGGATGGTAAAATTCATTTTTGAAGAGTCAACAGTAGCTTCTGAAAGAAAATGGCATTGACTTATATATGAATGTTTTTCTGTGTGACTTTGGAGAAGTCTCTTGACCTCTCTGTTTCATCTGCAAATGTTTTAATATCTTTGGAATGAGTACTTGAACAAGCACTGAGTAATCACTAGCAAAATAAAAGAGATTTTTATGAATGCTCTATATTTCCAGCCCGCCTGAGCCACTTCATGTTTCTATATACATCACACATTTTCCTGACTCTACAATTTTGGCATTTCTTCTAGTAGGAAGTAACCCTCCCGTTTTCCTTGTTCTAATTTTACCCATTCTCTAAGGACAAGGTCAACTGTCATTTGTGTTTTCAGCTTTTCCTGATTTCTTTACTTAAAAGCACTGTTTCTTTTTCCTTTGGGAAAGTTGGGGTTGATCTTTACTTGTTGTTTGCATCTCTTGCTCTTTACATCTCTATTATGGATTTACAGAGCTTCATATTTTTATGTATTTTTTGAAGTAAATGACTTACACCTTTCCTTCAGAGAGCAGGGGTTGTGCATGATTTACTTCAGAACTTGGCATGTGATAAGCACTTAATAAATTTCTAGAGAAGGTTTGTGATGATTAGTGTTATGTGTCAAGTTGGCTGGGCCATAGTACCTAGCTCTTTTATCAAACACTTATCTAGCTATTGCTCAGAAAGTATTTTGTAAAAGTGGTTAATGTTTATAATCAACTGAATTTAAATAAAGGAGATTACACTCAATAATATGGATGGGGTTTCTTGAATTAGTTGAAAGGTCTAAAGAACAAAAATTAAATTTTCTAGAAGAAATTTTGCCTCAAGACTGCAGGATCAACTTTTGCTTGAGCTTCCCAGCCTGCCCTATAGACTTAGGACTTGCCTCCTCTGCAGATTTGGAGTTTGTCAGCCCTCACAATCATATAAGCCAATTCATTGAAATAAATCTCTTATGTACATGTTGGTTCTGTTTCTCTAGAAAGCCCTGGCTGATATAGATGGAGAGGTTTCTTGTAGCACAATATATATAGTTTATCATTTAAATTAAGTGACTTAGAACAAGAATCTCATCAATATTTGTAGAGACCATTATTCTCCAAATAAAATTTTCTACTCAACCTGGGAAAAAAATGGAAGAGACTTACATGAACTATAAGCTCCAAGGAGACACAAATTTTGGCTTTCTTCACTGCTGTATTCCTGGTGCCTAGATCAATGCCTGACACACAATAAAAGTTCGAGAAATATTTGCTGAAAGAATGAACAAATAAAAAATACAATTTTAGAGAAAATACCACTTTTGGCTATGTAGTAGGCTTGAACTTGCCCTTATGTACTTTGGCTCTTGTACTGATATATATGGCAGAAAAACATCCCAGACCTGACATTCATTATGTTCCCATAGGCAAGTCACATGCATTCTTTGCACTTCATCTTTTTTATCCAAATGATTAGTTTTTGATCTGGCAGAATTCTAAACTCCCTCCTACCCTTCCTTAATATCTGTGATTTGCCTGCCTGGCCATAGTATCCTTAATTTTGCATCCAGTTTTGTCATCCTATACATTGGAATATTATTTATTGTGTGGTGATTGTTATTCCTTTCATGGTTCTTCACCAGTTACTACCTGAGATTTAGAAATTTGCTCTTCTCCAGAGTACTTAAAGAAAAGTTCAGCCCCAGATTTCTGGGACTAGACTCCTTTTATACCTTTGTTGTAAAGAAATAAAAAGACTCCTTAAGGCATTTTGGTCAAAACCACAATTCCTTGTGTTTTATAAACCGGCTGTAAAGGTCCATATATACATTCATTCTGCACCTGGGCTTCAGAACATCAAAACTTTGCTTCTAATTTTAGGGCCAGAAAATTATTTTATCACTGTTTTGCAGCCTCTTGTAAATACTTGCCACGGTAATTTCTTTGGGTACCTTTGTTTCCTCTCTTCCTGAGGGGAAAATTTCTGGAGTCTGAATATACCTGCTGAGCCCTGGCTGCTCCCTAAGAGCACAGAGGCCATCCATCCATGCCCCAGGGCCAAGCTGCTGAGTGAGTTTCCACAGCAGCTTTTCCCCATCCCCTGCCAGCAGAGAGTAAAAGGCTATTAGCCAAGATGCACCAAGGAGGGGGTCTTAATGCACTTACAGATTCTCCTCTCTTGATTTCAGGCTAATTCTTTTAAAGCTAAGAACCTAAAAAAATTTCTTAGCATGTTCAGCTATGGAGTATTCAACTATGCAGGGAAACACTGGGGAAAAATAAACTAATAAATGCAATGTGATAGAAACTGTACCCAGTTCAGATGGCTTTGCCTTTTCCTGTCAGACTCACAGTCTTAGAACATCACACCTGGATGGCGCTTTAATTCTGTTCATTTACATTTGAGGAAAAGGAGTTTCAGAGAAGAGGAAGATTTTCCTTTGGGCTTCCCAGGTGGCTCAGTGGTAAAAGAATCTGCCTGCCATTGCAAGAGACACAGGAGATGTGGCTTCAGTCCCTGGGTTTGGAGGATCCCCTCGAGTAGGAAATGGCAACCCACTCCAGTATTCTTACTTGGAAAATTTCATGGACAGAGGAGCCTGGTGTTCTACAGCCCATGTGGTTGCAAAGAGTTGGACATGACTGAGCATGCATGCACGTGGAACTAAATAATGGCAAAATCCAGATTCAAGTCCATCTCCTACCTCTGAGCCTTTGCTTTTAACTGAATTTATTTATCCATAATGTGTATCTATATGCCCATACCTCTCCCTAACAAAAATTCTGAGGCACAATAAGACGCACATAACTCAGTCCTAGGGTAGTTAAAATGGACATAAATCATAGGAAATTAGAGTAAGTGGGCTGTGGAAGTTTTTTCTTTCCTCCTTTCTTTTCTGTATTTCCCTCCTTTACTCTCTTTTTTCTTTTGTTTTTTCCACTAGACAATGTAGAAGCACAGAGAATTATTTAAGAGGTTTGGGGGTCTTTTTTTCCTACTTAGAAACTACTAACAGGAAAAGTAGACTGAGAAGACATTGAGGAGTATATTTATGGTTGTGGGTGATAATGTTGTCAGAACTGAAGGAGTGTCAGCATTTTTCTCAAATGCCCTCTCTGCAGGTTTCACAACTTGGAATTTAAAATGAGCTTTGGACCACAACGCAACACACCAGGTTTCAGATCAGGGGAAACAACTCCGCCTATGCATGTACAGTACCAGGCAAAGTTGTGGGGGGAAGAGCCAAGGTTTTCAAATAAATTTGTTATAGTACAGGGCTGAGAGAGTCATTTTTTGACAAGCTTTAGAAAACAAAACAGACATCACCACCACTCCCTGCTCAATTGTATAGGCCTGCTCAGAGAGCCAGCTTCTATCATCATAAAATAAGTGTAGAAATAAACTTGTTTGAGGAAATCCTTTCCTTTTCTTGCTCCCGAGAGCTTCTCTGAATGTGAATTTGAATGTAGTATTTGTGTGTGATGTGTGTGGCAGGTGTCTATACCAACAGAATTTCTTTGTAACTGGTGGAATGAAATTGCCTGCTAGATTGGACAGTAGGCCAGCCAGAAACAATGAAATCCATAGGTATTTTAAGTTGAGGGAAAGAAAGACACAGTCCTTGATCCTGGGAACTTATGTGAAAATGGATATAAAACACCTTGCGTGCAGAGTGCAAATACAGTTCGGTTTTGAGGAGGTCTCTTACAGGAAACTAGTTCTCAGTTATTATAGTAACTGAGAAAGAATCACAGACTTAGCTTCTCAAGGACTGAAAGGCACCTTGGGGGTCAGAGCCTCTGCTCCTTATCAACTTCTGTGGAAACTCTTCTGGTGTACCTCTGACAGAGCGTAACAAGGCTCTGAACACCACTGTGATGGGGAGAGTTTACTACCTCAGAAGGCAGCATACTCTGGCAGAGAGGCTCCTGTGGATAGAAAATGCTTCTGTACCCTGAGCTGAAGCCTGTGTTCCTGCCATCCATCTCTCCCAGCACCATCCTCTGTAGTCACCCAGAAATAATATAATTTCCCCAATTAATTCATTTAATTGCTCACAGTAAACCAAACCGAACATCTCCAGTCTTTACTGATAAGCTATTGTGCACTGCCCCACCCAGACCCAGACACACACCTCCTCACTACTTGACCCAGTACCCAAGGTATATATGAGACAGGATATGGATTAGTGCACAGGACCCAGAGCCTGGTCTTGTGGCAAGTTCAAGGGCTAAATGCAGATGCTGCAGTGTCCAGGGATTGGTAAGAGGGGCCCCACACTTTCCCCAGAGCAGTCAATCAGGTTAAGGCATTTGTAAATAAAAAGATTTCTAGGGTAGAAATTTGCTTTTTCTACCTGATGTGTAGAGGTGAAGTAAACAGTTTTCCCAAAAAAAGGACATACTGGGCTTGCCTGGCAGTCCAGTGGTTGAGCATCTGCCTTGCAATGCTGGGGACACTGGTTCAATCCCTGGTCTGGGAAGATTCCATATCCACAGAGGAACTAAGCCTGTTGCCACAGCTACTGAAGCCTGTGTGCCCTACAGTTTGTGCTCCACAATAAGAGAAGCCACAGCAACAAGAAGCCTGCATACCACAACTAGAGGAAGCCCACGTGCAGCAACGAAGACACAGTGCAACCAATAAATAACAAAAATGTTTTTAAAAAGGACATATGGAATATTTAGACCTAATGTTTTGTAAGTTATTTTGTCATAAAATTTATTCAATTGCACTTGGGTTTTAAAAGACAGAGAAGAGAAAGGAAAGGTTTTGTTTATCATGATGGAACTCAACTCAAGCTCTGGAGCAGATTTTGTGTATGAAATGCTAGGTAAGGTGCAGAGCTCTCGAAAACAAGAGATTGTCAGTGTTTTTCTGAAGACTCAGTAGTTGCTCGGAGAAGGCAATGGCACCCCACTTCAGTACTCTTGCCTGAAAAATCCCACAGATGGAGGAGCCTGGTAGGCTGCAGTCCATGGGGTCGAGAAGAGTCAGACACAACTGAGTGACTTCACTGTCACTTTTCACTTTCATGCATTGGAGAAGGAAATGGCAACCCACTCCAGTGTTCTTGCCTGGAGAATCCCAGGGACGGGGGAGCCTGGTGGGCTGCTGTCTGTGGGGTCGCACAGAGTCGGACACGACTGAAGCCACTTAGCAGCAGCAGCAACAGCAGTAGTTGCTAACGACAGAGTTAGGGAGGTTTGATGGGAAGAACCTGGGCCATAAATCTAAGACCTGAGTTTGGGGCCTGAGCCAGCCACCTGGATCATTCATTTACTTTTTCATTTATCAGACTTATATTGAACACTTACTATGTGCCAGACATGTTGATAATCAAGAGAGACAAGGTCTCTGCCTACATAGAACATACATTTTTGTGAGGGAGACAGACAAGTTATGAGGCAGCTACAGTGAAGTGTGAGAAACAGCAGTGCTGGGGCTCAAAGTCGTGAGTGTATAAGGAGTCTCCAGGACCTATATGGGTTTTAGGTGGGTGGGTGGGGAGCAGAGGAGGTTCAGGAAAAGCCCTTTGCAGGAGATGATATGTAAATAGAGAGCTGACGGATGACTGTTAGTCAGATGATCTCACAAACATTGCCATCTCTCTGAGCAGCACTTGTTATTATTGGAATAATAATAACAATCCTGACCAATCTGCTTTATTCTGTAGGAGGTTGTGAGGATCTGATAAACAGCTTTATGTGCAAAGTTCTTTGAACCAGAAAGTGCTCCATCATTGTAAGGAAGACAATGGTTAATAATTGTTATTGGATATTGTTATTCCCCATTCTAGAATCCATTTTCTTCTTTCCACAGGTACAGATTTGGCTTTTTGGAGCTTAGCAGGAGCAGAGAATAAAAGGACAGAGTTGGGTGATTTGTATCGTTGCAGTTTCTGCAAAGCAAGATAGACCACCCAGGTCCCCAGGGGCTCTTAGGGCATAGGATTCAAGGAGAGACTGAAAAGGAGCCCCCGTGAAACTGTGAGTGTCAGAGGGGTGGGGCTTCCCCCTGACACTACTGTTAGAACCCAATAGACTGTCAGGACTTATCCACCCTGCTCTGGGGACCTCACTAACAATTCAGTGGCCTAATCTCGCCAGAGGTAAAATTACCAACTTGCCCCAGATGAAGTCACGTGCACCTGAAAATTCAGCTCTAGCCCTGACCGCTACCTATTGGGAGGACAAAAAATACAAACTGTAGCTAAGTAATTTAAAATGTCAGCAATCCCTGGTTTATCAAGATTTAAACTTTCAAGATCAATGAGTCCATTTTGCCCAAGGGACACTCAACTCTTGTTTTTATTATGATTCTAATCCAGTTTCCTAGCATTGTCCACATCCTCTCTGGTGGTCTGAAAACGCAAGAAATATTTACTAAAATTTGAAGTTAGTATGAGAAATAGAACAGCACTGTCTCTGCTATGAAGGCAAGTGTCCTTTCCTTCACTGTGTCCCAGTTCTCCTATCTCAAAGTGAGGGTGGTGGATGGAATTTATCTCTCAAGTTCCTTCTGCCATCAACATTCTACATGTCTATGGTGTTTGCCTCTTTTTCCGGCCTATGTTTACAAATCATAAGAAGCTCTGGCTACCTTCCTTGGTTAGACTTTAATTAAATATTCAACTGCCTAAGAAGCCCAGATCATGTGGCTTGGGCTGTTCTTTAAACTCTGCCAGATCAGAGAATCTTTGTTTAAAATTACATCTTGTTAATTCATCACATAGATGTGGAACTTTCTGTTTTTAACACAGCCCAGCTATCCGTGGCTAAGAGTTTGCCACAGAACTTGAGAGTTGTATTTAAAAACAAACAAGCCCCAGAGAAGTAAGCAGAAAGCTTCTTTCACAAACTAATGTACTTTTGTAGTGGGAAAGTAACAGGTTAGCTTCTGCCTCTAAGTGAGGCAGCAGTTTGGAAAGACCGGGAGTTTCTTTATCTGTTTGAGGCTGCACATGCAAGTAAAGGAATGACCTGTTTTTTTGTTTTTGTTTTAGTCCCTAAATCATGTCTGACTCTTTGCCACCCCATGAAATGTAGCCCTCCAGGCACTTCTGCCATGGGATTTCCTAGGCAAGAATACTAGAGTGGGTTGCCCTTTCCTTCTCCAGGGGATCTTCCCAACCGAGGGATTGAGCCTACATCTCTGCATTACAGGCAGATTCTTTACCACTGAGCCACCTGGGAAGCCCAAAAGAATGACCTACCTTAGTGATTATTTAGATGGCAGTCTCTATTGATCTTTCCTGAGTCATCTGAAAAACTCTAGAAACCTGTGCTTTTATTACAAGTCTAAGATACTCTTTTGATGTTGTTAGTCGCTCAGTCTTGGCTGACTCTTTGCAACTCCATGAACTGTCGCCTGCCAGGCAATTCTGTCCATGAGATTTCGCAGGCAAGAATACTGGAGTGGGCTGCCATTTCCTTCTCCAGGGGATGGATCTCCCTGACCCAGGCATCAAATCCGAGTCTCCTTCATTGCAAGCAGATTCTTTACCATCTAAGCCACCAGGGGATCTCTGAAGACACTCTTAAATATCTCCTAATCATTATTCTGTTTCTCTTCACCTTCCTCTCCATTTCCATTCCTTCTGTTAGGCCATATAAAACACAGGGAAAAATAAAAGGCTACAGAAATAGAAGCAGAAATACCTACATTTATAACAACTCAAGTGATTGTTGGGAAACCACGGATAGCTTTTGTTATTGTTGTTGTATGTGCTCAGTCATGTCTGATTGTTTGCGACACTGTGGACTGTAGCTCGCTGAGCTCCTCTGTCCATGGAATTTTCCAGGCAAGCCGACTGTAGTGGGTCGCCATTTCCTACTCCAGGGGATCTTCCTGACCCAAGGATGGAACCTGTGTCTCTTGCATCTCCTGCATTGGCAAATGGATTCTTTACCCCTGCACCAGTGGGAAACCCCATAGATAGTTTACACCGAGATATTTTACTGTAGCACAAATCACCTAAATGTTGACTTCCTGGACTTTAAGAGATGGTATTAATTTGTTCATTCATTAAACACATTAATTAAGGTCATAACGTGAGCCAAGGAATATATTAAATGTGGTGTTTAGGAAGGTAAAGAGACAGCCCTTACCCTTGAGGAGTTCAGTCTACTAGAACTCAGAGGTTTAAGTCTCCCAAAAGACCAGTTCAAGAAATTATGATCTGACCCTCTTTTCCTGTTTTGCCAGTTGGACAAAGGATATTTGTATCATCTTATTGTAGTTGTATAAGAGCATTTAAAAGGTATTTCGATTACTATTCAGGACGTTATTCAAACACACAGACTCACTGAAGGTCTTAATAACTCATAGAATTCTGATCTGGCTGATGGAAAGTGAGCAGATAGTGTAGAAGAACAGAGAGACCATTTGTTGACTTCCTTATTCAAAACATCCAAGACTCATGGATGAGGCATGACAAGGCATAATTCCTACTACCTGTTTTACCTCTATGACTATAAGTATCACAAGGAGGAGCACTGGATCATTCGCAATTTGGGAAATTAACAAAGAAAGAGTGTCTTGAATTTTTGCCTGAATTCGTTCAAACTCTATTAGGTTGGAGGTTGTTGCTTGAATGGATGAACTAGTATCATTCTGATCCATGAAATGATTGTGCCTCAACCAGCTGTTTTACTGATGCCTATCATTGATCATGAGAGAACTGACAGATGGGAGTGGATCGATTTGTATTGTGGTTCCAAGCGCTTGCATAGTTTATTCCACTGCCCAAGTAACGGTAATACTCTCACACGTGAGAAATCAGGGCAGCATAGCAGACCTGCAAAAGCCAGAGTTTTAAGTAACTCCCTCATCAGCGCACCAGCATTTAGCTGGGTATGTATATTCCCTCTTTAATATTAACAGGGTGAGAAAGCATGTTTCAAAGAGAAGGAAACCCAAAAAGAAATTAACTGGTTATGCCAAAGTTCTTCATTAAACACCTGATGCAATAAATATTGAGGACCTTTGTGCAGGGATCAATCTGAAGATGAGTAAGATGCAGACATCCTAGGGAAGTTCATAGTTTGAAACTTGCATTAACAATAATAAAAGTAGGTCAAAATTCATCAGAGGCATATGAAAGTTTCTGAAAGGGTGCAGTGGAGGTTCTAAGGAGAAAGATGTTGCCACCAGCTTGGGGGACGGTCTTAGGGAAAGGCATAGAAGGAATTGACTCAGTCATTTAATTTGTAAAGAAAAAAGAAACTACCAATTTACTTAAAAACTTTTTTACCCTTCTCCTCCATGATTTGTTGTTGTCCTTGTTTTGTTTTAGTCGCTAAGTTGTATCTGACTCTTTTGCAACCCCACGGACCGTAGCCCTGACCAGGCTCCTCTGTCCATGGGGTTTCCCAGACAAAAATTCTGGAGTGGGTTGCCATTTCCTTCTCCAGGGGATCTTCCAGGCCCAGGGATTGTAGTTGCTAACATTTAATTAAGCACTTATTATGTCAGGTATTTCACTAAGTGCTTGGCCCACTTTATTTCATGTAAACTTCAAAACAACCTATAAGATAGGAATTATCACCTCTATGTTATAAGAAAAGGCAGACAGAGCCTGAACTAACAGAAGAGTTTGTATTCTTGGCTATGAGAACCCAGGTAAGAAAAAGCTCTTATATCCAGCCTGTGGGATAGAGACAAGTTGGATTTTGGAGAATTAGCGAGGAAGATAAACCTTTTCTAGGACACCACTTAGCAACTGAACAACAACAAAGAGTAGGAGGCCTCCTAAGTGTCTGAATCAAAACCCTCATAAACAGTAAAAACATCTGAAGGACCTTGGACTTAGGTAGAATCTGCCTTGTTGAGTATGACTCCATCTCAGGAACCTTGTCTTTTGTCTTATCACTATCCACAGAGATTCTACCACTCTACCTGGCAAATAGTAGATGCTCAAATTTTATCTGTTGAATGAGAATTTTCACCATCTCATTGAACATTCACTGGAACGTGGGGCAATTAATTCTGTTCCCCTTCCTCACGCCTACACTTTGGTTTTCCTATCTTAATATTGGGACGGGCTGAATGAACATCATTAAGACACTATATACTAAGTTTAATAAGCTGTTATCCAGGAAAATTTAATTACCTAGGGCAAAAGTAGGAATACTATAGTGGCTAATGGGAATGTCTATACGGGACAGGGAGGACACTCTTTTTTTATACGTTTAATCCTAACATTTTTGGCAGTCTGTGCAGAAAAGGGCAGAAGGTTGGTTTTACATTCCTTAAGGCGGGCTCCTTCACCATCTAAAGGCGCTGGAATTCTTGAGACGGAAACGCTCGCATAGGGATGCCCTCGCCCAGGACACCGCCCTTAAAATCAGACAGAGGAAGACTTCTTTCTCCTTGAAGGCGCTTGGCAACCCCTGCCCCCTAAGGGAGTGGAGGCAGAGAAAGACTACATCTACATCTCTCACGTCGGCCCGAGTACAGATTGGCAAGTGGTATGGAACGCAGACCTCTGTCATTTATTTATTTTTCTTTCCACTGGGTGCGCTGTCCCTTTAAATGGGGGACGCTGGTGCTGGCTCCGTAACACCGGAGCCGGCAGCTTGTTGATTTCAGAGCTGGTGAATTTCACATTGTTTCCACTTCACTTTCCTCGCCCGGGGGAGGCTTAGGTTGGCTCTACCACCGCTATAGTCGGGGCCAGCGAGGGCCAGGGGAGGGCAGGGACTTACTGCATCTGGGCCAGCTTGGGGCCGCAGGAAAGGGTGTCGGGGCCACACACGCACTCTCGCTGCAGTCCAGATCCTCCTGAAGCCCGGACGCCCGGAGCGCACCCGGCCGGGACCGCCCGCCCAGACGCCGGCCCGCCAGCCCGCCCACGGGCCGGGGTCACAGCCAAGGAGCCGACGAGGGGAGGAGGCCCAGGGGGGCTGGGTGGGGGGGGCGGGGGTGGGTGCTGCCGCCGCCGCGGAGCTGCTACTCGGCGCGTTTTGTATGAAGATGGCGGCTCCCACCGCCAGCAAGGCAGCCTCCCTGGGCTGTAACAACAAGCCTGCGTTCCCGGAGCTGGATTTCAGGTCGGGAGCTCGGGTGGAGGAATTGAACAAACTCATCCAAGAATTTACGAAGCACGATCAGCGGGAATATGACGACCAGAGAGCACTGGAGATTCACACAGCTAAGGATTTCATATTTTCCATGCTGGGTAAGGAGGAAAAGAGAGGGGTGTGTGTGTGAGAGAGAGAGAGAGAGTGATGGGAAACGGGGTAAAGAACCCATTCCCCCTTCTCGCGCGTTCTTTCCTTCTTTATTTCTTCCCGGAGCCAGGTGCCTGGGGTATAACCCATCTCTGTTCCGCCTTTTCCATTCCTTCGCCGCCGCAACCTGAGCTGCCTTCCCTTCCTCCTAACTATACTTTGCGCCGGGTCCCTTTTCCGCACCGCCCCCGATTACTGACTCTTTTGTTAATTTCTCGCCGACTGGGGGTGGTAGGCAGGTGCAGCGTTGGTGGTGAAACGGCTCACTGTTGAGGGGAAGCCCATGGAAGCCGCGCGGTCCAGATGAGAACCCGCGGCGCCTTCAATGAAGGGATTTGTCTCCGGAGGCACGGACGTGCCCCTTCCCTGCGCCGAGTCTCAGGTCCTCTCTGGAGCTCGGGGAACGGAGACAGCTTGAGGCTCTGGATCGGCTCCCGAGCGACAAGTTGCTAGCAGTCTTGCGGCGCGCCGCTGTCACGCCGAGCCCCCGGTGGCCAAACTTGTTGGGTGTTCCCTAGTAACCCGCTCGAGTAGGCTGGGCGCCCGGAGTTCCTGCAACTTTGATTTGCAAATAGATTTCCCATTGAAGCGGTTGGAAGCATTTCCGGTGCTTCTCCAGGTTTCTTGCTGAGCTCGGAATTCCTAATTCCCAGCTCGAAAACGACCACGCTCAGACCTCTAACCCCGAGGAGCGCCAGCCCCTTCCTCTTTGTGTGCTGTCTGTTCCCTGGCCTAGAGAGGTGTCCTGGGTTTCGAACCTCGGCGACGTTTGGATTAGAATAGCGCGGCCTCTCCCATCCCCCAGCCTGGCACCTACAGGTCCCTAACAGATTGTTGAATGTTGTGTATAGGAAAATAAGTGAGCCGGGCCGGGCGATCGAATCCCCTAGTATCCTGTCGTTCAGGGTATGGCTGTGAGAGTCCGCTGGTGGGAGCCTCCCACGTAGCTTGCGGCTCCACCAGAGGCAACTCTGGCTGCCATGCAGTACGTGGCCTGGGGGTTAACACTCCACCGAACTGGGACTCCAGTGTAGCGCTGCCTGCCGCGTGTCTCTCTGCGCTCGGGAAATACATTCTTGGGCAATTTACCAGGTAGTGGAAAATTTCATTGAAAAGGTCTTTGACTGCAGAGGAAGACTTGAGTTTTTTCCTTCGTCCTGCCATCTATTGGATTTCATCCGGCTGTCTCCTCTCGTTGCTGGTTCTGTCAGAGTGTACCTTCCGTCTCAGTTTGCGTCCTCCCCACAGCCCAAGAAGGGGGTAATCAAGTTGAACGTGTGGCCGCGGAGGGGAGTAACGTTTTGGGAAATTGTATGAAGCACATTAAAACTTGGGGCTGGATTTTACCTTTTGCTCCATTCTCTGCAAGTGTATCCTAGAATGTGTATGAGGTTGGAAAGCACTCTGTTGAGATATTCGACGATTCAGCTAGTATTTAGATAACTGTGGGGTGTGTATGTGTGTGTGTGCGCGTGTTTAAATTACTCCCTAATCTTGTGGTGGGATGGGCTTCCAGAGGGAAACTTTACAAGCTTACAAAGCTTTCAGATCTGAAAACCAGCACTGTGCTTGTCTGAAGGGTGGGAATACACAGAGAATGCTCAGGGCGGTTATTTAAGTTGTTTAATCATTGCCTTTCTCTTCAGCGTGTATAATGGAAATTGCCCGTTGTGTTTTTACAGCCCCCAAATCAATTCGATGGCTCCTGCTCTAGGTCGTTCACTAGAAAAAGGTGCTTGGTCACCATCAGTCAGGGATAGTCAAGGAGCAGAAAAGGGGAGGCTGTGGGAAGGGGTAAGTTTAAACATCCAGCTCATTAGCAACTTCTGTGTTAACCCCACAGCTGATACACTGATTTCACAAAGCCTTTAGCCAGATACGAATGGTGAATGAATTATTGCTTAATTCATTTTGTGTTGAATGTCATGAGTGTGTTGACAGGTAAACGAAATTCCCTTTTATTCCTTTTTACCCACTTGATCTTGCAAGAGCGGTCTTTTTTGGCCCCTGGGAATCTGATGTTTCCACCTGCAGGAGAGAAAAATTCAGGAGAATGTCATTTAAGCCTCTTACCCCTCTGGACACTAGAAGGCAGATGGCGAAATGAGCCTGCCTGTGTGTGGTGTTGCATTCATTTGTGCAGTGCTTGCTTTCCTTTAATGAGGTGCTGGCTGCTCTAGACAAGTGAAGGTTTGGCGACAGCAAGGGTCCCTGTGTGGATTTACTTTTTTCTAAAGTGGATTTTCACTGGGCTTAAAAAAACAAAATCTCTTTTTGTACACTTTGTTTCACTTGCCACAGCTCAGAGTCTTTAATGAGTATGCGAATGAGGTGTCTTAATGACCCTCAGCTTGTTAAGGTGTTACAGGGGGTGGCACCAGAGCCTTATTTCTGTGAGTTGGGGTGAGGGGAGATGAAAGGGGGTTGAGTCCTCCTGGCTTTGTTCTGCCTCTGTTTGAGCAGCACCTGAGGATTGTCAGCAGCTTAAAAACATTATCCCCTCACACAGAATGAAATGACAGGGGAATTTGGTGCAAACCTCTTTAATAGAACTGTCTTTTTAGGAACAGTATATGGAGCTACCTCTCTTTTTAGGCTATTGGCAAGAATAGCCACTCTCTGTTTGAGACTTTTAGCCTGGAATAAGCACCCCCAGCTTCCAAGATCCTTTTTGTTTTATCTAGATTGGAGGTAACTTTATGCAGAAGAGCAAAGTGGTGGTATAGACTGTTGTCATAAACAGTGACCTGTCAGCACCAGGAAACTCCACTGTCCTACCAAAGCGGAGGTCTGCATACGCTATGGAGTAGGTCTGAGCCCACTACTGGTCACATGGCTCTTTGTGGTCTGTCCTAACGTTCTCTGTCCGGAAATTGTGATTCCTTTGGAAGCAGGTGTTTGTGGGAGTCATCTAGACTCACTTTTTATTTCTCTATACCTTGGTCTTTTTGGAGAATGATTGCTGTTGTTATCTAGTTAATATTTGAGAGCCCAGATTGTGGGAGAGGCAGTGCATAATAAACGCCATTTATCAAAATTCAGGGAAATTGCCAGAGTTCATTAATGTTTTAATAATATTTGGTATTTGCATAATATCTCTGCCAGCTCTTTTGTTATCTTCATTCCCCTGCTGAAGTCGGATGAGGACTGGTTATATCCCCATTGAACAGATGCAGAACAGGGGTTATGCAGAAGCTAGAAGAACCAGGAAGAAACAAGCAGTCCATATACTTCCCCTTCAGTCCAAATGGTCAGTACTATGGTGTGGTCATTAGAGGAGTCATCACTTACTGACTGCCTTCTCGGTGCCTGGAATTTCACATAACTTTAGGAGTAGGTATTGCTTTCCCGTTATCCAGATAAAGATATTGAAATTTACTACGATTAAGAATCATCCAGGGTTCCATGGCTAGTAAGTGGAAGAGGTTGCTAAAACTCAAATTGGCCTGATTCTAGGTCTTTTTTTTTGTTTTTAATTAAGAGTTGATGCATTAAATCCAAAGGAGGGACATTGTTTAAAAACACAGTATTCTCTCTTCTTTCAGAAATTAATCCAGGCAGCATCTGAGGTGAGTCCTCGAGCAATCTGAATTTGAATATTTTATTCCATAAAAGGATCATTTGTTTTGAATTTCAGGTCGAGAAAATAATGGTCCTTATAATAAATGTTAAGACCTATAGTTCCTGTCTTAGTTTGCCTCTTGCTGGCTAAGTGGTCTTCAGTTTTTTCATATATTAAATGCAAATAATAATATTTTTGTTTATTAAACATGGATAGTAGTGTTTTCATCTGTTAATGCATGGTTTCAGAATTGTTACGGGTGCATATGATGTTACTTTGTAAACCAAAAAGGAAGGTATACAGGATTTTATTATTTATTTTAAAAAATGGGCATTTTTAGAAAATCTAGTGAACTTACACCAGAATTATTTCTGCAGCTTCCTATCTGAAAGACTACAGAGCATGTTTAGAGGTGACCTAGGAGAAGAAAGGCTCTGGCTGTAGAGGGCGTGATTAATTCCAACTCACATTACCATTTGTTAAGTTCGTACTGTATGCTGGCCCTTGTGCTAGCTACTTTGCATAAATCTGTTCATGTAATTTTTTTTCCAGAGACTTTCTAAGGATAAATATCATCATGCCTCTTTTAGAGGTGAAGTGAATCCCCTTTTAAAGATGAAACATTGAGGTTCAAAGAGGTCAAGTACTTATGCCAAGACCATACAGAGTTTGCATTTGAACCCATAAATGGATGTCTGACTCAAAAGCTCCTGTTCCTTCCATTGTGTGGGCAGTCTGTTTCTATCGCTTCTGGACCAGACAAACAGAGAGACCCCACTCCCTGGGGAATCCTGTGCTACTCAGCACCCTGCTTATCCTGCAGGAGCAGAGATGGTCTCTCTTGTCCTGTCTCTCTTTTCTTTTTTTAAAGCTTCCTTTTTTGTATTGGGGAATAGCTGATTAACAATGTTGTGGTAGTTTCGGGTGAACAGCAGAGGGACTCAGCCGTACATATACAGGCCTTTCTTACATTCATGCGTTCAACAAATAATCACTGAATGTTATACTGTTTGCCAAGCAGTATGCAGGGTCATAGAATAAAATAGTGAGCGAAAACTTTAATTCATGTGGGAGACCCCCTCCCTCTTCTGCTTGCCCATCACCTCCAAAAAGAGAATAGTTTGCTCACTCTTGTCTCCTTTCAGACCCATGGTGTTTCTGAGTGCTGTCAGACCTGCCATATTTTTAGGCACTTTTTGTATCTACGGAGTAGGCCATTTTGAAGCCTTGTCTTTTGGGTATTTGAGTGTTAGTTTTCCTTAATGAATTTATCCAGCCATCTTTACAGAGGGAACTGATTGTGCATCGTTGCTTTGTGGGCCTTCGAGTCTTGGTAATTTCCTTTGCGTTCTAGTCCCTGATGTGCTGTGGTATCTGTATAACAGACAAAGTCATCTTTAAAGTCTGTTCCAGCTCTGAAAACATTATGCATCTGGGGCAGGGAAGTCCCTGCTTCTAGTTTGAGTTGGTTTCCATTCTCCCTCCATTGTTCTAGGCAGTCACTACCCTTCATGACAGAAGAGCCCTGGTCTTGCCATGAGGCCTTGTCGTGCCAGCCATTGGATGATGCTTTGCTTGTGATTAGACTGGGCCCCTTTTTTATTCACAGAAATAGCAGAGTCTCTTAGGTCAAACCAGGAACTCGTCATTGAATGTTAGCTCTTTAGACTCTTCTGGAGCTTTTTTTTTTTTTTTAACAGTTTGGAATCTCTGGTCCCCTTTCAGACCTATTGAATCTGAATCCCTAGAGATCCCCAGACTGGCTGCTCAGCACTCCAGCATCCTGCCCCATGTTCAGTTCAGCCTGATACTGTGCATTCCCGGTTCAGTGGAGCTGCGCATACACACAATGGGCTGATCCTAGTTGACTTTGGAGACTAGAACTGGACTGCTGAGCCTAACGAGCAGTTACATCTGCTGGTTTCTGGAAGCCCTTGTTTTCAACAGTGATACTATTCTGCCTTCTCAAGGGACAGGAGAACTGAACTCTAGTCCTAGCTTCTCCAGTTACTTTCTGTGTGACTTTGGGCAAGTCACGTAACAGACTCTGAGTCTCAGTTTCTGAATAGTTAAGTTGGGGCAAATAATTATGCCTACTTCCTGTGTTCAGGTGCATTCAATGCTAATGCTGAAGATGCAAAAGAAAGATGTTTCTGAGTTCTAGTACCAGCTCTGTTTTATACTGTGTGGAATGTGTGCTACCCTAAGTCACCTAATATTTTGGGGTATTTTTTGGCCCATTTTCCAATTACAGAAAATACAAAGATAAAAGTAAAATCACCTCTGAATTCTAATTATTATTAATATTTGATGCACAATTCTTTCTGGGCATCTATGTTTATAAAACATGCTTACAGTCACTCATACTTGCATACAGTTTTACATACATAATCTTGTTGCATATATAGAGATATATTTCTTAATAAACTTAGCAATATGCTATCATCTACTCCACTTTTAGAAAGAAACTATATATAACCTGTGGAAAGATGTTTTCTAGCCTCTTTCACTCATTTTTTATTTATAAAAAATACTGTTTTGGAAATTATAGGACACTTTGTAATATAACGATTGAGGGATGAAGAACCTCAGTCGCTTCTTGTTGGTGAGATTTGAGGGTTTGGCCTGCATTACCTGAATCTCTCTTTTGTTTGGGCTGTTTTCTCTATCTGGATTTGTTAACTTGGGTCCTGGGAAACAATAACTTTGAATCTCTGAACTTGAAAAGGGAAAAATTACATCTTTATTTTTATTGACTGCTAAAAGATGCTTGCTCCTTGGAAGAAAAGCTATGCCAAACCTAGACAGCCTATTAAAAAGCAGAGACATCACTTTCCCAACAACGGTCCATATAGTCAAAGCTATGGTTTTTTCCAGTAGTCGTGGCTAGATGTAAGAGTTGGACCATAAAGAAGGCTGAGTGCCGAAGAATTAATGCTTTTGAAGTGTGGTGTTGGAGAAGACTCTTGAGAGTCCCTTGGACAGCAAGGAGATCAAATCAGTCAATCCTAAAGGAAATCAATCCTAAAGGAAACCAAACCTGAATATTCATTGGAAGGACTGATGCTAAAGCTTCAATACTTTGGCCACCTGATGGAAAGAACTGACTCAGTAGAACAGATCCTGATGCTGGGAAAGATTGAAGGCAGGAGGAGAGGGGACGACAGAGGATGAGATGATTGGATGGCATCACCGACTCAGTGGACATGAGTTTGAGCAAGTTCTGGGAGATGGTGAAGAACAGGGAAGCCTGGCGTGCTGCAGTCTATGGGGTCACAAAGAGTTGGACGTGACTGAGCGACTGAACAACAACTGCAGTATTGCATTTTCTTTCATTATAAAAGTAGGTAACAGACCATAGTAGTACTGGCAGTATCTGTGTATTTTGCTTTTGTTGCCAATAGAAACCACAGACATTGTCATTTCATATTACAGACGTCTCAAAAAACATTCATCGCTGCTTTGAAATTATGGTAGATGTTAGACTTGCTGCTAGATTTTATCAACTGCAAGAATCACATATGGTACTCCATCACATATTTGTCTTTTTTAAAATGAATTTTGTATTTTAATACCAATTATTTGAAGTCCTGTGTGATTTTATAGTTCATTTAAATATACTTGTTTTTTTTTTTTTTTTTTTCAGGGCTTTCTAAAAGCCTGTTCACAGATGCAGTTAGGAATCTCAACTTCTAAAGAAATCTTATCTCTGTTTTGTTTTCTTCTCCCAGTTCAAATGCCACTTGACTCATGAAGCCTTCATGTATTTCTCCCAGGAGGAAAAAAATTTCCCTTTCCTCTGTGTTCTTCTAACACCTGGTCCCCTTTTATAGCCCTTGGTGCACTATTCCCCATGCTATAGGCTGAATAATAGCTGCTCACTTATCTTTGCAGCACTGAGTGGAGTTATGTAAACAGTAGGTACTAACAGAGTTTAGTGACTTGATGCATTTTAAAAGAGCCCTTCTGTGCAAAGCTTCTTATTTCAGGCAGCCCACTCCAGGATTCTTGCCTGGTAAATCTCATGGACAGAGGAACCTAGCAGGCTGCAGTCCATGGGGTCGCAAAAGAGTCAGACACGACTTAACGGACTAAACAGCAATGTAAGGCACGGGCATTTTCTGACATTGTCTCTTTATAATTGCCGCTTCTCATTAAGACATATTATGACATCTTCTCTGGAGTCAAGGATGGAAATTTTGATCTGGTCTCTGTTTATCGTAGGGAAGTTTCTTCCTAGATTTTAAGAATTCATCCTTAAGACTTATAGGGTGCTTTAAGAGATGTCTCAAGTATTGCTGTAGCTTGTTGTCTGAGAGCAGCAAATAGTGACTTGTGGGAACGTGCCCTTTCTCATAGATCGAGATTTTTCTTCCCTGGGCATCTGGGGTACTTGTGAACCTCCTGCATGCCCATGCTTGGGGCTTTAAAGCATACACAGAAAGCATAAGTCATCTTTCCCATGAAGGTGTTCCTTGTGCTTATCTGTCAGCCTCCAGGTGTTTGGATGCCTATTCTGGAATCATAATTGCAGCAATTATTTATGATTATAAAGTACTATAATTTGCCATCAATAATTTATCTTTTTGCAGTGCTTTGTAGATTGCAGTACATTTTTGTGGATTACAGCATGCGTTAGCATCTGGTATGGTGTGGCTTTATTCTTTGGACCAGGCTTTGAGAAAGATTGTTTAGGAACTAGTAACCCCCATTTACAGATGGGAATACTGAGATGCTGCAAGGTGATAATGACTCAGTTGGAGGTTATAGAATAGGACTCCACTCAGATCTCCAGTGTCCTCTGCTCCAGCACACAGCCTGCCAAGAACCTGTGGCTTTTCTCCCCAGACATCTTTCATGGTTGCTGAGGTGAGTCTGTGTCCCCAGACCAGGCAAGGGTGGCAACTTTCATACCTCTCCAGGCTTTTCTGCTCTCTCCTGGCCCAGGGGTATGTAGTGGGTGAGGGTGCCATGGCTCAGTACGTACCCTATAGATGTGCATTCTCCATGTCTGGTTGTTTGCCTTGCTCATCTGGTTCTGAGGGTCTGTGACAGCGTTTACAATGGACCTGGGTGACTACTTGCCAGCTGAGTGATCTCTTTAAGGACAGTTCATAATTATGCCATTATGTCAAGCCCTGTCTCCAGGAAACAGCTATCTATTTTTCATGCACTTAAGTGCCTTTTCATGAATTCCGTTTGCATGAGATAAAGAGACAGATTACTAGGGACAGTGCTGCTATGAATAAAGCTGGCTTGGGGAGCTGTTATTCAATTTGTTTATTTTTTATATATTTTTTCTTAACACAGGAAGACATGATTACTACTTGTGAGTTGTCAGTAGTGAGAGTTGGTATAAATCTTATTTAGGTTTCTGTTCTGAGTATTTAAATATCTACAATGTGCATAGAATTAAGCATTCATTCATTAATTCATAAATTCACTCAACATATGTTTGAGTGCCTGTCATGAACTAATGTGATTACTGTGGTGCAACTGTTGTATCATAAGAACGCAAAGTGGTGAATAAGAGAAGCAAGTCTCTCATAAGTCTTCATGGGACTTAGGTTCTCTCGGGAATTCAGCAAGATGTAAACACACAAGTAGGGATGCGTGAAAAAACAAAGAAACAAACAAAACCCACAGACTATTATGATGGACGGTAACTGGGTGGGATGGTGTGAAGAGTCGTAGAGAAGGTTTCTCTGGAGTAGACACATTTGAACTGAAAGGATAAGAAGGACCTGGACATCTGAAGACAGATGAAAGAGTATTCAGGTAGATGGAACAACATGTGCAAAGGCCCTGGGGTGGGTACATTTGCCAACTTTTAAGGGTGCTTAAATTACAGCAAGTCTGACTTGGCCTTGGTCTATGTTTAGATTAAGCCTATGGTAGATGGAATGGACTACCTGCTTTGGAATGGAGCAAGTTTCCTGCAAGTGGAGGTTTCCCAAATGGGGCCATCCTTTGTCTAGGCTCTTATTGATAGCATTCCAGGACTGGAGGATAGGGGAGACAGTGTAGAAAAGTTGCGTTACAGGTCCTCAAAAGGCCCTTTATAGCCATGAGATTCTCTGATTTCACCTCTGATAGCCCTAAGCCAGCAACAGTGAATTCTGTATTAGATGATTTATGGGTCAAACTGCAGTTTTCATGGGAAGATGATAAGCTTTTATTTTTTTCATCTGGACTTCCACAGTCTACAAAATACTTTCATAAGCATAATCTAGTAATACCTAAAGTAGGTATTATTATTGTCTATATTTTAACACAGGAAGAGACCAATAATCAAGAGAAGTAATGCACTCAGGGTCACTAAATAGTTAAGGTGGAATCAAATTGAAGTCCTTTGACGTTCACCTCAAATTCTTTGTATTAAGCTGATCCTAGAAACTTCCCTTATCCCACGCCACGCCAGGATATGGAAGAAGAAGGATTTCTGGTCCAGAGAGAGACCCTGAGGACCAGTAGGAAGAACCCAACCAATAGACTGCAGGTCTGTACTTGCCCGTTGTTGGTATGCAACTTGGAAGCACTTTTCTAGCCTGCTTCAAGATCAGCCTTTCAGCAGCTGCAGCTGTTCATAATAACAGCTGCTTATGCGAATGGTGATGTGATTAATAAAGCAAATCAACAGTTTGTTCTTTCAACTGTGCCCGTGGTGTGTGCAGCCTGGTTTCAGGCAGGCTGTGTTTCTGATCTGGAGCAACACAGTCCCACTGGCATATGGTCATCCAGGGGCTGCTAGTCCCTGGAGAAGGGGTTGTTTCTCTGGATCCTAGCCGGGGAGCCAAAGGCCCATCAGGGACTGGGCAGTAAGGAAAGTGAGTGTGGTGGGCAGTGTAGTGAGTGCCAGGTGGTTCTTGATTTCAGATCAGGGATGCTGGGGTGTAGGGGGCTGCACTGGTGAAGGAGAGCACCTCTCACCTCCCTTGTAGGTCAAACAGAACACCATGGCTGCCAGTTTATCACCTCTTGACTTGTAATCTGTGGCCTAGTGAAGGGCCAGCATTCATTCATTACATACAGCTAGTCTGGGGGCAGAATCATGGTTAGAACCCAGGATTCTCGTCTGCCTGCTCTCTGTGTGTGTTTGTGTTACTTCTAGGATACCATTTCCAAGTAAATTTTCCCTTTGAATCAGAAAACTATAATTGAAAATAATAGCCACACTCCAATATGAATAGTTCACAGTGCTTTATACTTTATGTCTGTTACCTAAATTAATGCTAACAACAACCCTATAAGGAAGGTGTTATTTCTTCTTTACTGATGAGCTATCCAGAGCACAGAGAGGCTAACTAATTTGCCCAAAGTCACAGAGCTAGTGGTAGACTGGGAATGTGAACCCAGGAAACCTAGCTTCAGGCAGAAAATCAGCAAATAACTATGAATCTTCTTTTTTAACCTCATTAAGAAAAACTTCTCCTGTAAAGTGGAAATCGTTGACGGACGACAATTTCAGTGCTGTTAGGAAACTTGGCAATTAGGTGGCCTGAGTTCCTCCCTCCTCCATTTTACAGAAATGGAAACTGAGACCCAGAATGGAAACGGACCTTGATCTTCTTGGCTCTGATTTTGCTTGGGGCAGAGTGCAGGTGAGGTAAAAAAATGTCCACCTTTCTCCAACTGAGAAAGGTGTTTGCACCGGAGACTGTCGCCTCAGCAGCGTCTGCTCCCTGGGGAGCATCTGCCTGGGATTAAAGTGAAGGGGAGTCCCTTTGAGAAGCTGTACTTCTTGGTGGGGAATGTTTCCCTATACACAGCTGCCTTGTAGTGTGAAGTTGGTTCATTGCTGTCAGATGAAGAATGCTAAATAAATAACCTGGTGGGTACACTGCATTTCTGGTGTGTCACGTTTGCTTTTTGTCTCTGTCCCTGGTCTGTTTCTCTCCCGCTCCCACCCCTCCCCCGGGATGCATGTCCTTTTCCCACATCTCTGCTGTCTGTACAGTTTGAGTATCACAGTGAATGTTTTCATCTCTAAACAGTCTGTTAGCTACAGTAAGGAAGAGGGCTGGCTGAGTAGACGGTGAGATACTGGGTCCAGCCTGTGGTTGGGTGGAGTTGAAGCTCTGTGGGCTGGTAAGACTCCTGGTGATCTTCCTTCTCGGCTGCTAGTCTGAGAGCTCAGAACCTTAGGAGGATTTAGAGAGTTGTAATAGGATTCAGAGAATTACAGAGGAGTTAAGCTAGTGGGGATCTTCCTGAGATTAGTTCATCCAGCCCATCCTGCTGCTGGTGGGGAAATTTAACTCTGTGGTGGACAGTGACTTGCTCAAGGTCAAACGGTAATGATTATATTGGGAAACTCTTCCCTGCTGTTTATTAAGCATTATTCCAAGTGCTTAGTAATCATTAACACATTTAATCCCGACAACAGCTCTGTAATGGGGGTGCTGCTACCATCCTCACTTTTCTGATAAAGAAATTACAGTAGTTAAGTTACCTGCTCAAGCTGGTGAGAGGCTAGAGTCAAACCTAAGCAGTCAGGCTTTTAACCCCTGATACCTTTCCATAACATGAGTGCCATCACCATGCTAGGTTCTGTGCTGGTTGCTGGTGTAAAACATGTTGCGTTGTTGCGCTCAGTTCCTCAGTCGTATCTGACCCTTTGCGACTCCATGGATTGTAGCCGGCCAGGCACCTCTGTCCATGGGATTTTCCAGGCAAAATTACTGGAGTGGGTTGCCATTCCCTTCTCCAGGGGATTTTCCTGACCCAGGTATCAAACCTGCATATCCTGCATTGGCAGATGGATTATTTACCACTGCATCAGCTAGGAAGCTCTGGCATAAAACAGGAGGTGGTGTTAATTGTTGATGGAGAAGATGTAAGGCAGGGAATGGTGGGCAGAGTAGAGAAGAGGTTAGTGTGATTTTCCAGTGCAAGCCAGTTGCTAATATGATTCTTCCGGCTTCTGGTCCAGAGCCTTTTTATTCTATCATTTGGCCTTTCTTGGCAGCCTCAGGGCAAACATTCTTGTAATGCTTGTGGTTTATGTTTATTGAAAGTGATTTGTGTGAAATATCTTATCCATGTGGTCTCCTCATTTTGAAAGGAAGAAGGTGTGTCTCAGCTAATTGATTGATTTAAGGCTGTATAAAGGTCAACTGGGCCCTTGATGCTGAGTAAATTAGGGCAAGTCTTACAAAGGCACAGGCTCTGAGACACCCCCCCTTTCCCCCCATGTCATTCCAGATTTAGAACATTTAATTAGGACATAGTTAAGGTAGTCTGTCACTGGGAGGGGAGAATGGGGAGCTGATCTTTTTTCAGTGAAAGGCAGATGTCGAAAGTACTCTTAGGACATTTACTAAGAAGTCAAAATTTATAAACTGAACTGGGTTTTAAGTGAACCGAGGGACCTTTCTCTTTAGTGCAGTAAGTGACTACTTTTGAAAAGTGAATGATTCTTTAATAAAAACCCTGTCCTGTTTCCCTGTTCTGTCAGGGAAGATGTTTGTACACTGTCTTGACTTAAACCACTGAAGGAAGCACACTGGCATCATGCTGTAAAAAAAATCAGTCACTGGGATGAGGTCACTTCTAGAAAATCTCATGCTCAGGATGCACAGGATTAGAACTGGAAGCCTCATCCCCTAAGTACTTACTCATGATTTTCTTGGAATAAAATCTCAGGGGAATGGCCATGTAGAAGCTCATGGGAGAGAATTTTATAATCTCTGGTTCTTGGGGAAGAGGACGGATGGGAAATGATCTTTCTGAGTATCATTTAAGACCAGCCTACTTCTGTTTCTGTCTCCTGGGTCCCATCCTCTCTGTCAAACCAGCCCTCTTCCTGGGGGATGATTTCTGCTCCTTTCATCTGCAGTTTCTCCTTCGTTACCAGTTCCTTCCTAAACATGCACCCATGCATTCTCCATACATTCCTTCAGAAGAGATCTTAGAGAACTTCTGTGCAACAAGTCCTCTGTAGGCAGCAGGAATACAGTGAAGAATAAATCTTCATGTTACTGGGTTACAAGTCTTAGAAGGAGATGGACAGTGAAAAAAATAGGTAGATTAATGCCCTGAAGGAAATACCAGCCAAAAGGGAACAACATGGTGCTGTGGTTTGTCTTTCCTGCTCCAGCTTGACCTTGTCAATCCGTCTCTCCTAAGCTCTCCTCCCTTGGCTTCCAGAGCAACGTACTCTTGGTGGTTTTCTCCTTTTTCCTCCATCTCCACGTGAGGGACGGACTTGTATTTCTTTGTCGAGCCCTTGATGATGCTTCTGCCCCTTTTCTGCTCATACTTTCTTTGATCCTCTTGTTAAGTCATTTCCCATTTCTCTTGCTGCCTTCCGAGCCTGTGCCCCAGCCTGGATTTGACTGACTTTTGGACAGTTCGACTCAGTGAACCCAAAGTTGCCTTGAACTGAGTGTCCAACGTGAATCTATGCACCTTCTCAATCAACCACGCCGCCTTTCACCAGAGTCATGAGACGAGCTTGAAAGTCATCCTGAGCCCCTGTCTCGTGCCCCTACCCCAAAGTTGAAAAGGACCTGAGGTCTGTCCTTTCTGCTTCCTCCTTTAGATTCTGTTTTCTTCTTTCCATTCCCACGGTCACCACCTTAGTTCAGGCCATTACTGTCTGTTTCCTGGGTTACTGCAGGAATCTCCCTTGGTTTTCTGCTTTGAGTCTCACATCCCTTAAATCCATTCTCCACGCTAAGTCACCTTTTAAATAGGCCTAAACCCTCGGGGACAATTCATCATTCTTCACGTAAAGTTCAGACTCCTTAGAGTATTTTATGGCAGGTTGGGGACCCAGCTCCTGCTTACATCTCTGGCGTCCCCTCCTGCCACCCCTTCAGTTTCACTGTGTATTTCCGGTACACCTGCTTTGAGAGGGGTGCCGTGTAAGGTACTGACATGCAGTCTCTCTTAAAGTAAAAACCTTAACATTCTGAACAGGAGTAGAAGGGCTCTGTGTCTGTCTCCTTCGGCCTTTTTAAGACCCACCTCAGACCTCAGATGCCCACGCACCCTTGGTTTCAGCCACTCTGGGCTATCAGTTCTTTAGAAATACCACATCCCCACCACTGAGGCCCTCCCTGAAATGCCCCATCCCTCCTCCACTCGCCCATGCAGCCAACGCCGTCACTTCTACTTCCCTAGATGATCTCAGTTTAATCCAAATATTACCTCTCCAGGAGGCCCTTCAGGCTAGCCCAGGACAGGTCACATTCTCCTGAACCTGCATCCTAGCTTCACAGGTGTCTTAATTGCACTGATCCATTTTGAGTTTGTATTATTGGTGTCTGACATTTCCCGTTGTCACTAAAGCTCAATGATAGTTTGTCTTGGACGTATTATTATTGTTCTTTTTCTACTTGCCTGAAATGTAATTGTTCAATAAACATTGTTAGTATGAATGACTACTTCACTTTTGTTCTTGAACTTGAGCAGTTAGGTAGAATACAGATCACAATAGCCATTGAGATGACCTGATGTGTGCTAAGTTTTAAGGATATATACCTTGGTGTGTTCAAGGGACTTAGCTTCTTAGACTCCCACCTCTCTGCAGCTTACAGCCATGGAATTAAAATGTGTACACTTTAGATATTATCTAGTTCAATATTTTCCAACCTTTTTTAAACATGAGGGTCTTTAATTAAAAACTGATGAGGATTCAAATGGTAGTGGTTATATTTTTACTGTCAGTTTATTGGAGAAAAATGAGTAGTTATAGAAAGCTCCTATGAATTTAGCTCACCACGTAAATTACTTTGAGTTTTTTCCATAATAGCATTTATGTATACTTGAAAAGTAGTAGTATATATGCTTGAGAGTGCTTGGTGAGCACATGGATTTATAGCACCAATAACCCCATGCCTTTGTGGCCCTTTAGTCAGGAACCAACCACATGGTCTGGCCCTTTACTATGCAAATTTGCATCAGATTTAGAACTGGTTTCCTGTGGACTTCGTTTCTCCTATATGTATTTAATTCGACCAACATGGTATTTTTAAATAGAACAAACATTTAAAAGTTGGAAGATTTTTCACAAAACTAGATTTCCAATTTGAAAAACGAGGACTATACCTTATTTCCTGTATGTTCATAGTCACCTGGTACCGAACAGCAGCTGTGTCCTTTAGAAGTGCCCCCACTTTTTCCAGTTTGTCACAGTTCTCACTCTGTGTTGCCATATAGCAAGTTCCCAGTAGAATGGAAACAAGAAACCCAGTGATTTTAACTATATGTGACTGAAGCCACCTCCAACTCTACAGAGGCTTGTGAGCAGAAAGAGCCCTGGGTCCAGAGTCAGGAAACCTGTATTGTTGGCTCCTCACTATTAACTGACTAGCTTAGTGACCTTGAACAAACTGGATAACTTCTCTAAACTTCAGTTTTGTTATTTGTCATTTTTAGAGTAAATACTTCTTAAGCCTCACAGAGTTTTTGGACCTCCAGAAGGAAGATTGTTTAGTCTCATGGAGCATGTTTGTTGTTAACTCCTCTGTCTTCTTTTTCCTTGTCTTGTTTCTCTTTCTCTGTTATGGAGGAATCTGTCATTTATTGTTATACCTTGATGTTCATTGTAGAAAGATGAGAAGGGAGCCATTGATTTCTCTCCTGGACCCTTTCTTACCCACGTCGTGTCTGGAGGCAGCTTTAATCCTTTCATCTCATGCCCTCTGCTCCTACTGGCGGTCCCATGGCCATAGGCAAGTGCCTGCAGTGACACCCAAGAAACCCCAAGGTTGAACTCCTAATATCAAACGACTGGAGCTGCCTGATTGCCTGTGGAGATGCTCAGTAACTAGCCAGCCATAGCATTGCTCACATCTATGAAATGCTAACAGGATACCAGGCTAGCATGGAGGATTTAGTTTTTAGCAGCAATATCTTTGTATCCAGACTTGTGGATCAAACAAATTTTATTGTTTGAGAAGAACCATACCAGTTATTTTTGTCATTCTGGATCTGGAAGGGAGGGTAGGCATCAATGCCACAGAGAGGGGATAAACAGGAGGTCAGTCTCTGAGATTACAAGCACCAAGGTGGACACTGGAGAACAAAAATGTACACTTTGGAGTCAGGCAGATCTGAATCAGTTACTGGATGGTCATGAGACCCTAACTGTCTTGTGTGACTTTGAGCCAACTATCCTTTCTGATCCTTTGTTCATAAAGTGTGGATAAAAGGATATTTCATCTTTTAATTTGATACTCTGTTTTAATTTTTAAAGATTTTGAAGAGAATGCCAACTTTGTAGGATTTTTTTAAGGATCAAATTAGTACATATTTAATATGTTAAATGAGGAACACAGTACATGGAACTGCCCTTTTCTTCTAGCTTTTGGCTGAAATCCTTTTTTACTTCCTCTAAATGGGATTAATAGGTCATCCTGTGAACAGAGAATCATAACATAAGTTGTCTGAATGCAGGTCTAGTGTGATTCTTTTGACAAACATTTTGGTTGAACATTTTCTTGAGTAGGTACAGTGGGGCTCCTATTGATTTTTTTTTTTTTTTAAGTTTTGTAAATAAAAGGCTAGATTTTGTAGGAAACTAAAAGAAATTTCTCCTGCCTTCGTTTCTCAGAAATTTCCAAAAGTGTAGGACCAATCAGCATGATTCTTAATTCATCAGTCTGTGAACCCAGCCCAAGTGGCCTTCAGAAGGGGAACAGAGCAATCTCTCCAATAATGATGGGCTACATGGATCAGAAACCTCTTGGCTCGGCTGGATTAAAGTAACTAAAATAAAGCTGAAGTTTTAAATCTGATGCTTATACTAATAGTTTTCACTTAGGGAAATAGTTTTGGGGAGACCTGACTTGGAGATGGTTGGGGTATGTATTCAGGTATAGGAGAATATGAAAGTTTCAAAAGTCTGCATATGGAGTTTAAGGTTACACTAATCCTTTGAGAATTCAGAGTGGTGCTGGAGATTGGGCACCTGCTGGTAAAGTGAAGAAGGTGGGTACTGAACCGGAAGTAAAAGTATTAGGAAAAGACTTTCACTCCTACACGCCCCTTGAGATATAGTGGCCAGGGAGAGATTTCCTAGCACATCCTCCCACTCTTTCCATTTCTCTTCATTTCTTGCCTCTGTAGGAAATCCCTGTGACTGGCTGGTTGTATGGAGAGGATTGATGAACTTGGAGTTGATGATGAATTGGATGCCAAGAAGAATCTTGAAGAGACTGAAAAGGGCTTGAGAATATGCTCCAAGATGGCAGATGAAGAGGAGCTTTTTTTTTTTTTTTGCCAACCCTTATCTTTCTTCTCAATCTTACCTTTTTTGTGTTGTGATTAGATGAGAAGAAGCCTAAAGGAGCCTTCCCCTTGAGAGATGACATGGGGGCATCTCTAGTCAGAATGCTTTTTCCTGCTGCTCAGGTGGGAGGTTGAGGGATGGAGTGTGGGAGGAAGGAGAGTGAATGCAGGGATGGAGCTTTATCTCCTGTTTGAGGAATTTTTCTCAGGAAAAAAATTAGCCTGTACATTATAGATCATGGGCAGCAAGTTTATAAGATTCCTGTGTGTGTGTCTGTGCTCACTGGCTCAGTTGTATCCAACTCTCTGCGACCCCATGGACTGTAGCCCACTAGGCTCCTCTGTCCATGGAATTTCCCAGGCAAGAATACTGGAGTGGGTTGCCATTTCATACTCCAGGGAATCTTCCTGACCCAGGAGTCTAACCCACATCTCTTGCGTCTCACGTCTCCTGCATTCGCAGGCGGATTCTTTACCACTGTGCCTCTTGGGGAGCCTCTTAAAAGATTGCAGCAGCTTGTGATGAGAGGTTGAGACCTCCAAGACAGAAAAGGCTCTGTTACTTGTCTTCAGGGGAACCAGGTAGAGGGCTGATCAGAAAGCTGGGTGACAATATGCTGGACTCCAAAACCAGCTGAGGAAAGTAGAGCCTGGGTGTGGGAGATGCCTGGGCTGGCTCTGAGAGATGGCCAGAAAAGCCTGCCTCAACAAGGCTCAGAATTGTTTAGGGTGTCCCTCAGGTGTTCCAGGAAAAGGAATATCGTTTTGTATCACGGACATTGGCTACCTCATTCCATTACTCACCATGTGTCTTCATCTTCAGCAAGTCACTTCCTCTCTCCAGCCCCAACTTTCTCCAGCTGTCAAATGAAGAAATTGGGATGCCCTAGTATATGATGCTAGAATCCCTTAAGTGGAATCATCCCTCTCTTAACTGATACCAAAATGTGCATCAAATAGCTCTATGTTTACAGTTTCTGGGATAGACATGGAGACCTGGTGCAGTGACTGGTTTGGGGGCAGTTATTTAATTTTCGAGGGAGTGTCTGGAGAGTGGTTTCTGTTCTCATTTGTGGGAATCCTGGTATTATGTCACAAGACACACGGGGAAGCTCAGATCTCCTCCCGTGGCTCTCAGAAGAGTGACTCAGAGATTCCAGGGGGGTTTGGTCCCTTTCAGGGTTTGGTCACCTGGCCCCTGCTGCTATCAGTGATACAGAAGCTCAGGACAAAGCAGACCGTGCCTTCACTGTGCAAGGCCCTTCAAAGGCCGTTTACACTGAAGGTGACGGCCAAATATTTTCCTGCAAATTAAGTAGCATACCAAATGGGAAATTTCATCTTAATCTTCTTTAAATGCTTCCTGCTCATTTGCCAAGGTTCTAAGTAATACAATTTCAAAGGTTTAGAGGTGTCTAATACAATTTTCTCCCCTCTGTACATAATTCTGCATCCATTGTGTAGCTCTATTAGAAGCATTAGGGTAATTATAGTTACTTTTTGCTTTTCAATTTCTGTAATATTAGCCCCAAGTCTGCCTGTACTGGCCGTATTAATAAGCAATGACTGAAAATTAAAAGAATTCAGCAGACTCCTAAATTAAGATTTTGTAGGCTTTTCTCCCTAGGATTAGATATGCTACTAGAGGCAGGCAGGGTGGTCCATGGGGATGTGTTTGTGTTAGGAGTTCAGAGACCCAGTTCCTAAATCTTCATCTGTAAAATGGGGACAAAAGTCTCTGAGCTCCCATCCCCTGGGGGATGTGAGGACCAGGGAGCTTGTTGGGTGTGAAGGTACTTTGGAAGCTCATGATGGATAGTACATGGGATAAGCAAGGTGTTGTCTGAGCAACAGGGAACCACCACTTTCTCATGTGCTTCTGGGTGGTCTTATGCATGTATTTTGTGAAATAGAAATTTTGTATTTAATATTTGGGCTAATAATTGGAATATTTGACACTCAATAGTGTACAAAGCGCTTCTGTCCCCAAATCTTGTGAGGTAAATGGTTTTGTTTTTTCCCCTCCTGCCAAACCAGGAATTAAGGTGTAGGTGGGTTAAATAATGCTTCCTTGGTGGCTCAACCGGTTAAGTAATATGCCTATAATCAGATTAAGCCATTGGAAAGTAATTTGCTAAATTTTTTGCCTGTGTTTGCAGCTTTTGGAGCTTTCCTTTTCTCATGTAGCACATTTTTACTTTGGCAAGGTCCTCCCATCACCTCTATAACAGTAAGAATAGCTGACATTTTTTTGAGGCTTGGTCTTTGCTAGCACATTTTATAGATGGGGAAAGTGAGACACAGAGATTAAATATCTTGGCAGAGGTTACCCAGCTTGTGTGGAAGACCAGTTCAAGCTTTTTCTGTACTATTACTAGTACTTCTACTAAAGACATTAACTTTTCTTGTTAACACCTGTCACTGCCACTCTCTCACAGTTCATTTTTTTTTTTCCCTTCAAAATCCCTCTTGCCTTTCTCTTACTGATTTGGAAACAAGAAAAGCCAGTGCCTCTTGTGAAGCTTTTCCAACTTTCCTGTTACATATGTTATTCTAATCCAGGCAGTATATGTCAGCTGTTTGCAGCCTGAATTTTGCTTGGAGACCTATTGTGTTTGGCCCTGATTATATTAGAGACAAACACACATTTGGATTAGGTGACAGCAACTAAAACATAAGGTCACTATTGTTGTTGTTTAGTCACTAAGTTGTGTTTGACTCTTTTGCGACCCCATGGACTGTAGCCCGCCAGGCTTCTCTGTCCATGGGATTTCCCAGGCAAGAATACTGGAGTGGGTTGCCATTTCCTCCTCCCAGGGACCTTCCTGACCCAGGGATTGAACTCACGTCTCCTGAATTGGCAGGGGATTCTCTACCATTGAGCCCCCAGGGAAGCCCTAAGATGACTAAACAAAATATAGATGTACTATTTCTCATGTGAAACTGTGGCAGTATGGGGTCTGGTTATTCACACGTCAGCATCGAGCTACTCTCTTTAACCTGGAAATGATCTTCATTTTTTTCCTCCCTGTCGCCTTTCTCTGCTGCTGTTGCTAAGTCACTTCAGTCGTGTCTGACTCTGTGCGACCCGACAGACGGCAGCCCACCAGGCTCCTCCATCCCTGGGATTCTCCAGGCAAGGACACTGGAGTGGGTTGCCATTTCCTTCTCCAATGCATGCATGCATGCTAAGTCGCTTCAGTCGTGTCTGACTCTGTGCGACCCCATGGACAGCAGCCCACCAGGCTCCTCTGTCCACGGGCTTCTCTATCCCCCACCTAACGACCAGACTGAGATCCCTAGAAGTATGTACTTTATGTAGGATAAAGAAAAAAAAAATAAGTAAATTCTGGCATAAAGATGAAATTGAGTAAATGTATGTTGAATTGAATTAAAGTGGGTGGCTTAAGAAATGGCCCTAGTTTGGATAAAGAACATTTGCTGTTTGTGAGGTGACTGTGCTCCTGATACTTTTTGCGCAGATGGGCAGATAGGGAAGGACTCTGTCCTTCTCCTTGAAGGTCTGTGGATCATCAAAAGTTTTAAAAGGTGATGTGGTTCAGTGGGTAAAGAATCCGCCTATAGTGCTGGAGACACAGGACATGTCAGTTCAAACCTTGGGTCGGGAAGATTCCCTGGAGGAGGAAATGGCAACCCACTCCAGTATTCTTGTCTTAAAAATCACATGGACAGAGGAGACTGATGGACTACAGTCCAAAGGGTCACGAAGAGTCAGACAGGATTGAGTGACTAAGCATAGCACACTCCAAGCTACTCTTGATAAAATTTACTTGATTGTACTGCCCAGCATTTTGGAAATATAAGGACACTATTTTCTTTAAAAATAAATAGTAGACTTGATGAGTTAAATGAAATAATGTATGTGAAAGCACTTTTTGTGGAGATGTTTTGAGAGCATTATCCCGTTATTACCATTTCAGGCTTAAGACAGACTTGAAAATCTTTGCTCTCTGCCACTTTGTGCTTGGCTTGACATGTCCACATATGTATATAAATGTTATCTCACTGCCACTCTGTGCCTAGCGAAGAGAAGGTGCTCAATATTTCGCTGGACAAGTGAATGAATAAACAAACATGTGATTTCTGAGATGTTACTGAATTAATGCATAATGTTACTGAGGCATGAAGCATCAAGCAGAGTGTCAGCACGTATTATCTTAAGGTTTTTAGTTTAGGCTGGTTTTTAAACCTTTCTCCTGCATACTGGCTGGGAAGTGACCTGAGATCTTGGATGAAGGGAGCTGAGGGCTGGCAAATATGCAGGCAGGCAGGCAGGCAGGCGATAGGAAACACAGAGCCCCAGCCGCGTGGGAGACGTCAGGTAGAGAGAAGCAAATTGAGTACTAGTGCCAGAATTGCCCTGATCCTCAGATCCCTGTCTTCTCCTGTCCAGAGCATGCTGCAGGCAAATAATTTGGCATGGGCAAGATGAGTTCAGATGATCAAATTCTGGACCTGGAGATGAAAGCTGTTGGAAGTCAGATGTCAGATCTGAAGGACCTTTAGCAATCAGCAGGCCAACATTTTCTTTTTATGAAAGAGATGTGGAAAGACCAAAGAGCAAGGACTTGGGAGTTGGATAGTTCCTTGGTTTAAATCCCTGTTTTGCCTTTTCCTATCTAAAATATTGGCATGAGTCTTAACTTCCTTGACCCTCATGGCAATTCACTGGTGTTTGTGAGGTTGAATTAAGTATAAAACATTCTCAGCCCAATGCCTGATGTGCAGTTGGTACCTAAGACAAATGGGCACCATCCTTGTTATGGAAAAGAAATAGAAGCCTGGAGAGATAGAAATAGTTGGTCAAAGGTACCAGCCATTGGGATGGGAGGGTGGAGCTGGTGCTGACATCTCCTGGTGTGGGAGTGTGGTGGGAGAGGACAGGGAGAAGGGGAGGGGGAAGAGATGTGGACTTCTTATGTCCAAGATTGAGTTGCCTCTTTTGGGGAGGGAGCTAAGACAGAAAGTTTAGAAACATCAAAGGTAGGACCTTACTTACCTATTTGAAATAAAATGGCTCAGCCAATTAATTTGAGCAGGAAGCTTCTAGTGGAACTTTCTAGGAGTCTGAAGATGAGGTGTGTTTTGTATTCTAAATAAATCTTTGGTTTCATCTTCCCCTGAGTGGTGTCCTTTTCCTTTGAGATAAGCTGTTAAGAAATGATGAGAAAATGACCTCTAAAAGTATAACAACTTTGAGTATGTCACCATCATTTTTTTCTCCCCTGAAGACAGTCTTTGATTTTATATTATTAATAGGTTAAAATCACCATTCTTTCCCCCTCTGCCCATGGTCTGCCTGGATCTGATAGACGCCTCTGTGAGAGGTCTGTAGATTCTGTAAAATAACCACCTGCCAGGGGAGATGTGAGAGTGGCCATTATGACCTCATGCCGTTTCTCATGCCATATATTGTTTTTGCTGAAATTCACTTATTTCAAAGGTTTTTACAAGATAGCACAATCACGTGGCTTCATGGCTTTCAGAATTTATGGAGTTTGTACCTGTGCAGTCAGGAAGAGGCATGGTTTGCCAACTGTTAACATTATAGGTGAGGTCTTTTCTTCAATCATTTCTTATAAAACAGACTTTTTCAATACCTAGAGAATTATCTTGCAGGAAGCTCAGGTTTACCTTTTGTCACAGTGCCCCATCAGGCATTTAAAAGCTAATCCTGCCACCTTCTGAAACCCAGGCTTTCTTTAAAGGACAAATACAAACTCTTTGTCTATCTGGTATCCTGAATTTTTAGGATTCACTCAAATTATAATTTTCCAGTAGAGTTGAAAACAGTAGGAAAAATTTTCGTAGTCCTTCCATTTCTGATGGGGATTTCCCCTGACAACTGTGGTGTGTGAAAATAGACTAGCTACACAATAATGAGACTTTTTATTTGTTTGCACATACTTTACCATTAACAGACAACTTTGATGTATTTGGTCTTCATACAGAAGAATTCCTGGTGGCTCAGTTGGTAAAGAATCCGCCTGCAATGTGGGAGACCTGGGTTCGATCCCTGGGTTGGGAAGATCCTCTGGAGAAGGAAATGGTCACCCACTCCACTGCCTGAAAAATTCCACGGACAGTGGAGCCTGGAGGGCTATAGACCATGGAGTCTCAAGAATCTGACCTGACTTAGTGACTAAACCACTCTCCTATAACTCAGGCAGGGACATTCTCAGTTACTTATTCCAAGGAGGTGTTTTTTCAGGACCACCAAATAATGTCAAGAAAAAGATTGCTCTGGTTTCCATGTATTCTGGGAATAAAAAAAAGTAAAAAGATTTGTTTTCATGACTACGTGATGTTTCAGAAATAACATTAGATAATTTATTTCTTGAGACCTATCCTTTACAGAGAATACATTTCTGAACTCTGAATTCTTTTGAGTATTTTGACTAAGCCACACTTTTTATTGTTTTGTTACATTGAGTGTCCACTCTCTGGATATAGGTGTTCAGGCCCTGAAGCCTTCCTTCCTAAGAAAGGTTTTGGACTCGATTTACAAATTGGTAAAATTATTTCTCATTGTGAATGGAAACTTTTACTTACCATCATGTTTTGCTGTGGCACATTTTGCAGACAACTCATAAAACACTTTTTAAGTCTTTGTATTCTTGATTCACGATGCTTTGCTTCTCTGTGACTTATTTTGGGTGTTAGTTTTGGCTTGGGCTCGAGCCACCCTGGAAGAAGTGTCTAGAAACTGGTTTTGGACCTGTGTCTGTAACATCCTATGATGCACTCTTGGGGCAGAACAGGTGCTGCCTGGGCAGGTGTCTTGCCCTTTCCCTCCAGGCTGTAGTCTCATGGAAATATTTCTGGGACTAGGCACGGTGAGACTTCTTACAAAGAATAACACATATTAAGTAAAAATTAAGGATTAAGTGCAGAAGTATAGATTCAGGGCCAAGGAATGTCTTGGAATAACCAGTTCATTAATTCTCTTCCCCAGGGAGCTCCATCTGTCTGGGTTTCTGCATGCCAGCCATTCCAAGCTACTCCCTGCCTCAGATTCTCACATGCCTCTGTTCATATTTTTCCTCCTTCATATATTATACGTATACCTATTTTTCAAGATCCAACCTGAAAACCATCTTAATGGAGACTACCTTAATCCTCTTGTCAGAAGGATTCCCTCTGCCTGCTCTAAACAGAATTGTAGGATGTGTGTGTCAGGGTGGTGGTGGTGAATAAATATACTTTACTTTTTCTGCTGGTGACTTTCCACTGGTCTGTTTGTTGAGGCAGGGCCGGTGTGGTTTCTTTCATACCCCTCCCATGGCTGTCCCTGCCTGGCCTGTGTGAATAGCAAGGGAGGGGCGTGTTCTGAGTCTTTTCTCCACACTTTGGATATAGCTTGAATCTGGATTTGAAAGGGCAGGGAGCTAGTGCCTTCCATGCAACATCACTCCCTGCTGAGAGAAGCAAGAATGAACCTTTCAGGAAGAATATTTGCCAAGAGGGGAGGGATTCAGAAGGTTGTAATTAGATTGCAAAAGACAATGAGTGAGGACAATAATTCATATAAACTGCTTAGTGCCTGCCTAGCATTTAGCAAGCTCTCAGGGAACTGTGAGCTCATATGGTAACGGCTTAACCACATATCATACTGGCTAAAGGAGGGAATCCTCGATTATAAATTATAATCCCTGCCCTCTGGGCATGCCTAATCTAACAGATAATAGAGTAGTCTCTGAGGACCCAAGACTTTGTCTACCTGATGACCATAAAACATTAGCTGAACTAATTGGATTTTGTGATAGGATTTTTTACAGGTAGAAATTGCCTTTTTTTTTTTTTTGGTTCCTCAGAGATTTGATGGTTGTTATGTAATTGCATACTTAAGTGGATTTTGTTTCTTTTATCAGATGGAATTACTAGTTTCCAAGATATTTTGCTCTTTTAACCTCACAGCTTGTTAATGATTTCCAAGTCTTGCCTTGGCCTCTGAGCTTTGACTTCTAGACATGTTTCTTGGTTCAGTCATTACTCAATAGATTTAAAAGCAGAAATCCATCAGGGTGAGATTTTTTTCATCATTAATGAGTTTACCTATACAAGACTGGCCCTGAAAAAACAAACTTGAGTCCTGGGATTCTTCTGTTTTTGTCCTGTGGTCCATTCTGGAGGTTGCCCCTGAGTGCGTAGCAGTACCTGGTCCTGGGGTGCAAAGGGTGGGGAGAGCTTTCTTCAGATCATGGCTGCAGTGTTGACATTCTTTTAATTCCCAGAGAAAAAAATCCTAAATAAAGCTTTGCTGACTTCTCTTGCAAAGGCTTGACTCTGGGACCAGTAGCATCACCTGGGAATATGTTAGAAATGCAGAATTTCAGACCCTACCTTAGTCCTGCTGAACAGAAACCACATTTTAGCGAGGTCCCAAGGTGAAGCGTATGCACATGCGTTCAACTTTGAGAAGCACTGTCCATTCTAGAACTACAACAGATGAAATAGGTCTCAGAACAATTAGCATTTCAAAAAATACACTGCTTTTTGTTTCTACTTAAAAACAAAACAACTGGTTAAGAAAACTTGGGGGAGTGGGGTGGGCTAAACCCCTATTACAATTCTTGTGTTTATATTTTGGTGGACGGCAAACTTACAAAAGCAGGGAAAAAAAAAATAAAATAAAAGCAGGGAGACTAGTAAAATGAATCCCTGTTTACCTATCACCTCACTTTGTTATCACCTCACTTTGTTATCAACTCAGCTGATGTTTTTCATCAGTAACTTCCCACCCCACCTTGAATTATTTTAAAGCAAATCCCAGACATGTAGTTTTCCCCTAAAGATTGCTTTTTCCTGTTTCAAAATTTAAGGCAAAATATATAAAAAAATAAAATGTACCAACGTAACCATTCACAGTGCAATGGTGTTATGTACCGCATTCATATTTCTGTGCAGCCAATCTCGAGAACTTTTCATCTTGCAAAACTTTGTAAATATTAAACAGCATGTTTTTCTTTTTTAACGTAACTGCAGAACCATCACACCTCAAAAGATGTTAAAATTAATTCTAGAATTCTAATATTAATTAGACATAATAGCAATGTTAATTAACCTAATGTTAGAATGCCTAGAATTAATGGCATCAAATACCCCAATGCTGTTCAGATTTCCCATAATGTAGTTTAACTTAAGGAAACCAAGGCGTTCAGTTTGGCATCTTCTCTGCATGAAGTTGGTGGCAGAGTTTGTTCAGGGGAGGATCTAGAGACGGTAGTGAGAGTGGCGCTGTCTCTCCTTTCCCAGCTGCAGCCAGGAAGGCTTTGTGTGAAAACTTCGTAATTGCCAATCTCATTCTACTTCCAGATATCAAGGATTTTGCAGTAAAAAAATAAAACCAGAACTTTTGAGTAAGAAGAATTAAGTCAGAGTTAATCATTGCTTCATAGAATTGGGTAAAATATTTATCCTTTCATCATTTCAGGCACAAGATTACTCTGAAAATTAAATTAAATTTGAATGTGCTATGTATGCTTAGTCGCTCAGTCATGTCCGAGTCTTTTGCAACCTCATGGACTGTAGCCCACCAGGCTCCTCTGTCGGTGGGGATTCTCCAAGCAAGACTACTGGAGTGGGTTGCCATGCCCTCCTCCAGGGGATCTTCCCAACCCAGGGATCAAACCCATGTCTCCTGCATTACAGGAGGATTCTTTACCATCGGAGCCAGCAGGGAAGCCCAAATTTGAATACTGTATAGCAGTTAGAATGAGTGAACTAGTCATATTTTCAACATGTGTGAATGCATGCTCAGCCGTGTCCAACTCTTTGTAACCCCATAAACTGTAGCCTGCTAGGTTCCTCTGTCCATGGAATTTTCCAGCCAAGAATACTGGAGCAGGTTGCTGTTTCCTACTCCAGGGGATCTTTCCAACCTAGGGATTGAACCCAAGTCTCATGAGTCTCCTGCATTTGCAAGTGGATTCTGTACCACTGTGCCAGCTGGGAAGTCCATTTTCAACATGAGTCAATGTCAAAAGCGTAAAGTTTAGAAAAGAACATTGCAGAATGGTTTGTATGACAACACTGTTTATTTAATGTTAAACAACCCCCCCCCCCCCCACAATACTGTCCATTGTTTATGACTACACATGGAGTAAAAGTGAGAACACATGCTTGATAATGACACTTGCACATTTCAGGGTAGGAATCAGCACTTTAAGTACAATGGAATCATTGTATCTATTTCTTATTCAAAAATCTAAAGGAAATGAGGCAACGTTTTAAGATTTGCTTGAGGGATACATGAGTGTTCATGGTATTATCTCCATCATGTATGTTTGGAAATATTGTACAAGAAAGACTTTTTAAAAACTGGTCAATTTATGTACACATGTTTTGTCAACTTGAATACTCAAAAAATGTTAGTGTGATTTATTGATGCCCCCAGCTCATCACAAAAATTTGGATGCTGTGTACAAAAATCATGCAAATGATTTAACCGAGGAGGTTCAAGACTTAAAGAAAAAAAAAAAAATCAAAAGGAACCAATTGTGAAGTGTGTGGGATTGTCCCAAATGTCAGCTGGTCTTCTGTACCCTGCCAGCCTTATCTACGTAGATGCTGGTGACTTTTCGAAGAGTTGTTAAGAGTCAGCCAGAGCCATTTCTGATGTTATTGGAATTTATAGCTCTGCTGCTTCTGAGGAAGCTTTGAGGTGGCAGAGTCCCAGCTCTGTTGTGGCCTTGAAAGCATCTTAGACTCCCAGAGCCTGCACATTGAGCTTAACTTTCATCTGTTGCTGTCCCAGCCCCAGACAGCGCAACTGCGGAGTCCTCCGAGACAGATGGTGCTTTTAAAGATCACTGAGGAAGGGGCTTCTCAGAGGACTGTTTCATGTTTAATCACCTTTCTCTTTGGAATGGCCTTCCTCACGTCTGGGTTTTCCTGTTGTGTGAGTGGAGACCACTGATCTGGTCTCATTATAATAATCCTTGCCCAGAGGATGTGATAAAGGTCACAAACTTGATATTTATTCATGAGCAGAGTATAGCACTGAAACTGATGGCTGTGGATGTTCTTTCTGGCAACAAGGAGGAGGACGTGGGCTTTTAAACCAAAATATGTTTGCTAGGGGTAGAAACAGACATGTTGTTAATTAAGCCACATTGACAAAAATGATAGACTATGTCTTGCCAAGAGTTTCAGAAATGTGCTATTTCTGCAGGTTGTCTAGCGTCAAGATTCCTTCGTTGTGGATATTTTATTGTTAGTAATTAAATGGAACTCATAATTGTAGGCACATTGGTACCTGAAGACAGCCAGGAGGGCTCCCTCTGATCTAATGTAACCTCTGCTGCTATGATTTTATTTCCCTCACAGAAACGATTTTTATCCTCTTAATCGTATTTTTTGCTCTTATCTCAACTCTCAAATATCTCTAATCTTCCAGAGACATATATAATTATCTTGTAAGGGTCTGAATCATACCACTTGTAGCAAAAGAATTGCATTGCTTCCTGGCTCTGGAATGTCACTCAGTCTTTCTGTATCAGGTTTTACCTCTTTGGAGTCAGAATGATGCTCTGTCCTTTTCCATCTCTAAGTGATTCATGGATTTGTCTTCTCATTTAGATATTGATTAGGTATTTTTTGAGTTCTTTTTTCCAGAGTGCTCTGGTAGATGCTGTGGGGGAGACAGTTATGGGAAGGGGGAAATGGACATGTACACATATGTGCTGAGAAAAATAGATTCTCAGTGCAACCTCAGAATACTTGTTTTACATCAATTAGGATGGAACAATGACTGGTTTTGAAACAAATTCATGTACCTCTACTCCAACCCCCAGCACTGGTGTAGTTCACTTTTTCAATTGCAGATAGTTAAAGGGAGAGAGGGTTAGTGCAAAATCATGGAATGATTTACTTCTATGTTTCAGTAGTGTTTGAAGTTAAGGAATAATTCATTTAAGATGTATACAATAGAAACTAAGGAATTGCAGTACCAGTTCATGTTAACATCATTGTGTAGACACTGGACCCTAACTTTGAAAGGTAAGGGAGTGTCTCATCTGATGTGTCTGATGATATTGTATGCTAAGAGCTTTGGACCTGGTTTCTCATGTGTGTGAACCCGTGTCCTCATGCATCTCCATGGTTTTGACTCATGTCCAGCTCCTTTGCTGTGATAAGGAGTCTCAGATGTCCAAAGACACCCATAGAAACAGACCAAGTCTGAGAAGATCGTGAAATTCATCCAGATTTGATTATTGATGGAAGCCCCTCCTGTCTGTGTCTCCCACGGTGAGATGCTCCTAAAGGGGAATGAAGATAGCTGAAACAGAGGTGAATTAACTTTCAAGTCAGGGAACTATTTAATAATCATATAGCTTTGGAGCTAGAGAAGTGGCTTTCCTGATACTACAGTGATATCCCTGAGACTGAAATTTTATTCTCCTGACCCTTCCCACTGTAACAGAGGTGCGCTAGCTCTGTAGTGCTTCTAGGTGTCTTCTGATGGATTATTTCCTTTCCCCCCTTCTTTTAGGAATGCCAAGGATATATATCTTTGACAATAACTACTAAACCTATCTGTGACCTAAGCTAGAAGCAATCTCTTTAATTCCATGTACTTGTCATGTCTTCTTACCTATCTCTGCTAGTACCCATTCTATCCTCAAACAGAAATGTTTGTGTGAACATGTTTTACTTTCTTACTAGGTTAGAAACTAGATCTTCTTTCTTGCGTTTCTTTTGTCAATATCTTTATTTTTTAAAGTTATAAGCAGGTATCTCATACAAATATAAAATGAGCATGTCTAAGAAGTTTTTAACTCATAAATGAGAGAACCAGTCTGAAGATAAAGCTGGAACAAAGAGCAACTGTGTAGTTCTAGGCACTGAAGAATATTAACTATGCTAGATGCAAAACTGGTTTACATCCTATGGGGCAATAAAACAGTAACATTTGGGACTCTTTTCTACCAATCAGGAATCATATGCATCTATAATGATAAAAATCTACAAGCTAATGTGTAACTTCACAAAGCCTGAACCCAAATCAGACACAGCAAATCAAACACAGTTATAGCTTAGTAGAGAAATCAAGTAATCCTTGAGTGTGCCTGTTAGGTATACTCCAGTGTGGGGTTGGAAGAATATACTGCCCTCCTTTTGCATTATTTCTAAGCATTGCATACTGTTTGCTAATATTCAGTATTGTTACACTTAGCCTAGAAGCATGTGCATTCATTCATTTGTTCATTTATTTAATAATTATTGAATGCCAGTTTTGTGCTGAGATGGTAGCGTAGGCCTTAGAGATGTGTATTGATAACTCAGTGAGACAGATGATCCTTGCTCTCAGAAACCTCAGAGGCTACTCCAATAACATCCTCAAAGGGAGGCAGAGAGTTCTTTTCAGAAATCAGTAGCAATGGGAATGATCTTTTTTGGCTTCTACTGCCTTTGGGTCTCAGTTCTTCTAAGACTAGGATAAAGGGCAGATATCACAGAGAATGACAACCAAAGCCCAGTACTTTTGGATACAAGAGCAGACAACATTCTTTCTGTTCATATTGCATTTATGCCTTTCGAATGATAAAGTTTCACAGGATCAAGATTTTGTCATCTGACTTGGAGGACTCCCACTGGCCTCATCTGCCAGGTTTCTCCAGAAGCCTCCCTCTTTGCTTCCACAGGTACGCATCTGCTTTTTCCGTGTTGAACCTGCTGGAGAGCCTGCTTTTTCCCAGCAGGGTTTTGGTAACTGATAGTGCAAACTCCATGACTGTCAGTACAGATTTCTTACAACAAAGAAAACCATTTATTTAGGGTATTGGGGGAGTGCATGAGAAGGGTTGTCACTTTAATTTCTCATTTCAAAAAATAGTGGAGTGGAGAAGTGGCTGACCTTTGTCTTCTCACCATAAAACACTGGCCCGCAAGGACCTCGACAGAGATCTTCCAGCTCCCTGCACCCTAGCTTATAGGTGGGGAATCCAAGGTACAGAGCAGCCAGAAATCAGCCCTTGTTCCCCTGGTGAGTCACTTGCTGATCTGAGACTTTTCTTTAGTCTTAGGTTCCTTCCTCTGTTATGGTGGTGCTCGCTTAGATTCATGGGTGGGATACAGAAGTCCAGAAATGAGGCTTTTGTTGTGAGTGTGCATCTTTTTTACAAAGACAGATGTTTGTCACAGAAAATTCATTTCATACTGAAAGATGTTAAGAAGAAAACAAAAAGCCTCTGAAATCCCAGCACCCAGATATAATATCCAGGCAATCCTTTATATAATGATATACATTTTTGTCTATCTTAGTATACAGATCCCTGGAGAAGGAAATGAAAACCCACTCCAGTATTCTTGCCTGGAGAATTCCATGGACAGAGGAGCCTGGCAGGTTACAGTCCATGGGGTTGCATAGAGTTGGACATGACTGAGCAACTATCACTCACTCACTAGTATACAGATACAGATATATATATAACTCCATAATTTTTAGTAAATGGGAAGAGCACCTTTTTCTTGTAGTTAATTTTCCTTTAGCCTGAAAAATGATTGTCAACTTATTTTAAGTACAAATGGAAATATTCTCCTATTGGTTTGTATTTTACTCCTATTAATATATGCCCAGTTATATAAATTATATTTTTAATATTGTTAAACTTAATGATTATTGTCAAGGCAGCTTGTATCTTTGACGAGGTGGCAGTGCTAACTGCAGGGATGAACCGCTCAGGTCCCCTTGGAGGGAAGGGCTGGATGACAGCTGCACAGAGCGTGGTCGGCAGAGGGCCTTGTGCCAGCTGTCAGCTCTGTGACAGTCTCCTTGGGCTGGCCTGCACCGAGAGCTCCTCACCCTAAGACATGCCCTTCTTGAGCACCTGCATGAGGGTGATGAATCTGGTGATGTCAGACAACATGGAGTATGAAGGCTCCCCAGACTCTATAGAGTGTCCACTGAGGTTGCTTTGCCACCTCGTCTTCTGCCCAATCCTGGCTTCTCTTCCTCCCTTACAGGTTGCTGTGCTCAGTCGTATCCAGCCCTTTGCGACCCCATGGACTGTAGCCACCTGGCTCCTCTATCCATGGAACTTTCCAGGCAAGAGTACTAGAGTGGGTTGCCACTTCCTACTCCATCTTCACTATCTAGGGATGAAACCCGGTCTCTTGCATCTCCTGCATTGGCAGGCAGGTTCTATATCACTTGTACCACCTGGAAAGTCCCCCCACTTTGTAAAGGTTGAGCCCTGATAAACATCTTGAACCCCAAACTCTTTCTCAGTTTCTGCTTATGGAGAACAGCTTGCAGCTGTTAATATGGTCATTGTAGTATCCACTGATGCAGCCCCTCTTGGAGCCAGTGGAATCCTCGGGAGCTCAGGATCTCCATATCCATGGCTCCTCTTAGAATGAGCTCACCCTCTCCACCCCTCCCCTGAGGTTTGGTATTTGAAGACATGGGCGTAGGGCAAGCTTCCTTCTCTGTGGGTTTAAGAGCTAACTTAGAGGCTTTCTTGCTCTGAGATATTCTCTGCAATACAGATCTATTTTAATTGCTGATGACATTACTCAGTTAAAGATTCATCTGCTTTGGGAGAAATTTCTCTAGAGTGGTTGAAAGCTCCTGCCTAAGAGTTGATTAAGAAAGGTTGTTGTTATTCTTTTTGTTTCCCTCCAGCAGACACCCCTTTCTTTGGCTCACCCCCTTCTTCCAACCTGCTGCACAATGATTGGTTTCCTGTCTTCAGGTCTTTCCTGTCTTTCTTATTTGTATAATCTCTCTAATCATTCTTTAATTTCCGGCAAAAATGATAGTCTCACTTAATCACCTGGAAAGTAATATGGAGATGGGAGATGGAGGAAGCAGTGAATGCCATTCTCAGGCCTTTGGGGTTTGTTCCCGTCACTGCCTTTGCTCAGATGCTTTGTCGTCTTGGTTAACTTTGGGAGCATCCATGGGCCCCACCTCTCCGTCTTCTCCAGGTCCCGTTGGAGACTTTCATTTCAGGGCTGTGGTGCTGCCAGCCCTTGTGCTGGTGGTGTCTGGCTTAAAAAGAGCCACGTGTGCTCTGTGATCCTTTGGAGCCTCTCTTTTCTCTTTATTAAGTTCTTTTGGGGACAGAGAATCATTCTGAATCTCTCCCTTCCTAACCCCCAAGATGCAGTTTACTTTGGTGCTTTTAACCTTCAACCTTAGCTAGCAACTGCTGTGTGCATTTTGGAATCTATGAATTTTAGGGAGATAAGGAATGCTTGCTGATGATTTGGTCATTGCTTCTTTAGTAACTATTCTGTCTCTCTTTTTTTTTTTTTCCCAGAGCAGGTTAGGGGTGGGGAGTGTCCTTTAGAATTTTGCTGACAAAGTGATCCTGTTCTTTGTCACAAATTGCCCACCACATGATCAGCATGCATGTAGCTTGGGCTGAAGAGTGGAATTGGGATTCTCACAGTAAGGTCTGCAAGGCATAGTTCATATAAATGCAGACATTCAAAAACCTCACTCGCTTAATGGGTGCTTTTTAAGGCCATAAAAAAGTTAGTTTTTCATGAAAGGGCAGACTAGACCAGTAGATGCTGCTGAATAAGTCTTTATTCTAGAGAAGGTAATAAGCAAGGACCCGGTATCAAAGAAGTTGTTAAGCTTTTTATTTCTCATCCAATTTTCTCTGTAGGGGGAGAAAGGTCTATAAAGGCACTCATCTGTGTCCACCTTTTTAATAACTTAGTCCTGCCACTGAATTTGCCTGGGAGAAGAGAACTTACAAGTAGATAACGCAGCATAGAGTCAAAAGGGCTTTTAAAGTCTTTAGTTCATGTTCTCCATTTTGGATGTTGAGAGCTGGGAAAAAGGGGATGGTGAACATTTGGTTGGGGACAGTGCCTACCTAATTCCATGTTTTTTCTCCAGCATCATGCTACCTTTCTGTAGTTTTTTTTTTTTTTTCTTTCCAATAGTAGATTTGTATGAAAGGAATGTTATGATTTATAGGGGAAACTCGAATTCTCAACAGCTGGTATTTTTGATCCGTCCAAGTTTTTATAACAGAAATGCTCATCAGAATTTAAACATGGAAACCTCTCGAGAGAGAGATTGTGAAATCTATGCATCAGTCTGTAATGCTTACTTGCATGTGAGTAGCCTGGTGTCACTCAGCTGTCACTTATTCTTGTTAGTAAAGATGCACTTAGTAGGATTTTTAGCTAGATTGCATGACCAAACATTTGAATAACTACCAATAAATGTTGTAAAATATGTATGTACAATATGTAACTACAAATAGACAATATATGTTTGAGTAATTACAGATGAACAGTGTGGACCATGAGAAGATCTCTGTATGAAGCATTATGGGATGACAGTGGGGTAAACTCCACCTTTGTCACTGACATGGATGGCCGAGGAGGCCTTTGCAGATGAGTTTGTGTTTGAGATGGACAGAGCTCAGAGTAGAAAACTGGGAATGGCCTTGAAGAAACGTTCACATACACATGATGTGGTTGGTGGAGGGTAAATAGTTTGAAATGGTTCTGAACACTCAGAATAATTATCAGACTTCTTTACTTTGAAAACCTAATTTCAGATTTTTTAAAAAAATTGTGACCTAGATAGTTATGAGTATTACTTTAAAGATGGGCTTGGAATCATCTAGAATGATTCCAAGTCCATCATTGGAAGCTGATGGGCTTGCAACACAAAAGAAGAGATGTGGTAATCTCTAAGAATTCATTCCATCTCCTAAGTTAGTATTCTAAGAAAATATGAATGTGCAGCCAAAGCCTTTATGGAATCTGTGGGTCCTGGCTAACATGAATCTTGTATGGTAGAGGGTCTTAGAGTTGCCTAAAAATCAGTTGCTTTTTATCCCCTCACTTCTTTCTTCTCCCTGTGTCTCTTTCATGCATTCATCCATAAACATGTATTAATTACTACGGGCAGACATAGTTCTTGATTCTGGAAAGAAGTGATGACCAAGCATCTCCCCTCAAGTTTCACTCAGAAAATGGACTATTCTAATTCTGAGTAAAGCATCAGGTGCTACAAGAGCAACATAGGAAGAGCACCTATCCCAGATTTGGAGCCCTAAGGAAGTTTTGGGAGAAAGCGGAGCCAGAGGGACCAAGAGTAGAAAGTAGAGTAGAAAGTAGCCAGACCAACAAGTAGGAAAATGGGGAAAGGAAGAGCATTCTAACCAGAGGGTGTATTATGTTTACAGGCCATGAGCCCAAGGAAAACATGGCCCCTGGGGGAGCCCAAAGAGCTTAGTATGACTGAAAATGGAGGGAAAGGAGGAAATGGCCAGAAGCAAGGCTGAAAATCAACAGGAGTGGATAATCAACAGCCTGTGAACTGACCTCAAAATGTATGGCATTATCCTCAAGATATAGGGCAATAAAAGGGTTTTAAGCAGGGGCATGAATTATGCTTTAGAGAGACCACTGTAGTTACCACGTTGCTAAATAGATTGAATAGACTAACTGAAGGAGACGGGTTAGCTGTGTGTTGCAGTGATCCAGGAGAAATGACAGGAACCTGAACTGGAGCAGGAGCAGCAACCATGGTGGAAACTGGAAAGGATCAAAAGACAGCTGGAAGGTGAAACTGATTAGTTGAGGGGGCTGGATGTGGGTGGTAAAGGAGAGAGCAGAAATCTAAGATGATGGTCACGTTGCTCTCTTGGGCACAGAACACAGTGGAGGCATTCACAGCAAAGGGCAGTAAAGGTTTAGGGTGAGAGAGAGAACTCAGCATTGGTCCTGTTGAGTTTGGTAGTGCCTTGGGACCATTCTAGACATTGTGTTGACATTCCATCTTTGCCATCCAGTGTCCTAACATTGCCGGGAGTGAGTGTAGAATGACACTCACTGACAGAACTGTAGGGTCTCCCAAGCTTGGCACGTATACTTTGATTTTCCTCATGAGGGAAGTGGAGTCCAGAGAGGTAGAACAACTTGCTGAGGGTCACACAGCTAATTACTGATTGATCTGGGCCTAATATCTATCTCCAGCATCAATCTAGAAGTGTTTCCACTCTAGCTGTAGAATCTGAAAAATGTACAGAAGTAAATAAATGTATGTAGCCTGTTGTCCTTTGCTTGGGAAGAACTGCTGGCAGTAAAAATGTGGGTCATAAATCCATGTGGGGACTATGCCCCATTTGCATCTCATTTGATTCCATCTGCCTTGTCTTAACATGATTATGGCAACTTTGTTAGGCAAGTGGTTGCTTAACACAGTGGAAAGTCTTAATTACTCTTTAATAGCTGTGTGCAGAGGGAAAGTCAACTTTAATGTTTAATCACTTGGTTGTCTCTTGAGAAAGTTTATTTTGGTCTTCTCTTTGTGTACCCATTAAATATATAAATGCATATTTTTTACATTTCCCTTTTCATTCCAGATTTCAGTGACACAAAAACATTTTCTTTTTAAAGTATTATTGCTGTATAAACATTGAGAATTTAATGAAAAATTAAAAATTAAAATCCACCCACAGCTTTTCCATAATAACAACAACAAAAAATCAAGCTTTATGTTATTTTTTACTTCTTTTCTCTCTGCATCCATATGGTAATCTTAATTCATATTCAGCTTTCTAAATTTCTTATTCCATTGAATATTTTTCATTCCTTTATTCATTCATCCATCCATCACTTTGGCATGCATCTGAGTACCGTGTAAATGTGGGGTCCTGTGCATGGTATTAGGGGATACAGCAGTGTCAGTCCTCATGAAGCTGGCATTTGGAGAATAGGGGAATGGTTGGTGGGTAACATATTAATAGGTAAGTAAACCTAATAGAAGAAAAACCTTGCAACTGCATTATTAAAATGGTGCAGCCTGTTATCATGTTGTAGATGTTACGTAACTACTTTCTTATTGTTCAACATGTCCATCAGGGTCTCAGGAGGAAAGAGGTGGCACACAAAATAGGGAGAATGGAGGAGCATTTCCTAGAGGGAAATTTGCAGAAGTGCGGTCAGTAGGTAGGAAACCACCAGGATGGAGGAGTTCTCGGACTGGGGACCATGAAGCACATGTTTGCCTGGAGGGGCCATAGGAGGCATTTTCAGAGTAAGCATTGTATAAGCATCTTCCAGGGTTGTGTCTGGTGCTGAAGAGAAGGGAGGGAATGTTCTAGGGGAGTTGCCTGCCTCCATCGATGAAGTTCACAGAGCAGGACGGACCAGAGAGTGGTGAGCCAGCGATAACGGGAGAAACACCAAGAGGTTGCTTGGTTTCTTTAGCTGTGCAGTTGGCTGAGTGTTGGGTGTGGGGGGATGGGAAGAGAAGGGAGGGAAGACTAGGCTGAACTCAGTGGTTCCTTCAGGCAGAGCTTTTCAGTTTGGGGCAATGAATGGGGGAGGGGGAATGGGCAGGGAGGCCTCCTGGGACTGGTGACTTCTGTACCTGGAAGCCTCATCCCCTTCACCCCAGTGTCACACTCACTCTTTTATGTGCTATGACATGGTGAAGTGAGGAAGTGTCCAGGGGCCCTTCCAGTTCTCAAGTACTGTCATTGTAGAAATTTTCCCTGAAGTGTCTGAAGCCATACCCTTGAGTGCTGGAAACCATTACTCAACTCTAATGTAATCATATCAATAATAACTTCTTGTACAGTGGCCTGTCTGTTGTCAAGGTGCGGGGAGGCAGATGATGCCAGAGGAATGGGCTTCATTTTGGGGAGATTGGGGAGTGAAGCACATAAGCATTCACCCCTCTGACTAGTGTGTAGGCCAGGAGTGGTGGGTGCTTCCTTGGGGTAGGTATCTTCTAAACTGGTATATTTCATTTAATACATTGCTGAGCACTGCCAAGTTGGGGATCTGTTGGGCTTGGGGAGCTAATCACTTAGGCTGAGCCTCATAAGGAAAAGGCAAGAGAGATCAGAATCCAATAGCATGTTTAATAACTACACACGTGTGTGTGCACGAGTGCATCTTGAAGTTTCTGATAGAATAATCTTGGCCATGGCCTCTGTTTTCAAAGACATAGTGTGGAGTCTTTAATGCTATCAAGTTATTGGTTTTTCGATTGTTTTATTCTGTTTGGCTCATCTGATGGAGGGAGAGGGGCTTGTCCAGACACGAGGCTGAAAAGAACCTGGAAACTGATTCTTTGCCTTTGTTTTCACCATCCTTTGACCCTTGGTTCTCTTCTCTGTGTTGAAATGTTCTGCGCTAAATTTAGAGCTTTGTTCTTTTGATCCAGGGCCTCCGGGGTGGTGCAGAAGGTCAGCAGTGAGCTCCTCTTTCCCTTGGGATCCATTTTGGGTTTTTTTGTCTTTTTACCTTTAGTATTGCTCAAATCCTTTTTGGAAACAGGTGATGGGTTGAGCAGTAAATGAGTAAATGTTTCTTTATCTAAATCTAAACAGCCAAATAGCAAGGCAGGAATTACTTCCACACTTCAGTAGTATGAGTCGCAAACTTGGATCATGGTTATTAAAAAAAACAGATGAAATGTCTAGGCTATGTCACAAGATTAGTTCAGGTCTTTGATTTTCTTTAGAACTCAGTACTGTATGTCTCTATTTAGTACCCACAAGTATTTCTAGTTAATAGAATGTCTTCTGAACCATCCAGTAGAGTCTAACTAATTGCTATTGCTTTCCCCATAAAGTTTTGCCCCTATCATGTCACTCTGCTTGAAACCTTCCATGCCTTCCACTGTCAGGAAATTAAGAGTCATCCCTTCAATGTATCTTTAGAGATCTCCTGGCCTCTGCCTACTCACCCAATCTCATCGCATGCCTCCACTCTCTTCATGTTCTCTACTCTGGGTTCCTTCAAGGTCCTTTAACTGGACTCACTTTCTCTTGACTTGAGACCTCGGAACGTGCTCTCTCTGCCCTCTCCCTCCCCTATTCTTCAGGTCTTTCAGTGGGCCCATAGATGAGGCTACATTTTTCTGTTCTAGCCCTACATCTCTACCTGTACCTTCTCCATAGAAGGTACTCCCCATGAGGACAGGTTCTGTGTTCTTGGCACCATTGTATCCCAAGCTTCCTGCATGGCGCCTGGCAAACAGCACATGCTCTGGAAAGATTTGTTGAGAAAAAAGAAGTATGTGTTTTATAGTAGTCAGGTTTCTCTGACATTATTAATCCATATTTATCAAGTCCCATCAACTCCTTGATAACCATGATTTTTGACAAGTTACTATCCTTCCTTTTCCAGAGAACCTGCACACCTTCAGTCTATAAAGAGTTGTGACTTTTCATGCCAGGGGACTGTCACGATGGGTGGGGTGGGCAGAAGGTGGATTGTGTGTAGAGCTGAATGACTCAGCCCTACCTTCATGAACATGCTCACCTTTCGTATGAATTAAAGCATTATAATTGGAAATTCTTTTTTGTATAATCTCCACTGATGGCCTCATAATAACCTCTGAAAGTTATTTATCCACGTCTCACAATTAAGAGTTGTTCCTGGTAACTGAATAGTGTCTGGTTGAGAAGTTGCACTGGATATTTGCTCTGGGGATGAAGATGACCAATTATGCCACATTGATTAGAAGAGAGCCAGGTGGTGTTATATAGAAGGAGACCATTCTCAGTTTGGAAGTAATATATTTTAACCTAAACAAGGTGTGTGGTGAGAAGCTATATTTGGCTCTGCCTGTTTCAGCGTGGTTTTGTGTTTTTAAATACAAGGGTAGCATGGTCAGAACACCCTGCTGACCCAGTGCCCTCACTCATTGTCCTCACTGTGCTGTAGATGTTCTGGTTTATTTGCCCATTTTACAGATAAGAAGTTGAGTCAGAGGATGTCACTTCCGAGAGCAGCTCATCTGGGGAATGGAGTTGAGGTTCAGACCCGGACTTCCTGACCCATGTTGGGGAAATCCTCTCTGGGCACTGAGAGTGATTGCATGGTTTGGGGATCATTGTATGCCTTAGCAGTTCTGGGCCAAGATCATCAGTATTTGGTTGTATAATATATTTCATGATGATTGTTATTGGCCTCCTTCAGCAAGTCATTCTGACAAATTTCAGGTCCTTGTTCCACTCAAGCATCATCCATAAAGTACTATTGCAGTACAATTTATTTTCCTCTGGGAATTGCTTCCCATGCCTCTAATCGAATGTGAGTGCTGCAGCCGCCCCGTTTCCTGCCGTTCAATTCCCTTTCCTTTCTCAGTTCGGCAGATTGTAGACCGTGCTGGTGGCTGCCCAGAGAGCAGCGGTGTTTTCCATTATTCATGATGTTAGCGGCATGTCGCTGCTTTGGCCTGTGCAGGCAGGAATAGACTCATTGATGGTGGCGGGAGCAACTACTCTTTCTTTCTGTGGAACTTGCCATCACCCCCAAGTGTAAGCTGAGGTCAAGGGCTCTTAGGGTGGGGTTTGCAGAGTAAGGAGTCTTATCTGGATGATTGGCAGCCTTCTCCCTCCTTTGGCACAGCCATTGTGATTAGAGGTTGGGTGGTACCAGCCATGTACTATGTTGTGTTTGAGGTTGATTTTAGTGGTATGGGAAACAAGGTCCGAGCATCAGACCTCAGCTAGAGCCAGCTTTCAGAGTCTGGATCATTTCATTCACTGCATCTGTCTCTTTCACCACCCAGTCTTGCCACATTATTCTTCCTCCTCTTGTTTCATAACTAAATATGGTACATTTGTTTTAATAGCTAGCCTGGCCTGCTTAATCAGTATAGTGTTTTATTAAATGGATGCATTTTCAGTTATTAGCATAGTCCCCAAACTTTCTATTTCATTGGCTCTGTCGTTTCCCACTGTGCTTTCTGTGGTAGTTTGCTTAACTAGCCACAAATACCTATCTGCTGGGATACCTTCAGTTTTTCATGATTATGTAGTAGTAGTAATAGTGCTCAGTCATTTCTGACTCTTTGCAATGCCAAGGCCTGTAGCCTGCCAGGCTTCACTGTCTATGGGATTTTCCAGGCACAAATACTGGAGTGGGTTGCCATTTCCTATTCCAGGGAATCTTCTCGAACCCGAGTCTCTTGCATCTCCGGCATTGGCAGATGGATTCTTTACCACTTGTGCCACCTGGGACGCCCTTCCATGACTATATGTGGTTGCAAATAGCATGGAAATGTTGCCCTCACAGACTCCTAGGGATGTTCTTCCTAGGGTTATCTTTTTGGATTATCTTTTTCTAAGAAAGAAAGAATTCTTTCTTCCCTCGATGTAGCTCAGTCCAATCTTGTCATTTGAAAGACCAGAAAGTGAAACCCTGATGTGTTTTAAAGTGTTGCCTGTATGTCTCCCCACACTTCATCCACCCCCAAGATGATTATCTTTTTTGCTGCTGATGCCTGACTGGCTAAGAAAGCAAGGGCCAGTGATACCTGTTTCTGTATTAACTGGCAGTTAGGAATTTCAGCAGCAACAAAGTGTCAGAAAACTTATCATCAATGTGTTTATCAAAATATGAGTTTATTGACCTGCATCACTGACAAGTCCAAGGGTAGATTTGCTCCACCTGCCTCTTCTCTATTTCAGGTTCATTGGGTAAAATCATGGCCTCTTCTCCAGCATACCTGGCAAGTTTCTTTATGTCTCATTGGCTCTGAGTAAATAAATTGCCTACCCCTGAAGCAAGCACTGTGACCAGAGAGGTGATCAGGCCAGTGGACAGAGATGGGGGTGGGATTGCCACTAGTGCAATAGGAGGTGAATCTCTTCTTTTTATGTGGACTGAGAGTGGGGAAGAGGTGATTCCTCAAATGAAAACCTTGTTTCCAGGCAACGGGGAGTATGGACAGAGACAATGAACATAAACAACCACTCAACCCTTTAGATTTCTGGGTTTGGCTGCCCTAGAGAGGATGGAGTAAGAAGTGGAGGACCGCCAAGATGCCTGAAGTTCCCAGAATCAGAGTTGTTTGAGCTAGCAGGGCTTTTATAGGTCCCCGTTACTGGTACTGATCACTGCCTTAAAAACTACCCTAAAATCTAATAGCTTAAAATAACAATTTATTATATTTGGTGACCCTGTGAGTCAGGAATTCAGTGTATAGAGAAAAAGTGAAAGTCGCTCAGTCATGTCCAACTCTTTGCAACTACATATAGTCCATGAAATTCTCCAGGCCAGAATACTGGAGTGGGTAGCCATTCCCTTCTCCAGGGGTTTTTCCCAACCCAGGTTTGAACCAGGGTCTCCTACACTGCAGGCGGATTCTTTACCAGTTGAGCTACCAGGGAAGCCCAGCTTTGACCCATGGTTTCCGTATCTCAGTTGTGATCTGGCCAGAAACCTTCTTTCCCTCATGCCTCCAATCTTTCCCCACCATCTCCAGCCTTTCTCTGTGACTAGCTTGGCCAGTGTCATAGCATGACAGCCTCCGTGTAGGTCAGACTTCTATGTGAAAGGTCAAGGCTTCTAAAGTGAATGCGCCAAGAGACTGGAAGTAGAAGCTGCCAGCTTCCTAAGGCCTGGGCCTGAAAACCCACAAAGCATCCTCCCTTGGTATTCTGTTGATCAGGTGGTCACAGAGTCCACCCAGATTCCAGAGGAGAGGGGTCTCTTCCATTCACAGATAAAACACCTGAGGCCCCCAAAGAAGCCATGACTAACCTTATTTCTCAAGAGCTCTCCTTTCAGAAACAGCATGGAAACAAACAACAACCAGGCCCAAGTCCACACACTCTCCCGCCAGAATGCCTGCCCTCACAGCCTTTTGCAGCCTCTCTTTGTGTTCTGTATCCATGAGCCAGGAGGCCCAGAGCAGGGGAAGCCAGGACAAGGGGTTTCCGCTCTGCAAATAAGATGCTGACAAAGTACTGCGCCTCAGGCTTGGAAACCACTGTGCACCAGCCTCAGGCCACGTGGCTCTGCTGGGACTCTGTCCTCAGCCAAGAGCAGGAGCGTGAGCCCATGAGCCTGTTTGAATTGTGCGGCCGAGGATTCCTCTACTTGTTGCATTTTTCTTCCCCAGAAGGGTTACATGGAATGGACTGAGGGTTCCACAGCTTGGCTTATCCGAACTGCCTTTTCCTCTCTTTACCCCAGTGTTCTGTTTCGCTGCTAAGTTGTCACCGACTCTTTTTGTGACCCCCGTAGACTGTAGCCTGCCAGGCTCCTCTGTCCATGGGACTTCCCAGGCAAGAATACTGGAGTGGGTTGCCATTTCCTTCTCCAGGGGATGTTTTCAAGCCAGGGATCAAAACTGCGTCTCCTGCATTAGCAGGCAGATCCTTTACCGCTGAGGCATCAGGGAAGCCCCATCCCAACGTTCCTCCCACTAATTAGTGAGCCACTGACATATTTCTATTTTAAAGTCAGACATTTCATAACCTAATTTTCAGTATTTTCTGGGCTTATTACCTCCCTCTAACCCCTGGCTTCATGTCCTCTGGTGTGCATGTGCTCAGGAGAGGAGACGAGAGGGAAGGGAAAGACTTTTTCCAGTCCCTCCTAGTTCCCCCCTTCTCTTCTGGGAGGAGAGAAAATTTACAGCCTTTCTGCACACAGGGTGAGACACCTGTTTCTAGGCATGTGGGACCAGAGAAGAGAGACAGAAAGCATTCTTAGTGTTTCAGTAATTTCCCAGGAAACCAGTGGACTCCTCTTAAGACAAGAACTTTCTTCTCTCCTTGAAAAGTTGAAAGTGAAATTGCTCAGTCGTGTCCGACTCTTTGCAACCCCATGGACTGTAGCCTACCACGTTCCTACATCCATGGAATTTTCCAGGCAAGAGTACTGGAGTGGGTTGCCATTTCCTTCTCCAGGGGATCTTCCTGACCCAGGGATCAAACCCGGGTCTTCCGCATTGCAGGCAGATGCTTTACCATCTGAGCCACCAGGGAAGCTCTTCTGAGTCGTCTTATACCTGTTATGAGGACAGATTGTTTTTTATATCTTTATGTTTCATGCGATCACCCAAGTGCCTCAAAAGCAGGTGCTGCCTCCATGGAAATGCAAGACAATTAAGTTAGTTTAGAATTCATTGACAACCTGGGGCATCTGGAAAAGAATATATTGTAATTCAGAATCATGAGCGTGTGTGTGTGTGCTTTTTGCATGTGTGCTGAGATGCACTGTGTCTTTAACATTATAGATCAGGCAGAAATCCCTGAAATACACATACTGGACTGGGGGAGGATGAGATGAAGAGATTAATTAAATGTAAACTTCATTTGTTTCTTTGCATCAATTCCCTATTTAATCAGAGAGACATCTTGTCGCCAGAAGATGAGATCTCATTGATGTTCTTTTTGCTTTTTAATCCTCATAGAGGGACAATGCTGGTAGTATTTTCAGTTCTTTCAGGAAAAAAGTGATTCCAGCTTATGTTGCAGCTTTAGTCTATATTTAAAATTAGCAGTTGGCTTTCTTAACTTGAGCGTGTGGGAGAAGTTCTGAGCCCTGAAGATGAACAGTTAGTTTAATATAACAATATTTAAGGACAAGTCCATGGGCACAAGGGTCAATGACTCTGTTCTCAGTTTCTGATGAATTGATTCCATTATCACCACTGGTATCAGCAACTTCCTTGCTTTTTAAAGGAGGCAGATGTAGTTGTATATTGGACACAGAAATCATATATTGAACATAGAAGAATGGTGAGAGGTCAGGGAGGAGTTGGAGGGTTTGCTGGACCAGATCTGCTCCATGAGCTGCACTGAAGCTACATACATCCCACATCTTCCATTCCTATTTGACCCTCAACTCATTTCTTAAGACACTCGCATTCAGAATGTGGAGATGTGGTTATTTTGATAGCATGTATGAAGTCTCTCTTGCATACTTACAGGACGAAGGAAAGCAGAACTTGGTCTTTTTGCCTTTCCAATAGACTCTTCCTGTAAGTTGAGTAGTTTCCATTTACTTCCACAGAACCATTTTACCATCCTCAGCATGCTTTTACATGCTTCAAAAGACAGATACACAAAGCTATGAAGACAGGAGCACCCTGGGGTCAGGAGACTGAGGTCTAACGTTGGGGCAGCTTTAACTTGCAGTTCACCTAACCCCTGGGCCACCTCCTCACCTCATAGATGCTTCTGGGCTTCCATGATTTTTATCAGAATAAAAGAGAATGCTGTGGAAGGAGGAACGCACTCTATCCCAGAGGTTATATAATTAGTTCTGAGAACGCTCCCAGCTGTCATGTGTGACACTGACATCCTCTGATGCTCTTCCACTATCGGGAAGCAGCTGTTAGTTTAGTTTCATTTCTGTCTCTCCCGTCTCCATATGCCAGAGTAGGGAGAAGTGAATGGATTAAAAATCTGTTGGGATGGGGGAAACCACCTGATGCATCTTCTGTCTATCTTTTCACCCATGAGTATTTTAAGTGTTGATAGCCCCCAAAGAACTGCAAGATGGTCTATAACTGGGGAGGTGGAAGGAATCCGGCATTCCAGTTACTCTAAAGTGAAACAATGAAAATGATTTGGTGCTCTGAGTATGGGGGGAGTAATGGAATAGGATTGTGAAAAATTGGAGTCACAGTTGTCCAAGCACTTGTGAGGTTTCCTGGACTATTTCCCATACAGATTAAGATGCTTCTTTATCACTCTTGAATTTTTTTTATCCCTTCTTAGGTCGTTCAGACAGTAAAGAATCTGCCTGCAATGCAGAAGACCTGGCTTCGATCCCTGGTTTGGGATGATCCCTTGGAGAAGGGAGTGGCAACCTACTCCAGTATTCTTGCCTGGAGAATTCCATAGATGAGCAGCCTAGTGGCTACAGTTCATGGGGCTCACAAAGAGTCGGACATGACTAAGTGACTAACACACACGCACATGCCCTAATCCACCCATATCTGAAGGAGTTATTCCAAGGCCTGTGTATGGGGTTGTCATGTCTAGAAAGTTTCCTTATCTGGTTTACCTGGAAAACACCTACTTTTTAAAGATCTAGTCCAGATGTAACCTTTGCAAAAAAAAAAGTCTTCCCTGCCACCCACAGCCATGGATGACCATTCTCCTCCTTTCCTTACCTCCATATTTGTACATGTCTCATTAGCAGCCATCACTGATGTAAAGGCATCTGTCAAGTTATGATAGAAGGTGGATAGTGACCTCTCCGAGGGTGGGAATCATATCTCCTTCATCCTTGTGTCCTCAGGACTTAGCAGAAATTTTGTCATGTATTAAGTATTCCATGAATGAGTTGGGGGGGGGGGCGGCGGGGAAGCTAAGCCAGTGTCTTACCGTTCAGTTTGATTCAAAAATTACTATTATGCCATCAAAACTTTCACTTGGAAAACAACTCTAAGTTCATAAGACATGGATAGAATGTCCCCAGGTCGGGGATTGTTAGGTTTATCAGTTCCCTAGCACTGCAGTAACAGATTGTTGCAAATCGGGTGGCTTCACAGGATGTATTCCCTCACAACTCTGGGGGCTAGAAGTCTGACATCATTGAGTTGGCAAGGCCATGCCTCCTCTGAAAGCCCTGAGGAAATATCTTGTCCTAGCCTCTTCCCAGCTTCTGTTGGTTGCGGGCCATCCATGGTGCCCCTTGTCGCATAACTGTATGACCTCCGTGTCTGCTTCCATCTTCATATGGTTCTCTTCTCTCTGTGTGTGTCTGTGTCTAGGTGTCCAGCTTTCCATCTTCTTTAAAGGACACTGGTACTTGTCTTTATGGCCCATTCTAATGTACTAGGACCTCATCTTCACTTGATTACATCTGCAGTTGATCTCAGAGAGGCAGCAGTGAGCAGTGGCATGAAGCGAGATCTTAGTTCCCTGCCCAGGAACTGAACCTGTGTAGCTAGCCTGGATGAAAACCAGGAATCCAATTTTCCAGGCAAGAGTACTGGAGTGGGGTGCCATTGCCTTCTCCGACCACCAGGCCAGCAAGGGCTAAAGACTAGAAGCAAATTTTCCGTGTTTTTTAGCTCTCATTGAAAAATGCATTTCTCAAGGAGGCAAAAACTGTAAAAAGAGATACAAAGTTTATTATTAGAGACACAGCACAACAAGTGGGAGAGACAGTTTAAAGACAGAAGCAAGGTAGAGATGCACACCCTAAGAGAAAGGGTGTGGGCGTCCTTCCCAATGAGGGCTAGCGCAGTAAAGAGTGGTTAAATCACTTACATAGGGCAGTTTACCCATGTCTTTGTGTTGTGTTAGTTGCTCAGCTGTGTCTGACTCTTTACACACCCATGACCTATAGCATGCCAGGCTCCTCTGTCCGTGGAATTCTCCATCAAGAATGCTAGAGTCAGTAACCCTTCTCTTCTCCATGGGAGCTTCCTGACCCAGGGTTGGAACCTGAGTTTCCTGCATTGCAGGCAGATTCTTTATTGTCTGAGCCACCTGGGAAGCCCTAAAGTGTTGTATCTCCATGAATGTGTGAGTGTGTGCTAAGTTGCTTTAGTCATGTCTGACTCTTTGTGACCCTCTGGACTGTAGCCCACCTGGCTCCTCCATCCATGGGATTCTCCAGGCAAGAATACTGGAGTGGGTTGCCATGCCCCCCTCCAGGGGATCTTCCAGACCCAGGGATCAAACCTGAGTCTCTTAAGTGCCCTGCATTGGCAGGCAAGTTCTTTACCACTAGCACCACCTGGGAAGCCCCGTATCAATTATCTGGTTTCTTTTTCCACACCTGACCTACTCTAGGACTCTCCCCAGTTTGAGTATGCACCTTTTTCTGAGATGGATTCCAGCCCAGAGGCCTAAGAGGGGCCTTGGCATCTCATGTTATGGGGTGTTGCCCCCCTCCTTTTGACCTCAAGGAGCCTTTCTGCTCCCTTGCCCCAAGGAAGGGAAATATATGACCTCTTGATCTTTTACTCAAACAGGGTTTATCCCCTCTCAGTTTCTGCCAAGACTGTTATCTTAAAGTGTACTCAGGGGACAAAGCCTGGCCATTTATCTTGTTTCTGTTGTTATTTCTGTTTTGAAGTGCAAACAGGAGGTTGGTTGTAAATATCTAACCTGGAACCCACCTCTTAATCTCAGAAGATGCAAACAGGAGGCTAGTTGTGAAGTGTCGGCCTGAAACCCATCTTTTTTTGCCCTAAGAAATGTGAACATGAGGCCTATTGTAAATGCCTAGCCTGGAGCCCATCTGTATCCTGCCTCACAGTGACCCTATCCTAGTCCAAATAAGGGCACATGCCCAGACTGGTAAGGGAGTTGGGGAGTTAGGACTTGATTTTTTTTTTTTTTTTTTTTGCAAGACACCATTCAATGCAAATTACACTTTGATCCTTTCAATCTTGGAGGTTTTTTTCCTTTGGCTGGGCTTGGTCTTCGTAACTTTGTGCACGCTTTTTTCTCTAGTTGTGATGAGCAGCGGCTCCTCATTGTGGTGCATGGACTTCTCATTGCAGTGGCTTCTCTCCTTGTGGAGCAGGGGGCCTAGGGCACATGGGCTTCAGTAATTGTGGTGCAGGGACTTATTTGCCCCTTGGCTTATTCATGGAAGCTTGACTCCTTAACTCCTCAGCCTCTCCTCCGGATGGTTTTTCAGTCCTGATTCAGTGCCTCTAACACTGGGGAGTTCCTTGCTCTACAGGCACATTTTCTGTCTTTGAGAGGCAGCTTTTGGGGAACTTTAATTGAGCCCCACTCTACTTCCTGCCATCTTTATCATTCAACAATCAGGGTAAATATGGAATAATATGCTTCCTCCTCTCGGGGGAAGGAGGGGGAGCTTTCATGCATTGAAGATGGTTCTCCTGGCCTCCATGACCCTCTCCCAGTTTCTTCAAGTCTTCCTCCAGGTTTATTTTCATTACCAAACTTCTCCACACTAATGGAACTTCCTGTTTGTCAGTGTATTGGGTGAAATGAAATGAGACTTCCAGGGGTCATATAGTCACAAATCAAAGCAGACATGTCTATTTCCAGGGAATCCACTTCTACTGATGCAACTTCACACAATTTTAGTGGACAACACACACCCTTGAAACATTTAATTTATTCTTGGTTGCATGTGATGCTGCTAAACTCTGTTCTTCTCATTTAGTATTTTGGCCCCGAGAGCAGGGTCTGGCCCTGGTGTGATTATACTCTTCTCTGTTGCACTTGGCCTGTGGCCCCAGCCTGTGGAAACAGCTGAATCACAGAGCTGTGATTGTACATTGGATGATGATGGACTGTGATGGCGGAAGGTAGTAGGAGGGGCTGTCACTAGAAAAGGGTCGTTTGTTAGAGGTCATGCTACTGCTTATGTGTCCCCATGTTGTAGCCACGCATTCTGGGAAACAAACTCACTCAGAAGGACAATGCAGATAGTGGAGTGCAATTTATCACACTGGCGAGCCCAAGGCGGAGTCTCCTTTTAGCCAAGGGCCCCGACAGTTTTTGTAAAAACCTTATAAACCCTAAGTGTACGTGCTCAAACCCACCTCCCCAAATTCCCTGAAACTAGTCTGAACAAAGGAAAAGAAAGATACAATCAAAGTTAACCTGTGATTCATATGCCTTAAGCCTAGGTAGTTAACAGTGGACAATTATCAATAGGCCTGTGGTCACACCCCAATAACCATAATAGAATTTATTATTCTATTTGGTTACACAGATAATTAGGGTATTCTTTTAGGCAACAGAGAGTCTAGGTACGAGCTCTGGGGCTCTTCCATCCAGGGGGCCTGGTTTTTCAGTTGGTATGTCATTTCCATAGATACTGGGCATCTAGCTCAAAGCCCACAGTATGGCCCAAGATGGGGTCCTGCTTTCAAGATGGAGCCTGTTCTGTCTGTTTCCTCCTTCACCCAGACAGCTGATCAGAATAGGACCCAGATATGATTTGGGGCTTTAAGGGTTTTCTACTGCTTCTCGGATTTGCTGCTGAGGTGAACACATTTTGTACCATTAGGTAGGAGGGTTCCTGCCATACTTGGGTGCTATTTGGAGGTAAGTCAACTCTGGTGGCCCCAATGCTTTCTGTTTGAACAAATTTACACAGATAAATAAATGAGGGCTTAGATGGTCAGAACCAGAAAGGACTTGGAGATAATAACCTGAGTTTAGAGTTTGGATTAAGAATGTGAGACTGGAAATGAGACCGATTTCACACTCTTGGTTCAGTTAGCAGACATTTGATCCTATCCAAAGTGTTTATAAGACATTTGGTCCATAAAACATTTGGTCCATGCAGAAAGGTTTTTGATATTTGTTCATATTTGGTACTATCCAAAATGTCCCTAGATGGAGACAGTTGATCAACACCCAAAATGTTCTGATATTTGATCTTGTCTGAAACCATTTGGCGTGGAGCTAAGGTGCTTATGGACGTTTCTCATAGGACCAACTTTCAAGGATCTTTTGGCATGGCGCTGATGGCTTATGGACATTTTGGACAGAACCAAATGTCCGACGAGGCCTCCTTTTTTGTCTTACTTGTGCATTTGGAAAAATTATTTTGTTAAGTAGGATTAATAGCAGTATCAACTCAGAAAAAAAGTGCAAGTGTAGTCACTCAGTTGTGTCTGACTCATTGTGATCCTTCTGACTGTATGTAGCCACCAGGCTCCTTCATCCATGCGATTTAGGCAAGAATACTGGAGTGGTTATTACAATTCAGTGAGCTAGTAGTATCCGTTTAATTCATACTTGGATGCGGCCAGGAAAGGAAGCTGAGGCCCACGGAAGTTGGATGATTTTCCCAAGGTCACTTAGTGTGTGCTGCCCCCAAAACAGGAACAAAGTTTATAGCCTTTCAGTTTTTAATTTAAAGAACATTCCTCTAAACTACCCCAGCACTTCAGAGCTCATCAGCTTCCATTATTTATTTACAGTCTGCTTCTGTGTACAGAATAAAGAAAGAGAAATAAAATTGGTGTTTAAAACCTTCCTCACCATAACATTAATTGTACCCCCTCTATAGTGTCTGTGGATTTATTCCAGACGGGGCTAGCTCTTTTGTGAAATGGCTACCTTCTGAGTCAGGGATGTAAGTGAAGACGTTGCTGCAGGCCTTGGTTGCATCGCCTGTTTGTCCTGGATGGTGCTGGCAGTGCTGGCCCTGGGGAGGACAGACAGGGCACGGACTGCAGCCCACTCCATGATGGCCTGCACCCTGAAGCCAAGTTCTCTCCATTTAATATGCAATGTGGACTGTATTTTCTCTCAGCTATAAATTGGAGAGGTGCATTGTGCCAGCTCTCCTAAATTGCCACAATCAATATTCTACTGCCTTTATTTTATATGCATGCTAATGACTTTTCTACTGTTCAAATGTACTTGTTTTCCAAATCAGTCTTCACAACGTTAAAAAATAAATAACTAGGGAAAAAGAAGCAAAAAAAAAGAAAGAAAAAAAAAAAGCCCTCAATATTACCATGAGTTTCTGCCAGGAGTTTGTGGCAAGGGTCTGAATGGGGGTGGAAAACACTGCAGGAGAGACCCTGGCGGGCCTTTCTGGGCTGGCCATGGCAGAGTGAGAGGGAGGCGGGGTTTTGGCTCAGGGAAGCATGTGGCCTTGTGAATAACAGCTTGAAGGCCTGTGCTATGTTCACTGACTTCAGGCATCATTCTCCCCTGCTGCCCTCCCCGTCTCCCCTGCTGCCCTCCCCGTCTCCCCAGCTGAATTGCTTTCTAACAGGACCTGTGTGGCTTCCCTTGTAATTCAGATGGTAAAGAATCTGCGTGTGACCCAGGTTCGATCCCTGGGTTGGGACGATCCTCTGGAGAAGGAAATGGCAACCCACTCCAGTATTCTTGCCTGAAAGATCCCATGGGCAGAGGAGGCTGGTGGGCTACAGTCCATGGGGTTGCAAAGAGTCAGATATGACTAAGCAACTAATGTCATGTCATGTGTGAGTTTGGGGCTACCAAAGTGGCCTCCTGAAATTGGGTGGTAGCCTTCTGTGAGGCTGCCAGGGCTAACACTATGACAGGCGGCCCGGACCTAAGTTTCGGTTTCCCCTGAAATGGTAAGATTCCCTACCCCCATCAGGCCGCCTGGAACCAGCCAATCAACAGGCGCCCAAAAGGGAACAAAGGGAACATATCGAGGGAAAGCTGAAAAGCCCGCGAACGCCTAAGTTTGAACAAAAGCCTGCGAAAGTTTGGACCAATAAAATTGCTTTGCAAACATGTAACCAATCCACTTAAGCCAGCTACCAACTGCTTATGTTCACCCTATAAATTGATGTAACAGCTGGGGCTCGGGGCTCTCTGACCCTGCACCACTGCGTTGAATGCAGCAGGAGCCCTGGCTCGAGTCAGTAATAAACTTCCCTTTTTGCGAGTTGCATTGTCTTGGAAGCCTTCTCTCTCCCCGCTCAGGGATTCGGACATCGGGCATAACACCTTCCAGCTCTATTTATACAGAATTATGTGTTAACACTTTCCTAGACATTTTGGATTTCTTCGCACATTATCTCTGCTTTAGTTTTCTTTATTTATCTTTCATTTAGGACAAGGAACTGGTAGGATTCTGCTTCCTGAACCCATGGTGTCTACTCTGGCCCCTACTCACATCAGCATCATTTTTTTTTTCCTGAGTACCATCCATCATTTCAGGATGAGGTCAAATGATATTTTCTTTGTGAAGCCTCTGATTTCTGTTTTTATTCATTGTTTTCAATAAACATTTCTTTTTTTTTTCTTTTCAACAAACATTTCTTGGAGTACGTACTATACGACTGGTGCTGTGGATGAAGCACTGAGGAAAACAGACAAAGATCACTGCCCGTGGTCCTTCCATCCTACTCAGGGGAGAAAGAGAAAAAGTGTATGCATAGGGTGTCAGATGGTGGAGCAGGGATGGGTTATCATTTAATCGAAAGGTCCAGGAGGGAGGCCTGTCTGGGAGGGTGATACTTGAGTAGGGATCTGAAGTTGGAAACACTGCCCTCTTCTCTGACCTTCTTCAGCCACCCTCTTTGCTCCATTGCAGCAGGAACGGTTCTGGCAGTGGAGGGAGGAGGGAGAAACAAAGATCCACGAGAGCACACGTGTGTGTGTCTGTGTATGCACACACTCACTGCACCGTCTAGCATCTTGTCTCATGTTGCTTAATAAGCGACTTTGGAGTGAAGGTTGGGGAACAGGCTTGTTTTACTGCTGTTCCCAGCGAGGTGAGGCAAGACCTATCCTGTAGGTTGTTGTTGTTGTTCAGCAGGGGATCAGGGAGCCCTCTGGGTCCATGGCCTTTGGTGGTGGTGCTGCTATGTGAGCCCACTACCCAGCCCCTTCCAGAGACTTCTTTTTCTCACCCTTAAAGTAAGGGGGTTGAGTAATTGACTCTTTAAGAGCTCTCCTGGCTCCAAAGTCCCACCGTTTTGTGTTGTGAAATCCTGGGTCAAGTGTCCTCCCGTATAGGGTGCTGGGCTGCGGAGTCCCGCTCACAGATCGCTCCCCTGCCTGTACTGTGGTCTGTGTGCCATAAGAGCACCAGCAGGCGTATCATCTTCAGCACTGTGTATCCTGGGAGCTTGTCTTCCAACTAGATTGTGAAAACTCACAGACAGGTCCAGGGACCCATCTTGTGCCCTGTAGAACCTGCAGGTGAGTGAAAGTCACTCAGTCATGTCCAGTTCTTTACTGGAGTGGGTAACCTTTCTCTTCTCCAGGGGATCTTCCCAACCCAGGGAGCGAACCCAGGTCTTCTGCATTTTGGGCGGATTCTTTCCCGGCCAAGGCACAAGGGAAGCCCAAGAATACTGGAGTGGGTAGCCTATTTATGCTCCAGCGGATCTTCCTGACCCAGGAATCGAACCGGGGTCTCCTGCATTGCAGGCGGAGTCTTTCACAACTGAGCTACCAGGGAAGCCCTGAAGGAGATGATGGTAAATTGAGGGTTAGCTGATTCATAGCCTCATCCATTGATCTCCATTATTTATTGAGTTTCTGGAAAGTCTGTAAGACTCTGTGTTAGATCTTGGAAATGCTTTTCAATGAATCCTCCAGAAGTTCACAGCATAGCAGATGAATAGTATAATTGTAAAGCACTTGGTTGTTTTTGCAGTGCTTTCACATCTATTTTACCCTCTTGGTTTTTAGATGTCCCTGTGACTGTGGTGGGGCTTCCCAGGTGGCTCAGGAGTAAAAGAATCCCCCTGCCAATGCAGGAGATGCGGGTTCGATCCCTGGGTCTGGAAGATCCCCTGGAGAAGGAGATGGAAACCCACTCTAGTATGCTTGCGTGGAAAATCCCATAAACAGAGAAGTCTGGGGGGCTACAGTCCATGGGGTTGCAAGCGTCAGACACGACTTAGCAACTAAACAAAACAACGATTGAGGTAGGACTTACATTACAGAAGTGCCCTTTAAATTACAGAAGTGTAATAATATGACTTGGAAAAAAGGAAAGAGTAAGCAATTTAAATGGTGCTGGTGACTTGGAGTCTGGAGTCCTACCAGGAAACAGTGTCCTTAGGGGCAGGAGATGGCTGATGGAGACACAAGTCTGCTCTAGCCTTTGGTCTCAGGTCCCATGTGTATCATGGTATATGCATTTAAACATGTCGGCCCCACTGTTCAGGTGAGTATACGAATATCCAAAGCTGCTTTTTTTCAGTTTTAATTTTTTTTTTAATTGAAGTATAGTTGGTTCACAATGGTGTGTTAATTTCTGCTGTATAGCAAAATGATTCAATTATACATACACACACACACACACACACTCACACACATTCTTTTTAAAATATTCTTTTCTATGATAGGCCCTGATAGCTCAGTTGGTAAAGAGTCCGCCTGCAAAGCAGTAGAGCCCAGTTTGATTCCTGGGTCAGGAAGATCCGCTGGAGAAGGGATAGGCTACCCACTCCAGCTGGTAAAGAACCTGCCTGCAATGCTGGAGTCCTGGGTTCAGTTCCTGAATTTGGAAGATCCCCTGAAGAAGGGAAAGGCTACCCATTCCAGTATCCTGGCCTGAAGAATTCTATGGACTGTATAGTCCATGGGATCACAAAGTGTTGGACATGACTGAGCGAATTTCACTTGTCATAGGATATTGAATATAGTTCTCTGTACTATGCAGTAGGACTTTATTGTTTATCCAGTCTAGATCTAAAAGCTGACATCTGTAAACCCCAACCTCCCACTCTGTCTCTCCTCCAACCCCTTGGTAGCCACCAGTCTTTTCTCTGTGTCTGTGATTCTGTTCCTGTTTTGTAGATAGGCTCATTTGTGGCATATTTTAGATTCCCCACGTAAGTGATATCATATGGTATTTGTCTTTCTCTTTCTGACTTGACTTAGTGTGATAATCTCTAGTTGTATCCATGTTGCTGGAAATAGCATTTCATTCTCTCTGTTTTTTCTTTCTTTTTTTTTTTACAGTTGAGTGGTATTCCACTATATATGTATATATGTACCACATCTTTATCCATTCATCTGTTGATGAACATTTAGGCCGTGGCTATTGTGAATGGTGCTGCTATGAACATAGGGGTGCATGTATCTTTTTGAATTATAGGTTTGTCTGTATACATGCAGGGCTCTTTTGAGCATATTTGATTTTTGCCTATTGACTTAGGAACTGACATCCTGATGTGATCCATTCCCGCCTTTTTCCATGTCACTGGTGAGGAAACTGTCTCAGAGGGAGGAATATCCATCCTCACTGCATGAGGGGCAGAGTGAGAACTGATTTCATGCCCTCCTAACTGCAGCCAGGACTTTTTCCTCCTTTCTGTATTTTCTCAGAGATTATCACCATGTGGACTAGCAATGCCTGTGGGAGGAAAGGAGCCCAGAAGCTGGGCAAGATGTGCAGGCTGGATGGGTTAATCAAAGAGTAGTTTTTCTTTGAGTCTTCAGCCAGTTCTGGGCTGCCTCGGGCTCCTTCTGGCCTGAGCTGGAGACGCCTGTTAAGAAATCTGTAGCTGCTTCTCCTCTGGCATCTAATGAATTCCAACTCACTTTGAATGCTCCCTTGGCTCGGCTGCAGTTCTTTAAAGCCCATCTTCCACATGGAATTGGCAGGTTCATTTCATTGTTTGGGAGCCAGATAAAAATGCTTTGTTCTTTGCTCCTACGTTATGCCATTTCAGAATATTTCTTCTCCCACAAATTGCTGAGACTGTTCAATTTGGGCTTTCAATTGCTTCTCTCTGAGCAGATCTTTCAGTTTATAATATATTCCAAGGCCTGTTCTTTTTGATTACATATTTAGGATATCAGTTAGATTTCTTTATTTATTCATATTTCTTTTTGCCTTTCCCTTTTCTTCCTTTTTATCTCTTCTATTGTGAAAAGTGTGCAGTCATGGTAGCTGTAATGAAATGCAAATACTTCTTTTTCCTGTCTGCCTGCTGTAGGATATTATTTTTTAATTTATTTTTATGTAATGTTTTTTCCTTGTATGTTAGGGTGGTGGTAATAATGATGAAGATGCCATCATTATTTTTTTCTTCTTTAATCAGTTCCCCCATTTAGATTTAAAATAGGGAGCAAGTTATTAGTGGACGAGAGAAACATCTAGGAAACCATGATCTAGACTTTGGGCCAAGTGCAATGCTGGGGCAGGGGTAGAGCTGTGAAAAAGGTAAACTGAGTCTCTTTCTTCATGGTGCTTAGAGTCTGGATTCCACCGTGTTTCCTTATTTCTCCTGTGAGATAGGCATTGGAATTCTCATTGAACCAGCGATGTAACTGAGATGCAGCGTGCTCAAGTGATCTGCTCTAGCTCACATAGTTAAACAGTATGGGTGCTCCGTCCTTTCAGACTCTTTGAGACCCTATGGACTGGCCCCCACCCCCAGGCTTCTCTGTCCATGGGATTTTCTCAGCAAGAGTACTGGAGCGGGTAGCCATGCCTTCCTCAAAGGGCTCTTCCCCACTCAGGGATCAAACCTGTGTTTCCTGCATTGCAGGTGGATTCTTTACCACTGAGCCACTGAGGAGGTATGGGGGCTGAGTGTTGAAGCCAAGTGCGGAGGCTCCAGGGCTTGTGCTAAAGAAAGACAGCCTCTGTCTGACCCCCTTGAACCTGCCCTCTGAAAAGACTCTCTGGCAGCGCCTCCTGGGGGCAACCCCTCCGGGGGCAGTCAGAGACTCTCCTGATTTCCTTTATTCTGAGTGTAATCGCTGACGTCTTTGTTTTGCTTCGCAACTTCTCCAAAGCTCCATTTTCTCTCCATTAAATGGAAGAGAGTGGGGAAGGCGGGGAGGGCAGGATTCAGGGTGATAATGGGAAAAAAGAGTAGCTGAGAGAAATCAGAGATGATGAGGTGGTTTAAAAGCACTTTTAAGAATCTGGATTTCTGAGTGCTCTTGAGAATAGAAACAGGCAAACCCAGAGTAATTTGGAAATGGGCTAAGATTGCTGCAGACAGAGAAAATGGGTATCTTGATTAAAGTGACCTGGAAAGACTGTCCTGAGAGTCTAAGGTGGGGAGTTAATTTTTAAAGTTCTAAGGCACATTCTAAGGATTCACTGTGACTGGGCTTCACCTGTGTCTTTATCCAGCCTCCAATTATGTCAGCCATACTGACACATTTTCTTTGTTTTAATTGTTCTAAGTGACCTATATGAAGAGCCTTTGGATTCTGGGAGCTATAAGAAAGAATGTTTTTTTTTTCTTCATCATAAAATGAAAACACTAATTTCCTTTTTTTATTTGAGACTATAGTTCATTTTCCCTTCCTCTGAGTTTCCCCTCCTTAAAAACATTTTTTCTGCAGGGAAAATGATCTGTAGAACATGTATTAATATATGGAGCTGATGGCAAGGATGGTTCAGCTGAGTGCTAGAATATATTCAAGAATTCTTTTCTGCCTGCCAGTTCCAGGAAAGAAACTGTTACTTTGAAATATGTGCCTGTTTGTTTCCTATGGTATTCTCTCTCCTTACAACTCTCCTTTCCAGTTCATTTATTTTTGTAGCCATTACATCGATTAAAAGGAGACAGTATAAATAGGTCTGCATGTTGGAAATTGATGCTGGGCATACTGATTGAGGACTCTGATTATGAACCCAACTGAAAGAATGTAATAGACCCCCTTACCCACATTTTTTTTTTTTTTTTTTTTTAATCCTGAACTGATGTGGCCAAGTTCTGCTGTTGGATCATCTCCCCTGTTGGCAGAACCTGCCTTTGACCCTCAGCCACAGTGAATGAGTGTATGTTGGCATTGCTCCAACCGCCTGGGGGACCAAACTTGGCCCAAGTTGGCCAGTCATTCCTTGCAGCTGCATAGTTGTTCTAGTCTTTGTTGATATTTCCTAGAAAATTTTGGCTCCATGTTTGTCATTGGTTACTTAGTTTATTTGGTGTTTAGTTTGTCTTGCTTTTTATAGGGGACTTGGAGGGATACAGTAATAAGACTTGGGCGTAGTTCTGGAGGCGCATAGGGGAGGGAGGGGCGGGACGATACCTCCCCTTTTAAGTATGCAATTCAGTGGTTTTGGTCTGCTTAGAGAGTTGTGCAGTGATCACCACTGTCTAATTCTAGAGCATTTTCATCACTCAAAAAGAAAGTCCATAGCCAGGGGCAGTCATTTTCCTTCCCCTTCTTCTGCAGCAACCCCTGGCAACCACTAATCTACTTCCTGAGTATAGGTTTGCCTATTCTAGACATCACCTATAAGTGGAATCATATAATATGTGGCCTTTTGTTTCTGGTTTCTTTCATTTAGCAGGTTTTCAAGATTCATCCATTTTGTAACATGTATCAGAACTTCATTCCTTTTTATAGCCAAATAGTATTCCATTGTATAGATATATTTTCCATTTTATTTATGGGAGTAATGTCTTGAGTATTTGCTTGGGGGTGTTTCTATATTTATTGTTCCATGAGCTTTACCTTTTTCAATCCATTTGTCCTCACACTTAACCAAACCTATGGTAGGTGCATTTATAATCACCATTTTAAACCTTGTAATTGGCACAGCTAGTCATTGGCAGAGAAGACTTGGTTTAACTATAGTCTGTGCTTTTAACCCTCACCTCTATTACAAGTCAGAGGACATAAAACATTTAAAAGTGATTATAAACATGGAAGAAGGTTACAAAGGTCTTAAATAAACTCCTGTGTGGGTCAATAGCTCAGGGTCGGGGGTGGCTTGTGGTTTGGGGGTGGCTGATACTATGTGTGATATACTCTGAATCGTTCTTATGTGCCGTTTTGATTATGGTGCACAATGGATTTAGGTCAGAAAAAGTGATCAAGGCTACGTGGAGATGGGTGGGACTTCTGGTTCTGCCAGGTTTGATCTTGGCTGACTCAGACAGTGGGCAGGGCTGAACCTGAGGGTTGCAGACAGTCTGTGCACGTTGGTGGGGCTGGGGCGGGCCCAGACTTGGTGGCAAGCAGCACTTTTCTGCTGACACGTAGAGGAGTGAGGGTGGTGCCCAGCTCACCGCACATGTGGTGAGTGATGCAATGAATGAGATACCAAGGCTGGGTGCCAGATGGAAGAGCCTTGAACCTCACATTGAAGAGGCTATGCAGTAGGGTGTCTTGGAAGGTGTTGTTCCCTGCAGTGATGAGATGAATAGTTTTGGGGGCAGTGTATATCTTGCCCAATATCTCTCCATATTTCTGTTACTTTTCTTGAATTTTTGTCCAGCATCTGCCTGGGGTCCTTCCCAGGGGTCCTGTTCAGGTCCTTTCCTATGGTATTGTAGAGTGACTGCCCTTGGAGATGGAATTTCCAGACCTAAGGAACCTCTGACTTAGCAGAGCCCCAGGGAGTTGTTCTGTGATTAAAGCACTTCGGTCTCTGGTGATTCAGTTATTCATTCAACGCATATGTGATGGGCCCTACTAGGCATCAGGAAGTGTTGTAGGCATGTGAGACACACACTACTGAACAAAATGGGGAAGGACCCCCACTCTCTTGGAACTTAAGCATTCCAGCAGGGGAAAACGAAACCAGGCACTAAATAACTGACATGATAATGAATTATCACTGTGTTTTCTACTTACTACAGTAAATGTCATGAAAAAAAAAAAAAGTAAAACAGGGTGAAAGGCAATGGGTGTGCATGCTAAGTTGCTTCAGTCGTCTCCAGCTCTTTGTGACCCCATGGACTGTTGCCCACCAGGCTCCTCTGTCCAAAGGAATTCTCCAGGCAACAGTATTGGAGTGGGTTGCCATGCTCTCCGCCCAGGGATCTTCCCAACCCAGGGATCGAACCTGTATCTCTTATGTCTCCTGCTTTATCAAATGAGTTCTTCACCACTAGCGCCACCTAGCAATGGGAAGAGGTTGAAGCTTTAAATAGATAAGATTGTGATGTTAAAGCACAAACTTGCAGATGCCCTGTGAGAACACTGTGGAAGAATTTTATAGTCAGGGCAGAATTCTCAGAGTGTTTAAGGAACAGCAAGGAGGCACGTGTAGCTGGTGTGAGTACAGCAGAGGAAAGTGGTGGGAAAGCGAGGCTTGTCACCCCTCTGGTCAGTGGGAGGACGGCCTTTCAGGACTGAACAAGGGAGATGTATTTGCACGCGTGCTTTAAAATGATCTCTCTGGCTGGATCATTGAGAATCTTATGATGATATTGCATCTGTAATATGTGAAGTATACTTTTTCATGTAGGCAGATTAACTACTCAAGAAATAAAAAGATCATGCCTTTGGTGGATCCAGAACTTAGGAAATTCTGGAGTTTTCTGTTAAGCTCCCAGGAGCCCTCTGAATACATTTGCTTTTCCTTGTCTGTGGCCAGTGAGAGCTTCAAGGGGAAACAACACTTTCTATAGCAGAAGCTTCTCCAGTGCCATGGTCATGGGGATGGGTTTTCCTGCTGCTGGCTGTACGTGGACTGGCTTTGGATTTTGTTCTAGGAGAATTTAGCAATTAGTTGTTTGTGTACAGTAAGTGTATGCTTTAAGAAATATACATACGTTATGAAGCTCCTGGATACTAGTATATTAAACTGTTAGAAGTTGGTTAATCCCATTACGCAGGGCTTCCTGGGTGGCTCAGCAGTAAAGAATCCCCCTGCCAATGCAGGAGACACGAGTCTGATCCCTGGGTTGGGAAGACCCCCTGGAGTAGGAAATAGCAACCCATTCAGTGTTCTTGCCTGGGAAATCCTATGGACAGAGAAACCTGGTGGGCTACAATTCATAAGGTCACAAAGAGTCAGACATGACTTAGAGACTCAACAATAAATCCCATTTCACAGGATTTTCTTCAGATTAGAAATATGAACTCAGAAGTGTACCTTCAGTCTGCAAACTAGTAGGTCTGTCACACAATCTCAACTTTGAGAGGGAAGTGGGTCAGACAAGTCACATTATCTCCTCTATAAATGGACAGCCTCCTGTGACATAAATGTATAATACTAAAGTAGTGATGTCACTTAAAAATCTGACTTGATGTTAGGACTTCTCTGGGCCAGAATTTTTTTGAAGACACCACCAGTGTTTGAAATGCATGTGTAATTGTTGTATTCCCTTCTCTTCTCCCTGTTAGGGATTTGTAGGATAACTCTTTGGCAAAATGTCAATGCAAATGTTTGTAGAGGTGGGTGAATGAATGAGGAAGCAGAACAGGCATTTAACTGGCAGGTGGGAAGGAAAATGTCAGTTTCTGTGGGTTCAGCAGGTTCTTTGCAGTGTATTTTCACTTGACTTATTCCAAATTTGCCTACATGAACCAACCCATAAAGAAATATTCGAGTAACTTTAAAATATGTGTGTAATGCCGGGTGTGTGACCAGATGGACAAGCATTTCTTGGCTGAGGCATGTAAACAAGCTGTCACTAATGTTAATGTCACAGCTGTAGACATAAATATATTTTGGTTGCTTATATTTTATTTTTGAGAGCGTACAGTACTTTGAAGTTAAGCCCAAATGGAGTTTCTATTTGTATCTGGTTGATGGAATTTTCATTTGTTTGTCAATTTTGCCTGCTCTTATTCAGCTAGAATATTTTCGCCCCATGTAAAATGGATGCAACTGTTCACATTTTTCAGATAGTTTCCAAATCATTTCCTTCTCTAGGTCCCTGGAAGAATGTGCTCTGCAAACAGCTTTAGAATGTTGTAGTTCAGTGAAAAGTAAGTTGTCGACTAGGTTGATATGGCTATTGAGTTTGTAAACAGTCTGAGCAACTGATTTAGTGCTGTGTTGAATTGGGAATTGTGTGTCCTCCAAGAACTCTGATTTGGGATGTTATGATGTTCCATTGTCATATAACCTGGGAGTGAAGGAAGATGAAGTACCTACTGTGTATCAGGAAACATCTTGTCATGTGCTAGCTCATTGAATTCTAGCTCTTCATGCACGTTGTTATTATTTCTGCTTCATAACAAGTAAAATAACCCTTTGAGAGGCGCCATTCCCATGAGGCCTGACTGCTCATGGCAGAGCCAGGATTTGGAACCAGTTCTTTTTCTTTCTTTGGCTGCTCTGGATCTTCATTGTTGCACACAGGCTTTCTCTAGTTGCAGCGAGCGCAGCGGCTTCTCTGGTTGCGGAGCGTGGGCTCTAGGGCGCACAAGCTCAATAGTTGTGGCACCTGAGCTTAGCTGTCCCATGTGTATGCAGTTCCCTGACCAAGGATGGAACTCATGTCCCCTGCATTGGCAGGCAGATTCTCAACCACTGGACCATGAGGGAAATCCTTCTGGAACCAATTCTAATCTACTCAAAAGCCCCTGTTCTTTTTACTGTCTTTGTTTGATTTTAGGGAGCTAGCAATCTGATAAATGTCAAGCATGTCCCAAAAGATTGAGTCTGACAGATCTAATGTTTGTTAATTTCTGGATAGTTATTAAATGGAGAACCCATGCCTTTACCTGATGATGAGTTTATTTTCAACCCTTAATCAGCAAAGTAATAATATTGGGTCTCCAACATCCAGTCATCTGGATCTTGTTTTGACAAGTGACTGTGTGTTTGTCTTGGGGATTAATCAAGCCTTAGGTTCCTTCCAGCTCTGTGACCCCGAGACCGTGAAGACTCAGGAGTGGCTCCTCCCAGGGTATTCCCAGAGATCTGCCTCCATGTGGGTCGTTTTCCCCACAGCTGGGCTCTGGTTACTACCTCCAAATAAAGGGGTTCAGGAAACCCTGAAATTAGGTCACCTGGGAGAGCTTAAATTAACTGTCATTTAACAAAAATGGTTGCAGAAATCAAGGTCGCATGCACACAGCTGCCTGTATCGTACTCACTCTCACATCTTGATACAGATACGAAGTGGGTAAAAACGAGCAGAAACGATAGGTGGTCCCAGCTTCGTTATTCTAGGAAGCTCTTTCCTCCCCATGATCTGAACACAACTTAGCCAAACAATCGCTGTTTGTCTGACTTGAAGTGAAACCGCACGGCTTTCTTGTTCAGAATATTTTGGGTATGTTTCCAACAGAAGGAGGTTTGTCTGAGATCTCCAGGCTCCCTGTTCCATAAGAGGTGATGCTACGAGTGGGCTGAGTAACGTTAGCAGTAGCCCCAGTGTTGTCACTGACCCCATGGTGTGGATTTGTGTCTCTGCACATGAGCACATTGATCCAAGTATGTGGTTTGTGGCATGGTGGGAGGAAAAAGGAGCAGGAGACCGGGTAATTAGATATAAAAATAAAACAAACAAGGTACTAAAACAGCTGACATCACAGGGTCGTTATGAAGATTTATTGAAGTAACGTATATGAAATATTCTGAGCTTAGCATCTGTGTATGTATGTGCTTGGTCACTCAGTCGTGTCTGACTCTTTGCAGCTCTTTGCATTGCAGCTCTCCAGGCTCCTCTGTCCATGGGGATTCTCTAGGCAGGAATACTGGAATGGGTTGCCATGTCCTCCTCCAGGGGATCTTCCCAACCCAGGGATCGAACACAGGTCTCCCACGTTGCAGGTGGATTCTTTCCTGTCTGAACCACCAGGGAAGCCCTAGCATCTAGTACTCAATAAATAATGTTTTTTGTATCATTCCTTTTGCTTGTATTACTGTCATGTGTATATCAAATGCAAAGGGAGAAAGGCTTACACATTACTAAGATATGCCGTATGAGTTTTACTGCAGTTATCACTCTTAGAATTAGGAGTGACTCTGCCTGGAGTCTAAACCAGACAGGTGAGAAAGTTGCATATCCAGTCAGAATTTGATGGCAGTTTGGCCAAAGGCATTATTTTAGACAGTAGAGTGAGTGTGGACTCTGCTGTGTCCTGCTTGTTCCAAGACTCTGGTGGAGGGGAGAGGGAGGGGCTGGAGTGGAATTTGACATATGAGTCTCTGTCCTGGCCTTCCCTTCAGAGTGCTTTGGTGGGGATGGAGCAGAGGTTATCAGCCTGTCAGGGTGCAGAAATTAACTGCTGAGATGCAAATTATGGCCTAAGGAGGCCAAAACATCCCTCACCTCTGCAACCCTTCTGTCAGGTGTGGAGATTTACGATTGGAGCATAGATGAGGATGCTCAGAAGTCAGGAGATGGAGAGGAAACATCTCTGTTGGCAGTTGTGGTTATAGATGTAAGGTGGTCTCCACCACAAAGGTCACCTTTGACTCTGTCCTGGGGCAGGAGAGCCAAGGCCGTTGCCTGCATTAGGGATGCTGAAATGTCCTTCCCAAGACTAGTAACTGATGAAGTGGTTGGAGTTGCTGTTTCCCTGGCTTTTAATTACATGGTGGAAAAAAATTTACTCAGTAAATTGTATCATTTGAAGAATACTTGCCCATCACCCTATAATTCTTCTCTTAAAGCTCTATAGGTTTCTCATCCCTTAGTCTGTAACTTATGAGCTTCCCAAGGAAGTGGGACAATGAATACATGTGTTTCTTTTAGTTTTGAATCCGATTTACTTAGCAGCAAATCTTCGGGGAGTAGAGGATCACTCTTATTTAAGAAGCAGTTAATCACCCATTGATAAAGTTCCAAATGGGAACAAAGGGCCAGAGCTTTATTCTTGTTGGCCTCCCCTTTGGAGGAAATGAGGAAGGAGGCTGCCAACCGCTTGGCTGAGGGATGGAAGGCCTGGAAGTGGACTTCCCCCGGCAGATCAAAGTGGGGCTCTTTGCTTATTCAGGCTTCTCTTTTTTAGGCAAAACATGGCCATGTGTGAATGGTGTCCTTGTGAAGGAAGAGGCTGGAATGGGGCCCTGGGGGTTAATGCAGGGAAGGGGGGTTGAAGCATTCATTGCATCTCCTGCTGGATCCCTAGCCTGTCAGAACTTGAGAGCTTTGTGGTAGAGGCACTTAAACCTCCACCCTGTCTCCCTCAGGGGTCTTGCTGGCTCCACTTTCCAGAGGCGAGAGATGAGAGGAAAGAGGTCTGCTAGGGAACAGAAGTAGGTTTACCTCCCTTACCTGTGTATCCAGATTGTATTGACACCTTGGCATCATGCTAGCAGGTGGTGTATCTGTTAATTTGCCATCAGTCTTTGAAAGGGCAGGAAGGAACAAGGCGAGTAGCACTGTGGTGTGGGGGGCAGGTGGGGGGTAGTTGTGGGGGAGAGTACAAGGAGATTGCCAAGGTTTTCGGAAAAAGATGCTCATGCGTCTGAAGTAACCACACAAGTGAGGGATCTGACTCACGACATACAGGGAGAATTCACGTGAGCACTAAGTAGCCTTCAGGGGTGACAAAAATTGTCTACACTCATTCCCTCCATAGGTAAAATAAAAAGAAACTTGAATGTTGATGGGCATCCAGGCCCCCTCATTGCAGAGGCTGGGATGAGGTAAGTGAGAGGGTCTGACCTTCCCCAGCCATCCTGAGGAGGACCCCAGCCCAGTGGTTTCAGAGTAGGTTTCCGCCCAAGGGAGGCAGAATTGGAAGGAGCGAAATAGCAAAAATCATAATTTGAATGACATAAGAACGTATTTCAGCAGCAGCAGAGGAAGTAAGCGAAAGTGTCAAAGGAGAGTGGTGACTCCAGAGCTGGAGGGGACAGGAGCCCTGGCCCAGATCTGGCCATTTGGGACCCTGTCTGCAGAGGGGGAGTCACGGTCCAGGAGGCTCCTGGTCTGACTCTGCTTGGAGGGTGGCCCTGGCTGCCCACATCTCAGGCTAGTTGCTATAAGCCTCTTTCCACCCTACCCCTCAGGCTTCTTGACAAGTGGGCAAAATAGAGGGTATTTATTTCTGTGTAACGAATGAGGAAACCAAGGCTCAGAAAAGTGAAATCACCTGCAGGCTGGGCAGCAGGTCAGCGGCAGAGCCGCGATGGGAATGCAGGCATTCCCTTCCAATGTCCAGAGCTCTTTCTTCCCTGACCCAGCTCAGATTGTTTATATGTATATACTGAACACATGTTCTTTGACAGATTTCACTGTTTGCCTAACAGAGAGCTGTTTCTATTTCTGTGACTCTATCAACTTCAGTTTTCGTGAGCAAGCATCCCTACCTCTATTGATTTTGAGACAAGGAGGACGCTTGGCATCTCTTTAGTCCCAAGCAGCCCGGTGTTAGCAGGGCTGGCCCCCGAGCAGTGATGACAGTCCTCTGTCATCACAGCAGTCGGAGAAGCACAGCTTACTGAAGCTGGGTTTTTAGCACCTTGGCTGCCTGGAAGGCTAATGGGCATTCTGCTGGGACATGTTGAAGACAGGAAGGAGCTTGCTTTCAGTCCTTGTCTTCTGAAGCTCCCCTGCAAGGGCAGCCTTAGTGACAGATGATCTTTTAGCAAGCTACAGATGGGGCTGATGGAGCTTCTCCCTGTCTGGGGTTGAGTCGAGTTACTCCTTTAGTAAAAGCATCTGTGTCTTCCCGTTGTCTATGAGATAAAGTTCACATGTCTCTTGGAATTCCAAGCCTCTGCCATTTTGGCTAAGCCTGTCTGTGTACCTGGCTTTTCAGTAATTTCACTATCAGGCCTCCCTAGAGCCAGCCTGCATCCTGGCCTCCCAGGCTTTCTGAATGGCCTCTGCCACCACCTCCCCTGTCAGGACCCTGACCATCCTTGGAACATCTCCTTCTCTTGTAAGTCTGCTCCCCACTCCCCCTTGATGGTCAGCCTTTGGTAAGTCAGCTCTGACCATTTTCTGTCTGCATTCAACTGCCCCAATCCCTGCTTCCATTCGCTCACGTGCTCCTCTCTACTTCACAGGACCCGGCAGTGTGCTGGGTGTCACGGAGATGCTCCAGTGTGCAGAATTGAAGGGCTCAAGTTTTGTTTCTGGATGGCAGTGAGTGTCAGAGCACAGTGCATTCCCTGGAGGCTCTTGGGAAGAATCTTCCTTCGTCTTCTTACTCCTCTCCACCCTAGGGTGGAAGGTTATGAGAAGACTGCTGGGCCAGGGGCTAGAGAAACCGAGATGTATTGCTGATTGAATCTCCAGCCCATGTGATGGGCTAGTAGCTGTATGTCTCTCAGCCTGTTTCCCTCGCTGTCAGATGGGTGTGTGCCAGATGACCTCCTGCACGTCGTAAGCCAGCTGGGTGCCAGCCTTGTAGGTGTGGGCTCTTCCCGCTCTTAACAGTGTGTGCTCTCTCTCCCCCGGTTCCTGGAGAGTCTGAGTCAAAGATAGATGGCCAACGAGTGGGGCCCCTTTGTCAGCCACCTTGCTGTGGTTTCACAAGTGGCCCTCATTGCTCCCAGTGCGTGCAGTGCCTTCAGCAGCCTCTGAGTAACGGGGCAGGGTCACCTCTCAGAGAACCCCAATGATCCCACACTGTCAGGGTTGTTTGAATCTCCGTTGGCATTTGGGTGATTTTTCTCCCGTAACATAGATGACTGGGCAAGATTGATAATACTAATATTGTTTCTTAGGGCTTTCCTCCTCAGACATGTCTCTGGCGTGACAGATGGTTTTTGAATTTTCTGTGCGTCACCTCCACGGTGTTCTCTTTTATTAGTGTTTGACTTTATTAGGGATAACAGTGTCATTTGGAGTCCGTTCTTGCATTTGAGGTGATTTAAGAGGAAACAAAGCTTACACATTCACTCTAATTTTGTATCTAAAGCACTTCCAATATTTATGGCATCAATTTTGTTAGTGCAATGTGTTGAATGCCAGAGCAGCACATGAAGTGCATGATACGGCGAAGCTTTGACTGAAGTATGTGTCCCATGGTAGTCATGTCCTCAGGCATGTGACTGACTGCACACAGGTTACATGACCACGTGAGGCTCAGACACCTCAGGCTCCGGTAGGCGGCCACACTCTAACATGGTGGACCATGTTCACGACGTGTCTCTCATTCATCTCTTCCCCGCTCTTATTCAGCTGCACTCTGGGTCAGCTCCTTATTTCCTCCCCTGGGTCATCACAAAAGGCTCCTGCTTGACTTTCTTGCCTCTAGTTTTGTGTAGCTAATCCATCTTCTACATGCCCACCAGTGGGAACTCTCAGTCCTAGCTACTGCCTAGGTATCTCAAGGATCCATTGTGGTTCAGTTGCTCAGTCGTGTCCGACTCTTTGCAACCACATTAACTGCAGCACGCCAGGCTTCCCAGTGCTTCACTGTCTCCCTGAGTTTGCTCAAACTCATATCCTTTGAGTCGGTGATGCCATCCAACCATCTCATCCTCTGTCGCCCCCTTCTCCTCTTGCCCTCAGTCTTTCCCAGCATCAGGGTCTTTTGCCAATGAGTTGGCTGTTTGCATCAGGTGGCCAAAGTATTGGAGCTTTAGCTTCAGCAGTGTCCTTCCAATGAATTTTTAGGGTTGATTTCCTTTGGGATTGACTGACTGGTTTGATCTCCTTGCAGACCAAGGAACTTTCAAGAGTCTTCTCTAGCACCACAGTTTGAAAGCATCAGTTCTTCAGTGCTCAGCCTTCTTTATGGTCCAACTTACCCTTCATGTCCTGGATTGGAAGTTGCAGATGTGGTGGCTGGCATTCTGTCTCTCTCATCACTGCCCATTGAACCTGTCTGGTGATTTCCTGCCCCTCCGCCTGGTTCACTCATGTCCGTAGCCTAGTACTGCTCTCTCACCTGTCAAACTCATCCTTCCATCCAAACTCAATTCTTTGACAAACAGCTTTCAACCTTCGAGGATCTTTTCCTCTTCTAAACCTTGCAACTCTATGTGTAACCTAATGTAGTAGTTATTTATTGCAGCAAAACAGATTCCTCCACAATTTAAAACAACAGGTATCTATTATTGCCACAGTTTCAGAAGGTTGAGCATCTGGGAGTGGCTTAGGCAGGTAGTTCTGACTCAGGGTGTCTCGACCAGGGCTGCAGTCATTTGAAGGCTTGATTGAGGCTGGAGGATCTATTTCTAAGCTCGCTTAATGACACTTTTGGCCAGACACCTGAGTTCTTCTCTACTTGGTCCTTTCCAGAGGGCTGGGTGATGATGACAGTTGGCTTTCCCAAATTGAATGGTCAGAGAGAGGGAGAAAAGGAGAGACAAAAAGACAAATACCAATTTAGATGGCAACTGAAATGCATTTTGTTACCTGATCTTGGAGGTGAAAACCGTCATTTTTGTTGGTCACACTGGCCAAGCTTGGTACGTTGTGAGAAATGACAGTACAAGGTGTGACTGCCAGGAGGTGAGGTCATCGGGAGCCACCTGGCATCTGGTTGCTGTACTTCTGTTGTCTTTTTCACGCAGTGGATCAGAAGCTGGTCTCACTCATTGTTGTGGCTCCATTACTTCATTCAAAGTGATTTTCATGCATCCAACCTGGGCTGGTGGATGGGGAGGGAGGCGGGAGTGGGGATCGGGATGGGGAACACATGTAAATCCATGGCTGATTTATGTCAGTGTATGGCAAAAAGCACTATAATATTGTAAAGTAATTACCCTCCAACTAATAAAAATAAATGAAATAAATAAATAAATAAAACAAAGTGATTTTCATGGAAACATTTTATCTTCACAACAACCTCTTGGGCTTTAGAAAAAAAAAAAAAGAATGTAAAAACCTAAGGCAGAGCGGGTTTAGGTACCTAAATCAATCAGCTGCCATAGAACGGAGCTTGTGAATTCAGCCCTGGGTCTTTCTAATCTAAAACCTATGTTCTTTCCATTATATACATGGTTTCCTGATTTTTGTTTTCTGTAAAAATATTTTCTACAACCTGCTTAGCTTTGGTGGAAATGAAGAAGAGCAACTTGGTAGTGCCCACTGACTGCAAAAAATACATGTATCTAACAATCCCAAATTGTATGTGAAAGTTTCTAAGAGGTTGAGCTAATCAACTAAAGTCTCATCTTCTAGGCCTTCATTTATTCAACAATTGCTTCATCAAAGCCTCTGAAATCTGGCTGTTCTACTGGACAAAGCTGCTTATGAGGTCCTAAACCAGTGCCATCTTTCTGCGAGGGGATGTAGCTTCTCACCTCCCGTAAGAAACTTCTGACCATAAAACCTCACTTATCTGTTTCAAACAGGGAAGGCTCATCTCAAGGGAAGGCTCTTGAGAATAGACTCTGGATTTTCTAGGTTTGTTGGAATTGGGCTGTAATATATTAAATGGGAATAACTCCTGGTCAGTTGCCCCAGATATTCTGACTTAGCCTCACAGGATGGGTTGGGGGTTTGTGGGGAAGGGAGAAAAGAACAAAAAAAGAAAAAGTCCTCGCTATACCCTCAAACACAAAGTTATAGTTGTTGAATTAAAAAGGGCTTTGATTTTCTTTTTCATTTGAACAAACTCTGTCCCCCTTAGTTGACTTTGAAAATGTGGGGTGACTATAAGTGTTTCTAATTTCAGTCCTTCTCTCTTTATTCTCTGCAAAAAGGGAGCATGGCAGGTGGCTTTCTAAGACTTGAACACCTCCAGTTTTTGTGTTCCCTCTCATGAGAATCTTTTATGTCTGCAGGAGATCTTTACACCTATTCTTGTAATACTCCTTGAATTTTTGACTTATTAATGAAAGATACATTGAAAAAAATACTTTTGATTTAGGTATGTCTTCCGTGCCACAATGGTTGGAAAAGTTTTGAGTATTGTTTTTCAGGCTCTTTTCTTGTCTCTGCATAGGCATGCATTTCATTTTTTTTTTTTTTCCTGTCATGGCCATGGGGTCGTTTAATATTACATGCCTCACCACAATGAGTTTTCCTGAAACTGTGGGATTTCTTGGATCTCTTTTAAGTGTCTGAAAACCCTGGGGAGGAGGAGAGGAGGAGAAAGGAATTTGAAAAAGAATTGGGAATGAGCTTTCTCAGATGCCTGCATACTCCTCGGTGGTTATAAGGTTGTTTGCTGTGTAGACTGACGTTTTCTTTGGCAACTGTACTCTGAATCAGATTCTTCAGAGCTCCAAGGAAGTTCCCATTCTGATCACAGCAGAACTCTGTCTCACCGTTTTGTTTTTATTTTTGCATATATCAGGTCTAGATAAATAATACTTAAATATGTGTATATAGACATCCCCGTAGGCACAAAATATTTCCAGAATGTCCATGGTTATTTGCAGTTCTTCCTGTTCCTGCCTTCAGTACAAGTGGGCATTTACAAGTTCAGGGGCACAACTCGAGATGAGTTAGGTCCTCGAGATGAGTTAGTTACCTGATCAGGTAGCACTAAGCAGTTTAGATCCGTTTTGCAGGGCCTGTGCAGACACAGTTTCTGTAAACAGTACAGGTACGAAAGGTCCACCAGAAAGAAAACTGAGTTTAGAGTCACTGTGGGTGGGATTTCCGTGCAGAGTACTAAGGGGCTAGTTTGTTTCTAGAAGGAGAGCAGACAAATCCAGAGAACACATGCAAAAGGAACTAAGGGGACCTGAATATACCGGCCTCACCATCTTCTGATCTGGGTACCTTTGCTTATGAGAAACATGCAAGTAATCATAACTACAGTTATGTCTAGCACTGTTACTTGTCCAGCTCTGTCATGGAGTTTATCTTCTTTGTAAATTTGTAGAATTTTTGCCTCCAACTCCATCCCCTCACCACCCCAGTAGTAAATATTTTCTTTCTTTCTTTTTTTTTTTTAAAAGAGGGTAGTAGCTCAGTGGCTAAGTGAGGTCCACAGCTAAAACTGAGGAAGTTGGGTCTCACAACGAAGCATTTTTGACTTCTAATTTGACATTTATCTGCCTCTGCCCTTAACCTAACTGGCTGTTCCGTAGCTTGACTTCATAAAAGATTAATAATTGGGTACTCTGGTCTTTTCTTCTACCCCTGCTCTCAGAATTCCTTGTGGGCAGGCTCGAGACCAGAGATACCTGAGTGTTGTTAGTTTCTGTTCCATTCTCAGAGTATGACAGGTAATGGAAATTGCAGTGGCTTAAAATTCTTTGACACTCCCTTTAAAAGAAGAGGGCTGTTCTGTTCTCCTTGAATGTGGCTTCAACTTAGTTACTTATTTCTAATGAATAAAGAGAAGTGAAAGCGATACGTATAACTTCAGGGACTGCATCATGAAAGGCACTGTGGCTTCCCCCTTTTTGTCTCTGCTGGGTTACTTGCTCCATGGGAAGGCATACCCGTAGGATGTCCTGTGTAGAAGCCTAGGTGGGGAGGAACTAAGGTCTTTGCCAGCAGTCAGTGAGGAATGGAGGCCTCTGGTCAACAATTTGGAAGTGGCTTAGTCAGCCCCTGTCAAGCCTTCAGATGACTGCAGCCCCAGCCAGTGACTTAACTGCAGCCTGGTTAAAAAAAAAAAAAAAAATCCTTGAGCCAGAAATACTCAACCCCACCACACCTGAATTCCCAACTTACAGAAACTGAGAGATAAGAAATGCCACTGAGTTTTGGGATATTCTGTTATCTCACAATGCATGCTAAGCTGCTTCAGTCACTCCCAACTCTTCAGGACTCTAAGGACTGTAGCCCAACAGACTCCCCTGTCCATGGGGATTCTCCAGGCAAGAACACTGGAGTGAGTTGCTATGCCCTCCTCCAGGGGATCTTCCCACCCCAGGGATCGAACTCGTACATCTCCTGCACTGGAGGGTTTGTTCTTTACTGCTAGCACCACCTGGGAATAAAGTTAATATAGACCTGGATGGCTGGTACCTCAATGATAGGAATGATGATTTGTAGACACCAGCTACTTCTCAGTTGTTTTCTTTAAACTCTGAAAAGAAGTATAGCAGTTTTGAGTGTTTCCCAAATGATATACTCACCTGTTGTTGTTGTTGTTTGGTCACTAAGTTGTGCCTGCCTCTTTTGTGACCCCATGGACTGTAGCCCACCAGGCTCTTCTGTCCATGGGATTTCCTAGGCAGGAATACTGAAGTGGCTTGCCACGCCCTCCTCCATGGAATCGTGCCACCCAGGGATCAAACTTGCTTCTCCTGCGTCTCCTGCTTTGGCAGATGGATTCTTTACCACTGAACCACCTGGGGATCACCTTAAAAGTCACAGCCCAAGGTCCCACCTATGAAATAGAACATCCTAAGGATGCAGTTTTGAAGTTTGAATAAAAAAGAAAAAGACAACCCAAACCCTTTTGAGATGATTCAGATGCAGACCGCCTGAACATGTCTATTTAAGAACCAGTGAATTATTAATAGAACCATTCTCTTTTTCCTTAAGCCAGTTTTGATCATCAAGGTGTGGTATGGATACTTTCATTTGAGGTCTCTTTCAGGGCCTCACATCTGTGGTAGGGAGCATGCAGCTAGATCCCTCCCTGAGCGCCATCTCAGGCTTGGCAGGGAACCAAGGGGTCAGGGGACTGCCTGTTCACGTCTTGTGTGTGACCAGGAGAGGAAAATGAAGATAGGCTCCAATGCAGATATTGAGTCTCATGCCTAGTTTTAGCCTCAAAAACAGGCAGGCTTATGTTTGAATGTGTCTCCCTGTACACAGACCTCAGGAGGCCCCTTCGGGAAAGAATAGAGCAGAGGGGAGAGCCAGTAGCTGTGGTGAGCACTCCCTGGAGGAAAGTTCTTGGCTTTCTAGAGGGGAGGAAGTCCTAATATCTCTTCTGGATACTAACAGGGCGTGTTTTAAACATGGGGTTTCATTCAGTGAAATAGCATAATCTTAATTTATAACTGGTCACTCAAGCTTATTATGAGTGCACCCTGAATATGCGTTCTCTGATGCCTGTGCCGAGTCTCAATGTTGTGTTGTTAGGATATGTATTGTTTTTAAGGAAAGAAGTCCAGGTTGTTGACCTTGCCCATTTGCCTTCAGAAGCTCTGCTCTAGCGTCCCTTCTGGCACTAAGTACTTGTGTGACCTCGGGAATGGTAACGTTTCTGCTTTAGAACTGAAGTTTTTCATTGGAGAAAGAAATGCAGACGAGAAGATTCAAGTTCTCATCTAAACAGGTGAATCAGTTCAGCATTGTATTAGTTGACTGGAGCTGCTGTAACAAAATACCACAGACTGAGTGGCTTCAACCACAGACATTTATTTTCTCCCAGTTCTGGAGGCTGGCAGTCCAAGATGGCAGCAGATTGGGTTCCTCCTGAGACCTTCCCATGAGTCCTCACGTGGCCTTTCCTCCGAGTCTCTGTGCGTCATTTCCGGTTCTCCTAAGGACACCAGTCCCATGAGATCAGAACCCACCCTAACACTACTTTAAGGGCCCTGTTTTCAAACACAGTCACATTGGAGATCCCGGGGGTTAGAGCTTCAAACTGTCAGTTTGAGGGGCACACAGTCCAGCCCGTAACCAGCATCCACATGACCTCTGGGTGTTAGAAGGCCCCTGTGACGCAGCAGTCTGAGGGCAGGGGGTTCAGGACACCCGTGGGCCTCTGTGGAGAAGCGGAACAGACAGTAAACCCCCTCAAGGTATCTGGTCCTTCCTCTGCTTTCCCAGAAACAAGCTCTGAGATTTTCTGTGTGTCTTAGTAGAGTCAGAGTGAATGGATGCTGGTGATGGAGGAGACCTTTGAGTAATGCCCCTTCTTTAATAATAGAGGAGGCTGAGGTCCAGGGAAGGATGGTGCTACGTTTATAATTGGTTCTCTTGATTTGTAACCCAGTTCTGTCTACTCAAAGCCAAATCAGAGCACCTAAGCATACTCTCTGACGTCGGTTGTGCCTCACTCCAACACCTCTGAGATACCCTGACTTAGGAGTGGTAGGACATTTTTTCAAGGTCCAAGAAGGAGAAGATATAATGGTGCTTCACCGGCACTGTGCTGAGAACATTCCCCAAATAGTGACATCCTGTAATCAAAAGCTTTTTGTCCAAGGGAGGGCTTTTCTTAACACTTTGTTCTTGGTCTTTCAAAGAAGGGCAGGTTTCTCACCATGAGTTGTAGGATCAAGGCTAGTAAACCCTCAGACTGACGAAAGTTTTGTTATATTTAAACAAGTGGAAAAGGGAGAGAAACAGTAGTGAGCCGTTTACTTTTTAAGTTTAATTTCAGAGTTAGAATTGGAAACGATCTTTGATGCCAAATTGAACAGTTTTAGACCCAACAGATTGTTAAAATGTTCTAAGCAATGACATCAAATTGTTGTCATTTCTTTTAGGAATCTGTAAGTGAATTGAGGATCAGAGAAGTGACCTGGCCCTTTCTCTGGATTAAGTGGAATAAAATTTGCAAATATTGCTACATGCTTTTATGAAACTTTATAAAGATACAGAGGCAAATTGAATAAGAATAATCCTCTCAAGCATCCTCTACCTGAAAACAGGTGTCTACATTAACAGTTGTGGAAAACAGTTGCCTACATAATTCAGAAATTTCAGGCTATCCTGTCAAATTCTGTGAGCAGCACATAGTGGTCCCAGTTTGTCTTAGTCTCATGCTAAAATAATAAACATTTCCTGTTGAACCCATTGAAAGAGGAAGTCTGCCCTGATTTTTCTCAGAGTCTGAAACAGGGCCATCTGAGTTTAAGCATTGATTACATGTTATTTATAGAGTGAATTATCTCAATCCAAACTGATGCGAAGAGCTGACTCACTGGGAAAGACCCTGATGCTGGGAAAGATTGAGGGCAGGAGAAGAAGGGGACGACAGAGGATGAGATGGTTGGATGACATCACCAACTTGATGGACATGGGTTTGGGTGGACTCCGGGAGTTGGTGATGGACAGGGAGGCCTGGCGTGCTGTGGTTCACGGGGTCGCAGAGAGTCAGACACAACTGAACTGAAAAATAGAGATATCTTTAAATATTATACAGGAGTGATTTGCTGCTTTTATTGTATCTCTGCTATTTATGAGATAGAATATTTGTACCACTGACCCACTCCTTATTTTTGGAGAGTTTTAAAATGATGTATTCATTCAACAAATAATCAGTTGAGTGAGGCTTCCTGCACTAGGAGTATAGAAGTGAATGACAGCAACATGTATATATTTCTCCTCTCAGGGAGTTTAGTGAGAAAGCCAGACCTTCATGAAATAGTTTCATTTTTGAAAATACAGTTGCAAGCTGGGATACATTCTCTACAAGGAATATGAATCAAGGAGGTATGAGAGCAGGTAATGGAGTCTGCCCCAAGCTGGAAGGTTTCTCCCAGAGAAGTTGATTCTGAGTTGAGAAACAAGGGAGATGATTAACTAAATTGGAAGGTCCAAGAAGTGGTGACGTAAAACAAGGATCTGACAGAGAAGTCAGAGGTTGTATAAGAGGTCAAGTCAAGGAGAATCAGTGGGTGGGGAAAGAGAGAAGTTGGGTTTTTGTCTGTCTTGCTTCCCTTTTTGGTGTAACTTTGGGAAAGATCAGTTCTTTGAGCCTGATGTTCTTACTTGCATAATGACTGAATTTCAAACAGAGAATCTGAGGGACCTCAGATTCCTGAGCTAAATTCTTTCATTCATACAAACTGACCAAGCACGTGGTGTGTATGGACTCCATGTTGATTATGAAAATCCTTGCCCTGAGTTGTCTTGCTCTGCAAGGCTGGGGAAGAGGAGAAACAGTTTCCGTGTTCTGGATCGGTATCCCATCTGTCAGAAGATGACCTTTGCACAGCAGGGTTCTAGCGAGTTAATTATTGTTTGTGAGATATTTAGAAGTTCAGGTCAAGGATGAAATTCTGTTGCAAAACTGAAAACGCACGAGTAAGATGTTGAAAAATGAAGTGGAAGGTGTTGTTTTTTGGTTCTTACAGGGAAAGATTTTAATGACTGACTCAGCTGCCATAGTTGGGTCAGATTGTCAGAAAATGATGTTATGCACCAGGGAGAGACAGGAAGAGGCTTATGAGAAGCTGCTTTAAAATTATTTTCTGTTTATTCTCATAAGTATTTGGCTTGAACAGAAATCAACTTTCCTCGCTAAGATGGGGTTAGCATTCCTATAATATTTTAAAACCTGGCCAAGGGATTGGCATGAGAGGAGACACCCCACGTAACTTGGTGAAGAGTGGCTGGAAACTGGTTGGTGGCTGTTTAGTCTTAACATGATTAGAAACAGAACAAAACAAAAACAAATAGTATTGATTTTAAAATCTGTTTCTTGCCTTCTTCCAAAAAAACTTAAAAATCTTAAGAAAATGCACGTGACTATAACATGACCATTAAAATACACAACAAAGCCAAAACCTCACAAGCTTTGTACAGCATTAACTATCAAAAATATTAATTATTGTTAATATTGTTATCATTTGGGGGCATGAATTTTAGGTGAAAGATTCCTGGTAGTCTAAGCAAAAAAGGAAAATATGGTTGCTTAGCAATTTTGCTCAGTGATTGGAAAAAAAAGAAAAGGAAACAGGTCACAAACTACTCTGTATAAAATAAGCTACAAGGATATATTGTACAGTATGGGGAGTATAGATAATATTTTATAATAAGTATAAGTGGAATATAGGGCTTCCCCCGTGGCTCAGCAGTGAAGAATCTGCTTGCAGTGCAGGAGCCGCGGGTTCTATCCCTGCGTCAGGAAGATCCCTGGAGGAGGAAACGGCAACCCACTCCAGTATTCTTGCTTGGAGAATCCCATGGACCTAGGAGGATCGCAAAGAGTTGTGAACAACTGAAGCAACTTAGCACTGTATGCAAATAAATGGAGTATAACCTATAAAAATTGTGAATCAGTGTTACACATCTGAAACTTACATAATGTTATACATCAACTATACCTCAGTTAAAAAAAAAAAAGAAACCAGTGAGCCTGTCAGGAGATACATTCTTTAATATATTTCCTCTAATATTATGCAAATTTTTACACTATAAGCATTGAATAGTATACATTTCCGTGACTTCAGTAAGTTTTCCAACAATGGCAGACTCCTTGGTAAGACAGTTTTTCTTTTTTTTTTTTTTTTGACCTTCATTAAACCCTTTTGCTAAATCAAAGGCTTTTTTTTTTTTTTGTGAGGGGACATAGCTAAGGCATTCCAGACTTGTACTTTCCTGTTATACTTTGGTGCAAGAAAAAATACTAGTAAGTGGATGGATATTATCTCCTTTTGATCAGTGTTTTAAATCTTGTGTGTTCATAAGAACTGCCTGGGGCCCTTGTTAAAATATAGATTCCAATGCCTACCCCAGATTTACTGAATCAAAGTTTCTAGCAAAGGTCCTGGGTGTATGTTTAACAAATGCAATAAGTCGTTTCTTATGCTCCAGCAAGTTTAGGGAGCACTGCCATAGATGGTTTTCCTTGACTGTTTTTCCCTCTCAGTTGGGCTTTGTAGAAGTCATTTTGAGCATAAATTGTGATAGGAGCCTGAGGCAAGAGCATTAAAAATGAAATGATGAAGCCCAGCAGAGCCCATTTAATTAGCTGGTCTGGAACCATAGCGTCATTTCCCTTTCTCAAGCAAGGATGCTTCAGAATGCTGCCCATCAGTTCCCCCTGCATCTGTTGTACTGTTGATCCTCCTACCATCTCCACTCAGCGAGCAGAACAAACATCATCATCATTCCATTGACTTCAAGATGCACATCTTCCCACAATTTTAGTCTCTAGAGTTGGTAGGCATCTGAGAACCAGTGATGTATGAATTTTATGATACCCTTTTCTTAGTGATTTATAATGGTAATGGTGCATCTGTATATTCAAAGGGGTTGAAGATTGGATGAACTGTGTTTGTTTCTTTCATGGATGAGGCATTTGAGGCATGAAGAAGGTGAAGAGGTGATGGAAAACCACTCCTAGTTGGGGGAGCCTAGACTCAAACCCAGCACTCTCCAGCCCTCTGTCCTCATTCTAGTTGTTACTGAATAATCAATACCCCAAAATTCAGTGGGTTCATATCATATGCATGCTCAGTCTGTGTCTGACTCTTTGTGACCCCATGGACTGTAGCCTGCCAGGCTCCTCTGTCCATGGGATTTTCTAGGTAAGAATACTGGATCGAGTTGCCATTTCCTTCTCCAGGGGATCTTCCCCACCCAGGGATCAAACCCTTGTTTCCTGCATTGGCAGGTGGGTTCTTTACCATTGCACCACCTGGGAAGCCCTCAGTGGGTTAAAATAGCATCAAACATTGATTTGCTCACAAAGTTTCTTGGAATCAGGTGTTTGGGAGTGGCTTAACTGGGTGGTTCTGGCTTTCGGTCTTTTATGAAGTAGCGGGTAAGGTGTTGACTGGATCCGTAGTCACCTGAAAGCTTGGCTGGGCTTGGAGGTTACAGCTATCAGCTGACTTGCTCACATGACTGGCAGATGGTGCTGGGAGGCCCCAATGTATCTCCATGTGGGCCTCTCCACAAGCTCTTGAAAGAGCCCCCAGCATAGTGATGCCCCCCACCCCCGTCACAAGCAAGTGATACAAAGGACCAAGCCAGGAAACTGCTGCGGTGCCTATTATGACCTCGCCCTATAAGCCTCACGCTGTCACTTCTACACATTCGATTTGCCGTAGACCGACTTTGATTCAGTGTGGGGCAGGAACTACACAGGGTGTGAATATCAGAAGGTGAAGATCATCGGAGCTGGCTGTTTCATTCACACCACACTGCCTTTCCAACATAATTTTGTCCCAATTCACTTGACCATCTCATGAACTATGGTCAGATTCTTAAAATGGAATGAAAACTCTGGGATTTATATCCCATTCTAGTACTTCTGAAATTTTAATGTGCCTGCACACTCCTGGGGTCCCCTGACTCAGTAGGTCTAGTGTCCAGCCAGAGAGTGCATTCTAACGAGCTCCCGTGACGCCCTAGGCTCCTGGTTCATGAAGGACTTTCTTAGCAGGAAAATAAACTGAGCCCGGCAGGCCTCCTGTTACAGGGCAGCCACAGCTCCTGTCTCTCAAAGGGACTTGCCCCTCTTATTTTGGCCGAGAGACTAATGGTTTGGGGGAAGGGACTAGGGAAACCAGCCCACATCACTACGTTGGTTAAAGGAAAGAGAGGCATGAGGCTGTTAAGAGCCCAGGCATCATTAGGCAGGCAGCTTGCTGGGCGCTCAAAACATCCAGACAATTAGTTTGCAGGGCGTGGGGGGGTGGGGGGTGGGATGGAACACAAACAGTGCTTAAAATGAAACGTGTCAATGCATTATTCAGAGCTCAGATGTCCATCAGTGGATTCCCCATCCTCCTTGCTTGCCTCTCTCCTCTCTCCCTCTTTAAAACACACGCATTAGCATTCAGGAAAACTCTAGACCCTACAGTATACTTCCCTGAATAAAATGAAAATTAGAGTTGAAGCAATCCCATCAATGCTGCCGCACTTTAAGCTGCTTGGCTGAGATCTAGAAAGCTCTGCCTCTTTGCCTGTGGCAAAACTTTTGTCCTGTGTCTTCCTACACGTCAGTTAAGAGGAATGTGTTAGACTGTAAGCTCAACAAGAGAGCGCCTGTGTTTCTTGTGTTCATTTCTCACTATTGTGTGGCTCTCTATGTATGTGTTTAACACACATGTATATACAGTTTAAATAAGGAGAGGTATGAATGCAGCAGCCTAACACATGGAGAGGGAACTCTTGACCCTTTTAAATCTTATCTGGAAAACATGGTGAGGTCTCTGCAGTGAAAAACGGGACACTCCATTTTCACATTTCTGATTGTCGAAGATGGCGGAGGAGTAGGACGGGGAGACCACTTTCTCTCCTACAAATTCATCAAAGGAATAACTGAACGCAGAGTAAACTTCGCAAAGCAGCTTCTGATCGCTGGCTGAGGTCATCAGGCGCCCAGAAAAGCAGTCCATTGTCTTCGAAAGGAGGGCTGTATAGTTGGAGAAGTCCTGAGACTACAGGAAGAATAAAACTGAAATCCAGAGGCAGGAGACTTAAGCCCAAAACCTGAGAACACCAGAAAACTCCTGACTACATGGAACTTTAAGTAATAAGTGACTGTCCAAAAGCCTCCATACCTACACTGAAACCAACCACCACCCAAGAGCCAATAAGTTTTAGAGCAAGACATACCATGCAAATTCTCCAGCAACGCAGGAACATAGCCCTGAACATCAACATACAGGCTGCCCAAGGTCACACCTAACACATAGACCCATCTCAAAACTCATTACTGGGCACTCCATTGCTCTCCAAAAAGAAGAAATCAAGTTCCACGCACCAGAACACTGACGCAAGCTTCCCTAACCAGGAAATCTTGACAAGCCAATCGTCTAACCCCACCCACTGGGTTAATCCTCCACAACAAAAAGGAACCACAGACCTCCAGAATACAGAAAGCCCACTCCAGATACAGCAATCTAAACAAGATGAAAAGGCAAAGAAATACCCAACAGGTAAAGGAACATGAAAAATGCCCACCAAGTCAAACAAAAGAGGAGGAGATAGGGAATCTACCTGAAAAAGAATTTAGAATAATGATAATAAAAATGATCCAAAATCTTGAAAACAAAATGGAGTTACAGATAAATAGCCTGGAAACAAAGATTGAAAAGATTCAAGAACTGTTTAATAAAGACCTAGAAGAAATAAAAAAGAGTCAATTAAAAATGAATAATGCAATGAATGAGATCAAAAACACTTTGGAGGGAACCAAGAGTAGAATAACGGAGGCAGAAGATAGGATAAGTGAGGTAGAAGATAAAATGGTGGAAATAAATGAAGCAGAGAGGAAAAAAGAAAAAAGGATCAAAAGAAATGAGGACAACTTCAGGGACCTCTGGGACACTGTGAAACGCCCCAACATTCGAATCATAGGAGTTCCAGAAGAAGAAGACAAAAAGAAAGGCCATGAGAAAATACTCGAGGAGATAATAGCTGAAAACTTCCCTAAAATGGGGAAGGAAATAGCCACCCAAATCCAAGAAACCCAGAGAGTCCCAAACAGGATAAACCCAAGGCGAAACACCCCAAGACACATATTAATCAAATTAACAAAGATCAAACACAAAGAACAAATATTAAAAGCAGCAAGGGAAAAACAACAAATAACACACAAAGGGATTCCCATAAGGATAACAGCTGATCTATCAATAGAAACCCTCCAGGCCAGAAGGGAATGGCAGGACGTACTGAAAGTAATGAAAGAGAATAACCTACAACCTAGATTACTGTATCCAGCAAGGATCTCATTCAGATATGAAGGAGAATTCAAAAGCTTTACAGATAAGCAAAAGCTGAGAGAATTCAGCACCACCAAACCAGCTCTTCAACAAATGCTAAAGGATCTTCTCTAGACAGGAAATGCAGAAAGGTTGTATAAACGTGAACCCAAAACAACAAAGTAAATGGCAACGGGACCACACCTATCAATAATTTCCCTAAATGTAAATGGGTTGAATGCCCCAACCAAAAGACAAAGATTGGCTGAATGGATACAAAAACAAGACCCCTATATATGCTGTCTACAAGAGACCCACCTCAAAACAAGAGACACATACAGACTAAAAGTGAAGGGCTGGAAAAAAATATTTCATGCAAACGGAGACCAAAAGAAAGCAGGAGTCGCAATACTCATATCAGATAAAATAGACTTTCAAATAAAGGATGTGAAAAGAGACAAAGAAGGACACTACATAATGATCAAAGGATCAATCAAAGAAGAAGATATAACAATTATAAATATATATGCACCCAACATAGGAGCACCGCAATATGTACGGCAAATGCTAACGAGTATGAAAGAGGAAATTAATAGTAACACAATAATAGTGGGAGACTTTAATACCCCACTCACAACTATGGATAGATCAACTAAACAGAAAATTAACAAGGAAACACAAACCTTAAATGACACAATGGACCAGCTAGACCTAATTGATATCTATAGGACATTTCACCCCAAAACAATCAACTTCACCTTTTTCTCAAGTGCACACGGAACCTTCTCCAGAATAGATCACATCCTGGGCCATAAATCTGGTCTTGGAAAATTCAAAAAAATTGAAATCATTCCAGTCATCTTTTCTGACCACAGTGCAGTAAGATTAGATCTCAATTACAGGAAAAAAATTGTTAAAACTTCAAACATATGGAGGCTAAATAACACGCTTCTGAATAACCAACAAATCATAGAAGAAATCAAAAAAGAAATCAAAATATGTATAGAAATGAATGAAAATGAAAACACAACAACCCAAAACCTATGGGACACTGTAAAAGCAGTGCTACGGGGAAGGTTCATAGCATTACAGGCTTACATCAAGAAACAGGAAAAAAACCAATTAAATAACCTAACTCTACACCTAAAGCAATTAGAGAAGGAAGAAATGAAGAACCCCAGAGTTAGCAGAAGGAAAGAAATCTTAAAAATCAGGGCAGAAATAAATGCAAAAGAAACTAAAGAGACCATAGCAAAAATCAACAAAGCTAAAAGCTGGTTTTTTGAAAAAATAAACAAAATTGACAAACCATTAGCCAGACTCATTAAGAAACAAAGAGAGAAAAACCAAATTAACAAAATTAGAAATGAAAATGGAGAGATCACAACAGACAACACTGAAATACAAAGGATCATAAGAGACTACTACCAGCAGCTCTATGCCACTAAAATGGACAACTTGGATGAAATGGACAGATTCTTAGAAAAGTATAACTTTCCAAAACTGAACCAGGAAGAAATAGAAGATCTTAACAGACCCATCACATGCAAGGAAATCGAAACTGTAATCAAAAATCTTCCAGCAAACAAAAGCCCAGGACCAGATGGCTTCACAGCTGAATTCTACCAAAAATTTAGAGAAGAGCTAACACCTATCTTACTCAAACTCTTCCAGAAAATTGCAGAAGAAGGTAAGCTTCCAAACTCATTCTATGAGGCCACCATCACCCTAATTCCAAAACCAGACAAAGATGCCACAAAAAAAGAAAATTACAGGCCAATATCACTGATGAACATAGATGCAAAAATCCTTAACAAAATTCTAGCAAACAGAATCCAACAACATATTAAAAAATCATACACCATGACCAAGTGGGCTTTATCCCAGGAATGCAAGGATTCTTTAATATCTGCAAATCAATCAATGTAATACACATTTCTGATTGTCACTGGGGACCTTTGGAAGGAGGTCCAATTTATCACCTCCCATTTCTTTATCAGCCATGCCAGTTTACAACTTTTGAAGGTAAAAATTGCTATTTACTGGACACTTACTGTGTGTTGAGCACATATCATGACATCACTTAATCTTCCAACAACCTTCATGGAAGGTAATGATCACCTCCAGTTTGCAGAAGAGGAAGTCAAGCCTGTGGGAGGTGAAAGCCTTTACCTTACACAGCCAGCAGGTGAGAGTTTCGCAGGCCTTTCTAGACTGATTTCAGCCTAAAGCAAGTGTTTAGTGTTCACTTTTCACAGAACAAGATGTCTAGAGGAGGGAAAAGAGAATGATAGCACTGCCAAGCTGGAAACGGCTCCCAGCATCGAGTCCATGCACTTCCTTCACATCTGTCTTTGGTGCTATGAAGGCTACCAAGATGCATTTCATGGGACCTCTGCTCCAAAAGAGTCAATGCTTTCATGGAACATTGATAGGCATCAGAGTCATTATCTGAGGCTACCCATTGAATAGCAACCAGTCCATATATGGCTGGTGCAAATGCAGAATGCACAGCCACTGGGAAAACAGTGAGACACATTATTAGAAAGTTAAACACACACGCCCCACACTTAACAAATGGCTCAACTGTCATACTCCCATTAAGTAGGTATTTATCTAAGAGAAATGGAATTTATGTTCACACAAAGGCCTACAGTTTTATTCACATTGGTAAAAAAGTAGACACACCCAAACTGAGCATCAGCTGGTGAGTAGATGGACAAAGTGTATCACATCCATACAGGGAAGTACTGCTCAACAGTAAGAAGCCAGCTATTGATTTGATGAGTTCAACAGCATGAATGAATATTAATTCCATGCTATTAAGTGAAAGAACCTAGCCACAGAAGGCTACATACTTTTTCACCTGTGTGCTTTTCAGGAAATGATCAAACTATAGGGATAGAAAGATCAGAGATTGCCTGGGGCTTGGGAAGGGGACTGACTGCAGAAGGACATGAGGACATTTTGGGGGATGATGGAGATCTTTCTGTGTCTTAACTGTGGCTCCGGTTATAAAACTGTACTTCTGTCAGGCTCATCAAACCGTATCTTTCAAAGGGGTGGATTTGATTGTATGTAAGTCTTACCTCAGTAGATAGGACTTTAAAAAATACATCAACTGGTCCAAAGTCCCCATTTTCCAGATGGGGAAGCAGGCCCTAGATGAGGGAATGAATTGCTACAGTGGTTGTGAGTTGGCGATACAGGTTTCTCAGCCCCAGTCCTGAGGCAAAAATAAGCTGGAACCCTGGCCTCCTGTCTCAGTCCACGGTGCATTCCAGGGAGAACTAAATGTTGATCCTCAACTCTGAAGACAGCTCCATGGGTGGCTTTTTAAAACTCACACTCTATTGTGCTGCTCATCAGACTGTTGACCTGCAGTTTGGCTGGAGGACTCCTCATTAGAGAGTAAATTAGCATCCAGCCAAAACCAAAGCACAGGAAGCTCCAACGTGGAACTTCTATGTACATATTCCATTGACTGTTGGGAAGAAAAGCCTCAGTGTAGGACCATTAATTTATTTGGAAGAGGGCCTTGCAGGACTTTGTCATCCAGTCTAGAAAGAACAAATTATCCCAGAGATTCACACCAACATCCTGTTGTAGAAACCTGGTGAGATTTGGAGTGAGCCAGATCTGGTTTGAGTTCCTAAATCTCTTCCTAACTTCATGCCCTTGAGTTACTGCTTCTCCGTCTGAAAAATAGTGATCCTAGTACCTACCTCTCATGGTTTCTGCAAAGTATAGATAGGAGTTGGGAAATAAAGTACCTAGCCCAGCTGTGATAGACTTCAGTGTGGCAGCCATGGGTTTGTGTGTGACGCATATTAACAATCATGACACCCATTGTGGAAATGATCAAACCTGGGGTAATGATGTGTCAGCCATTATACCACCTGGTCAGAACCATTGGGCTACGTATAGACTTTAGTAAACCACTGTGGATATGAATCCAGTCCTATTTATAAAATAATTGATTACAGCATTTGGAAGGGAGTGGAATTTTGCTTCTTAATTTGAGAAAAAGCCACCTTACTTGAGCTTTTTTGCTTTTTAAGAAGGAACGGGAAGCAACTGGAAACAATGGGCCCTGAGTGAGCACCAAACTCCCAGTTGGAAGGAAGATATTTTTTCCCAGTCTTATCATCACTTATCATCACTATTATCCAGGAAAAAAAAAATATGCCAACGACCGAAAAGACCCTGAGCTATTTAGGGCCCAGTGAGACTCTCCTTCCTGGGATTCCCAGGTGGCACAGTGGTAAAGAATCTGCCTGTCAATGCAGGAAATGCAAGAGACTCGGGTTCAACCCCTGAGTCAGAAAGATCCCCTGGAGTAGGAAATGGCATCCCACTCCAGTATTCTTGCCCGGGAAATCCGACGGACACAGGGACCTGGTGGTCTACAGTCCATGGGGTCACAAAGAGTTGGACATGGCCGCGTGAGCAGACTCTTCCTTCCATCCCTCAGCAGGGCGGCTCTTTGGGGATGTTCCCAAATCCTTTTGCCTTCTGAGATTTGAGAGTCTGGTTTAACACTAATGGAAATAAGGTCAACGAGGCTCAGGGTTGACTTTTATTAAACTTACTTGTTTTTCCTCTTTTACAGTTGTGATAATATACCAAGTGTTTCTCATCTTCACTTAAAAATCTCATTCTGTCACACAGCTGGATTTACAAAATACCGACTGGTTTTAATAGCCCAAGACAGCTAGCCAAACGCCAACTGGCAAGCTTACCAAAGACACTAGTGTTGGTTTCTACACTAGGTATGTTTAAATCCCTTCCATTATATATTTCATGTGTGTGGACTGAATTTTCCTTCCATAACCATTGTCTACCAGTATGAAGTGGTCAGTTACAGATTCTAGTGTATTCTATCAAGCACCATAAGACAGTGGTTTAGGTGCCAGAGATTTCTCTGCTGCTTAGGGCAGAATTATCCTCTTAGGTAGTTAGGAGCCTGAGGCCTAGAAAAACTGACTGTCAAGGCTAGTGGTCAAAGTGGAACAGTCTCCTACCACCAGCTCAGAGCTGTTTGCACTAGCCCATACCATGTTCCCTTTGTGTCGATTATTTAATAAATTCATTTCACAACCCGTAAAGCACAGTAGGAAACAATGCAATTACTGAACCATAGGAACACAGCTGCCAACATCTTGTTGATTCAGAATTGTCCAAACACTTCCATGTGGGGGCGGGAACCAGCAATTTGCTGGTTCAACAGTTGACATTGATAAATTGGAGTTTCATTTCCTCAGCCTTCTGTTGGAGGTGCTAATGAGCATTGAAAAGCTGGAGAAACACAGGCCAGAGAGGAAGGGAGAATCTTGCCTGATCTACATACTAAGTAATTGAGCCTGAATGATGGAGACTTGACACTGCTGGGTAATAAGTGGACAGTTTTGAAGGCACTGATGAAAAGCCAAATAAAATTAGTGCTGTGAACATTTTGCTTGTTTAAATTCTGCTTGCAGATTGTGTAGGCTGGTATCTAGGTTTACTAGATTGTTTGCTTCTCCTAATATTCTTTCACATGTTTTCTGAAATACTCACTTGTGTTTCATGCAGTATTATGCCAAGATTACTTGGCATCTGGAAAATGAGGGGGTTGGGCCAGATGATCTCTGAGGTCTCTTCTATGCTCTGTGTTTTACTTGCGTGGCAAGAGAATTTGTCTAAAGTGAATTGCATTCCCCCTCCCACCCCACACACATTCTTCCAAGTCTCTATTCCCCCCATTCATTTTTCCACTCACTCAATAGGCAGTTGGATGTTCACTCTGGCCAGTTACTGTGCTGGACACTAGAAATAAAGAAGGGAATAGGCCAGAACTCCACCAGCCCCCTACCCTCAGGAGCTGCCATTCTAACTGGGAGCTGGATAAGTAAGCAGAGTGTATTCAGGGATAAGCTTGGGGCAGCACGTGGTAGTAACTAGAGGGAATCAAGGAAGGCTGCTCAGAGGATGTACTATTTTAAGTTGTTCCTTGAAACAAGGTGAAGATTGGGAGGAAGAAGAATGTTTGGATGGACTTTCCTCTGTGTACCTCCCAGGGCTTTCTGCCCTAAAGGTCATTAGGCTATCTGTGAGATGTCCTTCTAGTAGAAATATTTTTGTTATGCTTTAACATAGGAGTCAGTGATTACTTCCGTGACTGTTATACTTTCTTAACCTTTTAAATTCTGGTTTCCCAGGTGGCTCAGTGATAAAGAATCCACCTACCAATGCATGAGACACAGGTTTGATCCCTGGGTCGGGAAGATCCCCTGGAGGAGGGCATGGCCACCCACTCCAGTATTCTTACTGGCATAATCCTATGGACAGAGGAGCCTGGCAGGCTATAGTCCATGAGGTTGCAGAAAGTCAGATGCAACTGAGCATCTTTTAATGTTACTTTTATTTAAAAGCAGAAATGGATTTGAATAAAATGGGTCGGCAAAAGTGTTGAACTTTTGAAATTAACCTTTTATGTACAGATATGTGAATCTTGAAGTCCAAACCAGCCATGGGTAATCTTTTTCTGTCCCTTCAGCTCTCAGTCAGAAGAGTACTCTTTATCTTGGAGAGATGCATTTTGTTAAGCTGTGATTATACCCACTTAGGAATCCTCCAGCTACAAGTTGTTTTAGAGATTATCAGACATTTATTATCAGACTCAATGTTTTTAAAGCAGATTGGATTCATTTTTGTATGGCATTAATTAAAATTAAATCTTTTCTAAACAATTTCTTTGCAGGTATTCTTGATTTTTTAAAAAAATTTGAATGTGTCTGGTTACATCTGCCTATAAATAGAGAACTCAGGATATTCAGTGTGAAATAATGTTTTAAAAATGGCAGTTTAATTTTTGAATACTAGAGTGGCTTCCAAGTGTGTCAAAAATGACTTTTATCATATTGTAACCTTCTGTCATATCTGTTTAGGAGAAACTAGAGAATCTGCATGCAGACTGATTATTGGTATTAGTGTGATGATCAGGCTGTCCTGTGAAGGATTTAGGCTTGTGCATTTATAGCCCTTCTCAGCACTTCTGTGTGGTTGAACTTGACTCTTGTACCAGCATGTCAGTGCTGGTCTGAGAAATAGGAGACCTTGATCTGGTCGAGGTGCTGACACTCACTAGCTTTGTGGATTTTAACCATAGGCAGCATAGCTTTGGCTTTCTCATCTCTAAGTGTTGTCATCTGGAAAATGAAGACTAGACGCTCTAAGGACCCTGGCACTTTTGTGATGGATGAGTGTGAGTGATGAATGCTTCCTTCTCGTTTGCACACAGAGAAGCAAAACCATGAAAGATAAAATGGTCTACCAGTGGCTGCAGGTAGCATCACCAGCTCAATAAGAATAGGTCAGGCTCTTACCTTTTCTGGTCCTCTTCATCCTTTTGGATCTCATGCTCCCTCCTGGTTACTTGATATTGGACTTTACACTTCACAAAGCCAATGATTTACGTTTGCTCTTGGGTCTATTGAATAACTTCTAGGTAGATGTCTAAAAAGCACAAAAGTAATAAAGTTAGTTGGCAAGATCTAGTTTTAATAATAAATTGTATCTCACCATGCCTATAAAAATTGGGGTCTGAAATGAACTAATATTACTTTTTTATTGCATATTATTTTGAGGAGAAACAGATAATTAAAGTGAAACAGTAAGAGTCACTCTCCAGGGTTTCACAGGCTCTTCTCTTCAGCCACATTCAGAAACAACTCCTGTGGGAGTGAAGAATCGAAGCAGATTCCCTCCCTCCCCATTTTCCTTGGGGTTGATTCTATTAAGCTTGTTTGTGCTCATGTAATTAGCTTCTATATAACTTGCCGGGAATAATGTCTCTTGGTAGCCTCACATTTAGAAATACGATGAATATATATTTGTTTGTTTGCAATCAGATCACATATTTCCTTGTTAAAAAAAAAAACAAAAACCCAAATAATGCTTTGGTTCACCGGTGCCGTTTTAACTCAGTCATCAGCTGAGCCCTAACACTTGTCTTCCTAGCCTGAGCTGTGGGTAGGAGTCCGTGTGGGAGGAAGGCAGAGGAGCAATTTTGAAACTGGTGTATCGTGTCCTCGACCTGGCCTTGGGAGGCCTCACTGTCTCTGATGTCTGTCCTTGGCCTTCCAGCACAAACCACAGTATATACTCTGATTCAGATCTCACATTCCGGCCAGGCAGGTGGTCTCCACTGCTGGGGGGGGCGGGGGGGAGGGATGTCGGATGTCTCACTTCTATTGAACACTTTTATACACCAAGGAGGAAATGGTCATTAGCACCTTAATGTCCAAGAAGCAATTTCCATGTTCTCTTTTTAGTTGTGAAAATGAACCTAATGGGTAGAATTTCAGGCAAGAGGAGAGGGAAAAGAGAAAATCCTGGCCTGAATATCTGTCTCTGGGTTCAGTTCTCCTGGGCTGCCCCTAGATTTCCCAGCTTCTTTCGTTTCTGCACCCCCTCATGTTTGAAAGCCTTAGTTCCCTTGTCATGTCCCTGGAGTTGTGAGAAGGAGCTTAAGAAAAGGGGGAAATGGGATGTGGTTAGTTGTTCCCACTGACCAGTGTGAGATGTTTGTAAGTCAGCTGTCTTCCTCTTTTTACAAAATATATATTATATATATATGAATTTGGTGGCACCACTCACCATCCCATGCCCCCTGACAAGGAATGAACCTATGCCCCTTGCCTCAGTGGAAACATAAGAGTTCTAACCAGTGGACTGCCAGAGAATTCCCAAGTCAACTGTCTTCTGAATCAGACACCTGGGTTCAAAGATCAGACCCACAGACCATGTGACCTTGGGCAATTATTTAACCTCACAAGCCTCCATTTCTTCATAACCACTCAGTGGCAGTATAAAGGTGAATGGTAATACATTAAAAATCCTTGGCTCAAAGTAGATGCTCACTAAATGAGCTCTGTTATTAAAAGGCCAGGAGTGGTTGGATGCAGGCATTAGCAATATCTGGAGGACAGCAGCATCAAGGAGAGTTTTCACATCAGTGACAGGGACATTGTTATTTGAAGGGTGCATCATGGCACACTCCTCAGTGTGTGTGTGTCTTAAATAGATTTCTGGGAATGGAAAACAACTGGCAAGGCTGCAGCATAGGTGCCCCGGGGTGGTACCTGAAGGTGTGTGCAGTTGAGGCCAGCTGAGCTGCCCCACGGGGGAAGAGGACGGGCCATTGCAGCCAGGGGGACAGGAGTCTGGGGAAGCTTTCAGACCCCGGTTGAGCAGTCACCCAGGCCTGCGTGCTTTCATCTGCAGTCACTTGTCATCTGTATGAGGCAAGAATCAATATCAGGAGAAGGTGACAAATCAGTCATTGCCCAGAGACTGGCTGTAAATCCGGCACCCGTTCTTTTCTTTCTAACCACTTGAAAGAAACTTCCCTGCACATCCTTTCCCTGAAACTCGGAGCTTCACCACTGGACTTGGAGTTGTGTTGCTGCTTAGCCGCTAAGTCTCTCTGCAACCCCATGGACTGTAGCCCACCAGGCCCCTCTGTCCATGGGATTCTCCAGGCAAGAATCCTGGAGGGGGGTCTTCTCGACCTAGGGGTGAAACCTGGGTCTTCTGCACTGGCAGGTGGAGTCTTCACCACTGAGCCACCATAAATGCCCACTGGACTTGGAGAGGTCCTTGAAAAGATCTGAAACAAACTTCTATGTTTTAGGCATTGTTGTCTTGGGGGGAATTAAAGATAGATGTGTTCTGTTCCATTCTGCTTCAGTAACAGCAGTACTCATCACGTCTTCGCTTTCTTTTCTCCCATCTGTTCCTTAGTATTCATGAGCTTTAGAGAAACAGCCCCTCCCAAAGGTCTGTGTTTGCCTCTGCGTGTGTCAGTGGGGCCTGCGCTGTACACTCAGCAGCACCCACTAGCCTTCCATCATTATGTCCATTTGCTTGCTACAAACTTACTCTTAAAACCTCTCCTCCTCCTTTCCCTCAGCTCTGACACAGTCACTCCTTTTAGTCAGAAAGAACCTTAAAGAACAGCCTGTCTGACCAGCTCATTTGGGGGCTATGAACCGGCCTCTCTTAGGGAGCACCAGGATTGGGCCCGGGTGTCCTGCTCGGACTCCCTCAGACTGGGCCCCAGGCGCTCAGATCCCGGCTTCTCCCCAGGATGCTTCTCCCCAGTGAGCATCAGTGTTCCAGGCTCCCGCCATACTGCCAGCCCCCAGCCTGCCTGGAACACCTGGAAATGGGGAGCGAGAGTCAAATGAGCGAGTAAAGTTGGCATAAAGTGAAGTCTTTCTGGAGCTTTGGATTGATTAGAGCAGGGAATTTGAGGGACCCCCCCCCCCCCCCTACCCTCACCCCGCAACAGCGCTCTGTATAGACTAGATCTTTTGTAAGCAACTGATTTACTTTCCTGCTGAAGGCCAGCCTCAGGCAGAATTGGGAAAGAGCCAGCTTGATAGGATGCAATGATTTTCAATGCTTTTTGTTTCTCCCTTTTAAAACTGTAGGACTCTTACTTCACATAGAAGCATCAGAGGAAGCCCAATGTGTAAAACACATAAAAATGGTTCAAGTGGGGATGCGAAGCCCAGGGACTGCCCATCCCTTGCCCATGCAGTGTCTCCTTACGCGTCACCCTCTCCCACCCTCCACTCACTATGGAACCTAAGAGGAGCTGGAGGCGCTCCGTTTGGAAGCCAGCACTGCCGTGAAAAGCCCATATGTGGGGCTCAGGCAACTTTGTGTTAGTCACTACAGCACACCGTTAAGCCCTGAACCTGACTTTCTTTCTGCGATTTGAGGACAGAATGTCAGCCTGAGAGATTTTGTGTATAAGTACATATGTTGGTTTACAGCGGACCCTCCTGAACACTGATTCCCGCCTCTCTTTCTATCTCCTTTTCTCTTCCCACTTTCTATGCCTTTGCCCCGAGGGGTCCTCTCCCTATTCAGAAACCTGGGGGTCTCTGGCACCAGCTGTCTTCAGACATGCTCAGCTCCCCAGGAAAAGCAAGAGTCACTTGTGTTCCGATGTCACTGCAGGTCAGCTCTGTTGTCCCCAAGGGTATCTCCACGCCCAGGTCCAGCAGAAGAGTGCCACCCGCCCCTGTCTGAGTAGCAGGTTGTCCGCAGCTGGCCTGAACCATTGACACCCGAGGGACTTGTATGGAGGGACTTGGTAAAACATTCCTATCCTCTGACCAGCCGACTGAACTTCTATCCCTGGTTGAGTAATACTCTAGGCATTTATGTAACCATACAGTGTACACAGTCCATGAAAGCCTCATGTTTTCTGAAGTTGCATTCTGAAAACAGCAGGGCTTGTAGGGAAAATAAAGTTAGGAGCAGATCACCCCAAACCTATTTGATCTTGTAACCAAGAAGTCAATGGAAGCTATAGCAATACTGAAAAAAGAAAAAAAGATCACTCTATTATAGGAGTTTAACCTTTGAAAAAAAGTTAAAGGTGGCTTTATGAAAAGGGTTTTAGAAAAAAAAGGATAAACATTGAATTTTGGAGACAAAGATAAAATGCACTAACATCATAGAAAACAATAAAAAAAAAAAAAAGTATTTCCATGACAGATGACATGTCAGTTTGAGTCCAGAAGAATTTGAGCGCCATTAGCTCTGTGGATTGATGCAGTCTGCTGTATTTGAGCATGTTTTGTTTGGCTGTTTCTTGGTTCTGCAAAATATTAATGTTCTTGGAAAACTGCATATGAACTAACACTAACTTTATTGTGCTAACATAATTTCACTATTTGCCAGTTGTGTATGAGGTGGTTTATATCACAGTGACACATTCTATATCAGGCTGAACTATTTCTAGATGTCAGAGCCTAAACACAGGACTCTGGTGGACATGAGTGAGTCCTCAAAAAACTTACGGTCTTGTGTGAAATTTGGGAATGATGGCTGTGGTATGAGGCACCACATAAATCTCATAAAACAGATTCATCAAAAGATTGTACAAAGAAAGAAAGGAAATCATACGTGTGACTGTGAAGGTTAGGAGGCAAAAGCTTTTAGATGGAGTTGGTGAAATTTCTGTGGGCAAGGATGATGTTGTTGTTTAGTTGCTAAGTCGTGTCCAGCTCTTTGCAACCCCATGGGCTGCAGCACGCCAGGTTTCCCTGTCCTTCACTGTCTCTTGGAGTTTGCTCAAACTCATGTCCATTGAGTTGGTGATGCTATCCACCTGTCTCATCCTCTGTTGCTCCTTTCTCCTTCTGCTCAGCATTAGGGTCTTTTCCAGTGAGTCAGCTCTTTGCATCAGGTGGCCAAAGTATTGGAGCTTCAGCTTCAGTCCTTCCAATGAATATTCAGGGTTGATTTCCATTAAGATTGACTGGTTTGATCTCCTTGCTGTCCAAGGGACTCTCAAGAGTCTTTTCCAGCATACAGTTTGAAAGCATCAACTCTTCAGTGCTCAGCCTTCTTTATGGTCCAACTCTGACATGCCTACATGACTACTGGAAAAACCATAGCTTTGACTGTATGGACCCAAGGCAAGGATGTCAGGCCCTGAAGAGAGAATGAGTAAAGGTTTGGGAGCTGGAAAGCAAGGACAAGTTTAGGGGACCAGTAGAGTTTGAGGGATCCACTGTGGGGCTGGAACCACTGAGAAGCATAAGGGAGCAGCAGGATGCAGGCTGAAATGGAGGTTGGCCTCAGAATGTGGGGGGCCTTGGCTGCAGGGGTGGTGGTCACCCTCTAGAGTTTTGAGCATGTGAGTGGTCAGAGCTACGCTGGAAAGAGCTCCTTTTGGCTGCATATGCTGAGAGATGATGGAGGGAAGTGGAGTCCAATTAAGAGGTTACTGTTGTCCTTGTGAGAGACATGAGAGCCTAAGCTCATGGGATGTATGGGGAGAGCATGATCAGCAGACATTTTAGAGCCAGAATCTCAAGCATTTGTCAACCGAATGGATGGTATAGGGCTCTGGTGGTCTAATGATGACAAATGTACTGTTTACAGTAATGATATCCAATACAGAGCTTGGTTTTGGAATGTTTGTGAGCTCGTGCTGAGAGCTAGCAGGGCTGTGGCACCCTTAGGTTCTGAGACTGATCTATACTGACGTGTGGGCAATGCTTATGTGTGGCCCTCAGGTTACTGCTGGGTAGATCCATGCAGACGGAATAAAAGAGCTTGCCCTCAGCTCTGGGAGGGGAGATGCTGTTCCCTAGATTGAGACCTACCTACCTGCTCCCAGCCCCAGTCCCTGCTCAAGTTCTCATCTAGGACCACAGCATTTTTACATTCAAAAAGACCTTAGAAATCCTCTTATCTCTATACCTTTCGTTGGATGGTAAACTATGACCCAGAAAGGTCAAGTGTGTGTCCAGGGTAGGTCAGAGGCAGAACCCAGACCAAAACCTAGGACTCTCACTTTCCAATCTTTTAAAGAAATCTTTAAAGTAATGGTTGTATATTAGAGTTCTCCAAGAAACAGAACCAGCAGGATATAAAACCAGATTTATTATTAGGAATCGACTCCTGAAATTATGGAGGCTGAGAATTTTATCTGCTGATTGCAAGCTGGAGACCAGGAAAGCTGGAGCTGTAACTCAGTCTGAGTCTGAAGCCTGGGACTAGGGGTGAGACGATGGAGTAAATTTCAGCCTGAGGACGGGAGAAGGCAAGACAAGATATCCTGGCTAAGAAGTGAGGCAAGTAAAAGGGCTGACTTCTTCCTTCCTTCACCTTTTTGTTCTATTCAGGCCCTGAACAGATTGGATGCTGCCCACCCACATTAGGGAGGGCCATCTAGTTTACTGAGGCTACCAGTTCAAATGCTGATCTCTTCTGGAAACACCTTGCAGACCCCCTAATCTGGGCATTCCCTGATGCAATCAGGTTGGTGTGCCTGCGTGCTAAGTCACGTCCCACTCTTTTGTGTCCGCAGGGACTGGAGCCTGCCAGGTTCCTCTGTCCATGGGATTTTCCAGGCAAGAATACTCGAGTGAGTTGCCGTTTCCTCCTCCAGGGGATCTTCCCAGGGATTGAACCCATGCTTCTTATGTCTCCTGTGTTGACAGGTGGGTTCTTTACCACTAGGGCCACCTGGGAAGTCAGGTTGTCATCTCAGATGAACCCATAGGCTATTTGAATTGTTGATCCATGATGTTGTTCTTCCAGAGTGGTTTCCAATTTTTCAAAGTTTGAGTTTACTCATTTCTTCTTTTGATCTTCCTTTGATCTCATTGGTAGAGAGACATGGTTCCTCTTTCCAGGTAAGCAAATTGGACATGACAGGTACTGAACCTTCCTACCCACACAGTGAGTTAAGGGAAGATCAGGATTAGTGCCTAGGTTTCTTAAGCTGATTCCATGTTCTTTCTCGCAGTTGGATTATAAATTTTGTGGCTCTGTTAAACCAGGTCTGAAAGTGTGATCCGGGACCACCAGCATCAGCATCACCTGGGAATGGTTAGAAACGCACCTTCTGGGGTCCCCACCAGAACCACTGACTCAGAAACCATGGTGGCCAAGGCCCAACAGTCTGTTTTAGTAAATTTCTCCAGATGATTTTTCTGCGTGGTCATTAGAGGACCACCGTGGTTATAAGACAGAATCCGTTCAGGATCAAGGATTTCACTACATTTTGTTCATACACCAAATTCACAGAGAACAAAAAAGACAGTATCAAACGAAACGGACCATAAAAATCCGTGGCTGTGTGCTTCGTTGCTCAGTTGTGTCTGACTCTTTGCAACTCTTTGGACTGTAGCACACTGCTGCTGCTAAGTCGCTTCAGTCGTGTCCAACTCTGTGCCACCCCATAGACGTCAGCCCACCAGGCTCCCCCGTCCCTGGGATTCTCCAGGCAAGAATACTGGAGTGGGTTGCCATTTCCTTCTCCAATGCATGAAAGTGAAAAGTGAAAGTGAAGTCGCTCAATCGTGTCCGACTCTTAGCGACCCCGTGGACTGCAGCCCACCAGGCTCCTCCATCCATGGAATTTTCCAGGCAAGAGTACTGGAGTAGGGTGCCATTGCCTTCTCCGTGTAGCACACTAGGCTCCCTCTATCCATGGGATTTTTCAGCCAAGAATACTAGACTGGGTTGCCATTTTATCCTCCAGGGTATCTTCCAAACCCAGAGATCAAACCCACATTTCCTGTGCCTCCCGTGTTGCAGGCGGATTCTTTACCCACGGAGCCATGAGTACACCTGTGTTTCTCTGTTTCTCTCACTTCCCTCCATCAGTCACTCCTATCAACCAGGTACATTGCACTAACGTTTCATTAAAAATGCTTCTCTGTCCCTTAAAAGTTGGCAGAGTTGTTGGGAGCTTTGATTCATTCAGCCCACATTACATGACAAATATGGAGAAACAAAAATAAAAAATTTAAAAAAAGAGAAGAGAGGGAGACGGTTGAATAAATAGGCAAATACTGGAACATTTCCTAAAAAAAAAAATCACATGCCCAAATAGCAAGTTAAAAGTCAGTAAGGTTAAGTGACCCAGAGAAGTGTGAACAGAATGCTGTTTTAAAAAGAAAATTACAATTTCTCAGCATTTGCAAAGTTCCAGAAACTGTATTGGGAGCTTTATGCAGGCAAGTCTTATAATAACCTTGTGAAAGAGGCGATATTATCTTCATTTTTTTATTTTTAATGAGGAAACTAAAATCTCAAGAAGTTCCATACTTTTATCCAGACGTCACAAAGCTAGAGTTCACATTCGAGTTTCTCTATATCCTAAAGTCATCATCTCTCCATCACATCATCCACCCTATCTACTTTCTCTTCTGTATACCCTGTTGATCTTAAAGCTATGGAAATTTATCAGTGGTTGTATGACATTCCATCATTTCAAAAGAATTGCCATAAGCAGCACGTGGACACTGGGGAGTCATCAGTAAGGAACACTTTCTGAAACCCAGGTCCATCTCAGACTCACTCTGGAAGCATATTAGTACAATCAGGTATGAATTTGTAAAATGTATATCCACCCTTCAGGCCTTTCTCCTGTCTATCCTTCAGCTTGAAGCCTGGCCAACAACCTTAAAGAAAAATTAGGAAGATGTGCCCTCTAGTGGAAACATGGAGAATGTCTTCTGGTTTTGCTGGAGGGTTTCTCACCAAACCGCCTCTTCCCCCTTGTAAAATGAAATTATGGAGTTATTTATCTGAAAGGTGAACGTCTCGTGACAAGACTTGGATCACTGCACACATGTCCTTTTTATAACGACCTTAAAAAGATTTCTGCATCTCACAGTCACATCACACTTGGGTTCTAATGACCTCTCTAAGGACCTTTCTCAAGCTGGCATCATCTTTTAAAAGAATGCTTGTCATTTAGTCTTTTCCCCATTTCACTGAAACCTGATTTCATTGAATTTTTGGAAGGGACACAGTATGAATATGGGTGTCTGTATTAAATCTCATCACACCTGAATTCACCTCCTGGGCAGTAAGTTGATAGCTTTGGAAACTGTACACTTCTGTCTAAACGGCATGATCTTTGATTTCACGGACTGAGCTGTAATTGTGCCCATCGCCACAGGTGTATTGCTCGGCTGCCAGTCAGCCCCACAGTGGATGCTCAGGCCCACATTACGGGCTCCCGAGTGAGGGTGAGTGTGTACAAGGCACTTTAAAGATTTCCGTTGATTACACAATTGGGTTCCTCAAGTTTAAGATTAAATAGAAGACAGAAATCAACCACTGTCTGATGTGTAGAGAGAGATAGAGGGCATTAAAAATAATTGGCAGGAATCTAGCAAAAGTATCCTTTTCATTCGAAGCAAATTGAATAACTTGGAGGTTGGAGATGTAAATGAGTCCCCCAATTGTGAGGCATGAGAGAGATCCCCATCTCAATTACTGTCCTGTTTCTAAAAGTCCCACCAAAGTTGTATCTTTCCTGATTTGAAGGATGGCTCGTCTTAGCTCTTCAAGGTTTGAGAGAATCATGGATCCAGTGAATCCCTTCCTCTAACCTGACAGCTCTGCCTTTCTTGAGTCCATGTAATTAAACTTTCTGCTTTGAAATTGAGGGAGGGAACAGACACTCTCTATTTTTTAAAGCATTTTTTAAAAATTGCTGGTTTAAAACACACACATCTCCTTAGAGATTATGTTTCAGTCCTTGTGGGGTGGGGCATGGGGGCCGGGATTTTCCCGCTGTTGGGTCAGTGACCCGGCGTGAGTGGGGAGAGCCCGGGATGGAGGGTCAGGCCTGAGGGCTTGCTTCCAGCACCTGTTCGGGCGTTGCGCTGTGTCCCCCTTACCCGGCCTCAGCAACATGCGGGGTCCCATGACAGTTGCACTGCAGAACCTTAGATAAGTTCTGACCTCAATAACCTGTGATTCCTTCTCATTCTTTGTGCACGGCACACATACAGATTCAACTTCATCCCCTGGAGTCCACGAGTTACCAAGTTGGCAGCTGGTTCAAAGAACATCCTTCAACAGTGTAAAGTTTTTTGTTTTTTTTTTTTTAAAGCAAAAACCAAGCCCTTTTATATGTCTCTTAGCCACCATTTTAGTTTACAATTTCTGAGGCTAGAATATTGAATTTCCCTATTCGTCCTCAGACCATTAACTCTCGGTGTTTTTTAATGATGGGAGGAAAAGTAGGAGAAAGAAGTCATCTTTCAAAGTATCACTTTGACTTGTCAGCATGAAGAGACTCTCTTTTTGACTGTTTTTAACTCTTTTTTTTTTTTTTTCTTCATTGTGCCACCCTGGACTTTAAAACACCACAACAATTTGACCGTCTTTTAAATGAGCTACTTATGCTTTTAAACTGCAAATTTCCACCTCTGCACAGGGCTTTTTGGCTAGATGTTTTTCAAGTCTAGCTTCTCTTGATGTGAACATTTTCAAGCTCAAACAATAAAGTATGTTTTTATCTAGACACTGGAAGTAATTATCAGGGAGAAAATTGTTGCTCAGATTCTGCTGTTTATTAAGCTGTCAGGACTTTTTTCCACGTCTGTTTTCCTTGGAAACATTTATTTGATTCCCTGTGTGTGTGCACTACATCACTTCAGTTGTGTCCGACTCTTTGTAATCTTGTGGACTGTAGCCCATCAGGCTCCTCTGTCCATGGAATTCTCCAGGCAAGAATACCGAAGTGGGTTGCCATTTCCTACTCCATGGGATCTTCCTGACCCAGGGATTGAACCTGCGTCTCTTAAAAATCCTACATTCGCAGGAGGGTTCTCTACCAATTCCCTAGTCCTTCCTTAAATTGTAAGTATGGGTGTGAAAGTGTTAGTCACTCAGTCATGTCTTTGTGACTGCATGGACTGGAGACTGTAGCCTACCAGGCTCCTCTGTCCATGGAATTCTCCAGGCAAGAATACTAGAGTGTGTAGCCATGCCCTTCTCCAGGGGATCTTCCTAACACAGGGATCGAATGTGTGTCCTCGGCATTACAGGCAGATTCTTTAGGGTCTGAGCCACAGGGAAGCCCCAGGTATGGGTGTAGTTGTACTAATCTGAACTTTTGTATAGTGGAGAAAATTTTAAGACTTGTTAATTGAGATGTTATTTTTTGAAGTGGCAGATTTTTTAGAATGTTAAGTACTTTGTTGTTTGGAAGCTTTATGGAGGGTATTATTACAATGAAATAACTTTTTTTTTCCCCAAGTTAAATGAAGATGAAGACAATATAGACAAGGGATCATCACTAATAATAGGTGTTATAACAATATAGAAAAAAATTAAGTAGTAATTTTAGGTATGTCTTGAAACATAAAGACAAGTTATTTTCTATAATTGGTGTGTTTTTGTTTATACCTGGAAAGATGGACATTTTGTTGGTAACCCAGTCTAGGCGTAACTTGGACCTCTAGATTTACCATCCGTAGATTGCCTCCGGCAAAGCAAGCATTACATTTTCAGCGCTTTCTTCCCCTTTCTGCTCACTCTGCAACAAGCAAATTGATAACTTGTAAAGAACCCAAATAACATACCCTTCTATCTTTCAAATAATTATATGTGGTCAGACTAATTTTTAATCTTGTTTTGGCCAAAGAACTCTGTGGATATTTTGCATTCTTATTCTGACTGGGCATTTAGCCACCATGCACCTGCTTCCATACCTGTACAATGAGAACTTAAGTGTTCTTCACAGAATTACTGCTGAGAACAAATGAGAAAAGGATTGTGACCATTCTCTAGGAACTGCAAAGCACTGTAAATGTAAGACAGTGTTTATTTGGATTAGGTGGCTCAGTGGTAAAGAATCGTTGCCTGCCAGTGCAGGAGACACAGGTTTGATCCCTGGGTCTTGAAGATTTCTTGGAGAAGGCAATGGCAGTCACTCTGGTATTCTTGCCTGGAAAATCCCATGAACAGAGGAGCCTGGCGGGCTATAGTCCATGGAGTCATAAAGAGGCAGACACGACTCTACGTGTCTGTGAGCAATCGAGCACGGGAATGGATTGAAGCCAGGTTTAGAAAAATCAGTTCCATATTGGGCTCCTGAAATTTTTGAGTGTGTGTGTGTGTTTGTAGTCAGAGTGAAACAGTTTTACCTGAAGAGCAGTGCCTTAAACTTCATAATGTCAAACACTTCCCTCTGCCTTCTGTCTCCCTTATTCCTAGCCCCTGAAGCCTTATACATGTTTCTTTCTTTCTTTATTTCATCTCAGCTGCAACCAGTGAGAGCTGAAACTGTACTTTGCAACAAGATCTTCAGTGTACTCTTAAGAATCAGTTGACAGCCATATTGCCTGCCCAGACAAAGCATCTTTCAGTCTGGGCTCCTCCTAGGTGGAGCCTGTCAGCTCTTGAATAACCAGGTTTCCTTTGGGAGGCCAAAAGACAGAAGTTTTGAGTGGCTGAGGGCAAATAGGTCTCAGGGTGGTGTGCTATTATAGTCTTATAAGGCTTGTTGTTGTTTAGTCACTAAGTCGTGTCCAACTCTGTGACCCCATGGAGTGTGGCCTGCCAAACTCCTTCTCTGTCTGTGGGATTTCCCAGGCCAGAATACTGGAGTGGGTTGCTGTTTCCTTCTTCAGGGGATCTTCCTGACTCAGGGATCGAATCTGAGTCTCCTGCAGTGACAGGCAGATTCTTTATCACTGAGCCACCAGGGGAACTCAGGGAAACTCAAGTCTTGGTCCCTTGCTTAAGCCTCTGTCTCCCCAGAGCTTTCATTGAGGAGTTTATGACTGTGTGTGTGTGTGTGTGTGTGTGTGTGTGTGTGTGTGTGTGTGTGTGTGTGTGTGTGTGTGTGGAGCTCAGAGGTGTCTGGCTCTTTGCAACCCCATGGACTCTGAGCTTTCATTGAGGAGTTTATGACTGTGTGTGTGTGTGTGTGTGTGTGTGTGTGTGTGTGTGTGTGTGTGTGTGTGTGTGTGTGTGTGTGTGTGTGTGTGTAGCTCAGAGGTGTCTGGCTCTTTGCAACCCCATGGACTCTAGCCCGCCAGGCTCCTCTGTCCATGGGATTCTCCAGGCAAGAATTCTGGCGTAGATTGCCATTCCCTTCTCCAGGGGATCTTCCTGACTCAGGGACTGATCCAGGATCTCCCAATTTGGAGGCAAATTCTTTACTATCTGGGCCACCAGGGACTTTGGTTCCAGAAACTCTTAGCAAATGAACAGAGCATTGGTGCCATCTCCTGGCAGTTGTTGGAAATTGCTTTGTAAGAGACTCCATTTATTTACCTGATCTGTTCTTGGGCATCAAAGGAAAGAGGCACTGTTATAATTTTTTTTTAATCAGGTATTAAATTATGATCTTAGTTCACACTGTAATTGTATAGTAGCTTTTCTTTTAGTCTTCGACTAAGATCACTGGCTGAAAATTGGTGCTTTGGAGAGTGTCCTAGAGTTAAATTATTCTCAGAGAACAAGAGGAGATGCCTTTAGATTGCCATATAGTTTATGGTCAGCTTATTCACAGACTCCTAGTTTCTCACTTTCTTCTCTTTAGAGTATGTAATAGGAGTCCCTTGGTTGCAGATATAGTAGCTCTGGAGTCTCTCTTCATGTCAGGAAAAGTGTCAGATTGACATTTCTATCCAAGTATATATGCTACATTGCTTCAGTCATGTCCGACTCTTTGCAACTCTGTGTGCTGTAGCCCACCAGGCTTCTCTGTCATGGAACTTCCCAGGTAAGAATACTGGAGTAGGTTGCCATCCCCTTCTCTAGGGGAACTTCCCAACCCAGGGATCACACCCACGTCTCTTATGTCTCCTGCATTGTCAGGCGTGTTCTCCTTCACAGCTGTCGCCACCTGGGAAGCCCCTCCAAGGATATCATTGAAAATTTTCACCCTGAAGGGTTTTGGTAAACTCTCGACATAGTGGCTTACTTGCGAGATGATGGTAAGAAGCCTGAGGGAACAAGGGGAGCAGTTGAGACGAAGGGAGAGAAGCCAGTTAAGGGGCTGCTGGTGAGCAGACTCATCTCGTGGGGCCCTCTGGGAAGCTGGGTAGCACTCATCTTAGAATCGTCTCACCACAATCTGGGGAAGTTGGGACATTTGTCTGCTGATTCCTGCCCTCCACTGGTGTCCGTTCTGCGTGAACTCCCCTGTGCCTCCCAGTGGTGCAGAGCAGAGATGACTGTCTGGCCGAGGAGCAGAATCACTGACCTTGAGGAGGGCAGCTGACATCTTGTAGGAAATCACCTACCACGCTGCAGGGTAGGGATGGCATCAACAAGCTCTCCTATATGCGCACACGCACACACACACACGCTCACACTAGGATATTCATACATATTAGGAAAAAGGGTAAAATCTGTGAAGTCAATAATAGTAATAAAAATAATAATAAAAAATAATAATAATAAGTAGTTATTTTAAATCTTCTTTAGTTATGAAAATGGTTACAGTTCTAAGAAGATTTTGTCAGACAAATATCTTGAAGTGTTTATGAATGGAATGAGTATATCTTGGCTTTACTTTAAAGAATTACAGCCAAAAAATGTAGGGATAAATGAAACAAAAAATGGTAAAAGTAATTGTTGAAACTCAGTAGTGGGTCCATGGCAATTCATTATACTATTATCTCTACAGTTCGTATGTTTGAAAATTTCCAAAGTAAATAAAATTTAAGACAGGATTTATGCTAGCCAGTGACAGATTTTAAATCCCTTTGCTGGATCTTGTTTGTATAAATTGCAGTTGTTTTTGAGCTAATGTAGCAATTATAAGTGTGTAGTATAGAATACCATAGCTAGTATAAGAGGAAGGTGTTGGTCGCTTAGTCGTTTCCAACTCTTTGTGACCCCATGGATTGTAGCCCACCAGGCTCCTCTCTCCATGGGATTTCCCAGCAAGAATACCAGAGTGGGTTGCCATTCCCTTCTCTAGGGGATCTTCCCAACCCAAGGATTGAACCTGGGTCTCCTGCATTGCAGACAGATTCTTTACTGTCTAAACCACCAGTAGAGTCTCTTTTTAATCAAGAGTGATGCATTTCCTCAGGCTGCTGGGTCACAAGGGGAATATCTCTTACTGCAGACTCAAGGATAATACTTGGGTTGTTTTGGTTTGGGTTTGATTTTTTTTTTTTTCCAGTGAAAAGACACAAAATTCTTCATGTTTATTTCCCCATGGTTCAGCATATCTGAGCTGAATTTTGCACGGAGGAAGAAAGTAATAGTGGTAGATACTATTATGTCCAGAAAAGAAAAAAAAAACTGTCTTGCTTCAGAACTCAGTAAGAACTTCTGGCTTTGTGGTTAGTATGTCCTTTGGTAATAATGCTCTTGACTACGGTCTGTCTCTTTAATCTAGTAGTAAAAACTTTAGGGAAATGACTTTAAAATTCAGGCTTTGCTATTGGATTAAAGTAAGCAAATTAACCTATGTACCTGAATATATAGGAACATTTTCAGAGTTTGTCTTGAGGGACTGAAGGAATCCCAAGGATGCCCTTGGAATTAAAACACTTGTGGCATGCTCGTTTAAAATTGCCAAAAGAGTGAGGTATGCAGCACACACGTGCATGCTCACGTTGCTGTGTGTCACAGGACTAGATGTTCCCTTAAAAAAGTCATTTGTAATCATGTCTTTCCTATAATCCTTGACCCATTTTGCTCATAATACTTCATTCCCCAGGGGTGGCTAAAATAAGCTTTTAATCTGCTTTAAAAATCATTTCCTCAAAAATAGAATTTATTTTTGGAGAGAGAAAGAAGCTTCCACTAACTTTCTTGTAATGTTTTAAAGGTCTGTAGACATTAAATTATTTACTCTCTCAAGAGAGCCCATTTAATACTGGAAGCATCATGGGATAGTGAAAAGAGTATGGAATCAACCTGAATTTTCATCCCAGCTCAGCTTTTATGGCAATGGACAGTTCATTCAACTGTTAGTTATCTTGATTTCCTCATTTGTGAAATGGGGACAAGATGACCTACTTGAAAGTGCCAAGAGGACAGAAGAAAATGACACAGGTGGGACGTTCAGTCCGTGCCCTTCTGCATAGCAGAGCCGATCAGCGTTTGTGCCCTTCTCAGAGAGCCCTCTGCACGAGATGTACATACTTTGAGAATGTGCTTTGCAAAGTCAATCCTTCTTTTGCTGTGACGTGTTATTGCTAGTACGGAGATCTCTTTTTAAAATTGGCAAGTTGGCTGGGGGGTGGGACAGCAGCTGGGCTGCAGATCAGAAATGACAGAGTAAATCAGATGAGAGAGAAGAGCCTCCTGTGTTAGAACATAACAAATGCTCGCCTGGATTTCTTCTTACGCCTGTTATGGAGCCCGCATTGGACGGTCACATGTGGCTACACGAGTCTGTGTTACCGTTGTCTGCCTCCAGCAGTAGACTTTGGTGATGGGCGGCCACCTTGGCAGACATCTGTACTCAGGCTCTATCACATGTTAGTATTTTTAGTCTTCACCCCTGCTGAAGATGCTGATTGCTTATTTCTTGGGACAGGAAGTTCCCTCCCGCTGTAGGCAGCATTGTTAGAAAATTCTACCAGATAGATGAGTTTTCCATTTATAGATTAGACTGATTTTTTTTTTCCCCATCTATACTCCTTCTGCTTAGTGGAATTATAAAGGTAAAGTTCATTTCTCCTTTACCAGGACAACTCATCACATATTTAGAGGTATATCTCATGGTCTTCTTGAATTTTCCATTCTCCAGGATAAGCAATTTGCCTTTCTCCTCCTCCACTCTGTTTTGGCTAGGACCTTTATTCGCTTCTTTCAAAGTTATTATCTCAGCTTGTAACTATATGTTCATTAGAGTGTGTGATTATTTGATTAGTGTGGGAGTTGTTTGTGCTGCTTATCAGATATTTCTGTCTCTCTGCTTTCCTTGAATGAGGTAGAACTGAAATTTCTTCCCTGGGGTTGGGTGGGACTAGTTTTGGCCAACGATGTGTGAATGAAAGTGATAGACATCATTCCCAGGCCAAAGCATGTAGCTGCTGGAAAGAGATCTTCCAGGGCTTCCTTTTCCTCCAGTAGAGAGTCTGTGAAGTTCTAGATGAGGGTTACTCTGTCTGTCTGGATCCTGAATAAAGGGAAGAAGAGCTCCAGCCAGCAACCCTTGCTGGTCACATGGCATGAATGAAAAATAAGACTCTGCAGTTTGACATCAGAGTTTTAGGTTCATCATAATCTCGTCTCTCCTGATCGAAGCAATTTTATCTGGCTTTCTCACTCCATGATAAGGATCATGCAGTGGGGACTGTGGGTTTCTCTTGAGTCTTCAGTATCTGACAGAGTACTAGCCCAGAGGAGGCACCAATACCTGTGGGTCACATGCATGAATAAATCAAATCTGAGTTTTGACTCCTACTTCCATCCTTGAAATTTACTGGACTTGGTTTCCTTCACTATTCCTCCTCTGAAATAAGAGACTCTACCCCTGCCTATCAAACCCAGCTTTCCAGTTCCAGAGTCATAAAGTAGTTTGCATATACATCCCCAAATGAGGAAAGAATGCAGGCCAGACTCAGCTGTCACAGGCAGAGACAAAGAGGATTTGTTGTTGTTGTCATTGTCATTGCTCAGTCACTGAGTTGTGTCCCACCCTTTGTGACCCCCGTGGACTGCAGCACGCCAGGCTTCCCTGTCTTTCACCATCTCCCAGAGCTTGCTGAAACTCATATCCATTGAGTCGGTGATGCCATCCAACCATCTCTGTTGTACCCCTCTCCCCCTGCCTTCAGTCTACCAGGGAGGATACATTTAACTTAATGCTGAACATCTCCATTAGAAGTTTCTTGCTTTTGAAGATCAGGAGAGAGGAAGTATGGTCATTGCTGATATATTTCTGTATCCTTGTGTAGCTTTATGATACCATATTGGCATCACTCTTGCTTTTCACTTGCTGCTGTTTTTACCTTTGAAGAATGAGTCTCCTTAAATGATCACTCCTTTTGTAAATTAAAACCTAGCGTTCCTGCCCTGTTGTAGCTGTGGGAGGCTGCTAGGTGGCGCTAATGAGACGCCCTCCTTTGAGTCTTGCCAGTAAGTCTTGCTTGGTAGAAACTATGAGGTATTTTAACTATCCCAAGAAGTTAAAAGGAGGAAAAGGGCAAGACTTATTAGATGGGAAAAATATATTAATAATGTGGGCACATCTCCAGAAGCCTCTGTTTATTGATTGCCATGTAAGAACCAGACCACACACTAAGTAATTTGGTGTGTATTTTATTGTTTTATCCTCCTGGCCACCGAACAAGCTTTTAGTTGCTATTCTCCCATTTCACAGAAGGGAACTGAGGCCCAGAGTGTTTAATTAGGTTGGTCCTCGATGAGTAGTACTTGAACCAGCTCTAACCCATGTTCATTCTATTCGGAATAGCTTAGTAAACTTTGCCAAAATCCACCAACTTTTAGAGCTTGAATTTTAATTTTTAAGAAAGATTAGAGAGGCTTTTACTTTTTTCCCCAACCTAATCTTTGGTTTTATAGAGATGTGCTGATAATATTTCCTAGTACATTATATGGCAAATACCATGATTCTCAAGTTGTGGTTGCTGAAATAGTCAAGTTGACTTGAACCAAACAATACACCCACTATGGAGTTGCCCACCCATCCCAAAGTCTGTATTAATAAAACCTTGACAGCAGGAGCTCACAGATGGGTGAGGGTGAGAGCATCTTTCATTTACTGACCCTCTTTGCCAAATACTGTGCCAAATGCATTATGTTGTTGTCTTGTTAAGGAGGGACTGTAAGTCATGAATGTAGCCACTATGATTATAGGTATAGAAAGTGCTAAGGTAAGAATTCAAATCAAGGTCCTATAGGGGTGTGTAGACTGTTCATTTTACAGGGCGTTTGTTCTGACAAAAACAGAAAGGGCTGGAATCCCGCTCACCCTCACATGCCAGTCTGTGCGCCGTGCTAGCCCGTGGCAGCCACCAGGGGAGGTGTCCCTGGACCAGCTTCAGTCTGGGTGCAGGGAGGAAAGGATGCTGGAGGAAAGGATGCTCCACTCACGTCCCTTCATCTAACGTGCTTTGTAGGCCTTCACGTGCTCAGAGCCTTGAGATAGATTATCAGCTCTGTGGGATAGGAGTTGTTTGGCTAATCCTGTTTTATAGGTAGTGGAGAAAGGGAAGAATTTATGGGGAGAATGAACTAAATTCAATGTGCTTGCATGTGTGCTAAGTTGCTTTGGTCATGTCTGACTCTTTACGACCCTATGGACTGTAGTCCACCAGGCTCCTCTGTCCATGGGATTCTCCAGGCAAGGATAATGGAATAGGTTGCCATGACCTCCTCCAGGGGATCTTCCAGACCCAGGGATCAAAACTCTGTCTTTTATGTCTCCTGCATTGACAGGTGGGCTCTTTACCACTAGCGCCACCAGGGAAGTCCAGTATGTGCTTAGATATTTCATATCCACCCTAGAAGTGTAGTTTTCTTTGTTCATTTTGAATAGATGAGGAATTGGAAGCTCAGAGAATTTAAATAATTTGTCAGCCTTACTTAAGTAGTAAATGACAAACCCAGGATTCAAACTCAAGCCTATCTTGCTCTAATTCCAATGTTTTTGCAGACATTATTAGTCTTAAGATGGAAAAAGATCAAGAAAGACTTCTTTGAGGAAGCATCTTTCAAATCAGAACTATTGCTATATGTAGCCAATAGGTTATTACCATCCATGATTTAATCAGTTCCCTAAAAGGTTTAAACAAAATCACATGCAGTTGGGGGCTTTGCTGGCAGTCAGTGGTTAAGACTCTGTCTGCACTTCCAATATAGGGGGTTTGAGTTCGATTCCTGGTCAGGGAACCAAGATCCCACATTTTTAGCCATCCCGCAACATAGCTAAAATTACATAAAAAAGAAAAATTGTATGCAGTTGTCTCAGAGTTATGCTAAATAAAACAGACTTTCTGACTTATATTAATAAAACATATAGTTGTTAATATTAGTGATCACTCAGCAGATTATTGGGAAGCCCCGTTGGTGTCTTACTTCTATATTTCCTGTGTTTCATAGTGTATTTATTTGGGAAAAATGAGTCGCTTCTTGTAAGACTGACCAGGTGCATTCTTCCTTCTGATAAATGTGGATGATCAGGCATGATCTGCTGCCTGTCAAGGTCACACTAAAGCTTTGACCAACAGAGGTGCAAAGCTGACATTTTGCCTTGAGACCTCTGCTACTTCCCTTCCCAGCCATTTTGGCATTCATGTCAAGTCGGGTATTGTCATAGGGAGAATGGTGTGCATGTACCACCCTGACCTTCACAATCACTGTGGGAATAAGACAGTCCTGTTATCCTGTCCCTCGGGCTCTGTGACCTTGAATGAGTTATTTCTCCTTTCTGAACTTACGTGTTTCACATATAAAGTGAGGGACATCATATAGATCATTTCTATCTGTGAATAAAGAAAATGCAAAAACTTTTCTCATATTGAAGTCATTAAAAATCCCAAAGATTGGTGACTTTTTAAGAGGATGGCCATGCCCGCTTCTCAGAATGCAGCTCAGACAATCAAGCTTGACAAAAATACTTCAAGCATAAATTATTATATTCTTCCAAGAAGGTTTTATATGGTTTATTAATAGCTGAGGAGACTGCTCCCCTAGAGAATATATCAGAGTCATAAAAGGACTTTGTCAAATTTATCCCATTCTGTACCCTTCCTACTATTAAGGATCAGTGCCATAAAGGCACTGTTATTGATATTTCACATAAGTTGAGGTGAAAAGGTAATAGTTTTTTTATGAAACAGTGAATATTATTGAGATATTCAGGTCTTTTTTATCTACATAGAAATCTTTTTTATATACATAATCAAAGATGAGAGAGAGGTAAAAGGTATTCTGTAGCTTTAATTGCAAGACATAAAAGTTTTACCTCTTTGATAGATCTTTATCCCCTCACCATAGTTAGGAATTCTTTTTTTTTTTTTTTTAAGGAATCTATACAAGTACTGGGCTTCCCTGGTAGCTCAGACAGTAAAGCGACTGTCTGCAATGCAGGAGACCTGGGTTCGATCCCTAGGTCAGGAAGATCCCCTGGAGAAGGAAATGGCAGCCCACTCAAGTACTCTTGCCTGGAAAATCTCATGGATGGAGGAGCCTGGTAGGCCACAGTCCATGGGGTCACAAAGAGTCGGACATGACTGAGTGATGTCACTTTCACTTTCACATACAAGTACTAATTTCACGCATCTGCTTACCAGTTGGGTTCTCATATGTGTACGCCAGTGAAGCTGTGAGGATGGAAGAAGACAAATGATACTTAGTTCTTGTGTTCTGGTGTCAGCCATCCAGTATTATATGTTTGTGATAGAAGTTAATAATTTGAATTCAACAGAATGAGATAAAGTTTTATTCACTGAAATATAAGGGAGTCTGAGACAGAGTTCCATTTTTCACTTGATGTTATAAAGCAAAGAACTTAAGAGGATGACAGGAACTCAGTCGTTAAACTTTGGGACCCAGTACCTAAAACGGTAATATTAAGGTCCTCTTAAGTAGAAACTATGAAATAAGTTGAAATCAATTACGGGAGGGGAAGCTGGGGGCCAGTTTTACTTTGTTTTTAAGAGCAAACATATGCCAATGCTTCCCTGAAAAGAAGAGACCCACCCAGGGGAATAAGCTCTTTCTCCATCCCTCTTTTTCTCTGCTGCTAACAAGCTCAGTGATATGTGTTCAATCTGTCTTTTGTTCTCACTCATGGTTTTGGATAATTTACTAATAGCTACACAGTCAGAGACACTTGATATCACAAAAATATCCTGTAATTATACAAAAATCCTTGGATCAGTTCAGAGATGGCATTTGTTGAAACTAATGCCTACAGCCAAAGTGTACAGTAGAATTTTTTTTTCCCTCTCAGCCCCTGGCTGTGTTTTCGTTGCCTGGCAACCCATCTGGGATGATAGCTGATGTCAGTTGATTTTCACTTATACTTAGCCCAGGAAAGTTTTCAAGGAGGGCATTTGAGTTTGTATAGTGCTGGGGAAGGCTCCAATTTGTGCTACCAAATAATTTGTACAACTGCAGACTAATGGGCTGAGGCAGGCTAAATGTAAATGTGGAGGTCTCGGGGGATCAGCTTCCGGAACAGGGTGGCCTTTGGGACCTTGTTTCTGACTCCTAAGAGCTTAGCAAATGAGCTTCAGCTGTATTCTCGCTGCTGCTCAAGTTCTCACTTCCCTTTTTAAAGAAATAAGAAATGTTCAACATTATTCTAACTCCTGAATATCCAAATTTAGGCAAATACATTATATGGCTATTCTGAAAGAAGGGTCAACATTTTAGATACATAAGCAACAATTGGGAGGAAAAAGGAATATTCTAGTGTACACATTAACAAGCTGGCTTAAAACTCAACATTCTAAAAACAAAGATCATGGCATCTGGTCCCATCACTTCATGGCAAACAGATGGGGAACAGTGGAAACAGGGACAGACTTTATTGTCCTGGGCTCCAGAATCACTCGTGACTTGATGGACGGTGACTGTAGCCATGAAATTAAAAGATGCTTGCTCCTTGGAAGAACAGAAATGACAAGCTTAGACAGCGTATTAAATAGCAGAGACATTACTTTGCCTACAAAGGTCTGTATTGCCAAAGCTATGGTTTCTCCAGTAGTCATAGATGGGTGTGAAGGCTGAACAATAAAAAGGGCTGAGCACCAAAAAACTGATGTTTTTGAACTGTTGGTGCTGGAGAAGACTCTTGAGAGTACCTTGGACAGCAAGGAGATCAAACCAGTCAATCCTAAAGGAAATCAACCCTGAATATTCATTGGAAGGACGGGTGCTGAAGCTGAAGCTCCAATACTTTGGCCACCTGATGTGAAGAGCCAACTCATTGGAAAAGACCCTGATGCTGGGAAAGATTGAAGGCAGATGATAGTGGATGAGAGGATTGGATGGCATCATAAACTCAATGGACACGAGTTTGAGCAAACTCCAGGAGATGGTGAAGGGCAGGGAAGCCTGGCGTGCTGCAGTCCATGGGGTCGCCAAGAGTTGGAGACGACTGAGTGACTGAACACCACCACCACTACGTGAAAATGTGTTAGAACTTCTTTAATCCGGAGGAGGGCAGAAGGCAATTTTATCTTGTTTTCCTCACCTGTAATTATTGGAACAAAATTGTGGCAGTCCAAGTAAAGTTCAGGGATGGGTTTGTAAACAAATTATCCCCCGCCCATTACTGCACTTGTTATTCTGGTTGTGTGTACAGATCCTGGCCAGTGCACTCGGAGCCAGCTGGCTCCTGTCTAGGACAAAAGGATGTATAGAATTTTGTGCGGTATCCATATAACAGTGCTACTAATCAATTCAGATCTTCTTACTAATCGCTGTAACCAAGCAGGACCCCATGGGGCCTTCCCCCATATCCTTAGCTTTATCTCCTCTCTGAAGTACCTAGATAATAGTACTTGATGCACATTTGCAAATGTATAAAACCTCTCCCCCTCCAACAAATGGAAAGTGTTAACTACTTAATCACCAGAAACACACATAACCCCAGGCCTTCTGGAACCGAAGGACTGATAAAGTCAACCCCTCATCATCATTGTTCCCTCATCATCAGCCAATCAGAGAATTGTGCACAAGCTAACCACATGTCCTGCGACACCCCCCTCCAACCTCCCAACCCCTGTCCTTCACCTGGCTTATTAACATGCTTTGCTGAAAACTTTCGGGGAGCTTCTGGCTTCTTATGGCATAAGCCACCTTGTCTCTAGGCAGGGCCCTGCAGTAAACCTTTCTCTCCTCCAGACTCCGACATTTCATTTTCTTTGGCTTCATTGTGCTTCAGGCACATGAACTTGCAGTAACATTACAACCCAGCATGTCATGGTTTTCCCCTTGTATATTTGTGGCACTCCACATGCTAGAGTGAAACAATATATGAAATAATGAGTAAATTATTTTCAATATCAAATGTTTCTCTTTAATTTTTTTAAAACTGGAGTATAATTGCTTTACAGTATTGAAACGTTTCCTTTTGAAAGTATCTGTACCTCCATGTGAGTCTGTAAAATAGTACAAATGATTTTCAGCACCTACCTGGGATTCTGAAAGTTCAATCCTATCTTTTTTGAGCTCCTGCTAAAACTTGGGGTGGTAGTAGTTATTACTTAGTCAAGGTGAGATGAATACTGAAATATGATAAGTGAGATAAGCATCTTTGTCTTGGTGTTTATGATAACTTTCAACTATGGTAGCTGTCTGACTTTTAAAAACCACTCTTAAAAGGAAAAGAAATTGTTCAGTGCTGATTGGTAGTGAAGGCTGCTTGGGTTAGTATGTAGTGTTTTAGATTGACTTCCTCATGAAGTAGCCCCTGAGATGGAGTTCGATTGTTTATAAAGAAGCACCCTGGGGACCTGCACCTGTGGAAGGGAGGGAGAAGAAGCAGGATCAGGTGGAGGGTGGAGTCAGGTGTCCTTGCAGGTCCAGTGACAGCCTCAATTGATCCCACTGGGGACTCTGGATTCCAGTGACTTGTTAGAGTATCCTGTACTGGGGCACTTCCATTCTGATTGCTTGCAGCGTGTGTACCTGTCACCCTAACCCCAACCACGGGATGTGATCTTGGTTGAGGTGGCTCTGTGCAGTAAGACTGCACAGACTCAAGGGATTGCACTGACAGGCCCAGCACCTGAAACAAGAAATCCTTTATTGAAGAAGGATCCGGTGGCCATATCACAGCGCAGAGACTGTGCACAGTCTAAAAAAGTCAAGGACACTGAAGGCTCTCTGATGAATTGTTGCCTCTTTAATGTTGGATAACTTATTGACTGCTTTAAAAAGAAAGTGATCCTTTACTATTTGTTGTTTGGAAAATAGGATTTTAAAGATGAAAAGAGCACATTTTTATCAACGAATGTCAAATTCTGAAATGCAGTGATAACAGACACATATACATAGTTTATTTATTTGCATTGGGATTGCCTTATGAATAAAAAACTGCCAATTAAAAGTAACTGCAATGACTAATGGAATGATAGTGGGAAGTCATTCTTTTTGATCTTTCAGGAAAAGATATTAAATAAGTCATGGAGCGATGCTGATAGTTTGTCAGATAATAAAGCACAGGTAAATACATAATAAAAAGACAGGATTCAGGGAAAGTAAATTTCTATTAATATGTTATTCGTGGAACAGTCATTTCTGTCTTGCCTTTGAATAAGTACTTCATATCTAAGCCTACTAATTTCCTCAATTTTCTCCTTTGTCATTCCGTCACAGCTTGAGTTGCGTGCTCACTGAGTGCAGACCTCTTTTCCTGCTTAATACATATTTGAGACATGGTTCTCACTCTCAAAGAACTCATAATATCATCCCCTAAAATCACATTTGTTGTTTCACTACCAATCTCATTAGAAAAATATACAATTTGGGAAGCTATTAAGTTCATGGTGCAGGAGATAAGTTTTTAGATTAATTTTTTTCTTAAAAGCCCCAATGTTTTCATTGGCAATAAATATTTCAGTTGTTTTTGTGAAGACAGTCTCAATTTGTTCAGTTTTTGAGAAAATGTCTATCATACACTGAAGTCTAAATACCCATAGTTTTTCTGTAGTTCTTTAAATTAAAAGTGATGGTCCATGAATAAAGCAGCAAATTTAATCTCCAACTCAAACATGAGGGCTTTTCTTGAAGCACTTTTGTATTGATATTTAGTATGAGACAGGAATGTTTGCAATTTCATCATACAGAAAGGTGGTTTGAAATTTGGGACTGAAGAAAATGAATCCAATTTCCTTTTCTAGTAAGGATTTTAAGTGAAACTGGATTATTAATTTTTTAATGCTAGTGCATGCCAACAATAAAGAATCCAATGACTGTTAATACAGTTGGTGCCACGGTCTCGACTAATGCTAAGGCACCAGCAATTTTGCCCTCCTTTACTTTTGTACCATCAACTATCAGCTCAAGTGTCAACACAGTGAAAAATGTCAATAATGTACTAGTATTATTTTGAAGAGTCATGACCTCACTGCCCCCTGAAAGTATCCCACTTTCAGTGTCCACAGCTCCTCTTGCATAGAGGAATGTTTCAGCAGGAAGGCCTGGGGAAGGGTGACTGCTTTGGCAAGAAATGAAAGAGCCAGGCTTTATGTGATGACAGCAGAGATGGAGGACAGGGAGGGAATGAGAAGTGTTGCAGAGGTTATACAGATAAGATTTGGCAGTAGAAAGGCAAGTAAGAGTTGAAATTTACTGAGGTTTTCAGCCTGAGCGACTGAATGGATGGCAATGCCAGTAACCAAGGTGATGACTAGGGAAGAGGAGCCCCGGTTTATGATGGAAAATGATACTGCTTTCACTGTGAGAGAAGAATCTGCATAATTCTCCCATCTTTTGGAAAAGGATGGGTTCTAGCACTGATAAAAATGAACAAAGTATTCTTGGCTGGGCCCATGTAGCAGCCTAAGATGTGGTTTTGTATTGATAACAAATAATGGCTCTTGGAAGCTCAGCATATCCTGTATTGATGCATAAGAGTCTTGTGTCTGTGCTCCCTATAACCATGTTTTCTCTTTCTGTTTCTAGGAATGGTGCAAAAGCTGGACCAAAAACTGCCAGTGGCCAATGAGTACCTGCTGCTTTCTGGAGGAGTCCGAGAAGGCGTGGTAGACCTGGATTTAGATGAGCTTAATGTCTATGCCCGAGGGACCGACTATGATATGGACTTCACTCTCCTGGTGCCAGCCCTTAAGCTGCATGACCGTAATCAGCCTGTGACACTGGATATGCGCCACTCAGCCTTATGTCACTCTTGGCTGAGCCTTCGGCTCTTCGACGAGGGGACGATAAGTAAATGGAAAGACTGCTGCACCATCGTAGATCACATCAACGGTGCCACCAACTACTTTTTCTCTCCAACCAAAGTGGCCGACTGGTTCTATGACTCCATCAGCATTGTCCTCTCAGAGATACAGAAGAAACCCCAGAGAGGGATGCCAAAGGTGGAAAAAGTGGAAAAGAATGGGACCATCATCTCCATCATTCTGGGTGTGGGGAGCAGTCGCATGTTGTACGATATTGTCCCAGTGGTCTCCTTCAAAGGTTGGCCGGCAGTGGCCCAGAGCTGGCTCATGGAGAACCACTTTTGGGATGGGAAGATCACTGAGGAAGAAGTCATCAGTGGGTTTTACCTGGTACCAGCTTGTTCCTACAAGGGAAAGAAGGACAATGAGTGGCGGCTGTCTTTTGCCAGGAGTGAGGTGCAGTTGAAGAAGTGTATCTCCAGCAGCCTCATGCAGGCGTACCAGGCCTGCAAAGCCATCATCATTAAACTCCTGTCCCGGCCCAAGGCCATCAGCCCCTACCACCTGCGGAGCATGATGCTCTGGGCCTGCGACAGACTTCCCGCCAACTACTTGGCCCAAGAAGACTATGCAGCCCACTTTTTGCTGGGCCTCATTGATGACCTGCAACACTGTCTGGTCAACAAGATGTGTCCCAATTACTTCATCCCTCAGTGCAACATGCTGGAGCACCTGTCTGAGGAGACAGTCATGCTCCACGCGCGGAAGCTCTCCTCCGTCCGCTCAGACCCAGCAGAGCACTTGCGCACCGCCATCGAGCATGTCAAGGCAGCCAACCGGCTGACGCTGGAGCTCCAAAGGCGAGGGAGCACCACCAGCATCCCCTCCCCGCAGTCGGATGGCGGGGACCCCAACCAGCCCGATGACCGTCTGGCCAAAAAACTGCAGCAGCTAGTGACTGAGAATCCGGGGAAGTCCATCTCCGTCTTCATTAACCCTGATGATGTCACAAGGCCCCATTTCAGAATTGACGACAAATTTTTCTGAGCATTTTTGCTGCCTTTTTTTTTTTTTTTTGCTCTGGTTCTGAAACTCTCATAATATGTAGTGTGGTTTGTGTCTTTCCGGTTTTTTTTTTTTATATCCAGCCTGGATCGGATCTGTTAAGAACACATCTTAAGTTTCCTGGTTCTGCAGGAAGGTGTAGACTTTGAAACAGTATATTACTATTTCATATTCTGCCTCTGATTTTGCTGTTTACTTTTTGTAGTTATTGTTTTGTTTTGGTGTTTGTTTGTTTGTTTGTTTTAAGGAGAACTTGAGCCATAGATGAAATGCCCATGAATTATCTCCCTTCTTTCTGTTTCATACTTTGTGAAAAATTAATGGGAGTGGGGAATCTCTCTTTCTGATACTTCAGGATTCTATGTTTGGTGTTGCTTTTCTTTGTCTTTATTTTTTTTAATGAATGCTCATCACTACAGATATTTGAAAATCATCTGAATCTGGAAACTACCTGGTATGTCAGCTGGACTTGTTGATACTTTTTTCGACCAGTGGCCAGGGTAATTTCTCCCTCTCTGCCAAACAATGTAGACTTTGAAAGTGATAATGCTACAAATTATGTTTGGAGCAACTTCATTGAATGTAATTGTCCCCAAATCGGAACTTTGGATGGTTTGGAAGGGTGTCTTTGACAACTTTCCAAGTAGAATTAAGGTTTCCAAATGGTAGTTTTAGTGTGTGTAATTATTTGAAGCCTTATTTAAATCCTATTAATGAACATACCATTATAATTGTTATTTGCACTAATGAAATCTTTGCCATTGTCAGAGTTCCAATGCGTGTGTTTCAATATAAATGGACATCTACTGTTGAAATGCTATCATTTCTTCATTTAGCTCATTTCTCTTAATCAATAGAATGATTCTTTGTGTTTGTTTAGTTCTCCTTTATGTGGGTTCCTATTTGGTCCTCTTTGAATTTCCTGGTTCCTATCTTACCAAGACAAGTTTTTCAAGCTTTATACCTGCTGAGTGACTTTATCTGAACTTGGGGAAAATGTATGATTGATAAAGTAGTTGTCTTTGTATGTATAGTTGATCCTTGAACAACACAGGTTTCAACTGTGTGGATTCACTTATATGCAGATTTTTTTTTTCACTAAATGTGTTAGTTGAATGTATGGGTTTGGAACCATGAATAGAAGGTCCACCATAAAGTTATATATGGATATTCAACCTCATAAGGTCAGTGTTCCTAACCCCCACATTATTCAAGGGTCAACCGTATTTCTTTTGACATTATAGGGTTAAGCTTTTTTGTACAGTCTGTTTGGTTCTTCTGAGAGTTTTGAGAAAAACTAGAAGGAAAAATGACATTAATCCCCAAATAGAAGATACCATGCCAGTTCAAAAGCAGGTTTTGCCATAGAGCAGGAACCAGGAAATAACTGGGTGGAAGCCTTGGTGTAGAGGTGTCCTGTCTTCAAGAATGAAATTACTTGCCAGGTTTAGGTGCTGCAAGGCATCGGCTCCCTGTTTTGGTATGGACTCATTTCAGACTGTAGTGTCTGGGGGCCGGGGGCCGGCCGATCTCTCAAAGGAGTACTGTGCTGTCTACTGTTGGAAAGGTCAAGCAACACTTTGATCTTGAATGTCCAGTCTCATGGGGTGGATTTTGGCCAATTGAAATCAGGCATATGCAGTCTTGGTTTTTGCATGGGAATTATTGTAATGCTTATGAATGAAAATGAAATCATTCAACCATCTCAAACAAAAGTAATAATAAAAGAAACATACTGGCCTTGGAGTTTCGTTGTTATTTGTTAGTTTGTAATCTGGAAACTGTTTTCTTATTAGTAATACCAGAAGTAATTTTCAGTAGATCTAGCCCTGGGATTGCTGTTGTCTTTCAGGCCAGATGTCTCTATGTAGTGAAAATCCAATATCCAGTCTTCCCTATCTCCAATTTTCCTGCTGGTATCTACCTATCCTGCACGTAATCTATGTCCTTCTTGGGAAATAGCTTCATCCCCAGCTCTGGACATGCACCCTGATTGGTGTAGGCCAGTCAAGATAGCCATTTCCCTGACCACAGTCATTAGTTAGGGATTGGGCATATAATGCCATCTGTTCCATTCAGGGACATGCTTGCGATTCTAGCCTTGGATGCTGGGGCAGCAACATGCATCCTGGATGTGGAAGAGGAAGCACTTGGCTTTGCTATCAGTGCCATGAACCTAGGGCTCTTCGGTCAGACATGCTTAAAGGTGAGTAGAAATGAGATGTAGTCTGGTACCTTTTCTTGTCTGAAACATAAGCAAATCACTGACTTCTGTCCTTCTGAAGCCCTGAAGATTGGTTAAAATGATCTCTGTTTCAAGTACAATATAAAATGCCTAAGGCAGAGGTTATCAATTTAGTATTACTTACATCTGCTTCTTTAGGTTGTGGGAATTTATGAGCTATAACTCAACAGGATTTCAATTCTCTATGGGACCTGGTTTCACATATTTGAAGAATAAGTTATTCTGGACTCTATGGCTTTCTTAGCTGAAGTGGAAGTAACATGCAAGTAACGATTGGTTTCAGAATGGATGGAGCCAGACAGGACCAGTCATTTTAAAAATAAAAACATCCCAGAAATTACTATACAGAGTTATTTCAGGGAAAATGAGAGGCAGGTATATGTGGCTAATTTTACTTTCAGGTCAGTTGTGAGGAAATAGGGAGGAGGCTTCTAGGGCCAGTTGAAGAGCCCCTAGTGACTGACTCACCAATGCCTTATAAACCACACACACACTTGATAGCACAAAAGGAATTGGATGTTTCTTTAAGGTGTTTTGTAACACTTACAGGGAGGATTAAGCCCACTGTCTAGGCACAGGTAAGTATTGATTATTTGGTATCAGATCATTACCTTGCTGAGAAAAATTTCCTGACTTGGAGTTCAGCCTTGGACAGGATGGCCCGGCCGGGGAAGGGAAGCTGTGCTTAGCAGCAGCTGCTGGGTCAGCGGGCTTCAGGGCTGCTGCTCCAGAGCTTGGCAGTTGTCTTCAGGGAAGGCACTGAACTCCATCCTGATAAACTTAATCTCCAGAACCTCTTCCTTTGAGTCACCCAAGGGACTACTTGTGTGGCTATTCTACTTCCCATTTGGTCATTATCTGGGGTTGAGGAAAGACTCCGCATGTTCTAATCTGCAGGTAAACCTTTTTACCATTAAATGGAGCTCTGACTACTACTTGGACTAAAGGAAGGGGGTGGACATCATTTCCTCTTCCTGTTACATTATTAATATGTTAATATGTATGTATTAATAGTTTTAAACTGATTCAATCCAGTTAGTTAATGGTCCTCTCTGAGAAAAATAGCCAGTTTAGAAAATGTACCTCTTAGGCTGTAGTTTCCTCAATAGGTAAAAAGTGTTGTTTAGAATAATATTCCCCAATGGAGAACTATTTGCAACATGTCCTAAGTTCTACCTTCTGTTAATTAATTGCAAAAGTCTTTTTTCACTTTTTAAAGAAAACATACATTATACACAGTCGAAATCAAGCTGTAAAAATTTAACTAATTTTGTTTCTTTCTGTATGCCCATTTTATAATGATATCCTATTAGTAAGTTCAAAAGTAGCATGTTTAATAAACTGCAACTTTGTCATATGGCACTTAAGTTTTATACTAATGTCATATGACCCTTGCTTTCTCAAGTGAAAGTGAAAGTCTAAGTTTGAAAGTGAAAATGAAAGTGTTAGTCGCTCAGTTGTGTCTGACTCTTTGCGATCCCATGGACTGTAGCCCACCAGACTCCTCTGGCCATAGAATTCTTTGGGCAAGAATACTGGAGTTGGTTGCCATATCAATCTCTAGAGGATCTTCCTGACTCAGGGATCGAACCCGGGTCTCCTGCATTGCAGGTAGATTCTTTACCGTCTGAGCCACTAGTTTTGAATCCACAGTTGGGTCCTGACATTCATCAAACTCTAGAGAGACTATATGCCTTTTTGTGTCTTATGTGGTCTGGGATAATGAGGAAATTTCAGAAAATTCAAATGTTAATATGTTAGTCTCCCATATTAAACAATTATTGTTCAAAGATCTTTAAAGACACATTGAGCCTTAATTTGACATAGCAGCTGGGATGAAAATATTTGCATTTTAGACCACATTCCCTCTCTTTTTTAGGATGAATGGATTTGTAATGTGACTTGAGAAAGATGGGCACATTGATACATTTTTCATCTGTCATCTTTTGTTCCAACAGTTTATCACAGAAGCTTAAGGTGGCTAAGTGTGAGTAGAAGCATAAACTGGTTTCTTTGACTTTACATCCTTATCCATAAAATGCAGAATTGAGGTTGTTCCCTTCTTTTCTGGCTTTCACAATCTAAGATTGCCTGTTTCCAAAATAATCTGAATTTCAGATTTATAAATCCACCTATTTACACACAAAGAGTAGTCTTTTCTACAGAATAATCATTTAAAAGATCTTATTAATTGCACCAGCGTGTGTGGGGCAGAGCAAACATTTATTGAATACTTGGTGCAGATCTTCTTACTGGATGCTTTCACTCATGGACCTGTTTTCATCTCACAATAATTCTAAACATTTAGGGAAACCAAGATTCAGAAATTAGATAACTCATTCAGAGTTCCATAGACACTTAAGTAGTAGGGCAGAGCCAACATCTGAAACTGTTTGTCTGTTTCCAAAATTAAGAACTTGGCATTATGATGTCACCCTGCCTCTAATACTAGTATCTGTTATTATTTAGAATAGATTCTATTCTGTGCATTTAGAGAGGACCTAAATTTGGATAAAAGGTAAGCATAAATAATAAAACCTTGGGCAAACTCTTCTTTGAAGCTTTTCATCAGCAGAGTAGATGCATCATTTAGAGAAAGTTAGTTTTCTGTTGCTGCAAAATCCTGGGAGAAGAGAGATGACCATGTGGGAAAAATTCTGGTTGAGGTGGCAAATGGACCACATATGAAGTAGCAGTATCACATGTGAAGTATTCCTACCAATAGTGAATTTAATCAGATTTTCATTATGACTGCATAGGGAATTCAGAAACTAAACGAACAACTTAAGGGCCAGACAACTCAGGTTGCTAGGTGGCAGGTTTAACAAGCAAGAGAACTTATATCTGAGGCTAGATTTCTCTTGATGGTTGCAGGAAGAGGAGATCTCATACCTGCCCCTACAGAATCTCAGTTTCCATAGAGGCTGTCACAGGGTTTAGTCAATATTGAGTCCAGATGGTCTCAGCAATATTAGACTCTCAAGGCTGTGTCCTTGAAATGGCTCCTAGTGTGGGAATGGTGGGCAGACCATACATTTCAAGGACAAGAGGAAGGATGAGGAGCCTCTGCCAGGGTCCAGCTCTAGGGTCAGCTAGAAGTTGATAATTTCCTCCAACAAACACATCAGATCTATGCTGATTGGCAGGTACTTTCCATAATGCTCATTGAAATTCAGCAAGTGACTGTCCTCTTCCCTTTTCTGGGTCTTGTTTGCTCTTATCATAAATTGAGGAGTGAGATTTGTGACAAGGATCCCTCCATGAAGAGCTGTTGGTTGGAGAGGGAGAATAAACACAAAGATAGGAACTAGATGGGAGGGAAGATTAATTGATGACAATTTCTGACTGGTAAGTGTGATTTGGAGACCCCAGCAAAGGCTGCAGATGAACTGAGGTAGGTGGAAATTTGGGGCAGTGCTCCAAGAGGCTAGATTAATGGAAAAACTTTGCTTTTACTTATCTCATATTCGTCTTCCTCTCCCTGCTCTTCTCTTAAAAATTTCACTCCAGGGATGGTGACATTGTTCAGAAAGTTCCCCAAGACCAGTCCTGTGGTCAAAGGCACAAATCTCTTTGCCATCCACACAGCTGTGTTTGCTGAATTTTGTAAAGCTATTGCTTACAGAAGGATCTTACTGGAAAACTGAAACCTTTTTTGCTCTCAAGTTGCTAAACATAGCATTGACCTTGGCTAACTCACACATTGCTTTTGTTCAGCTTTTTTATATAAGAATTCTAAGGAAAAAAGCCATGTGGGGGTTTGTGTGACATGAAGGTAGATTGGGTATATAATCCACTTAAATTTGATCTCTTGAGTATATGTGTTTACCTTGGGGTGGAAACTTTCGGGAGCAGTGTCTTCCATTACAATCCTGTGATACTAACACGATCACAGTGTAGCTCCGGACTCTCACGGAACTTCCAGTCATTTCATGGTTTTCTAGGCTGATGATGTGGGAAAGAACCATAATAAAATGTGGCCCTGGTCTGGGAGTGAGCAACGAGAATGAAGACAGAACATGAAATCTGGTGCAATGGGGTCAGGGGGCCTGTAGCCTCTATTGGGCTGCAGAGTCCACTCTGAGTGCAGCTTTTATTCCTAATTGCAGACTACAAGACTTTGTCGGATCTCATCTTTCTCAAGGCACAAGCTGTGTTAATCACATACCCCCTAAATGTTATGGACTACACTGACATAAGCCAGATCTCCTTGTGTTTACCCCAGGCGGTTCCCTTCTGGGCTAGTCTCGGGAACAATTAACAAGTGCCTAGGCATTCATGCCTGATGCTGACCCGGCATTCCAACACCATGCTTCTATGATCCCAGTCATACTCCCTTCTGGGTCTGGCCTTGGGGTTTGTAACAAGGAGATTATTTTTAAGAAAAACATGAACGATAATCATTAACATAATTTCTTATTATATGCTGATTTTCCAGGTGCTATTTCTATGAAATTTCTCAAGGCTGTGAAAAGTACATTACTAGGAATTCCCACTACAATCAAAGTCTGACAGAGAGCCCAGGAATGGTTTCCTTAGCCTCACAGAAAAGGTCCTGGCCTACATCTCTGACCTTTGACCTTGACTGCTTCATTTTCCCTATATTCTATGCCCAGACTCAGTTCTCTTTAGACTCTTTTTTATTTATTTTAAAATTCTATTTTTTAATATTCATTTGTTTATCTTTGGCTGTGCTGGGTCTTCGTTGCTGTGCGTGGCCTTTTTCCACGTGCAGCAAGTGGGGGCTACTCTAGCTGCGATGCACCAGGTTCTCTTGTGGATCATGGGCTCTGGAGTGCTCAGCCTTTAGTTTTGGCACGCAGATTTTGCTGCCCCAGGGCATGTAGGATCTTCCCGGACCAGGGATCAAAGCATGTCCCCTGCACTGTCCGGCAGCTTTCTTACCACTGGACCACCAGAGAAGTCCTTTAGATTGTTTTTAACACCAGCTGCAGAGAAGGCTGAATGGTCCCCCGTCATTACATGAAATTGCCTGTGTTCTACCTCCCTCTTTTATCCTGCAATCTTCTGATAAATACAAAACTTCAAGCTTCAGCCTCTCCTGTGAGCTTCTCTTAGACATCCCTTTTCTACTTTCCTGTTATTTGTTAGAGAATCACTACCTTGTAAGTATTCTCACCAGCTAACCAAAAATATTTTGACAAGCTTTCTGAGCTATGTATTATGAAAATTATAGGTATTAGGAGGGTTAAAAATAAATTTACAGGCTATGCTTTTTCAGGCTACACATTGTCCTAATTTCAGAATACCATTATGCAACAACATTCTCCCCATTAATAATTATTTATTTACACAGAAGTGCAAGTGAAGGAGTTAAAATTGTTAATTTTATGTATTTATTTTTGGCTGTGCTGAGCCTTCATTTTTGTGCAGGCCTTTCTATAGTTGTGGAGAGCAGGGGCTACTCTTCCTCATGGTTCACAGGCTTCTCTCTCTCTCTCTTTTTTTTTTAATAACAGTTTTATTGAGTTATAATTAACATACTGTACAATTTGCTCATTTAAAGTGTAAAATTCGGTGGCTTTTAGTATATTTACTGACTCTCACAGTCATCTCTACAAATAATTTTAGAACAGTTTTATCACCATAAAAGAAAACCCACGCCTCTTAAGAGTTAATCCCTATTTCCTTCCAACCCTCCCAGCCAGAGGCAACCTCTAATCTGCTTTCTGTCTCTATATAGTTGTTTCCTCTGGACAATTCATATAAATGGAGTCATCTAATCAGGTTTCTCTTGTGGATCATGGTCTCTAGGGTACTTGAGCTTCAGAAGTTGCAACACATGGGCTCCATAGTTCCGGCACACAGGTTTAGTTGCTCTGCAGCATGTGGGATCTTCACCAATCAGGGGTTGAACCCATGTCTCCTACATTGGCAGACAAATTCTTTACCACTGAGCCACAACGGAAGCCCTAAAAATTTTTTTGCCTGTCTAAATTGATCTCACAGAAGTACCTGTCTCACTAGAAAGAAGGATTTATAAAGAAATGTCTCTATGGCTAATTAATCCACAGATTTTGTCCAGGTTTTGAATTCCCATGTAAAGAGGGATCTCATGGTTTTTAGGTGATGAATGTGGTGGGGGTGGGGGGCATCAGCCCTAGATGCTCATATATAAAAACATACAAATATGTTAGCATAGTAAAATATTAAGTAGCTGTTTAGGCACTAAGTCTTGTCCGACTCCTGCAACCCCATGGATTGTAGCCCACCGAGCTCCTCTGTCTGTGGAATTTCCCAGGCAAGAATACTGGAGTGGGTTGTCATTTCTTTCCCCAGGGGATCTTCCCAACCCAGGGATCAAACCTGCGTCTCCTGCATTGGCAGGCAGATTCTTTACCACTGAGCCACCAGGGAAGCCTCTGTCTTTTAGGGTGCTTAATGAATGCAGCTTCATTTAGTAATCTGCCACTATCTAGCCTTCTGACTTTAGTTACTTTCTCTTTCTGCTTCAGTTTTCTTTTTTGTTACTTGAGTGTAATTTAAGTGAGTTGTTTTATTCTTTCTTTTTTTTTCCCATTTTTTATTAGTTGGAGGCTAATTACTTTACAATATTGTAGTGGGTTTTGTCATACATTGACATGAATCAGCCATGGATTTACATGTATTCCCCATCCCGATCCCCCCTCCCACCTCCCTCTCTACCCGATCCCTCTGGGTCTTCCCAGTGCACCAGGCCCGAGCACTTGTCTCATGCATCCCACCTGGGCTGGTGATCTGTTTCACCATAGAAGAGTTGTTTTTTTCAATATTCACCTTAGGGATGGACTGGCAGTCAGCCTCTGGATCCCTTGCATCGACTCAATGAAGCATCTCTCTTATTTTTATTTGCCTTACATATTAGAAGTTCCTATAGAAAGTACTTGAAGGAAAGTTGCCACTGTCTTGAATATTAAGAAGCATGTGATGTGACTGTCTCTAAAGGTTCATTGAGATTATTGAAAGGTCAGTTGTTATAGAAAGCAAGCGTTAAACTGCTAGTGTTGCGGGAGTGCAGGAAGAATGGATAGTATTTCAGTACTTAATTATCCATTCAACAAACAATTATTGAGCACCTCAAAGAAAGAGGAGAACCAGTTTTTAGCTCCATGAACTTTTTTAGTTTAGTGAAATGGGAGTGAATGGAAGGGGAGAACATCAACCCTAGATTTGCAGATATAAAATAGAAATCAGGTGAAAACGTAATAATTTAGAAGATGAAAAATATTGAAAATACTTTTCACATATCTCAGCCCAACATTGGCACAGTAAATTACAGTTTCTCAGCCGTGGTACTATTGACATTTTGAGTCAGATAATCCTTTGTTCTGGACAGTTGCCCTGTGCATTGGAAGGTGCCTAACAGCCTCCTTTTACTCTGTTCACTATATGTCAGTAGCATCCTGCTCTTTCTGGTTCTCAGAAACAAACACTTCAGATAGTACTGAGATCCCTGGGGGGCAAAACTGCCTCTAGTTGAAAACCATTGCAGGAAATAATCCTACCTTACATTTTATTTTCTGGGAATAGAGGAAATTTCAGGTTTATCTCTATGACTAGCCAAAAGTAAGGAAATACCTAGGAAATGTTGGTTGAATTAAATTTGTAAGAGCAGTGTGTGGATGAGTCTTTCTATAGTCCTTCATTTATCATTTTTATGTTTGTAACTAAAAATACCTACTCAAGTAGTTTATCAGCTAACATTTTCCAATGTTTCAAGTATTACCAACAGTGGCTGCAGATTGCACTCTAAGATGTAACTTTTTCCCTCAAGAAGTTTATGTCATATACAGGGAGAAATTGGTTGTGTTAGAGGAAATAGAATAAGCAGGAAAAGATGTATACAGAAAGGGCCAAATAAAAGACCAGACAATAGTTATCACATGAGTTGAGTTTAGGGAGAAATCTTTGGCTGAAATGTTTAGGGAAGGCTTTGAAGATTAAGGGAGAAGGCAATGGCACCCCACTCCAGTACTCTTGCCTGGAAAATCCCATGGACGGAGGAGCCTGGTAGGCTGCAGTCCATGGGGTCGCTAAGAGTCGGAAACGACTCTGCGACTTCACTTTCGCTTTTCCCTTTCATGCATTGGAGAAGGAAATGGCAACCCACTCTGGTGTTCTTGCCTGGAGAATCCCAGGGACGGGGGAGCCTGGTGGGCTGCCGTCTATGCGGTCACACAGAGTTGGACGCGACTGAAGTGCCTTAGCTTAACTTGAAGATTAAGAAGATTTATAACATTATGAGGATGGTTGGGAAAGTGTTGTAGAATGAGGGAGAATCTTAAGAGGGAGTTATGGAGGGGCCACATATGGAATTAGAAGATAAACATAGTTCCAGTCTTTCATACACAGCTCAGTTCAGTTGCTCCATTGTGTCCGACTCTGTGACCCCATGGACTGCAGCATGCCAGGTCTACCTGTCCATCACCAACTCCTGGAGTTCACTCAAACTCATGTCCATCGAGTCAGTGATGCCCGCCAACCATCTCATCCTCTGTCATCCCCTTCTCCTCCTGTCTTCAGTCTTTCCCAGCATCAGGGTCTTTTCTAGTGAGTCAGTTCTTCACAAGAGGTGGCCAAAATATTGAAGTTTCGGCTTCAGCATCAGTCCTTCCAATGAATATTCAGGACTGATTTCCTTTAAGATTGACAGGTTGGATCTCCTTGCAGTCCAAGGGACTTTCAAGAGTCTTCTCCAACACCACAGTTCCAAACCATCAATTCTTTGGTGCTCAGCTTTCCTTATAATCCAACTCTCATGTCCATACATGACCACTGGAAAAATAGACGGACCTTTATTGGCAAAGTAATGTCTCTGCTTTTTAATATGCTGTCTAGGTTGATCATAGCTTTTCTTCCAAGGAGTAACCATCTTTTAATTTCGTGGCTGCAGTCACCATCTGCAGTGATTTTGGAGCCCCCCCAAAATAAAGTCTCCCACTGTTTCCCCATCTATTTGCCATGAAGTGATGGGACCAGATGCTGTGATTTTAGTTTCCTGAATGTTGAGCTTTAAGCCAACTTTTTCACACTCCTCTTTCACTTTCATCAAGAGGCTCTTTAGTTCTTCTTCACTTTCTTCCATAAGGGTGGTGAAATCTGCATATCTGAGGTTATAGATATTTCTCCCAGCAATCTTGATTCCAGGTTGTGCTTCATCCAGTCCAGCATTTTGCATGATGTACTCTGCATATAAGTTAAATAAGCAGGGTGACAATATGCAGCCTTGACACACTCCTTTCCCGATTTGGAACCAGTCTGTTGTTCCATTTCCAGTTCTAACTGTTGCTTCTTGACCTGCATACAGATTTCTCAGGAGGCAAGTCAGGCAGTCTGGTATTCCCATCTCTTTAAGAATTTTCCACAGTTTGTTGTGATCCACACAGTCAAAGGCTTTGGTGTAGCCAAAAAAGCAGAAATAGATGTTTTTCTGGAACTCTCTTGCTTTTTCGACCATCCAGCGGATGTTGGCAATTTGATTTCTGGTTCCTCTGCATTTTCTAAATCCAGCTTGAACGTCTGGAAGTTCATGATTCACATACTGTTGAAGCCTGGCTTGGAGAATTTTGAGCATTACTTTACTAGCATGTGAGATGAGGGCAATTGTGCAGTAGTTTTAGCATTGCCTTTATTTGGGATTGGAATGAAAACTGAAATTTTCCAGTCCTGTTGGCCACTGCTGAGTTTTCCAAATTTGCTGGCATATTGACTGCAGCACTTTCGTAGCATCATCTTTTAGGATTTGAAATAGCTCAACTGGAATTCCATCACCTCCACTAGCTTTGTTTGTAGTGATGCTTCCTAAGGCCCACTTGACTTTGCATTCCAGGACATCTGACTCTAGGTGAGTGATTACACCATCGTGATTATCTGGGTTGTGAAGATCTTTTTTGTATAGTTCTGTATATTCTTGCCACCTCTTCTTAATATCTTCTGCTTCTGTTAGGTGCATACCATTTCTGTCCTTTATTGTACCCATCTTTGCATGAAATGTTCCCTTGGTATCTCTAATTTTCTTGAAGAGATCTCTAGTCTTTCCCATTCTATTATTTTCCTCTATTTCTTTGCATTGATTGCTGAGGAAGCCTTTGTTTTCTCTCCTTGCTCTTCTTTGGAACTCTGCACTCAAATGGGTATACCTTTCCTTTTCTTCTTCGCCAGAAGTCTGGAAAGTGCTTCTGGAACTGTAGTTTGAACTTGGGGAATATATCTGCTGCAGATTTGTGTAGAAATAGAATACCATTTTATATTTTATCTTTGGCCAACATGGGAAGTGAATAAAGCAGTTTGAAGGTACGTGAGACTCAAACATTAGTTGTCACTGAAATGACTTTAGTATTGAATAAGTTTCATGTGTTAGTGCTGTTTTGCCCTGTTATTTTTGGCTGAATTCATTAAGAAACATTACCAAATTTGTAGTAACAGTGTATTTCCAAAGTCAAACTTTAGACTGTGTTTTGCTGTCCCACTGCTTTCTGGGATCTGCTTCCTTAGAGACTTTGCTCATTTAATTTTCATTGTCCTTGCTCTGCTCAATTTGGTATGTTTATAATATTTTTCTCTCAAGATAGGGCTTTATCCTTCTGGACAATAATTCTTGGTTTGTTATTTCTGATGAAATCCTCAAGGGCCCAGACAGCCTTAGCTTTTTTCATCCATATGACTCTTGGCAGTTGCTGTTGTTGTTGTTGTTATCAGGACTTTGACCTTGTGAAAGTCTATCCTTGTTGCTATTTCTCAGAACAGTCCATACTAATTTTTCATCAGGACAGTATTTCTCTTCTTATGAATGAGCACTTGTTGATAATTTTTTAGTTTTGGTATCTTTTAGGGTCCAGTAGTTGACTTCCACCACACAGCAGTTATTTCATGCAGGTCCTACTGCTACTGATGGCTTGCTCACAAATACTTTTGGAGGGATCTCACTGAAAATATTGTCCATGTCTTTTCCCCTCCTATAGTGGTGGGTGTGTGTGTGTTTTTTTTTTCAGGAAGTTTTGATAAAATTAAAAATTACATCGTGAGGTCCCAAGCCACGGCAAGTGCCTTGGTTTTTGAATGAGGTAAATTCTTCTTGGGCAAGTTGTTTGTAATAGGGGAGTGTGGAAAACCCAGGAATTCTCTGGGTCACAGAATGAAGCCCGCATGAAACAGGGTTTGTTGTTGTATGGGGTTGAGTCCTGTTCATCGTTTTGGCTGAGAAAGATTAACAACTGCTGAGCTTCTTCCTCATCACAGATTGTTTCCACCTCTTTACGTGGTAGCAGGTGTTGCCTATTGGAAGCTCCTTTTTTCTGTCTCTTTCCTCATTTGTCCTTATCCTTTGCTTCTCTGTGATATTAAAGGAGATTCAGTGAGGCCCTGAGGGCTACCCAGGTGGTGCTAGTGGTAAAGAACCCGCCTGCCGATGCAGGAGACCGGGCTCAGTCCCAGGAGCAGCAAGATCCCCGGGAGCAGGATATGGCAACCCACTCGAGTATTCTTGCCTGGAAAATTCCATGGGCAAAGGAGTGTGGTAGGCTACAAAGAGTTGGAAAGGACTGAACACATAATCTTCCCTTTCCTAATGAGGCTCTCAGATGCTGCTTCCTTGTCTCCAAACTCAAGCTAATTGATTTTGCCCCCTTTCGTGTCCCTCATAGTTTAGAATCAGCAGCTCCCACTTGAGCTCTGTAGTGAGTATGCTCCCTTCCTCGGTCCAATCTCTACCATTCCCGGCAGGAATTCTTCAAAAATATGTGACTTGGGACATCGGTGTTTCCTAGTTTTGTCTCAAAAAAGACTTTTTTTTTCTCACTTCAATTGTTGTTTTCAATTGTTTGCTTTAAAAAGTTTGCGACGATATCTTTACCTCACCATTTTACAGCTCTTTAGCTATTATTGTTTTTTCATATAGAGAAGTACTGAATTTTTCTTTACCTGAAATCTACTTATCTTTTCATTTATGATTACTAATTTTAAAGTTATTCTTAGAAAGACATTTTATTGTAAGAATGCTCACATATATTTTCTTTTTATGCTTTATTTTGTACATTTTTAAAAGACTTAATTCTGTAATTCTACTAGAGTTTTTGTATATGGCTATCTTAAATGTTTAACTTACTATATTCATGAAAAGTTAGTCTGTTTACCTCCTAGCATTGCTTATATCTGTCCTTTTCTCATTGTTATGTCACAAAATGTATTAAATTCTGAAGTAGAACTTTTGGAGCTCAATGTACTATTCTATTCCACTCATCTGTCATCCTGTTTCTGTTTCAGATCCACAGTGTCTTAATTATTGTATCTTGAATATATGTTTTATTTTATGAAGTAGTAAGTTTCTTTTTCTTTCTTTTGTTTCAAAATTTGTCCCAGCCTTTTCAGTTATTTTTGAGGCAGTCTGTTACATTGATTAATATTTTACACCCTTTTAGAAATATGGAATTTATTTCCATTATATAAGTACATCAGTAAACTTTTCTGATTGTCTTCAGAGATCCCATTCCTGCAAATGTGATTTCCACTCTTATTCCATTATATAGTTTGTTGATAGTGACTACAGTGATAGAGAAAAATTTAATATTAAGACTGGCCCTGTGAAATTGATTGGAAAGATTACCATTAAAAATCCATTTAGAGGGTTTAAATATTAACAATGATCTATTCCTTGAATATTTAAAGAAATTCCATTAAAATCAACTAGAACTGATGCCATGTTGTGGGAGGGCTTCATTTGCATTTTTAAAGTTTTTAATAGATGTAATGGGCATAAGAAAGACAAAACCATCCACTTAATTCAGTCATTTAATAAACATCATATGCCAGACATTGTGCAGTGCTGGGGATGTTAAAGTAAGACATGTTCTTTGCTTCCTAGTTTCTCATGAATTTATCTCAACTGAATAAACTGGCAGATACTCAGATATTGATGGCTAAATTGGCAAAACAATCTGAGTTTTTCTTTTGACAAGTCCTTTTGATGTTATCACTTCTTAAACTAATTCTGGAAGGTTGACTGGTGTACCCTTCAGATGAGTCATTGATTAGCTATCTGACCCCCACCATAACTTTTAGAGCAGCATTTGTCAGTCTTATCTCTATCCCAATGCAGCACATCCAAGGGATATTATGCAATACTATTGATGTCAGTGATTCATAGTTTTAGTTTGAATTGTTTGAAAAATCCCCATGTTGGTTTCCACCACTCACTCCACATATGTAAAAATCACCTTCTTAGAGCTTATAAAACTCAAATGTGTTTATCCTTTTGTTACATATAAAATGAATTGGCAATTATTTTTTCATTTGCTTCTCAGAACATCCTAGAGGCTAGTTACGGTGAAGACTATTTCCTTCATTTTACAATTGACAAAACTGAGGCTTAAAGCGAATGGTTTTTTCCCTAGGCTACACAGCTAGTGAAAGGTGGCTAAAAGGCATGGCTGGAGGAGGTCCTCAGAAGGAAGTAACCACTAGTTGGCCAGTGAGCTTGACCCAGGCATTTGGAGGCTCCTCGATTCCTCCCTTGCCCTTGAAATATACATTTGGCCCACCATTCCCACGGTGGCTGTCGTTTGCAAGGACACAGCCTTGAGAGAGCAAGGCTTGGGATTATGGTATTGGCATCATCTGTACTGAACACATCACAACTCTGTCAAGGCCTCTGTACAGACTTGAGTTTGTGGTGGGCGGGCATGGAGATGGACTCATCTTGACAAGCCTCCTAAATGAAAACTGCCACCCAGTCTGCAGTGGCCTGCCTCTTCCTCCACTCTTTCCCTGCCTTCTGTGGATGGGGACCACTCTGTGAACCAACAGGCCTGGATCCAATCTCCTCACTCCAAATGTCTGTGAAGAAAGTGGTTTTTTATTTGCATAGTTTTTACTACAGAGGGTGATGATCTGATTGTTTGGGTCTAAATTCTGTAGTGACTAAATTTTCTTTCGGATTATCCTGTCACTGAATAGTCCTTCCTTTGTTCCTGAATAGCTCCTATGCTTCCTTTTTCATTGTGTCACCTTCCAGCTCAGCATGTGGGTCCTGACAAAATTATAGGAGATGCTTCTTCATGAAGACATCTTGTTTTATCTTGCTAACCTTCCAGCTTTGTCCACTTTTATCCCAATTTACTTGCAATTTTTTTTCCTGGTGAAGAGAAAAATAGGCTGTATAATGAGAAGAGTAGGGGGATATAATTTTATATCATTGATATAATTATTATTGAGATACAGTTTTCGGCCCTATTTTGTATTTTATAGTGAAAGGGGAACTTTAAAAATATTTCCTGCCTTTGGGATTAGAGCTTTAGCTGAGTGAGATAATATTTCGAAGAGTAAGCGTGTAATTATAGACAGATAGTGAAACTGGTCTTTTTCAGCCTTTTTATGAAATATAATACCCATTAGGAAAAATGCATAAATGTACAACTTTAACAAATTTTTAGAAATCAAACACCAGTTTAAATGCCACCCAGATCAAGAAATGTGGCTTCGCAGGGGCTCAGTGGTAAAGAATCTGCCTGCCAATGCAGGAGACTTTCTGTGGGTTGGGAAGATCGCTTGGAGGAGGAAATGGCCACCCACTCCAGTATTCTTGCCTGGAACATTCCGTGGACAGAGGAGTCTGGTGGGCTACAATGGAATCGCAGAGTTGGACACAAGTGAGAGGCTGAATACACAGATCAAGAAATAGAACATTGCCTGTACCCTGGAGACCTATCTGTGCTTCTTCCCAATTACAACCACCTTTTGCCCAAACAAATGTAACACTGCTAAATGTTATCATCTCTTCTTTGCTTTTCTTTGTAGCATTTCTGTATGCTCTTCACCTTTAGATGATGTAGTTTAGTTTGACTGTGTTTTTGAATTTGGTATAAATGAAATCATTCTTTTGTGCCGATTTCCTCTACTTCCCTTTGAGTTTGTGAGAGTCGTCCAAATGGTTTCAGAAGTTGTTTGTTAATTTCCAATGTTATCTGATATTCCATTACATAAATACACCACTATTAACTATATATTATTGGTGAATATGCGTGTATTCTTAGTAACTCAGTCGTGTCCAACTCTGTGACCCTACAGTCTATGGACTGTAGCCCACCACGCTTTCTGTCCATGGGATTTCCCCAGGCAAGAATACTGGAATGAGTTGCTCGTTCCTTCTCCAGGGTATCATCCTGACCCAGGGACTGAACTGGAGTCTCCTGCAGCTCCTGCATTGGCAGGCAGATTCTTCACCACTAAGCCACCTGGGAAGCCTGGTGAACGTGAAACGGTAGGTAATTATTACTTAAATTGTTTCACCTGTAACATGGTGCCTTCACAATCAAGGTTGTTTTTACAGCTGCTACAAAAAAAAACTTGCATGTCCTCCAAGCTGCCCATACTCTAAACAATAAGATGCTTGCCAGAGAGCTGTTTTCCAGGAACCTGGAGTCAGCTGAATCTAGTTTGGAGCTGAACTGGTTAAAACTGGATCAAATCACTGACCCTCTGAGTGGGTGTGTAAGGGTCCTCGTGGCCTTGGAAGGCCTATAGCTTAGTTACACCTGCACAAAATGACTGTTATCACATCTTTCCCCAATCACCTACCCCGAGTTCTCCATGCCCTGCATGCTCTCCATACCTCTGAATACCCTGCTTCTTTATCCCATAAATACCCTGAGCTCCTTGCTGGTCTTTAAGGGATGCAGATCTGAGACTTGCCTCCTTGCTTGGTGTCTTAGTGTTTTGGCTTGCTGCATATCAGGTAAGACAAACTTATTTTGGTAACAAATATTTGACTTCTTTCTAGCTTTTCAGTTATTATAAATAATACTAATACAAACATTCTTCTCCGTGCCCCCTCATACTCATATGCACACATATTTTTTGCACATAAATCCTGGAGTAGAATTATTTTAGGTTTTTCAAATACCTTCCCCTTCTCTGTGGCTTGTGTTTTCATCCTTTTACTATCTTTTGATAAGTAGTTCTTAATTTTATTGTAATATAAAATTTATCAAACTTTTCAACATGTACAGAAATCTCTTTGACCTGATGGTTAAAGCTATTTTCCTATATTGTCTTCTAAATGGTTTATAGTCTTTTCAAATTTATGTTTGCAATCCATCTGGTAACACTAGAGTTTTCAGATTTTGCCTGTTTTTAACAGCTTTTAATGGTTAGGAATAAAGCTCCTGTGTACATTTTGTACATGTCCCGCTTGCAGGTGTGTGTATAATGCACACACACACACTCACCGGGAGGAGGAAATGACAACCCACTCCAGTATTCCTGCTTGAAAAATCCCATGGACAGAGGAGCCTGGTGGGTTACAGTCCATGGGGTCACAGAGAGTCAAACTCTACTGAGCAGCTGAGTGTATGTGCGTGTGTGTACATATATACATATATATATTCTACATACACATAGTAGTAGAATTTCTGATTCAGATGGTTAGATAATTCCAAATAATTATCTAAAGTGTTGGCCAATTTATACTTCCATGGCAATGTGTGAAATTTCCAGTTTTTTCACACCTTTGCCAACATATGATACTGCTAATATTGTATTTATTTGTGGTCATTTTAGTGTATATTGGTATCTTATTGCCATTTAAGTTTGTATTTTCTATTAAAAATTTTGAATAATTTTTCTTATGCCGATTGGATATTTATATATCTTCTTAGGTAAACAGCCTATATAAGTTATTTGTCCATTTTTGAAACTGTTTTGTCTTTGGGTTTTTCCTTATATGAATTCCCTATATATTTCAGAAGCAAGTCCTTTACCATATAAATGTCAACATTTTTCTCAGTATATATCTTGTCTTTTCACTCTCCTAACAATGTCTTTGATATACAGATACTTAATTGTAACAAGACTGGTTCCAAATAGGGAAAGGAGTACGTCAAGACTGCATATTGTCACCCTGCTTATTTAACTTATATGCAGAGTATGTCATGCAAAAAGCCGGGCTGGATGAAGCACAAGCTGGAATCAAGATTGCCAGGAGAAATATCAATAACCTCAAATACGCAGATGACACCACCCTTATGGCAGAAAGTGAAGAAGAACTAAAGGGCCTCTTGATGAAAGTGAAAGAGGAGAGTGAAAAAGTTGACTTAAAACTCAACATTTAGAAAACTAAGATCACAGCATCTGGTTCCATCACTTCATGGCAAATAGATGGGGAAAATAGTGGGAACAGTGCCTGACTTTATTTTTTGGGGTTCCAAAATCACTGCAGATGGTGATTGCAGCCATGAAATTAAAAGACACTTACTCCTTGGAAGGAAAGTTATGACCAAACTAGACAGCATATTAAAAATCAGAGACATCACTTTGCCAGCAAAGGTCCATCTAGTCAAAGCTATGGTTTTTCCAGTAGTCATGTATGGATGTGAGAGTTGGACTATAAAGAAAGCTGAGCGCCGAAGTATTGATTGTTTTTAACTGTGGTGTTGGAGAAGACTCTTGAGAGTCCCTTGGACTGCAAGGAGATCCAACCAGTCCATCCTAAAGAAAATCAGTCCTGAATATTCATTGGAAGGACTGATGTTGAAGCTGAAACTCCAATATTTTGGCCACCTGATGCGAAGAACTGACTCATTGGAAAAGACCCTGATATTGGGAAAGATTGAAGGCAGGAGAAGGGGATGACAGAGGATAAGATGGTTGGATGGCATCTCTGACTCAATGGACATAAGTTTGAGCAAGCTCTGGGAGTTGGTGATGGACAGGGAAGCCTGGTGTGCTGCAGTCCATGGGGTCGCAAAGAGTTGGACATGACTGAACAACTGAACTGAATCGTAACAAAGTCCAGTTTCTCTTAGTTCTTTTATTATTGTAAAGATATCTTTCCCTACCTCAAATGTCATAAAGATATTCTCATTTCTTTTAAAAGTTTTATTGTTTCATCTTTGCCATTTAGATTTATATCTCAAATTAAAATTTGCATGTGAGGTAGTGGGTTAAGATATATTTTTTTCCATATGACTATCCAGTTGACCCAGTACCATTTTATTAAAAGCTCATCCAATCTCTGGTGAATTGCAAAGGTACCTTTGTTGAAAATCAAGTGATTTTATAGAAACACACACATATTTCTAGATACTTTGTTTTATGGTTGATTTCTCCATTCTATGTCAAATGCTGTTACCTTTATTGTTCTCATCAATAAGGTGAAATCATTTTTTGTAGCAGCAAACTGAAAACCTTATTCATTGGCCAAGAATTGGAGAAAGGGGAGCTCGCTCTCTGAAGGCGCTTTTCCCCAGATTATACACGGGGGCGAGCTTTTTATAGGCACAGGTTTAGGAGGTCATATAGGGTGAGGGTGTACTGTCATCCTGATCCGTTGAAATGGGTGACAATTTCCCAAAGTGCAGTTCACACCTGTTTTCTGCCCTTTTATGGTCCTTCAGCATCTGAGTCGAAAGTGGGTTCGACACCCATGGTGCAGGCAGTGGAGATCTTATTACGATGAGATGGTAATAAACTGTAGAACAACTCTTGTTCCAATTTTAAAGTTCAGCCAGCTTGCGCCAATTTCTTGTGGTTAAGGCCTCTTGTTCCTGTCATGTAAACACAGAAGATACAATCAGTTTTGATTCTCCAGGTTTGCCCGGAGGGAGGTTTCTACCAGAATGAAAGGGTGGGGTGTGTGCACTTCAGCAAGGGCACCTTGCTGAAGACAGGTGCCCTTGTACCATGCAGAGTTTAGGTACAGAGTAAAACCCTGGGGGTGTGCCCGTGAGTGACAATGCCATGCTTTGTGAATTACTGTGGCTTTAAAGTAAGTCCTGAAACCTGGAGATGTAAGACTTTTAAATTTGTTGTTCTCCAAAGCGTATTCTAGGTTTTATGCATTTCCATGTAAAGTTGAAAATCTTTTGTCAGTTTACACACACATACACACACACACACACACACACAACTTGCTGGGATTGGTTGCAATGGTATTGAATCTACAAATTAGTTTGTGGAGAAGAATATTTAGCAATTTAGGAAGAAGATGCAACTTAAAATATTGCATCTTCCAATCTTTAAATATGGTTTATCTCTGCATTATAAGGTTGTCTTTAATTTCTCTCAATCATATTTGACAGTTTTAATTACAGAGCTTGCACATGTTTTAATTAGATTTATTCCTAGATAATAGACTTTTTGATGCTATTGTAAAAGATGTTGTTTTAAAAGTGTAATTGTTCAGTTGTTTTCTTATGCTTTTAATTTAATCCTTTGGGCACCTTATAATATAATGCTACTTTGAGAAGATTTTGTCTTTTCTAATCTTTGCTAGCTTCAGTTCACTTTTGTCTCACAGTCTCACGTTTCTTTGTTTATTTTTACTCTGGATTTTTAAATTTTGGAGTTGAAATGCTCTTACATATCTTCAAATTTTTCTCTCACTGTTTTGAATTCATATCAGTGCATTTGGGTACAGTTTTCTTTACATTGATTGTTGTTCCATGGACAGTTTTCAGTAGCTAAATATTTTCATTCTTAAATCCTGTTTTATTCTTGCAGTCACTTTGATGTAGCCTGCCAAATTCTGTTCATTGTTAAATGTCTTAGATTTTCCTTGCTCAGCTTTGGTGTCGCTGTGAAGAAGGTGTATGAGTCGTTTTGGTTCTTTCTATGTTATTTATGTATGTTTCAAGTGTATTCTTCTGTCAGTTCAGTGATATGCAGTTTCATTAATAGATGATGTCCTTTGGGGAGGCAAGAGACGGGTTTGTTATGACTTATGATTTTGTGATATTCTCATTTTAGTAGAAAAAAGTCCATAATCTTGGATTTGACCAATGATCTCAGCATGTTTTTCCTGTACATGGATATGCTTCTTTACTGACTGCCACATACACTAATTGCAAAGTTAGATAATGCCAAATTTAGGAATAACATTTTTCCCAGTTTAGAACTTAAAGCATTACAAGAATCTATTCGTCTTATTTCTTTTCAGGCTTTATTGTGAGTCTCTAGTGATGTATAAATGTCTCCACTCTCCACTCCATCTATATTCAATTCTTTTGTTTCTGTTCTTTCTGTGATGGTTATTGGAATGCATTTACTTAAAGTTCCTTGTCCTCTCTAGGATAGAAAATATTTTGCATTTCTGTACAAGAGATTACTTTCACTAGTGACTTTCAGAGCACTTTATAGGCATTGTATGGTGGATAGTTTAATTAGAAAGGATACCCAACAATTAAAATTCTTTCCACATAACTTTAATTTTGCTTTTCTATTGGCTAATAGGAATAGAAGATGAAACTAAAGGGAAGGCTGAAAGATTAATCCTAGTGTTTTATCATTTATCCTTCTTCTGGGATCAAACATTTTGGAGAAATTATTTGAAAGTGTTGAAGATTAACCAGAAAGAAAATGTCCAGATAGTGAGGAAGCCCAACTGACATCGATCTATGTCAATACCATTGCCAGAGTCTAAGAAGCTAAGAGATTAGCTCCGTATTATGGAAAACAGTTTCAACCCTGGGCCTCAGTTAGTCTTGTATCTATTACTTGCAGTTATTCACAGAGATAAACATTTTTTTCTTGTAGGTCCATCAATAGCTTGGATAAAGTTCATCTTGATTAAGTTCATCTTCAGTAGACCAAAGCCTGTCTATGATGGCCATGTTCCCCTAGGGGGCAGCAGAGTAGCAGTTGCCATCTCCTTGGCAGTTACTGGCAGAGTCTGGAGGAGTCCTGGGACCCAGCCGGCAAGGAAGACCAGAAGACACGAGTAGAAAAGTGTCAGGATGTCAGGATCAAGAAAATATATACAAGTATGCTCTAGAGGCAGAACTGTAACTGAGCTAGAGATGAGAGGTTGGTTTCCAGCCGTTAAATAGAGAAGGTAATGTGTACATTCTCAGCCCGTGTATAAGCCCTTGAGGGATGTAATGAGTTCTCCACTCGGTGTGGTACTAAGACACATAAAGCAAGTAATTAAAGTACAATGTGTTGAGTGCCTTGAAGAAATACCCAAAGTGCTGTAGGATTTCAAGAACAATGAGTACAGGGGGAGAAGGGTGGTGAGGAGGGCTTTACTTCACACATCGGTGACTTTATTTCCAGGTCTTGGAGATTATTCCTCTTGCAGATTCTCTTTGAGAGGGCTAGACATCACGAAATTCTAGGGCTGAAGTACTAAAGGATCCAGGTTTTGAAGATGTCTTGACAGTTGGGTGCTTCCCCTCACTTAGTATCAGTATATAAGACATGTCCAGAGAGATATAGGCCTTAAATATCAACTGGTGGAGAGATAACACACATCCTGGGAAAAGCGAGTGTGGGTTGTCACTGGTAGCTGATTTGATATTTGATATGATGTGGGGTAGGGGTGATGGCCTTCCTAGGCAGTGCTAGTGGTAAAGAACCCACCTGCTGGTGCAGGAGACATAAGAGATGTAGGTTCGATTCCTGGGTTGGGAAGATCCCCTGGATGGGGGCGTGGCAACCCACTCTAGTATTCTTGCCTAGAGAATCCCATGGGCAGAGAAGCCTGGAGGGCTACAGTCCTTGGGTCTCAAAGAGTAGGACACAACTGAAGTGACTTAGCATGCATGCATGGGGTAGGGATTGGTACCATTGCTCCAGTGTAGAGTTAAGATTCCAGACTCCCAGTGCCTAAGTGAAGGCTCCTAGAACCTCTCCTCAATTCCACTTGCAACCTATTTAGATTATTTAGTGTCTGGACAGAATGAGCACTTGGTCAGTAGTTGTCAAACAGATAGATGAAGTCGTCAGTCAGTCAGCTGGACTACATGAAAACAGACATTTTGTGAGTGTTCCTAGTCCTGAATTTGCTGCTCTCTAGCACTTGTCTAAGAAAACTAGAGAACATTGAAACCTGTGAAAGAAAGTCATGGAGACACACTAATTGTTTGCTAAAGTAGAACTTCCCAACCAGTGTACTGGAAAGAGTTTCATGGGTGAGCAGTAAGAAATGGATCAGCTTATAGTTGATGAGGCTCTGCCACAGCTAAGGCCCTTTAGCCAGTTCCTCAGGACAAAACAGCCTCCTTAGAGACTCCTCAGAGTGTAGGGTGGTTGGAGAAGAATTGGAGGGTATGCCCCATGGCACTCATAAACTCACAGAATGAAAGCTGGCATTCTCTGTTCTGATAAGAGGCCCCGAGTGTCCAGGAGGTGCTCTTCCACCTAGATTTCTATCTCAGCTGCCAAGTACCGAGTGTGGGGCTGATCATTTTGGAAAAGAGACATTCGATGAGACAGGAATTCCTGTTCCAGTTGACCAGAAAACATTGCTGATGTAGCTCAAGGTGCAGCTGATAAGGGTCAGTGGAGGGCTGACTGTAAGCTCCTGGTGATAACACTTTTCAAATCTGTCCTTATTAGTAGGGGAGGCTTTTGCCGATTTTGTGGCCAAAGTACCCTTCAAGTGGAGTCAAAACTAGCTCCAGGGGGCTGTTCTGACAATATATGTACCATCTGCAAGTTTAAGCATTATCACTGTTTTGAAATATTTGATATGAAAAGATTTCTTTGCATTCAAAGCCCACTTACAAGTCACATGAAAAATCACCATTACATCTGCTAATTAAAGTTAAGAAAGAGTTGTTAGATTCTTTAAAATGTAATTTCCACAGTTTTAAATATTTAGATGATTGTAAAAAAGTGGCCTTAAATTCTTTATCATCTACTTTTGTGAATGGTTTCTCATCGATGATGTCTATAGACCATTTGAAGAGCTCATTGTTAAGAAGTCTTGTCAGGAATCAGCCACTTAAAGGACAGGACCTGAAATAAAAATTTTATTGACAAATTTTGCCATTAACAAAAGTTCAACTTTCTTTTCAAATTTTTGAATTATTTTATTCATACATTTTATCAAATTTGATGATTAGTATATCCCCTAATGTGATTTTATTTCTTATATATTTTAAAAATCTAACAGTTTTTTTAACCAAACCCTCTGAAGGATCTCCAAAATAACTCAGTTTTCTTTAGTGTGCCTTACAAATATTATCCCTAACCCTAACCCTAACCCTAACCCTGAGTACCAAGGGTTAGTCTGAGTACCAAGATGTGCACAACCACCCCTCCACACACACAAAAAAGGATGAAAATATGATTTAAGTCTCTGAGAATAATTGGGACAATTATCTTGAATTTTTTTTCATCCCCTTGAGAATTGCCTTTAGGTCTTATGATTTAATTCTTTATACTTGGTTTATATCAAAGATCAGAAAATTGCTGCATTTTAGTGTTTTAGATATTGCTTATTAAGTTACCCAGATGCATGTGATAGGAATCTTTTTGAATGTCTTTCTCCTAATGGACTGGTATGATCGATATACACATATTTTATCATCGCTTGAGACTGCAACCTACTGGATTTCCTTTCTACATGGCTTCCAGGGACAGTAGTTCTTGACTGCAGCAACAATTATTGTTAAGACATAACAGAACTATTGCGGTGTGATATTAAAATAGAATAAATTATGCAAACAGGCAAGAGTTACAATCCCCTTTCATTGCAAAGAACTTGATGTTATCTGAAGATAAACAGCTTAATCACCCAGTTTTTTGCAACTTTTTACTATAGTATTAATCGCCAAAATTGATCTAGATAACAGATTTTCTTTCCTGTTTTTTTCTCCCAACATTTTAAATAATATCTTTGCTGATGTGTATACATCATTCTTGCCTGGCATAATTCTCAATAGGAATACACACCAATCCTCTGCCCTCACTGTATATAAAAGTCAAGCAACTTAGGATCTGTCCAACTCAACTGCTGATGATGATCTACGAAGCCTGAAATGATCTGAAATATTGTGATCTCCCTTAGCATCATTTCTTCTCTAAGAAGAAATACAATCAAGCTCTGGGAAGTAAAGACATCAAAAGTTGTGTCTCTTGATACACCTAGGAAAGCATTTAAAAATGATTTTTGTAAATGTGAGTCAAATTACCTATCTGAGATGTACTAAAGGCATCACACCATCATACTCTCTCTCCCACTGCGTCCTTTATTACGGGAACATCACCATATTTTCCGGTATCTGTGCCCCAGCTTTGTCTTTTCTATGTTGTTCACAGAACCACTGGTTCCTCATGTCTTTTCCCTTCTAAATTGTGTCCAGTATACCTGTCCTTTTCCTGTGTGTAATATTTATGAAGAGTTCTTAATTTCTGAGGAGGGATAGAAATCATCAGTTGCTCTTACGTAGGTATATTTCTCAAGATTATATTTGCTTCCGATAAGTGTACTAGTGTTTCCTTCTGCTAATCTAAATTAATATAAATAAGCTATATTTTATGTAATTTCTCACATGTATCTTCCTGAGCTCTTCTGTCAGATTACTTTCTCCTTGAGGGCAAAGCTTGTATCTCTTAAACATCTAGCAACAAATCAACCTAGTATATTCTAATGAATACAATAGTTTCCTGCCTCTTCTAGCTCTGTTGTGCCTAAGAAAACATTATTTTAACGTTTAGGCAGGTCAGAACTCACTGGTCTGGTAATCAGAAGAACACTGAATTCCCAAGTCTAACATCCTAAGTCTAACTTTGGGCTAATTTGTCCTGATTTTTTGCATCTTTTTTTCATTTTCCAGTATTGTTTTTCTTTTGTCTGTAAAACTAAGGGATTTGGGCTAGACATTCTCTAAAATTTCTATTATTCTGTGATTCTGATTAAACTATATAGTGTTGTGGAAGTACATTATTATAGATCCTAAATATATATTTCAGTTATCCTGGATTAAGATGAAAATTGAAGCCTAAGACTGGAAGTTGTTTTTTTTCCAAAACAAGAAACCTGAGGGCCTGATAAACTGTTGACACAAGTACTTTTGAGAAAGGAAGATGGAGTAATTACTGACTCATGTTTAAATAGACAAAGGAAAAGGTTGGTAAATGTTTATATATCCTCATTTATCACAAAATTAGAGTAAATCTGTACTTACCTGTGTTTAGTTATTAAAAAAATAATGGCGTTTATGTCTCAGCTTACTAAAAGGGTGAGGGAAATTTTATTACAACATTACAATTTTTAATCGTTCCAAAGGCAGTTGGCTTATACATTTGAGATTATATATACTATAATTAAGTTCATTTAATAAAAATGTTATAGAAAACTGTATTTATTTAAAATAATGAACTATCATGGAGATTATACATGCTAAAAACTGTGATAATTAACCTGCTATGACCTCACCAATTTTCCTTAATTAACTCAACTAGTACCAAAAGCGTATTTTTAGAATGAGAATACAACTTAGATGCTATTCCCAATAAATAGTTATCTTACAAGTAAAATAAATATCTTTAACAGATCAACTTTAAAACATTAGATAGAATATTGTTACAGGTGTTACTAAGAAATCTAATAATCATCTCAACCTATTGTTGAAAATGGAACAAACTAATACTCCTTTTTTTTTTTTTTTAACTAAAAGTCTCGGATTTGATCACATATGATGTGGAGCACCTTTTCACATGCTATTTGTCATTTGTATATTTTAGTTGGTGTCTAATAAGGTCTTTGGTCCATTTTTAATTGGTTGGTTTGTTTCCTTATTGTTGAGTTTTAAAGTTCTTTGTATATTTTGGATAAGAGTCCTTTAGCAGATATGACTTTTTGCAAATGTGTTCTCCTAGCTGACAGTGTCTTAACACAGAGCAGAAAAATTTGATTTTAACGAAATGCAGCTCACCAAATCTTTCTTTCATGGATAGTACTTTCGGTGTCGTACTTAAAAAGTCATAATAAATTCAAGGCTATCTAGATTTTCTCCTGTAATTTCACCTGGGATTTTTATGTTTTGCCTTTAACATTTAGCTCTGTGATCCATTTTGAGTTATTTTTTTATGAAGGGTGTAACATCTGTGTCTAGATTAATTTTTTTTTTTTTTGCATGTGGTTGTTCAGTTGTTCCAACATCATTTGTTGAAAGGCTATCTTTATCCATTGTATTGCCTTTATTCTTGTCAAAGATCAGTTGACTCTCTCTTTTTGAGTCTATTCCTGAGCACTCTATTCTGTGCGTTGAACTTTTTGTCTGATGCAAATTAAAGCAACAATAAGATACCACTATACACCTATTAAAATGCCCCAGATCCAAAACACTGACAGCACCAAATACTGGCAAAGATGTGGAGCAATAGGAATTCTCATTCACTACTGGTGGGATGGCAAAATGGTATAGCTATCTTGGAAAATGGTTAGGTGGCTTCTTGCAAAATAAAAATACCATATAGTATAGCAATTGTACTATTGTATTTACTCAAAGGAGCTGAAAACTAATATTCACACAAAACCTGCACATGGATATTTGTGGAAGTTTTATTTATAATGACCCAAATTTGGAAGCTACCAAGATGTGTTTCTATAGGTGATTGGATAAACAAACTATAGTACATCCAGATAATGGAATATTATTCAGTACTAAAAGAAATGAACTGTCAAGCCATAAACAGACATGGAGGAAATTTAAATGCATTTACTAAGTGAAACAAGCCAATCTGAAAGTGCTATATACAGTATAATTCTAACTAAGTCATGTTGGAAAAGGCAAAACCATGGAGACAGTAAAAACTGTGGAGACAGTGGTTGCCAGTGGTTGGTGGGGAAAGAGGAATAATTAAATAGAGCACAGAAGATTTTTATAGCAGTATAGATACTGTCATGGTAGATATGTGTTGTTATATGTTTATTCGGAGCTGTAGAATGTATACTACCAAGAGTGAACCCTATTGTTACCTATGGATTTTGGGTGAAAATGGTGACTTTGTGTAGATTCAATGACTGTAACAGAGGTACCACTGATGTGGGGGAAGTTGATAATTGGAGAGGCTACGAATGTGTGTGTGGAGGGGGCAGGGAATATGTGGACATCTCTGTATCTTATTCTTAATTTTACTGTGAATCAAAAACTACACTCAAAAAGTTTAGAAAAAACTCTCACACCCAGAATATCTTTAACAAATTTATTACATTTCTGAAAAGTCAAACAAATCTCATGTTTGGTTTATGACAATTCAAAACAACTAGACAACACTGAAATACAAAGGATCATAAGAGACTACTACCAGCAGCTCTATGCCAATAAAATGGACAACTTGGATGAAATGAACAAATTCTTAGAAAAGTATAACTTTCCAAAACTGAACCAGGAAGAAATAGAAGATCTTAACAGACCCATCACAAGCAAGGAAATCGAAACTGTCATCAAAAATCTTCCAGCAAACAAAAGCCCAGGACCAGATGGCTTCACAGCTGAATTCTACCAAAAATTTAGAGAAGAGCTAACACCTACCTTACTCAAACTCTTCCAGAAAATTGCAGAAGAAGGTAAGCTTCCAAACTCATTCTATGAGGCCACCATCACCCTAATTCCAAAACCAGACAAAGATGCCACAAAAAAAGAAAACTACAGGCCAATATCACTGATGAACATAGATGCAAAAATCCTTAACAAAATTCTAGCAAACAGAATCCAACAACATATTAAAAAAATCATACACCATGACCAAGTGGGCTTTATCCCAGGAATGCAAGGATTCTTTAATATCCGCAAATCAATCAATGTAATACACCACATTAACAAATTGAAAGATAAAAACCATATGATTATCTCAATAGATGCAGAGAAAGCCTTTGACAAAATTCAACACTCATTTATGATTAAAACTCTCCAAAAAGCAGGAATAGAAGGAATATACCTCAACATAATAAAAGCTATATATGACAAACCCACAGCAAGCATCACCCTCAATGGTGAAAAATTGAAAGCATTTCCCCTGAAATCAGGAACAAGACAAGGGTGCCCACTCTCACCACTACTATTCAACATAGTGTTGGAAGTTCTGGCCACAGCAATCAGAGCAGAAAAAGAAGTAAAAGGAATCCAGATAGGAAAAGAAGAAGTGAAACTCTCACTGTTTGCAGATGACATGATCCTCAACATAGAAAACCCTAAAGACTCTACCAGAAAATTACTAGAGCTAATCAATGAATATAGTAAAATTGCAGGATATAAAATTAACATACAGAAATCCCTTGCATTCCTATATACTAACAATGAAAAAACAGAAAGAGAAATTAAGGAAAAAATACCATTCACCATTGCAACAAAAAGAATAAAATACTTAGGAGTATATCTACCTAAAGAAACAAAAGACCTATACATAGAAAACTATAAAACACTGATGAAAGAAATCAAAGAGGACACAAACAGATGGAGAAACATACCGTGTTCAGGGATTGGAAGAATCAATATTGTCAAAATGGCTATTCTACCCAAAGCAGTCTATAGATTCAATGCAATCCCTATCAAGCTACCAACGGTATTTTTCACAGAACTAGACCAAAGAATTTCACAATTTGTATGGAAATACAAAAAACCTCGAATAGCCAAAGTAATCTTGAGAAAGAAGAATGGAACTGGAGGAATCAACCTGCCTGACTTCAGACTCTACTACAAAGCCACAGTCATCAAGACAGTATGGTACTGGCACAAAGACAGAAATATAGATCAATGGAACAGAATAGAAAGCCCAGAAATAAATCCACGAACCTATGGACACCTTATCTTTGACAAAGGAGGCAAGGATATACAATGGAAAAAAGACAACCTCTTTAACAAGTGGTGCTGGGAAAACTGGTCAACCACTTGTAAGAGAATGAAACTAGAACACTTTCTAACACCATACACAAAAATAAACTCAAAATGGATTAAAGATCTAAATGTAAGACCAGAAACTATAAAACTCCTAGAGGAGAACATAGGCAAAACACTCTCCGACATAAATCAAAGCAAGATCCTCTATGACCCACCTCCCAGAATATTGGAAATAAAAGCAAAACTAAACAAATGGGACCTAATGAAACTTAAAAGCTTTTGCACTACAAAGGAAACTATAAGTAAGGTGAAAAGACAGCCCTCAGATTGGGAGAAAATAATAGCAAATGAAGAAACAGACAAAGGATTAATCTCAAAAATATACAAGCAACTCCTGCAGCTCAATTCCAGAAAAATAAATGACCCAATCAAAAAATGGGCCAAAGAACTAAACAGACATTTTCCAAAGAAGACATACAGATGGCTAACAAACACATGAAAAGATGCTCAACATCACTCATTATTAGAGAAATGCAAATCAAAACCACAATGAGGTACCATTACATGCCAGTCAGGATGGCTGCTATCCAAAAGTCTACAAGCAATAAATGCTGGAGAGGGTGTGGAGAAAAGGGAACCCTCTTACACTGTTGGTGGGAATGCAAACTAGTACAGCCGCTATGGAAAACAGTGTGGAGATTTCTTAAAAAACTGGAAATAGAACTGCCATATGACCCAGCAATCCCACTTCTGGGCATACACACTGAGGAAACCAGATCTGAAAGAGACACGTGCACCCCAATGTTCATCACAGCACTGTTTATAATAGCCAGGACATGGAAGCAACCTAGATGCCCATCAGCAGATGAATGGATAAAGAAGCTGTGGTACATATACACCATGGAATATTACTCAGCCATTAAAAAGAATTCATTTGAACCAGTCCTAATGAGATGGATGAAGCTGGAGCCCCTTATACAGAGTGAAGTAAGCCAGAAAGATAAAGAACATTACAGCATACTAACACATATATATGGAATTTAGAAAGATGGTAACGATAACCCTATATGCAAAACAGAAAAAGAGACACAGAAATACAGAACAGACTTTTGAACTCTGTGGAAGAATGTGAGGGTGGGATATTTCAAAAGAACAGCATGTATACTATCTATGGTGAAACAGATAGCCAGCCCAGGTGGGATGCATGAGACAAGTGCTCGGGCCTGGTGCACTGGGAAGACCCAGAGGAATCGGGTGGAGAGGGAGGTGGGAGCGGGGATCGGGATGGGGAAGACGTGTAGATCCATGGCTGATTCATATCAATGTATGACAAAACCCACTGAAATGTTGTGAAGTGATTGGCCTCCAACTAATAAAAAAAATTAAAAAAATATATAAAAAATAAAAATAAATGTTGAATAAAAAAAAAAAAAGCAAAAAAAAAAACAAAAAAACAAAACAACTGTTTATACAAACCTCCTTTCTCTCCACTCAGCTCCTAGGAAAACAATATTGCTGTGACTCGGCACAACAGAAATAGTGTTGGTCTCCTTGTCTCCTCTTCAGGCCATGCTAGGTGCTGGTTGGTAGCTACTCTAACCCCCACAACTCAGGAAAATGGTTAAGTATTATTGGACAGCTTGGGTTGATCTGGGTCTAGAAACAGAACATTCCTTCCTGTTGTCATGGGCTTGTATTTTAACTCTAGCTGGGTCGTAGGTAACAAGCTGAAAAAGGAATAGAAATCTTAGGTAAACTGTGACCGAGTGTATGAAATGTATAGCTAGTAATGACATTTTTTGAGAATAAACATAATTATATGCCACTTCACTTGAACTAAAGGTGTTAAAGATGAATTTATATTAAAAATTATATTTTCTCACTAATAGTGTCAATCACTATAAATTTAAAAATGTATTGCCATCTAAAGTAGGGCTTTTGATGGACTGATTTAATATTTTTGTTCAAAAAGTTTAAATAGACTGCAATCTCCATAGCATATTGGCATGTACAATATGAGTAGAAATGTGCTTGGGGTTCGCAGGTGTTGCTAGTGGTAAAGAACCCACCTGCCAATGGAAAAGACATGAGATACTGGTTTGATCCATGGGTTCGGAAGATCCTCTGGAGAAGGAAATGGCAACCCACCTCAGTATTCTTGCCTGGAGAATTCCATGGACAGAGGAGCCTGATGGGCTACAGTCGATAGGGCCATAAAGAGTTGGACACAACTTAGCATGCATGCACATGGTGCTTGGGTTGAACTTCCACTCAAGCCATTAATTTTCCCACTGCAGCAAATCTCAAGCTCCCTGTTATCTTTCAGTTATTCTAGACACATCAGAAAATAATTTCCCCCTCAATTTGAAATACCAATGTTGTACTCATGGAACCCAGAACTTTATTTTTGGAGTAGAAACCTTGCAATGAGGTTGCAAGGGCTCTTTTCTGTAATCTTCCCTTTGCTCATCAATTTTTAAAAGAATCGCTACATTAATACCTCATGACTCTAACCATTGACCCCAATTGTTTGGCTCAGCATACATAACACAAGCCAAGTCCAAATCACCTCTCTGAGACTTTTGATCATCAGGCTAAGAGAAGGGTCGGTGACTCTCTATGGGCTAAAAGATTAGGGTGTCAAACGTCATTGATGTTGGAAGACATGTTTTCAAAATGTGGGGAAGGGTGAACTATTGCAAGAGAATAATGAAGCCATTTTTAGAGAGAAGCAGTGAAGGGAGTGGGGAGGGCATTCTGAGGAGTCTCAGGTACCTGATTCCAGATGTGCCTGAAGCTAGTTGTGGCTTTGCTGTTGAGTTATTTTACAAGGTGCTTATGTATTCCCCCAGTATATTCTCATTTTGCTTCAGATTGCTGGGATTTTGTCACTTATGCCAAATAGGATCCAACACACACAGCTTCTTCTATTGCCCTATGTTCTGATTATCAACAGTGCCCAATGAAGCTAGACTGAAATTCCATATTCTAGAAAATTATATAAGATCTGTGGTCTCTTCAGGATGGACTTGAGTTTGAAGCTGAAAATTATGGAAACTGGTCTACCAGTAGCTTTCTATTTATCAGTTCAAAATCTGGATATTGTGTTAACTTGGAATAGTGGATATGAATATTTAAGTCATAAGAAGAAATATGGATGTGAGTCTATGTGTCATATAGTTGCATATTCCTTTATGGGTGAGAAAAATTAAGGAAAAATACCCTAGAGGTGGAAGTTCTCTTAGAGATCATTTAATGTATGCTTATTTTTCTTAGATGGATAAACTGAGATAAGAATGGGGAATTGATTTATAGTACTTAGCAACGTGACTGTGTTTTTTAACTTCAAAATCAGTGTTCTGTATGGAATTATCTGTGGACCTGGGTTCAATCCCTGGGTTGGGAAGATCCCCTGAAGGAGAGCATGGCCATTCACTCCAGTATTCTTGCCTGGAGAATCCCCAAAGACAGAGGAGCCTGGTGGGCTGCAGTCCATGGGGTTGCAAAGAGTGGGAACACGACTGAGTGACTAAGCATGCACACAGAGAAGAAAACAGACTTGCTATTTAAGTTTTCTCTCTTGGTCTCAGTTTGTTTTTTATAAACTGATTTATATCAGATAATTACTAAGATTCACTCTGACTCTAATATTCTATGGTTCAATGATTTTATGCTTTATAAAATCATTATAGTGTTTATATCGTGTCAGAGGACTTTGATTTTGTTTGAAAATCTGCATTAAAATGGCTGAGAGAGAGGAGTAGAGGTAGGCCATGGGACCAAAAACCCCAAAAGTGTTACAAATTAAGATAAAAATTGATTTATTTGTCGGTAATTTACAAGTTGAATCTTTATTGGCTTCTAAGAATCATCTTGCATTTTATATCTGGCTTATAAACAGATTTTGCTTTTTCACATTTAGTCTAAACAGTGTTTTTCAATTAAAACTACATCAGAATGAGGCTCAGGGGATAATTCAGTATAGAACACTTACAGTTTTAGTCTTGAGGATGAAATGTGTTATATTTTAGCTATAATGATACTATTGAATTAGTAGTCATATCTTAAAGTGACTTATAGGGAAACTATTAGCAGTAATGTGTTTCTGGGTAGAAATTTCCATGACATTTTAAGAAAGACAAATTCAAGCACACTCATTTTATTGAGAAATTGGTTTGAATCTAGGTTCTACCACTTACTATCTGGGTGTCCTTGGCAAGTTATCCAAACTTTTCTAAGACTGAGATTCCTTTTGTGTAAACTGAAGATACTATTTACACTTAATTCAAAGGATCGTTGTCAGTATTAAATGAGATCCTGTGGGTCTAGAGCTTAGCATGTATTGTTTAGCATGTGGTGGGTTTTCAGAGTTGCTCCTAGAAGTAGACTCTTTGAAGTATGATATTCAAACTGTAGATAACTTTGATAAAAGGGAACATTTTCAAACAAGGTAGACTCTGTGTTTCTGTTTGTATTCCCATAAAGTGACCTTATTAAATCAGGGACATAAGTCTTTAACACTTAATCGGAAGGTATCAATACAAACATATATTTTTAAAGGTTATTAAAACTTGTACTTTGTATTTATAGAGTTTTTTGTGGTTTCCCATACTTAAAAAAGAGTATGTATAAGTTTTTGAATTTTTTCTGTCCACCAAATAACCATACAGTTATTTGCACTGTTTAGATAAACTGATTTAGAGAGTTGATGTTTACATAGCTAGTCGGTGTTGGTACTCTCATCTGGGATCAGATCTTCTGACTACTTCTGGCACGGTGCTCTGATTAATGAATGTTCATTAAGCATTTATTAGGAACAGAGCACCATGATGAGCACTGAGAGAGATATATTGGAGAGTGCACCCATTGCTTTGTTTACCCAGCACTGCTCCCTCCAACTGTCCTTTGTAGGAACTTCCTAATTTTCTAAGAACTGTGGCCACCCATCAGTCTCTGGCCATAGGGTGACTGAGAGCTTCCATGTCAACCTCATGCCAGCCATAGTAAGCAGGCAAAGAAACCACCTGATAGAAAAACACATGATTCAGAAATTCTTAATAGGAGAGAGAGAAAGGGAGAGGGAGGGAGAGAGGGCAGGGGGAAAGGGGAGAGGGAGAGAGAGTTATCTGGGTGTATGGTCTATAAAATGCAGCACTTTGGAAATGATGGCAGTTAACATTCTGTCACTGAGGAGAGGAAGAAGGCTATCTGAGGTGAGACAAAAAAACGAAGTAGATGTTCAGAAGCCAGTCACGATGTGAGACAGAGTTCTGACTTTCTAGTTGTTCTTGAGCCCAACTGCATTTTTTTCTTGGTCCACTTCAGTGTCCTTACAATAAATCCTCCCTTTTTTTGTTAAACTAGTTAGAATTTTTGTTATATGCAACAGAGGTTGGGAATTGACACCAATATCAGAATTAAAGACATGAGTTTTCTGCTCCTGTGACCAAGAAACCAACATTACTACTTCCAGATGACTCATATTTGGCTAGTTACTTAGGAAGTCCTGGGGAGCTTATTAAAATGCAGATTCTAAGGCACACTTTACAAATTCTGGTTCAGGATGTCTGCAATTTGGCCTGGAAATCTGTATTTCAAACAAAATTTTCAAGTGATTCTGATTGACAACCAGAATGGGAAACCTCTGGCAGAAATACTTTTGTAAAAGTTTGAAGAACATGGCAATATAACTCAAAGATGGTGCGGCTCATGTCAGTGATAACACATCAGCTGTACTGCAGTTTGAATATTGATTAGAGGGTAAAATTAAGCTTTTCCTCTTATAGGGTTGCTGTTGCTTTAATGTGTTAGGATAAGGAGAAGAGAAAAGGCAGTGCAGTCAGACCTGGGGATGAAGGGTTTGGTGGAAAACAGGGAAGAACTGAACACCAGAATAGCTCTTACTTAGGAAAGGAGGAAGAAGTGAGAGCTGGGCAGAGGAAGTGGTCACTTGTCTGCCTGACTCGAAAGGGCAGTAGTCACATAATTAGGCATCTCTGGCCAGATACAAGGTGGGGAAAGCAAAGCAGGACAAAACCTCTTCTGGTGGAAGAAGTCATTTCCATGTCTTTGTATCTCCTTTCTAATCCCAGCCTCTGGCGGGAAGGTAGTTCATAGATGTAGAGGCTATTTCCCTGATCTTTGCCTCCTTACCTCATAGGCTTTTGCCAGATGGGGAATTTGGGAAGAACTACTTCCTGCCCCCAAATTGACCCTGCCATAATTTACATTTATCTCAGCATCTTTTCAGAAATGCAGGTCATCAGCAATTCATAGGGCGGCTATAACCACAGTCAAGCTTACAAGGACACCCATGAGGTGTTTTTCCATTTGAGCAACAAACACAGCTCCACGGATCCTGCTAACACCCTAGAGGTAAATGTGAGAACAATCAAAATGGCCTTGGGGTTGGAGTGAGGAGAAGGGATGGCATAATGATTCTTGTGTTCCTGACTACCAAAAAGCAATTCTGGGAAATGGAAACTGAGTGTGGTTAAATTCTCAGTATCTTAGAGTATCATTGCAGGAGGAAACTTAGAGATTATCCAGTCTGTAACTCTCTGAGTCCAAGAGAAAGGAAGTGACCTGTCTAGAGTCACACATCTAGCTGGTGGGAAAGCCAGATCTAGAATTTAGATCTTCCAACACTGAGCTCAGTGTTCAATAAATGCTCTACAAATAGTAAGGCCTTGTATGGTATATCCCAAACAAAATTACTATGAGGAAAACTCATGACTGTACACAGCATAAGAAGATAGTCAGGATGAGAAGCAGAGTCATAGCAATGACTGTATTAGTCACTTCAGGCTGCCATAACAAAATACCACGGTCTGAGTAGCTTAAACAATAGAAATTTATTCCTCTCATTTCTGGAAGTTGGGAGCTCTAAGATCTAAGTGCCAGTGAAGCTGGTTCCTGTGAGGACTTTCTTCCTGGCTTGCAGGCGGACAGCCACCCTCTTGCTGGGTCCTACCACAGCCAGGAGGTGGGGGCATGGTGGAGAGAGAGAGAGAGGGAGAGAGGGAGATGAGGGGAGAGAGGAGTGCGCATGAGTGAGCAAGCTCTGGTGTCTGTCCTAACAAGGGTATTAATCCCATTGGATTAGGTCACCACCTCTTATAAACTCACCTTACCTAATTACCTCCTTATAAACACATAGCTGCTTTGGGGATTAGAGCTTCAACATATGGGTTCTGGAGGGACATAACTTGGTCTGTAGCAGAGTCATTTTTGGAGTAGACCCCTGTCTCTGTCTTTCTGTCTGTCCCATGGTCACACTGATAATTTACCTGAAAGCAGGCACTTGGTCTCACTGCTAACACCAAAGATGTAGCTCTTGAAAATGGAGGCAAAAGTGTTGACCACTAATGACACCTTACCATACACTTGTTTTATTTTCTGTGGTGTTTCCTTATGAAGAAAGCAAAGGTCCACAGGAAAAATCAGTCTAGTATAAGACCACTAACACTGATAACTCTTTTAGAGAGACAAATGGAAGCATCAATGTTAGCTGACTTAAACTGAGAGGTTGTATAAACAGAGAAACTGCACAGATCCACATCGCTTATCTGCAATTCCCAAGTCCAGAAAGCTCGGACATCTGACTGTGTTTCTATCAGTGTGCAGCAAGCTCATTTAGTAGCAAAACCTGACTTGACAAAAAGCAAGGCTGTTCATAGTCCTTCCTTTGCCCATTTTTTAAGAACATTTAAATATTTTGTTGAAGAAATAGTAAAGCGTTTGATTATGAGATCCTTCCCCAGATCCTGCAGAGATTTGTGTAGTATGTAATAAAAAGGTCCTGAACTATATTTCTAAACCCAAATAAGTATGAAACACATGTGGCCCCCAAGGTTTTGGACCAGGAAATTAGAGTTTATACTAAAGAGAACCTTCTGTTTCATTGACTGAAATGAAATGTGATATCATAGATGGGGGAGGCTGAGGGAGGAGTAAGATTAAGCAGAGGTGATTGTCTGCCCAGAGTTCCCAGGAAATGAGCTTTTGCCAAGATCATCAGAATGGGTGTGGGTGAGAACTGAGTTGAGCAGAATTGGCCATCCTGTGTCTGCCTGACTTTAATTACTGTGAGTGGGATCATAAGATTCTTCTAATGAAATGTTTAGCTCAAAATATATGGATGCGTATTGTGCAGGCTCCTGAAGAGGAGAGCCCTTGTGATTTTGAAGCAGCAAAAAGAATGTAGCTGTTTCAGGAATTTGGCAATGCCGTCTGACCTGGAAGGTTGATCCACAGGGAGAAGCTGACTTTCTGCTATTTCCTTCTTATTCATCTCTTCTTGTTGGGACTTTGCCCAATCACTTGATCTGTGTCCTTCATTTTTTCATTTAAGTGTACATGGTGTGGATAGCTTCCCTTACCCTGTTCTGGATCAACACATAAAATATCACTGAAAAAATACTTTAAGTCCCATACAGGCCTTTTTTGGAAGGTTACTTGATAGCATAGACTTTGGTTTTAGTACAGTGACCTCCGGGTTGGGAGTCATGACTCTAGTTTCAGACTTAATGTTAACTTCCAGTGTGATTTGAGCATGTCATTTCCCCTTTCTCTAGACTTGCTTCCTTATTTAGAAAACAAAAGGAAGTTTTGTTTTGGAACTGATGATCTTTGAGGTCTCTTTTATGGTTAATACTGAACCTGTAAATGACAAGATGAATCATGATAATTATAACAGGACTCCAGTTTGCTTAGCAATGGATAGCTTATAGACAACTTTCATATCCATTAAACCATTGGATACTTAAGACAAACCTGTACTGTATGCTGGTCAGCTAGATATTATTGTTGTCCTCCGAAGAAGTTCAGAGAGGAGAGACAGTTGACCAAGGTCACAGAACAAACTAGAGTCTATAAAGAGAGGACCAGACGAGGTTTTCTGACTCCTTAACTGCCTCACCTGTACTCTCTCAGCTCTGCCTCATTCCTTGACTGGTTTCAGGGTTGTCTTGTTCTCCACAGCATCATGAGAGTAGATGTACACTTGTGTGCTCACAAGAAAAGAGCATTACTTATGGCCAGTTGTAGTGAACAGATTACTTATGCCTTGTGTCAGACTGCAAGAGTTACTGATGCCAGGTTCAGAGAGGGGACTAGCGTAGTTACAGGAAACGTGAAGCCACATGTGTGTGTGACAGGGCCAATGAAATGCTCAAGCCAAGCACACTAGAAGAAGTAGAAGGAGGTGAGGAAGCTTAGCGTGGGATGAGGTGCCACAGTCAAGTGGCAATAGCTGAAGCATTCCCTGAGAAAACACACTTGTGACCTGTCTCATGTCCAAACATTTTCCAAAGCCTAGTGTGTGGGCCTCGTTTGAGTAGTATTTTCTACCTCTTGACAGTGTGATGTTTGGGGAGAAAATACACAGGAAGTGTTTTAGCTTTTGTTAGTCAAGACATTTGTTGTCCTTGTTGTTAGCAGCTGAGAAGATATTAGCAGATGCAGTTTCAGAAATGTATGAGGGAAAGGGACAAAAAGAGGAGAGCCAGATCACTCTGGGCCTTGGTTTCCTCATCTGCAAATGAACCTGGCATTCAAGGCCCTCTGCCATCTGGCTCCAGCCTTCTGTAGTGCCACCCCCTCTGCATACAGATATCCTTTGGTATATATGCAGGGGACCAGTTCCAGGACCCCCTGTGATACCAAAATCTGCTTATGCTCAAGTCTCTTATATAAAATGGTACCGTATTTGAAGATAACCTATGAACATCCTCCCATGTATTTTAAATCACCTCTAGGTTACTTATAATAACTAATATAATGTAAATGCTGTGTACATAGTTGCCAGCATGGCAAATTCAAGTCTTTCCATTTAGAACTTTAGGGACTTTTAGAATATTTTTGTTCTGTGGATGTGGAAGTTCCACAGGATGTGGACCCTGTGGGTATGGTGGCTGACTGTACTCTAAAAATGCCCACTTCTCTCTCCTGCCCACAAGGCAACCTGACTCTGCTTTTGCTTCTCAAGCCCCCTGTCTCCTTGATCTGTTCTCACTGGTGTAATTCTCTCTATTTCTAACGCCATGAAGCTTTCACTGAATGTCCTAACTGGAAGCAGTCACTTGTTTTGACTTGCAGATGCTGCTTATCAATTTCCACTTTGTTTGTTTCATATCCTGTATTCTTGCCCAGCTGGGATCCGTGATGGCAAACACATCACTATGTACTATGCCCTCCCCAGAACTGTGTATTTACCTCACAGTGATGTAGGATCATAATAGATATCTGAATGAAGGGATAAATGAGTTTTAAGGTCCCTTATAACCCCAACTCACTATGATTTAAAAGCAACATAATACCTGTTAAGATGCCAGATTAATAAGAATCCATTTTCGAAGTGGGATACTTTTTTACAAAGTTATCGCTGAGACTTGTCCAGTCAAAAACTAAACTGTCTTGGCTGAATTATTCTTGTTTCTTTAAAAGGAAATCAGTTCAAAGGTAAGTGCCATGTGGTACCAGAAGTGCTGCCTGGGGAGGGTTAATGTTGAGATCCTATTTTGTTGCTTATTAGCTGGTGTGACAAATCACGTCCCTTTTCTAAGCCCAATTTCTTCAACCTAAAGATGGTGAGATCAGTTCCACAGAGTTGTTGGGAGGGGTCAATGTGATAATGGATGTGAAAGTGCTTTGCAAACTGAAAAGAACTCCAACTAAAAGGGGTTATCATTATCATTATTTCAGAAGTCATTTGCCTGGGATGTAAATGCAATCTCTAGAGCTCCTTTGAGCCTCTAAGTGTACAGACTGTATTTAGAAGTTTATATCATACGCAATATGGGGTTGAACAGCAGCCAACTCGTGTTAACAGCCCTGGGTCCTAATTTACAGAGTACCTTTCCTCTGAGCTCAAGAGCTGTTAAAAGCTGTTAAAAGCATCGATCCTCAATCAATTTCCATTCAATCATTAATTCAACAGATGTTTACTGTGTGCCTACTATGTGTCCCTTGGACTGCAAGGAGATCCAACCAGTCCATCCTAAAGGAGATCTGTCCTGGGTATTCATTGGAAGGACTGATGCTGAAGCTGAAACTCCAATACTTCGGCCACCTGATGTGAAGAGTTGACTCATTGGAAGAGACCCTGATGCTGGGAGGGATTGAAGGCAGGAGGAGAAGGGGACGACAGAGGATGAGATGGCTGGATGGCATCACTGACTCGATGGACATGAGTTTGAGTAAACTCCGGGAATTGGTGATGGACAGGGAGGCCTGGTATGCTGTGATTCATGGGGTCGCAAAGAGTTGGACACGACTAAGAGACTGAACTGAACTGAACTATGTGTCAGGCAGTATTTTTGGTGGTGGTTTGCTGATATTGTTAAGGTGCTGTTCCTTTAGGGGAAACTGCAGATGCATAGAAGAAAAGGGACTGTACAAGCCACATGCACAGACAGGGATCAGCTCAGAGAGATTAGGGTAGGTAGTGGCCAGCACTGTGTTAAGAATAATCGTTTCAGGAACTGAAGCCAGGCACCTTTGGTTTGAGTCATGTGCCTTCATCTACTGCAAACTGTGCTTTTGCCTTATTTGTCGATAATAAGAGATGATGTCAGTGACTGAAAGGCACATTGTGTGACCCGAGTTACATGCCTTAGGTTTCTGAGTTGCTTTGGTCAGCTCAGTTTCAGATATTTTGGAGAGGAAAGTTTCAAAGTAGCCTATTGACTGAGAGACATGTAAGTCTGTCTCAGAGCTGACTCCTACAGAGCCCCGTACCTGGGTGAGACACATTTCACATCATTGCAATTTCACTTTTATCCTTCAGAGAAAATAGCCTCTTTCTTCTAAGTGGAAGATTTTTGAGATGCTGGGATAAAAGCTCCCCTTTCATTTGCAGGTGACTCAGAGAGCAGGGAGTCACAAAGATGTGGTCATCCAGCCCAAGATGCTACAAAGGAGCATGAGGCATGTTTCCCATTTTCAGCCTCGTAGGTGCTCAGAGACATTTCCTACCAATGGTTCTGAGCGAGCATCCATAGCTTTAGCCAGAATAGGGAAATGACATAGATCATTTGTACCATTTCCAATGGTATGATTGTTACAGTGAATATGACACATTTGCTGAGGAGTTATGGACCTAGAGAAAGACACAGAGATGACAAGACTCTCTCCTTCCAAAAACTCACTATGGGGTGATCAGGAACATACAAAAGTAATTAGAAGAGACCACTCATTCAATACATAGCTCTTGATGGGATTTGTTTACCTGAATCATAACTCTTCAAAGAGAGTAAAGAGAATTTGGTTGAACCAGGAAAGTTTTTCTCTTTTGTTTTATTTCTAAGTCATGGTATTTCTGATAGTTTTGTAGGTTAGCAGAATTTGGACAAAAAAAGATTTTTCAACTTGATATAAACTTTCAGTTCTGAAAGATGAATAAATTCTAGAGATCTGCATAACAACATAGTGTATATATTATATATTATTTATAATAATATTATGTCATGCAGTTAAGCATTTGTTAAGAGTGTAGAATTTATGTTAAGCATTCTCTTCATGAACACGTGGAAGTGGGTCAGTCATGTCTGAGTCTTGGAGATCTTCCCCAGCCAGGGATTGAACCCTGGTCTCTGCATTGCAGGTGAATTCTTTACCGTTTGAGCCACCAGATGGTATTTCTATACCCACACACAAAGATAAAACAACCTACTACTACCAACAATAAAAATAAAGGGACACAAAGAAACTTTTGGAGATAATGGATATGTTTATTACCTTGATTGTGGTGATGGTTTAAAGGGTGTGTGCATATGTCCAAACACATCAAATCATGAACTTTAATTTTGTGAAGTTTTTCTGTGTGTATCAATTATACTTCAATAAAGTATATCTTTTTTGTTGTTGTTTAGCAAAAAGACTGAATGGGAAGAGTACGTTCCAGAGGTGAACACTGTTCTAGGGACAGGAAAGCAGAAGCTGCTCCTGGGCACCTAGAGCAGTTCTGTTGGAGGACTCCACAGCAGAGCGGAGGATTCAGTAGGCAAGTGCTGTTGGAAAATGTTCTTTGGTATCACCTTGATAGCCAGCTTTATTTCTGCCTGACTGGATGCACAATACTGTGGAAGTGCTACTGGGAAGAATTTAATGATTGCTCATGTACAACCTAAATCCTTGGTGTGCAGTTACTATTTCACAATTCATCCAGTCTTTTATATGCCATAGATGGCTCTGCACAACTGGAAATCTGACTTCTTCTCAATTAAAGAATGATATACATTGATTGATTTGCGGATATTAAAGAATCCTTGCATTCCTGGGATAAAGCCCACTTGGTCATGGTGTATGATTTTTTTAATATGTTGTTGGATTCTGTTTGCTAGAATTTTGTTAAGGATTTTTGCATCTATGTTCATCAGTGATATTGGCCTGTAGTTTTCTTTTTTTGTGGCATCTTTGTCTGGTTTTGGAATTAGGGTGATGGTGGCCTCATAGAATGAGTTTGGAAGCTTACCTTCTTCTGCAATTTTCTGGAAGAGTTTGAGTAAGGTAGGTGTTAGCTCTTCTCTAAATTTTTGGTAGAATTCAGCTGTGAAGCCATCTGGTCCTGGGCTTTTGTTTGCTGGAAGATTTTTGATGACAGTTTCGATTTCCTTGCTTGTGATGGGTCTGTTAAGATCTTCTATTTCTTCCTGGTTCAGTTTTGGAAAGTTATACTTTTCTAAGAATTTGTCCATTTCATCCAAGTTGTCCATTTTATTGGCATAGAGCTGCTGGTAGTAGTCTCTTATGATCCTTTGTATTTCAGTGTTGTCTGTTGTGATCTCTCCATTTTCATTTCTAATTTTGTTAATTTGGTTTTTCTCTCTTTGCTTCTTAATGAGTCTTGCTAATGGTTTGTCAATTTTGTTTATTTTTTCAAAAAACCAGCTTTTAGTTTTGTTGATTTTTGCTATGGTCTCTTTAGCTTCTTTTGCATTTATTTCTGCCCTGATTTTTAAGATTTCTTTCCTTCTGCTAACTCTGGGGTTCTTCATTTCTTCCTTCTCTAATTGCTTTAGGTGTAGAGTTAGGTTATTTAATTGGTTTTTTTCCTGTTTCTTGATGTAAGCCTGTAATGCTATGAACCTTCCCCTTAGCACTGCTTTTACTGTGTCCCATAGGTTTTGGGTTGTTGTGTTTACATTTTCATTCATTTCTATACATATTTTGATTTCTTTTTTGATTTCTTCTATGATTTGTTGGTTATTCAGAAGCGTGTTATTTAGCCTCCATATGTTTGAAGTTTTAACAATTTTTTCCCTGTAATTGAGATCTAATCTTACTGCACTGTGGTCAGAAAAGATGACTGGAATGATTTCAATTTTTTTGAATTTTCCAAGACCAGATTTATGGCCCAGGATGTGATCTATTCTGGAGAATGTTCCGTGTGCACTTGAGAAAAAGGTGAAGTTGATTGTTTTGGGGTGAAATGTCCTATAGATATCAATTAGGTCTAGCTGGTCCATTGTGTCATTTAAGGTTTGTGTTTCCTTGTTAATTTTCTGTTTAGTTGATCTATCCATAGTTGTGAGTGGGGTATTAAAGTCTCCCACTATTATTGTGTTACTATTAATTTCCTCTTTCATACTCGTTAGCGTTTGCCGTACATATTGCGGTGCTCCTATGTTGGGTGCATATATATTTATAATTGTTATATCTTCTTTTTTGATTGGTCCTTTGATCATTATGTAGTGTCCTTCTTTGTCTCTTTTCACTTCCTCTCACTGTTTGCAGATGACATGATCCTCTACATAGAAAACCCTAAAGACTCTACCAGAAAATTACTAGAGCTAATCAATGAATATAGTAAAGTTGCAGGATATAAAATTAACACACAGAAATCCCTTGCATTCCTATATACTAACAATGAAAAAACAGACAGAGAAATTAAGGAAACAATACCATTCACCATTGCAACAAAAAGAATAAAATACTTAGGAGTATATCTACCTAAAGAAACAAAGGACCTATACATAGAAAACTATAAAACACTGATGAAAGAAATCAAAGAGGACACAAACAGATGGAGAAACATACCGTGTTCATGGATTGGAAGAATTAATATTGTCAAAATGGCTATTCTACCCAAAGCAGTCTATAGATTCAATGCAATCCCTATCAAGCTACCAACGGTATTTTTCACAGAACTAGACCAAAGAATTTCACAATTTGTATGGAAATACAAAAAACCTCGAATAGCCAAAGTAATCTTGAGAAAGAAGAATGGAACTGGAGGAATCAACCTGCCTGACTTCAGACTCTACTACAAAGCCACAGTCATCAAGACAGTATGGTACTGGCACAAAGACAGAAATATAGATCAATGGAACAGAATAGAAAGCCCAGAAATAAATCCACGAACCTATGGACACCTTATCTTTGACAAAGGAGGCAAGGATATACAATGGAAAAAAGACAACCTCTTTAACAAGTGGTGCTGGGAAAACTGGTCAACCACTTGTAAGAGAATGAAACTAGAACACTTTCTAACACCATACACAAAAATAAACTCAAAATGGATTAAAGATCTAAATGTAAGACCAGAAACTATAAAACTCCTAGAGGAGAACATAGGCAAAACACTCTCCGACATAAATCAAAGCAAGATCCTCTATGACCCACCTCCCAGAATATTGGAAATAAAAGCAAAACTAAACAAATGGGACCTAATGAAACTTAAAAGCTTTTGCACTACAAAGGAAACTATAAGTAAGGTGAAAAGACAGCCCTCAGATTGGGAGAAAATAATAGCAAATGAAGAAACAGACAAAGGATTAATCTCAAAAATATACAAGCAACTCCTGCAGCTCAATTCCAGAAAAATAAATGACCCAATCAAAAAATGGGCCAAAGAACTAAACAGACATTTCTCCAAAGAAGACATACAGATGGCTGACAAACACATGAAAAGATGCTCAACATCACTCATTATTAGAGAAATACAAATCAAAACCACAATGAGGTACCATTACACGCCAGTCAGGATGGCTGCTATCCAAAAGTCTACAAGCAATAAATGCTGGAGAGGGTGTGGAGAAAAGGGAACCCTCTTACACTGTTGGTGGGAATGCAAACTAGTACAGCCGCTATGGAAAACAGTGTGGAGATTTCTTAAAAAACTGGAAATAGAACTGCCATATGACCCAGCAATCCCACTTCTGGGCATACACACTGAGGAAACCAGAACTGAAAGAGACACGTGCACCCCAATGTTCATCGCAGCACTGTTTATAATAGCCAGGACATGGAAGCAACCTAGATGCCCATCAGCAGATGAATGGATAAGGAAGCTGTGGTACATATACACCATGGAATATGACTCAGCCATTAAAAAGAATTCATTTGAACCAGTCCTAATGAGATGGATGAAGCTGGAGCCCATTATACAGAGTGAAGTAAGCCAGAAAGATAAAGAACATTACAGCATACTGACACATGTATATGGAATTTAGAAAGGTGATAACGATAACCCTATATGCAGAACAGAAAAAGAGACACAGAAATACAGAACAGACTTTTGAACTTTGTGGGAGAATGTGAGGGTGGGATATTTCAAAAGAACAGCATGTATACTATCTATGGTGAAACAGATAGCCAGCCCAGGTGGGATGCACGAGACAAGTGCTCCGGCCTGGTGCACTGGGAAGACCCAGAGGAATCGGGTGGAGAGGGAGGTGGGAGGGGGGATCGGGATTGGGAATACATGTAAATCCATGGCTGATTCATATCAATGTATGACAAAACCCACTGGAAAAAAAAAAAAAAAAAATGTAAACCTGAAAAAAAAAAAAAAAAAAAAGAATGATATAGAAATTCTTGATGAATAAGGACTCAGGTCTATCACGATGGTTTTTCCAACCACTGCTTTGATTGAGATGTGGTGTGAATACCACAAATACTTTGCTTGCTTTTGGCAAAATGGCCCTAGAAATTCAACAACCATAATAGACCTTTGGTTTTATTGATAAATAATATATTGACCTGGATGAGAAAAAAAAGAAAATTCTCATGTTTATTTTGACTATATTTATTCGAATTATAGAATCGCCTTTCTCCTTGGTTTGGTGGTGGTGGTTTAGCCACTAAGTTGTGTCCGACTCTTGCAACCCCATGGACTGTAGCCTGCCAGGCTCTTCTGTCCATGGGATTCTCCAGGCAAGAACACTGGAGTGGGTGGGTTGCCATTTCCTTCTCCAGGGGATCTTCCCAACCCAGGGATTGAACCTGGGTCTCCTGCATTGCAGGCAGATCTTTATCGGCTGAGCTATGAATCACTTCTCTTTGGTTTAAACATCAGTAAATATGTAGGTATACATTTTAGAAGTTGTTTCTTCTTGTTCTTCACTTACCTGGAAAGATTATAATAAGTGTAATGTTGTCAGTGATTCAGCAGTCAGTGTGTTTGCCTGATTTTCTAGTTTTTGTCAAAGTAATATATTTAGTTTAAGTATTTCTGTTTCAAATTCTTTAAGTTTATCAAATAAATACTTAAAATGTTTCTATACCTCCACTCTTTCTGAAATACCCAGACCCCCAAACTAGTGATAGAGCAGTGTAGAATAATGGATTGGACCTGACCTCAGGATGCAGGTGGAATGAATTCTACAGAGACAATACCTCTTATCAGTTTTGTGATATTAGGCAAATCACATACCTGCTATGGGCCTTGATTTTCCTTCAGGAAGTTTCCCTTTCCTGCCTTCAACTAATGTTGTTTGGTGTCTGTTAGATGTGATGATGTACTGTGCTAGGTATTGTAAGTGTGATTCTGTGGTGCTTTCCCTCTGAAAAGCTTAAATTCTAAAAGGGGATACTTAAGGTCACCCTGACAGTAACTAACTAACAGTTAGTAACTAACAGTGCAGTGTTAGTCATGGAGGACAAAGGTATGGGGCTCTATGAGAGCCCAGTGACAGTTATGACCAACCTAGACAGCATATTAAAAAGCAGAGACATTCCTTTGTCAACAAAGGTCCATCTAGTCAAGGCTATGGTTTTTCCAGTAGTCATGTATGGATGTGAGAGTTGGACTACAAAGAAAGCTGAGTGCCAAAGAATTGATGCTTTCGAACTGCAGTGTTGGAGAAGACTCTTGAGAGTCCCTTGGACTGCAAGGAGATCTAGCCAGTCCATCCTAAAGGAGATCAGTCCTGGGTGTTCATTGGAAGGACTGATGCTGAAGCTGAAACTCCAATACTTTGGCCACCTGATGTGAAGAGCATTTGAAAAGACCCTGATGCTGGGAAAGATTGAGAGCAGGAGGAGAAGGGGACGACAGAGGATGAGATGGTTGGATGGCATCACCGACTCAATGGACATGGGTTTGGGTGGACTCCAGAACTTGGTGATGGACAGGGAGGCCTGGCATGCTGCGGTTCATGGGGTTGCAAAGAGTCGAACACGACTGAGTGACTGAACTGAACTGATTGATAATTCTGCCTTGTAATTATAGTCCAGTCTTCTTCAAGGAAAGATCTCTAACAATACTCCATAAAATAAATGAGAATTCATGTTTTCTTCAAAAAAAAAAAAAAAAAGCAACTCCTGCAGCTCAATTCCAGAAAAATAAATGACCCAATCAAAAAATGGGCCAAAGAACTAAACAGACATTTCTCCAAAGAAGACATACAGATGGCTAACAAACACATGAAAAGATGCTCAACATCACTCATTATTAGAGAAATGCAAATCAAAACCACAATGAGGTACCATTACATGCCAGTCAGGATGGCTGCTATCCAAAAGTCTACAAGCAATAAATGCTGGAGAGGGTGTGGAGAAAAGGGAACCCTCTTACACTGTTGGTGGGAATGCAAACTAGTACAGCCGCTATGGAAAACAGTGTGGAGATTTCTTAAAAAACTGGAAATAGAACTGCCATATGACCCAGCAATCCCACTTCTGGGCATACACACTGAGGAAACCAGATCTGAAAGAGACACGTGCACCCCAATGTTCATCACAGCACTGTTTATAATAGCCAGGACATGGAAGCAACCTAGATGCCCATCAGCAGATGAATGGATAAGGAAGCTGTGGTACATATACACCATGGAATATTACTCAGCCATTAAAAAGAATTCATTTGAACCAGTCCTAATGAGATGGATGAAGCTGGAGCCCCTTATACAGAGTGAAGTAAGCCAGAAAGATAAAGAACATTACAGCATACTAACACATATATATGGAATTTAGAAAGATGGTAACGATAACCCTATATGCAAAACAGAAAAAGAGACACAGAAATACAGAACAGACTTTTGAACTTTGTGGGAGAATGTGAGGGTGGGATATTTCAAAAGAACAGCATGTATACTATCTATGGTGAAACAGATAGCCAGCCCAGGTGGGATGCATGAGACAAGTGCTCCGGCCTGGTGCACTGGGAGGACCGAGAGGAATCGGGTGGAGAGGGAGGTGGGAGCGGGGATCGGGATGGGGAAGACGTGTAGATCCATGGCTGATTCATGTCAATGTATGACAAAACCCACTGAAATGATGTGAAGTGATTAGCCTCCAACTAATAAAAAAAAAAAAAAAAAAAAAAAGAAAGTTGCTCAGTCGTGTCTGACTCTTTGTGACCCCATGGACTATATAGTCCATGGACTTCTCCAGGCCAGGATACTGGAGTGGGTAGCCTTTTCCTTCCCCAGGGGATCTTCCTTACCCAGGGATCAAACTCAGGTCTCCCACACTGCAGGCATATTCTTTACCAGCTGAGCCAGAAAGAAAAGGGAGTCTGGAGTCTTCACAGGCAGGAAGGGCAATACAGATGAACGCACAGAGGCAGGAAATGGTACAGCGCACTTGGGGAAACAATGGGAGGCACATGGTTGGAGACAAGGAGAAGCATGGGGAGACCTGGGATGTGGGCTAGAAATGTAGTGGTGAAGGTTCTTGTAGGCTAACCTGAGAATAAATCATAATAATAGTAATATAATACTATATAATAATAATACATAAATGTCATAAAATAAACTGTTAATAATAATTACCTTTTGTTGACAGAACTGAAAATAGAAGTTAAGCGTATCTTTAGATTTAAAGATTGCCAAAATTAGTATTGCAGAGTGCCTCACTTTTTACCAAACAGTTATTTCTAATACATGTCACACTATTTCATGAATGTAAACAAGGATTAAAAAGATCTGCTGGCTTAACCGAGACATATTAATAATATCAAGAGCTGCGGAAGTAGGGAAATGATGTGTCCTTCCACGGTGTCAAATTATACAACTGTTCATTTAAATAGCCACCAGAGTGGTTTGATAAACTAGTTCAAATATTAGCATATTCTTCAGAATAATAAGAGTTCAACTACTTGGTAGTATTTATCCTACTTTAGTTCTCCTGAGCACAGACATTCAGCGTTATTTTTCATTTCTTGGCGCAATTTTATGAGCATTCAAATTAAAACAATTTCTCACGTTTATTGTAGCAGTAACATATTAAACACTAAAAGGAGCAAATGTTTAAGTGAGAAAGAGCAGTGGGAGGGAAGCGTTGAAATCCAGTTCACCAGTGATTACCAAGTTCAACCACATGTGAGGTTTAACTGCTCTAGCTAGCTTTATTGACTTATAAACTTGTGAATCTTAGGAATAATCATTCACACACTTGAAGAGTTGTAAGCACTGGAAATAATATATACAAAACACAAAGTACATGGAGTAAGTGGCTAATAAATTGTACTATCACTATTCAGGTTCTGTGCCAATTGTTCTCTTTATTCCCCCGTCTAGAGAAGGACAGATGGGAGAGTCAGTGGGATTTCTGTGGGAGCAGATGCCCTGGGAGACATCGAGATAGAAGGGCTGCTATCCTGAAGGTTGTTCCAGAGCTCAGAGTTAAGGAAGAGAGAGAAAAGCACATCTGGAAGGTTAGAAATTGGATCTTGACATCATACTGATTAGGGAGGTGAGGGAAAAGCAAGTCAGCTACAAAGGTGGTGGTCAAGGAGAGGGAGAATCCCAGATCAAATTGCTGAGTGGATGAGGTCAAAGGGCAAAGATCTATATTTGCATGTGGCCCATATTTCTTTTGTGCGGTCTCAACAACTTGGAAAGTCAAGGTGGGACCCTCAAAGAAGCCACAAAAGAAGGGGTAGGTCTGGAAGAAAACACAGGTACAAGATTCAGCCTTTGCGAACAGAGAGCTAGTTTGGTAGTACAGGTATGGAAACAGTCAGTGGAGAGCATGCCCAGGGTTTTAGTAGAGTTAAATAAGTTACACCACAAGGCACGTCCATGCAAGCAACTCCTCTTTCCAACACTGTTACAACTACCTGAAATGGCAAAAGTCATTGGCACAGAAATTAAAACTGGTCCCTTGTAACTGGTAATGGTTGTGTCCCTAGTGGGAATCTTGGAAGTGTTAAGGCCCCCTCATCGGTTCAGCACCTTTTTCGTCTTCATCCCCTCCCCACTCCAGGAACATCACACTATTTGCTACACCTCAAATCTACCCTCTACTCTCTTTCCACTTAGAGTTTAATGCTGAAACTTCTGTTAGAAATGGCTTTCCCTTTTTCACTGGAAAGGCTTTTTCATCTTTCAAGGTTTCTTGGCCCTTCTCTGACTGGTTAAGAAATGTGCTGTCTTTCTTAAACTCCTATAGCCCTAGTTTATCCAAACACTGTGGTGGAAGATGTCTTATCTACCCAGTATATGTCTGTGAGGCATGTGCAAAGGCCAAAGATTTAAATTCGGGAAGTGACTGGTTGGATTTCTAAGTCTAGAGCTAACTTGCTGTGTATTTTGAGCAAGTAATATACCTTCTTGGAATTTCAGTTTCTTAGTGTTCATATGCAGATCTAATAAGATAGTGTATACAAAGCACTCGGCATGATGTTAGGGTGATTAAGATGTTAAATATATGATATTCACAATATACATGAATATAAATATAAGCTAGTCAAGCACCTTATACTGGGTTTTCAGGGGTCTGAGAAAGTTGTTTTATTTCCTACATTACCACACTGTCTTTTAAAAAAATTCTCTGATGCTACATAGGAACAAATCATTCTCTTAACAATTTTACTAGTGATGAAATGGTGACATTTTAATCTTATTGGATATATAAAGAAAGATGCTTAAGTTAATTTCATAAACTTAGATTTTCTTTTTTTTGGCATTGATTTCTCTTCTGAATTCTGATTTGCAGTGTGTCAAAAAGATGGATGAACTATTGCTTTTTTTTGGACCTTAGTTCCCCCAAACGGGGATTGAACATGGGTCCTTGGCAGGGAAAGCGTAAAGCCCTATCTACTGGACTAAAAGAGAATTTTCCTGTTCTTCATTTCCTTTCAGCTTGATAGCTTTCAGACTCCTGTGATCCCTCATTTAAGGCCTTAGTGACACCTGTTACATGATCTCCACCCTTGAAAAAATATGTATATTTAAAAAAATCTCAAGTGTAACAAGGCACCATTCCATTAGTGATTCTTCCATCTCCATCTGCCCAGTTCAGCCACTCAGTTGTGTCCGACTCTTTGTGACCCCATGGACTACAGCATGCCAGGCTTCCCTGTCCATCACCAATTCCCAGAGCTTGCTCAAACTCATGTCCATCAAGTCGGTGATGACATCCAGCCATCTTATACTTTGTCGTTCCCTTCTCCTCCTGCCTTCAATCTTTCCCAACATCAGGATCTTTTTCAATGAGTCAGTTCTTTGCAACAGATTGCCAAAGTATTGGAGTTTCAGCTTCAGCATCAGTCCTTTCAATGAATATTCAGGACTGATTTCCTTTAGGATCGACTGGTTTAATCTCCTTGCAGTCCAAGGGACTCTCAAGAGTCTTCTCCAACACCACAGTTCAAAACCATCAATACTTCAATTCTTTCTTTATAGTCCAACTCTCACTTCCATACATGACTACTGGAAAAAACATAGCTTTGACTAGATGGACCTTTGTTGGCAAAGTAATGTCTCTGCTTTTTAATATGCTATCTAGGTTGGTCATAGCTTTTCTTCCAAGGAGCAAGCATCTTTTAATTTCATGGCTTCAGTCACCATCTGCAGTGATTTTGGAGCCCCCCAAAATAAAATCTGTCACTGTTTCCATTGGTTCCCCATCTATTTGCCATGAAGTGATGGGACCAGATGCCTTGATCTTAGTTTCTGTCTGCTTTCTATACTTAAAAGACATTAATCTTTTGGCACTATTATCCAGAACAAATAATGCTGAATGTAATAGTAGCAAATGATTTGGCATGTGCATCAATGTGGAAATAGTGTTTACAAATGCACCATAATATATCTTGCAAGAATACATCATCTTTTTAAATGTGCTTCTCAAACATATGTACATTCAGTCGAGAAAATGCCACATTCGTTATTATTAATAGAAAGGTAAAGTGACTTTTTGTATTCTGGGTGGATTCTTGATACATGTTGCTAATTTAGCCTTGGAAGCTAATATCTCACGTAAGGGGGAAAAGAAAAACCCTCTATTCAGGGAGAAAAACAAGAATCAAGGTACTTTCTGTTTCCTGCTTAAAAGAAGAAATAATACCTGAGACAAAACTAAAGGAAGATGGTAACAAGATCAAACAGTACCATTCAGTTACATTCAGGACTTGAAACAACAAAATCAAAATCTATGGAATATTTGTCATTCAAGCACTACTTTGCCCAAATCATACCACCTGCTCTCGACTGAGTTAGGATGTTGCTTCAGCTTATGGAGGTCTACAGAGCCAAGCCCAAAGATTGTTAATGAGGACTGTGTGTGTGTGGTAGCAGGAAGAAATGTGGGCAGTTAGGGAGGTGTGATACCCCAAGACCAGAGGGATATGAAATAAAGAGTAAGGAAAGTTCAAATCTCAGAAGGCAAAAGTGAAGACCTTTGTTTCTGGAGATTCAGAGAGAACAAGAATAAAGCAGGTTGATGAGCAACACTGTGGCACCCAGTAGAAGGTCCAATGTGGCATAAGCATTGATATTCAAAGCTCATTTTTATTTGTTACTGAGCCGTAATGAATGAACAAGTCAACTGAAATGAAAGTTCCAGAAACAATCTGGATCATCATTCATTTAATTGCTGACTAATGGACTCATTAATGAGTCCAGGATATGATTACTCTATGCCTGCTATATGCTGGACACTGCTCTGTGATAGGAAGACTGAAGCTTTATGGAGACAGATATATAGCTAAATGATAGGTATGAATGAAATATAGGAAATAATATGGCGATTCAGAGACATTTTCTCAGGAACATTTTAATTGGATTTTGGAGTATAAGTACATTTCCCAGGCTGAGAAAGAGTGAGGGCAAAGTCTGCCTAGGACCATAGATCTATGACACTGAGTTTTGTTCACCTTTAGTTATTACAACCTTGAGTCATCTGCCAGCTTGGATGGTTGTTGTGATGTGGGTGGTGAAAAAGAAAGAAGTAAAAAGAGGGGAGAAAGGGGCAGTGAGGCGGGTGTAGAAGGAGACAGTTTTGATGGGATTTGTAACTCTTTGTTCAGTAGTTAAATGGCATTAGACCATTCTTTCATCTCTTCAATCTATTTTGGTACTCAAGTACTTTGTATTTCATTCACGTGAAAAATGGGCAAGTGGTAAAGAGACAGTAAGTTAATGGTTAAAAGGACTGACTTTGGATTCAAGGAACTTCAAGTTAAGACCCAAGAGCCTTCCTCTCTGTGGGCCTCAGGCCTTTCATATATAAATTAAATGACTTGGGCTGGAGGAGCACTAGTGGCCCTATGAACTCTGACATTGACGCCAAGAGCAATGACATCCTGTGTGATAGCCAAGGGCCAGTGTACTCTCTAATGAGGAGTGCTACTATGGTCCACATGCAGTGTTAGGGGTCATATAGACTGTTCTGTCCAAGTCCTTTCTTTCACAGAGGAAGATACCAGAATTAAGTCTCAACCCTCCCCAGTAGCCTCTTTATAACAGGTATTAATTATTAACAGTTTGCAATTCTCCAGAGAGAGGGAAATAATGTTTTTTTTTTCCATTTATTTATATTAGTTGGAGGCTAATTACTTTACAATATTGTAGTGGTTTTTGCCATACATTGACATGAATCAGCCACAGATTTACGTGTGTTCCCCCTCCTGATCCCCCCCTCCCACCTCCCTCCCCATCCCATCCCTCTGGGTCATCCCAGTGCACCAGCCCTGAGCACTTGTCTCATGCATCCAACCTGGGCTGGCGATCTGTTTCATTGATAATATACATGTTTCAATGTTATTCTCTCAGATCATCCCACCCTCGCCCTCTCCCCTAGAGTCCAAAACTCTGTTCTATGGAAATAATGTTTACTGGATGAATTTGGAAGCGTTTTGCTAGTCATAATATATAGGCATAAATGAAAAGCATGTGAAAAGCAATAGATATTTTAAATTGAGACAGACATTAAATGACTGATAGAGGGCCAGGGGGCCTCAGTCATAGTCTTGCAACAGCAAGGCTTTGAAATCGCATGAGAACCCCCTGTGCAGAGTGACAGGCTTGGTTCTGTTTCTGTCTACAACCCTTATCAGTGCTTCCTTAACATGTAGTCCAATAAAATCGTCTCAGTGAGATAAAATGATTAAAGAGGGAAAAAAGGCAATGTGAAAAAAAAAAATCTGGAAAATGCTTTTCTGAAAGATAGCAAATATAAAAATCCATTCATCTCTTTTGTGTGTGGTAGATTGTAGGGTGTCAGTATTATCAGCAATTGGTCATGAATCTCCAAGTCCCTGTTAATGATGCCCTTGGGTTAATACACCTGTGGAAACTATTATGCTATTATATTCGTTGGCTCTTATTTAATTTCAGTTGGCTGAAATTACTCATTAATCTTTTTTTCCCTTTCTCATAGTGGATTTTTGGCAATAGTAATATGAATTGCTTCATTTCTGCATTTTACTTTGCCTGGGTAGCTGTAGCCACTGAGTGAATTGGGATTTGAATATAAACATAAACCAGAAAGATGTTCATCAAGTAAGAGAACTGGTATTGAAAGAAATCTTTGTTGTTCTTCACTCAAATGACCCACTTGTGCCACATCTATTAAGCATTATGCAGAATACATTATGAAGGTTGTTTATTGCTGGTAATGTGTTAAGAATAGTTACCATTCTTCAGCCCTTCAGTGAGAACTTCTTCAGTGAAATGAATAGCTTTCTGAATAAAGTTTGCAGTACAGTACAAAAGGGCAGTCCTCTAACACAAAGAACGCATATCATTTAGAGAAGACCATGATGAAGTGAGGCATCAGCAGACTTTCTTGTTTGTAACTCACCACTTGATTTGGGAAAAGTTGTTTTTTCCCCTACTCTGGGCCTCAACTCACTTTTCTCCCCCTAAATGTTGAATCATCATTGTTTATTTTTATTTTTATCAATAATTTTAATGGCTATTGGTATATTCAGGATCCTAGTCATATCTGAATAACCTCAAATAATAGTTTTCTAGGATATTTATTCACTTAACTTTTAAAATGTCTTATCATTAATTATTCATAATACTTTTTTATGTATAACTTTATCTATAAATATATCTTTAAAAATACTTCTAATACTTGTTATTTGCATTCTTCAGTTTTTATTTTGAGCATTGAGACATAAAATTATCTATTTATTGGTTTTCCCGCTGGTATTTTTTATTTCTTTTAAACTCTTTGTTTTGTGTAATGGTATAGCTGATTAACAAACAACGTTGTGGTAGTTTCAGTAAACAGCAGAGGGACTCCACCATACATGTGCATGGATCTGCTCTCCCCCAAACCCTTTTCCCATCCAGGCTGCCATGTAACATTGAGCAGAGCTCCTTGTGCTATACAGTAGGTCCTTGTCTTCAACTCACTTAACTTTTATGTGATACATGTTTGAACTATAAGATTTACCAAGTTTTTTATAGTTGTGAAACTATGATGTGAACACTTTGAGTCCATAGGCTACATACCCTGAAACCTAGATGAGTACCTGGCATATAGAAAGCTTTCCCTAAATATTTATTCAATGAATTAACAACAGGCTTTGGTTATATTCATTGACTTTTTAGTAATGCTTATTCAAGTGCTGTTTTTAACTAGAAAAATTATTGGCGGTTCATGTATTTGGAATTTTGAGGAAAAGTATACAGGATGAGGAAATGGCTTTATTGAAAAGGTCTACATTTCTTTGAGGCGGTATTTTTCTGGTGCATCTTTAAAACTTGATGTACATTTGGTCTACTCTGGTCACCAGAACTCAAGAATTGGGCTGGTCTTCAACATGATCACAACCAGATTCAAGGAGTAAGTTTTACATGTCACTTTGCCATGTTATTTCTTATCCCCAAAGTGAAAAGGAGCTACCAGTTGAAAAGTGCTATTTCCAAGTATATTCTGTTTTAACTAATTTCAACCTGTGTCTACTTAAGACCTAAACATTAATGAGATTGACACACCCTATTTTAAGTGGGAATTATACCAGTATAATGGACTTCCCAGGTGGCTCAGTGGTAAAGAATCCATCTGCTAAGCAGGAGACTCAAGTTCCATCTCCTGGGTCAGGAAGATCCCTTGGAGAAGGAAATGGCAACCTACTCCAGTATTCTTACCTGGGAAATCCCATGGACAGAGGAGTCTTACAGGCTGCAGTCCATGGGGTCTCTAAAGAATCTGAGAAGACTTAGCAACTAAAACAACAACAATGCCATTATAACAAATGGGCCTTGAAATGGTCAGTTGATGGCTTGTATATAACCTCTAATATTGTCAAGCGAACAAAGTCCTTAACAAGAAATGTCAAAAATGTTTGTCTTTTGGCCTCCAGATGCCTTACCCATACATCATTACTCTGCCTCACTGCTCTGCAAGTCTCTCTAGACCTTTAATTGTCCCTAGAGAAATCACTGTTAAACCATGTGGACAGGTAATTCCCTGACAAAATTCACCCAAATGACCTATATCCTCTTCTGCCACTTCCTGTCTTTCATAGTGTTCCTTACTTACCTCCACTGCATACTTGCAACCTGAAACATTTCTGTTGAAATTTTATCATTTGCCATTTTCTTCTTAGGGTGACTGTAATTTTTAAATTTTTTAAAATTATAGTAGATTTACAGTGTTGTGCCAATCTCTGCTATACAGCAGAGTGACTCAGGTAGACACACGTCTATTGTCATTCAGTTGCTAAGTCATGTCCGACTCTTTGCGACCCCATGAATCGCAGCACGCCAGGCCTCCCTGTCCATCACAAACTCCTGGAGTTTACTCAAACCCATGCCCATCGAGTTGGTGATGCCATCCAGCCATCTCATCCTCTGTCATCCCTTCTCCTCCTGCCCCCAATCCCTCCCAGCATCAGGGTCTTTTCCAATGAGTCAACTCTTCGCATGAGGTGGCCAAAGTATTGGAGTTTCAGCTTCAGCATCAGTCCTTCCAGTGAACACTCAGGACTGATCTCCTTTAGGATTAACTGGTTGGATCTCCTTGCAGTCCAAGGGACTCTCAAGAGTCTTCTCCAACACCACAGTTCAAAAGCATCAAGTCTTCGGCGCTCAGCTTTCTTAACAGTCCAACTGTCACATCTGTATATGATCACTGGAAAAACCATAGCCTTGACCAGATGGAGCTTTGTTGGCAAAGTAATGTCTCTGCTTTTTAATATGCTATCTAGGTTGGTCATAACTTTCCTTCCAAGGAGTAAGCATCTTTTAATTTCATGGTTTCAGTCACCATCTGCAGTTTTGGAGCCCAAAAAAATAAAGTCTGACACTGTTTCCCCATCTATTTCCCATGAGGTGATGGGACCAGATGCCATGATCTTAGTTTTCTGAATGTTGAGCTTTAAGCCAACTTTTTCACTCTCCTCTTTCACTTTCATCAAGAGGCTTTTTAGTTCCTCTTCACTTTCTGCCATAAGGGTGGTGTCATCTGCATATCTGAGGTTATTGATATTTCTCCCAGCAATCTTGATTTCAGCCTGTGCTATACATTAGGACCTTGTTAATCAATTCTAAGTGTAATAGTTTGCATCTACCAACTCCAGACTCCCAGTCCATCCTTCTCCCTCCCCTGGTCCCCCTTGGCAACCACAAGTCTGTTTCTGGTTTGTAGATAGTTTCGTTTGTATCATGTTTTAGCTTCCACATATATGTGACATCATCTGGCATTTGTCTTTCTCTTTATGATTTATTCACTTAGTATGATAATGTCTAGTTGTATCCATGTTACTGCAAATGGGATTATTTCGTTATTTTTTATGGCTGAGTAGTATTTCATTGTATACATATACCACATCTTTATCCATTCATCTTTCAATGGACATTCAGGTTGTTTCCATGGTTTGCCTTTTGTGAACAGTGCTGCTGTGAATATGAGGACTGTTGTTGTTCAGTCGCTCAGTCATGCCTGACTCTTTGTGACCCCACGGACTGCAGGACACCAGGCTTCCCTGTCCTTCACCATATCCTGGAACTTGCTCAAACTCATGTCCATTGAGTCAGTGATGGCATCCAACCATCTCAACCTATCGTCCCCTTCTCCTCCTGCCTTTACTCTTTCCCAGCATCAGGGTCTTATCTAATGAGTCAGCTCTTCGCATCAGGTGGCCAAAGTATTGGAGCTTCAGCATCAGTACTTCTAGTGATATTCAGGATTGACTTCCTTTAGGATGGAGTGGTTTGATCTCCTTGCAATCCAAGGGACTGTCAAGAGTCTTCTCCAACACCACAGCTCAAAAGTATCAATTCTTCAGTGTTCAGCCTTCATTATGGCCCAACTCTTATATCCATACATGACTACTAGAAGAAAAAGAACATAAGGAATATATGTATCTTTTTGAATTATAGTTTTGTCTGGATATATTCCCAGGAGTGGGATTGCTGGCTCATGTGATAATTCTATTTTTAGTTTTCTGAGGAAACTCTATACTGTTTCCCATAGGGACTGTACCAACTTACATTCCAACCAACAGTGTAGAGAGAGTAGGGAGACTGTAATTTTACCTTTATCCAAGGAAGAGAATGAGAAGTTTGCACATAGTAGGTAAGCAAGTTATGTTTGCTCTTTGAAGGACAGTACCCCATCTCTATAGCATTGTCATTCTCATATGGCTTTGTCACACTGACATATCATCTTTTGGCCCTTTGAAATTTTTGTCATTTACTTTATTATTCCTTCCTCTATAGCTAAATTCTTCCAGCCTCCTAGACCCTTATGTGAAAGCGTGGCTCTACTATTAGCCAGCTTAAGAGTTACTTGAATCTAGGCCTTATTAATTACGGTCCTTGTCCAAGAATCAAACACTGAACACATTTGTTAACTGCCTGTGATCATCTCTCTGCTCTTGTAGGTAACTTATGACCCTGTTTATGCCATTAGGATTGCGGACTGATGTATCGTGTTTGCCAAATGAACTGGCTTTGTGGTGAAGGAGAAAGCTTTATTTCATCAAACTCTCATTTTCTCAATCAGTTATTAAATAAAACCTTCTAAGTTCCACACACTGTTCTAGATGCTGAAGATATAATAGTGAGCATGTGGGTATGGTTGCTGTCCTTGAGCTCACACTCTGGTGACCATTCAGAATGATATCCTCAGTAGAGACTGTCAGGAGATCCATCTTACAGTGACGACTCACTCATAATCATGAGTTGATCTTAGTATCATCAGCAAAAAGAGTCTTAAATGGTCAATTGTAATTTTTTAAATTTTTGAGACAGAGCATCTGTTATAAAAGATGAATAGTAAGAAAATAATTAGATGAAAAGGTCACAAATTCCTCCTAGTTTATATTCACCACTTCTAGAAGACCACAGTAAATGTGTAGGAAAAAAAAAAATCTTTGTAGACTGGTAATTAATTTGACATATTAGCAGATCTCATTAAATTGTTAATTATAATTCAATACACTGATGTCAATTAATCCCAATAATGTATGTTGTATATTCTCTACATTCTAGTAGAGAATAGAAAAGCTAAAGAAACTGAATGTGCCCACATAACTAATCAATTACATAGGTTAACCAGAATTAAGCTGGAGTGTCAGTGTTGATAGTGCTACTCTTATTCAATTTTGTAATATAAATTCTATGCTTATATGATTTATCGTTCAAACTAGGGCAGTTTTTGATAGTGAAAGTGGGTACCCCAAATATAAGGGATTTAGTCTCATCTAATTCTTGGCATCTTGAAGCAGCAAATTACAAGCCTACTAGTTTAATTTCCCTTTCCCAAGTTCATCATTAAGCAAGTTCATCAAAACCAGTGAAATGATTTCTTATTAACACTTTTCATGAAGAAATTCTGCCCTCAGATTCTCTCAGGGTGGTGGTGGATGGACCCTTTTCTGTTTTTTAAATGGGGACAACCTTGAAGGATTCCACCCTCTATTTTCTAAAACCTAAAGGCTAACTGCTCAGCTTTTGTTCTCCCAGTCTGTGACAGCTATCTTATACCTTATCATGTATTTTTAAATCATTTATGTTTCTCCTTTGATAAACTTTATGTTTCTCTAGGACAGAGACTGTATTTTATTCATACTTTAACTTCTATGTACCTCTGATTGCTCACCTAAAAAATATAGATAACAGAACTAAACTTGCAGAGTTTTATGAAGATAAAATTCACTACAACATTTGGAATCCTTGTGATAGTGCCTGGTGCATAAAAAGCTCGTAGTTGTGCCAGCTTAATATTATTATCAACACTATCTGTTGTCACAGTGCTAAGTAGCCAATGTCATATACACAAAACATGTATACTAAATATTACTAATTCGTCAAACATTTATTAGTGTTTCCTATATTCAAGTTACTCTATACAAAGATGAATCAGGAGCCTATTTTTTAAGTAAGGATGGGTAACAGGAATGAGATATGCACATAATTATAATACAAGATAGAAAGTAACAAGTGACATAAGAGAGGTAAATGTAGAACAACATTGCTTTTCCTATTAGAGAATATTTTCAGATATAAAGGGTCAGGGAAGACTGTAGGAGTGAGAGAATTTTAGCTGAATCTTGAGGAAAATATAAGATTTGAACATGCAGATATTTGCGTTAGTGGTGTAATGAGGTGAAGGTATTCCAAAAATGACTGTGTAAGTAAAGTTACAGAAAAGGACCCCCCCCTCCCCCCAAAAAAAAAAGCTCAGCAGAAAAGCAGAATCTTGATGTTTGCTTAGGATAACGACAAGTTTACTTATATGGCAAGTTAACTTATATGTAGAGTACATCATGAGAAATGCAGGGCTGGAAGAAACACAAGCTGGAATTAAGATTGCCGGGAGAAATATCAATAACCTCAGTTATGCGGATAATACCACCCTTATGGCAGAAAACGAAGATCTAAAGAGCCTCTTGATGAAAGTGAAAGAGGAGAGTGAAAAAATTGACTTAAAGCTCAACATTCAGAAAACTAGGATCATAGCATCCAGTCCCATCCCTTCATGGCAACTAGATGGGGAAATAGTGGCTGACTTTATTTTTCTGGGCTCCAAAATCACTGCAGATGGTGATTGCAACCATGAAATTAAGAGATGCTTTACTCCTTGGAAGGAAAGTTATGGCCAACCTAGTCAGCATATTAAAAAGCAGAGACATAACTTTGTCACCAAATGTCCATCTGGTCAAGGCTATGGTTTTTCCAGTGGTCATGTATGGATGTGAGAGTTAGACTATAAAGAAAGCTGAGCACCAAAAAGTTGATGGTTTTGAACTGTGGTATTGGAGAAGACTCTTGAGAGTCCCTTGGACTGCAAGGAGATCCAGCCAGTCCATCCTAAAGGAGATCAGTCCTGGGTGTTCATTGGAAGGACTGATATTGAAGCTGAAACTGCAATACTTTGGCCACCTGATCCAAAGAGCTGACTCATTTGAAAAGACCCTGATGCCAGGAAAGATTGAGGGCAGGAAAAGAAGGGGACGACAGAATATGAGATGGTTGGATGGCATCACCAACTCAATGGACATGAGTTTGGGTGGACTCCGGGAGTTGGTGATGGACAGGGAGGCCTGGCATGCTGTGGCTAACGGGGTCACAAAGAGTCGGACACGACTGAGCTACTGAACTGAACTGAACTGAATGGCAAGTATTGTGTAGGAGTTAATTATGGAGAAGACCTGAAAGGTAGTTTAGATCCAGATAATAGAAAGGTCTTGAATGTCATACCATGGATTTTGCATTTTGAACATTTGGGTTTTTAAAATTATGAGTAAAAATAATGAAAATTTATGAAATCAAAAGTTCTCCCCATTCCCATTCACTGTAGATAGTGGGGAGATGGTTATGTAAGAAATCATCTTGAAGTTCATGCCAGGACTCTTAGATTTTGAGTCTGGTTCTGCTCCACTACATGAGTCTTGTCAAGTGCCCTCCTTTCCTCTCCATTTGTAAAATAATAAATATTATGGGTGTACATAGATGGACTCTAAAGGTATCTCCTTTTCTAAAAGTTCTGAGAGGAAAAGAATATGTAATGGGTGAGTGTTAGGAGCAGGAATTATTTATCCCAAAGACACTATTATCCTTAAGGATCTACTTTTCTATTATTCTTAAGGATCTACTCTCACTATAGCCTACTTCAAAAATCTATCAAAATGTATGGAAAAAGTGAGTTTTGTGATTCCCCCCCAAATATTTTCTTGGGCATGCAATAGGAGAGCCTAAAGCTTGGTAGATCCTAGGTTGTGACCTCTGTAATGCCATACTCAAGTGTTTTGATTCCCCAATGCTGAATGGAGGCAGGCTTTGCTGAGCCATGGCAGTTATCAACAGGTCTCCTCCACAACGATGTCCATGTCTGACTGAGCCATCATGATTAATATTTGCAATCATGGCCCTGAGACACTGGAGAAATCTCAGGATGTCCTCTGAATCAACAGAGGAATACAGAATTATAGTCTGACTCAGGTTTCTTCTTGGCAGTATATTTTATTGTATTTCAATGTTTTGAAAATTGGGATGAGAAGTTTCCTGTGGCGGGATCTTTGTGTAACCTGGGGTATGAAGTTAAGCTGCACGGCTTCCCCCTTAGCCATTCTAGATACTAGTGTTCTGGGTTTACTTTCATGTCTGAGAATAAGACTATTAGTCTCAAAGAGAGACTTATCTCTCAGGAGAATCTGGACTATTGAAAAAGAAAAAGGTAGTCAATATTGCCCTATTACACAGGTTGCAGATAAACTAAGCATAGTGTGGACTTTTACAATATTCTATGAAAAGAGTGCTATAAAGTATTTTTGGCTTTGAAACCTTCACTAGTACCTTAGACAAGACAAATATTTTTCTTCTTCATCGTTCTAAAACTGATTATGTACACAGCTTTAAAGTACTTCTTATCAATAAAGGGCCTCTCTGCCTTTGGGGTCTCTGCATCTTGGCAGACTGTAGCTAAAAATCACCCCAGGATGTCCTCGGTGGCTTTGTTCAGAGAATTGAGAAGCCCTGTAGCCTGTTCATGGAACAGTTTTGAGTTGGAGGCCAAAGAGATATCAGGGAGGCAAGAAAATTCAGTCTGAGTAGCAAAGCAGCAGGCGAATATTAATCTTTGGTAGGTCCAGGGCTACTCCCACTCTATCCCGGATGAAAAAACAAAACAGATATGGAAATACAAACAGAACCGTAAAGTCAGTGGGGGAAGTGGTTAGAAGAGGAGGCGGCATACACCTGGAAAGTTACTGCAGCAACTGGGAAGAGAACCCCAAATTGTGACCATTACACGGGATTCGCAAATACACTCCTCTTTTCTCCTCTCTGCTTCTGAATAAAACCATACCCAGCTCGGAGACCCCAGTTTCCTCTGAGGCTTCCGTAATCCCATCTGGAAAATCGTATTGGATTGATACACAATCCCAATCCAATCCATTTGCTAGTTTGCAAAGGAAAATCCGGTCCGGCGTTTATTTTTAGCAGCGCTCCCTGTGACCGAACGCGACAGCTCTTCAGCGGGGATAACTGAGGACCGTATTGGGGAGAGAGGCAAAGAAGGGCGGGGGAGCGGGAGGCGGCGAGAAGGGGTGGGGGGACGCCCTGCGCATGCGTGCCAGCGCCCATGCAAATCTGCTGTACATCCAGCGAGCAAAGTGGGATGATCTGTCACTACACCTGCAGCACCACGTTCGGAGGACAGCTCCTGCTTGCTGCTTCCAGAGCCAGGTAAAAAAACAAACAAACTCAACGGGCACCGTGCATGCATATGAATGCCAGGTCGCAACCTGTCCCTTGTAGAGGCAATCTGCCGCTGCTGCTAAGTGTCCTTTGGTGGCTGATTGCAGTTTCAAGGTTTAAGAAATCCCATCTTTCAGGAAGCCTGAGGGGAAGAAAGGAAGTACGGGCGAAATCGTCAGATTGGCTTCCCGGGTTTGGGAATCTGAAGCGGGCCCGCATCTTCCGGCCAACTTCCATTGAACTTCCCAGCACTCGAAAGGGACCGAAATGGAGAGCAAAGGTATGTGGCTGTCCCCATCGGGGGACTTCCCGCGGCATGTGCGTGTGGCCAGGGCAGTCCTCGGCGAGGGGACTGCAGTGCTTGGGGAGCGAGCATCATACTAGGTCGACAGGAGGAGATGCTATGTCCGTTGCAGCACCAGGGAAGTGTGGCAGGAAGGCGACTTCTTTTTAACTCCCACAGCTTGGAAGACAGTGTTTAATACTCCATCAGTTGCGTAGTGAAGTGTGATGAGGTTTTTTTTCTTTTCTTTTCTTTTTAGGTAGGGGGTGGGAAGAGTCTTTAGACGGTGGGGGAGGCGACATGTGTTGATAAAGCGATTTCTTTTCTGTAGAATGGATGGGTTCACATAAATATATTTCATTTACCTTAGGATTGCTGACAGGCACGTTTGTATCTGATATCCAATAATGCATTGCTATAGAAAAAAATGTTTGGATTTCTCCACCCCCCACCCCAGGAAGATGATATTTCTGGGTGTGTATGACCACATCCCACTGCATTTTGAATATATATCAGCAGAGAAATTGGGTCTATTTGAAACAGTGTGCGTTAGAACTGACCTCTAAGAAGAACAGTGTATCGGAGCACTGCTTGGCTCCAGGCATGATGCATATACTAGTTCTGGATATGTATATATTAATATTTTCCTCATAAGCAAATCTGCATAATGTATACATACTAATTGGTAAATGAGCTGTAAAAATCAACTTCTGATAGCATATTTAACTCACATAAGCAAAATGACTATTAAAATTGTAGGATTGGATAGCCTTTGGGTTTAACTCCATCTATGCAGGTCTCTTCTTCCTCCTCCTCCTCCTCCTCTTTAAAACGCCCACTAGCTTGCAAGAGTCTTGAGTGATGTGGTCAGATATCCAGTAGGAATACTGGATGTATTTAATTGTGGTGAAATCGGAAAAAATGATGTCAACTTTTATGAAACTATATTCATTACCCAGAACTCAAGAAGCTATATTTGAAACAAGGTTTTATTTTTAAACCAAGAATGTCAGTCATTGTGGTAATGTGCTCAGGATCAGGGAGTCGTGGTGGGTTACCTATTTCTGGGCTGATTAGTAAAACTGAAGTGTCAAGTGATAGCAAGTACATGTTCAATAAAGTATTTAATTATAAGAGTTAAGTATTTCAACTTAGGTAAGCATTTCCAGTGTGAAAATAACTGAATCAACATAGGTTCAGACAAGCTGACAAATTTTAATTGGGATAATTTATTCCTATGATTTACTGATGGGCATTTCCTTGACTAACAATCATGTACGTATAGAAGAGACCCCATGTCAATAAATATACATGAGGCATATATTGATTAACTTTACTGTAGAATCCATTTTAAAACTAGAAGTCAAAAATTCATAGATGTCTGTAATATTCCAGTTGATTAAGTATTTCTAGAACATGAAATTAACAACAGAGTATCATTTTACTAAGAAGCATCTTTTTTTTATTTAGAGAACACCTGCTATTTGAATATTAAGCTTGGTTATTTGACAAATGTTCTTTGTAACATTTTGCTTTCAATTTATACACGAATTCCTGGCCCATCGTAAAAAGAAAACGTATCTCTTAGCAATAATTTTTAATTTCTCCTCTTTGTCCATAACATATGCTACATGCCACAAAAAGTTCTAGATAGTTTATATCTCATACTGATAACGGTAGCATTCTAGTTATTCTGCCAGGCTTGGGATTTCAGAAAGGAAAATCTCAGAAGTATATCTGAGAAGAATCATGCTAGAAGTTCTAAAAAATCTATAGCAGTGATACAGGCATGAATCACAGCACTGACTTCAAGGCAATGAATTATTTTGCCCCAAGCCAATATTGTGGTCATTTTGCAGAGGTACCATAATTGCTTCAGGCAAAAGATATGGTGAAAGTCCTCATACACATTGGTTCATGGACTTTTTTGCAAAACTGAATTAGCCAGATAGTGATCATACAAAGAGTGGTGAATTACACGTTGACCTCACTTTCTGACTTGATGCAAATTGCATAGCTAAAAATGGTAGCTAACTTGAAATTTTATTATAGAAGAAAGTGTGTATTAAGAGAAGTATATTCATATCCCATCTGAATTGTTGTACCTTAAGTATTGATACTTTATGCTGCCATGTACAAATTTCTTCCCCCAATAGCTTCAAGTTTAGTTTCAGGAAGACATTTTCAAATGTAAACATACATACTTATTTTTTTCTACTACATACTCTTTCAATACTCAAAGTACTATTACATGATTCAATTGAGAGTTCAAGAGTTCTTCATCCTAGAAAAAAAGCTAATGGCCCACTTAGTTTTGAATCTTGTTGCCAACATTTGACAACCTTCATCTTACCTCCAGCATTTCAAAACCATTCTTAGAGCACTCATCCAAAGTCTTCAGCAAGTTAAGCATCAGTTATTTACAAATAAGATCAATTTTTTCGCTTCCTTACTTATTGTTTTGCATCCCTTCTTGTTAGCAGGACGAGGAAGAGAGGTAAATGAATCAATTGATCCAGCAGTCAATTTCTGGTGTAATTTCAGTGATCCTTATGTATCATGGTAATTAATGTTGCTTCAGAGATTTGGATTGGTGCACAGTCCGAACAACTTTGACAGGATTTGTGTCTGGTGGTGGTTCACAAACTTTGATGTACATTAGAATCATCTGGTATGCTTTTTAGACCTCCTCATGCCTGGTCAAACACTTCATCAATTGCATCAGAATTTTAAGGTAGGAGAGAGGCAATATTTTTTTTTTAAAGATCTCAGATGCAACAGTATTCAAGAATCACTCATTTAGACTTTTGATAATCAAAATGTGGTTTTGATTTAGAATGTTGATCTTTGCTCTAGGCTTACTGAATCAGAATCTGATTTTTAACAAAATTCGCAGATTATTTGTGCGCCCATAAAAGTTTGAGAAACATTGATTTACTGTGAAGAAAAAGGTTCCCTCCCTCTCTTCCCCGCTCCCTCCCCCACGCCCTCAGTCTTCTGTATTTTTCCCCTTCCTGCCTGTATCACATATTTTCTTTGTCCAGCTAGGTTTGCAAGCTTGTGCTTATCAGAAACACCTGTGAAGGTTTTGAAGCATAAAGATGCTTAGGCCACACCTTTAGACATTCTGGTTTAATTGATTCTATTGTAGAACCTGGGCATAGGTATTTTTTAAAAGCTCCTCAAGTGTTGCAAATTGATAGTCAAAGTTAGTCAAAGTTAAACATTGGTCTAAGACCTTGTTAGTCAAAATGTAGTCCATAGACAATCAGTATTAACATCACCTGAAAATTTGCTAGAAATGCAGAATCTTGGGCCTTACTCCAGACCTACTGAGCCAAATGTTCATTTCAACAAAATCTGCTTGTCATTTGTATGCATATTAAAGTTTAAGAAGCTCTGGTTTAGACCTTAGGGGACTGATTGTATCTGAATGACACCACTCTGGGCATCTGAGTATAGAAGATGGGATATTATCTTATTAATCAATATGGAAGCATGTGATATGTGATCATGCTGTAAGTTTTTGGTTGCTTTGGGAAAGAATGGAAATGAAATACCAAAGAAATTGCTTGCCTCTTAGTATTATCAGAAGATGGATTCATTTAAAATACCTTCTCTGTTCTTCCTCTAGCCATTTAATTTCAACCCCTTAATTATCTTTAAATGCTTTTTCTGTAGGTTCATTTTTGAACTCCTTAAAATGTCCTGGTGTTAACCCATGGTAGTGTGACATTGGATTGCTTAATCAAAGCACATCTTAGATTGAATATAGCTTACCTCCATCCCATTGCCATGTGCCTCTATTCCATTCTTTTAAGATCCATTTGCTGTGCCTCTTGTTCACCAAGAGCTTCTGTGACCTCCCTTACATCTAATTAATATTTACTGGTATATTTTATATGATCAAAGTCCCTGTTTGTCCCTCTCATACTGCATTTCTTACAATCAACATTATAGTTTTTATGTTCTTTATTTAAACAAGCATTTCTTGAGCATCTGCTATGTTCCCAAAGTGCTTAGTTCTGAGAATGTAAAAGAAAACTAAGATGTAGTCTCTGATCTTAAAGATCTCACTCTCAAATCTTCACTCATAGATTAACTTTGTTTGTGGGCACAGTATGAAGTTCTAACAGTCCTGCAGCTGCCCAGGTGCCTGCATCAGATAAAACATTTTCATTTACATAGTAGGGATTCAGATTACATATGTTAGATTGGATAGCTTTCATTAGTTTATCATGCCATGTTCACACATCCAGGAGATTATAAATTGGGAGAGGTGAAAGAAGTGGGCTTCCCAGGTGATGCTAGTGGTAAAAGAACCTGCCTGCCAATGCAGGAGATGCAAGAGACACAGGTTCAACCCTTGGGTCAGGAAGATTCCCTGGAGGAGGGCATGGCAACCCCTTCCATATTCTTTTTTGGAGAATTCCATGGACAGTGGAGCCTGGCGAGCTACGGTCCATAGGGTCACACAGAGTCAGACGTGACTGAAACAACTTAGCATGCATGCATGCCTAGAATAATCATTTATCTGAAACCAGAATGGTTCACTCTACAAGAGGAAAGGAAAATGTCATGCAGTAACTAGTTTATCAGAGCCAGAAAGTGATTTTTTAAAAAGCTGCTTTGTGGTTAAAAAGCAAACAACTAAAGCTCCAAGACTGTTGTAGGATGAGTAAGATATAACACGGTAAAAAAACAGAACAGGCACTGAGCATAGGAGATCCCTGTTCTTATCCCAGCTTTAATGGCGTAACCTTGGACAAGTCAATTTTTCCTGTCTGAGTCTTAAAGATTCTTAAATATCAGAGAGATTCCATTTCATTTAATTCAAAATATTTAATGAGTTTCCACATTATTCCAGGCTTATTGTTAAATGCAGGGGATGGAGATAATGAATAGTGCATTGGGGTTGCCCTCAAGAAGCTTTCAGTTTGAGGATAAATGAACAGGCTCAAGAGCTATTGATTTCTAACATTGTATGTGTCTTCTCCCTTCATCTCTCAGAGTTCTAGTCAGTTACCCAGGTGGCTAGAATATAAAGTCGTAATGATTAATGACCTCTACAGAGGCACTTAATATTCCACAGCAATAATGTCTGCCTTTTGTTCCGCTTTTGGTTTTTTTTTTCACTTTTGGTTTCTTTAGACAGAATTTTTGTGTGGGAGAACATTTGAACTCTTGCTGAGTACTATTCTAAAAGCTGTTCCAACTAACTAGCTACCTGGCTAGTAACCTATTGTCTGAGTTGGGTGTTAATGATGAGGCTTGTTAGCATTAGAAATAAGCCTGGGGGTGGCCCATTTGTTATCTCCAGTCATTCCCTATCCTTGTCCTTTTATCCCATTAAGCTTCTGACCCTATTTGGTGTAGAGTTTTGTGCCTACTGAATGACTAATAGTTATATGTTACTTTGAATTTGTTAATATTGGGCTCTTAATTTGTCATACTAACAGCCGTAAATAACATTCATGAGACATTCTGTGTTTTTCCAAAGGGCTTGTTAATATATGTCACCTCCTTTAAAAACTTGTGACTAGATATATTAACTTCATTTTGTAGATAACAAAACTGAGGTTCAAGACTAAGTAACTTGGGCAATGCATCTTTATTTTCCTGTAAAACAAAACTTATTGTGCCTACCCCAAGTCCCATACCATAATAATTATGAAATTAAATTCAAACCAATAAAGCATTTAGTATTTAGAATCAGAGTTTTCATTATGATTAGCTGTGTTGTCTTTCATTATTATTAGTTGTGTTTGTCTTTTCATTAGGATCTCATCCTAGAGGGGAAGAATTAATCCTTTGTCATTTTTGTAGTTTTAGCAGCAAGCATACTTGCTGCTACAAATTATCTTCATTGACTTCTGCAAAGGCTTTAATTTACCAATAGGGATTTCTTTTGTTGTTATTCTATATATTTTTTTGCAGTAACTCCTCAAAAATGTGAATTTATATTTGTTGCTCAGACATAGTTTCAAGTCAGTTATATAACATCTTGTGGGTTTGGGAATGGAAGTGCATTGGGTCAAATATCATACCTTGTGTTAGTCATTCAGTCGTGTCTGACTCTTTGTGACCCCCATGGACTGTAGCCCACCAGGTTTCCCTGTCCATGGAATTCTCAGTGCAAGAATACTGGAGTGGATTGCCACTTCCTTCTCCGGGGGATCTTCCCAACCTAGGAACTGAATCCGGGTTTCCCACATTGCAGGCATACTCTTTGCCAACTGAGCCACTGGGAAGTACCTATTATACCTTGACTGGATTTAAAACATTGTGTAAAATCTGGCTGGTAACAGGATTTTCGGTCGGGGTGCACATCTGAATCATGCGGCACCCTGTAGTACCTGGGACTCGGATATTTAAGAAGCACCTCGTGATTAGGATGTGCACTCTCAACTAGGAATCAATAGATAAGCTACAGGGTGAGTAATATAAAATTGTAACATGTATGTGTGTCCTTTGTCAGAAATACTACAGGACTCCTACTGCTAGGACCTTGATTTTTATTTTCACCCTCTGTAGTGTTAAGAGAACATATGTGTAGGAGAGAGAAACCAATTCTTGTCCTACAGGCTTGGGTTAGAAACATAGATAGCATGTGTCTGAGCCCAAGAAGACACGTCACTTCTCCCAGTGTCTTCATCCTCATCAGCATCCTTGCATGCAGAGCATGATGGATTTTGTTCTAGTATCCATGTCTATAGTTCTCATTTTAGTTTGCTATTCTCTCCAGTTACTTTTTGAAACAGTCTCCATCTCCCTGTCTTTGGGAAGGTGGGACTCCCACCCAGGGAGGCCATGGTATTTTGCTGCTGTGAGGCAACTGATGGTACATTGGCAGAAGTCCCAAGGGACACCTGTTGCCTCTCAACAGCGCTTTTCTTTTTTACTTTTTAAAAGCATATACTCTGCCTGGCTTTTTACCTGAAACAAATCCCACCACCAGTGATTCAGAAAGTACAGATAATTGAAAGTGAGCTTTAAACATTGTTGGACAAAAAGGAAAGGGAAATTGCTATTCTGTGGTCAGTCTTGTTTCCCTACTATTTGTGGAATTGCCATTAGCCTGAGATGCAGTCGAAAGGGACTAGACTACAGGAAAAAATCTAGAAGCTTTCAGAGGCCATTGAGAAGATAACACATCAAAATTTCCTTAACTAGCAGGAAGCAGCAATACCAATCTGCTAATAGCATGTCTTTTAGTCCCCATTCATTCCCACAACTGTCACCCATGTGAAACAATCAGGTTTTTCTCAATTCCTCAAACACTGACACCAAATATGTCCAGCAAACCTCATTGCAATAAAAATTAGAAATTCCTTTTTAACTTTTTGAAGACAAAAAATGTAGATGATTCTGATTTCAAAAGAAATGTTGAGGTGTTTTTGTCCTTAGTCTCATTCACATGCTAGATTGGGTTTAGATTCTCTACAAATTAGAGACTTTCACAGGACTTATTACATGATCATTCTAATTGTTAAAAATCTGGAAAGTTTAAAATTAGGTTATTTAAGCAGTTTTTGTTTTTTACAGAGGCACTTCTTTCATTTCAAGATATTTTTAACATTTCCAGCACTGCTTAAAATTGTATTTGATTTACTTTTTTTTTTTTTCTATTCTGGGATTTAAAAGAGAAATATTTGCTATGTGTCAAGAAAAAAGGTTGTCATATAAAACATGCTGTATTTGCAAGCCTACAAATAGTTCAAAATAAGATGACATAGACTTTGCATCAGCATAAAAAGAAAACCAATAATACAAGTATAGCAATATCTGCAATGATACTGAGGTGAGGGAGACAACCAAGGCAATTTTCAAGCAAAATGATTGATTGATTGATTTAATAAGCAGTATTTATTGAGTGCCTACTATGTGTTAGATTCTCTAAGGGTAAGCTTCTTTAAACTGGTGGGATTATGAAACTGTATGCTAGGGAGATTCACTGAGGCATAGAAAATATGGTACATGTTCTGATAAAATAAAACTAATATTAGACCAGATGCTAGAAAACCTGGGTTCTGGTTCTTGTCCCTCTAATTCAATGGAGGAACTTTAGGAAAAATCTTTCTCCTCTCTGGACCTCAGTATCTTAAACCTTTTTCTTTTTTCAAAGAGTATATATAACTTCAAAGAGTGTAATAACAAATAACTTTATTTGCCTATTGATTTCTACTTTCTTTTTAGGAAGAAACTGCTTTTTCAGCTTGTTTGTATTCATCCTTTACTTGATCCCTTTTAGACTTGGTGTCTGTAGAAAATAAAACAGGGTGATCATAATTACCACATTAATTTTTAAGGAGCCCCTGATAGGTTTGAACTAGTGTTTTCAGGCTGTGAGTTGTATGAATGAATTTGTTGGGTCCACAGCTGGGTTGAGCAACTGAATTAGGTAGAGTAATTAACTTGGTGCCATGAGTAATTAATTTGGTTCTACATGCACAGAAGTGAAGTGAAATGAAAGTCACTCAGTCGTGTCCGACTCTTTGTGACCCTGTGGAGTATACAGTCCATGGAATTCTCCAGGCCAGAACACTGGAGTGGGTGCCTTTCCCTTCCCAGGGGATCTTCCCAACCCAGGAATCGAACCCAGGTCTCCCGCATTGCAGGTGGATTCTTTACCAGCTGAGCTACCAGGGAAGCCCATGTGCACACAAAGGTTGAGGGAAAATGGATACTTGGCTGGAGTTTGTAGATTGCATGATAGTGACCACATACAGGCCCAGGTATGTCTGAACCAATGCATGGTTGCAGTAGAGATCTTGGCTTGAGTCTGGAAACTTGGACTTGAATTCGACTTCCTGACCCAACTCCTCGTGTGAGTTTGAACTGGTCACTTCCTTTCTCTATCCTTCTTCCTTCATCTGTGAAACAAGGGAGGATCAGAGGCAAGGTTCTTTATCTATGGGATTGTAAGAACCAGCATTTTTGAGTGTTTATATGGGGACAACAGTGATTATGTTTTGTTTAAGGATTTATGGTTGTTTGCCTTTGTCTCTACTATGTCTTCAGTTAACTTAGTGGCATTTTTGCTTGTCAGATTGCACATTATGTTTTTGTAATTTTTTTTCACCTATCTCATGTGTCTTTACAAATAAGAGTAGTTTATTTATATATTAGCCTTATGTGAGGTTGATTTGGTGGATATGGTTTTCTCCGCTCTCCCAGCTGTAACCAGCACTTCTCCCATAAAAAAAACAAAGACAAACAAAATAATGCCAAGGAGTCAAAATGTTGAGTGTTTTACTAACATTATAGAAAGGATATTTGATTTTTTTTAGTTTTCAATCATTTGTGACATTAAAAAGTAATTGCATTCAGTCCTTCATTGTCTTCAAACAATTTAAATCCATTTTCTCTCTTCTGATGTTTGGTTGGCAACTGATCATTTTAGATAGAAGAAGATGTCTTTTACTTCCAGATAAAAGTTATACAAAGTCTGAGTTTCATGATTAATAAGCTGAATTTCTTGATTGTGCAGAGAATAAAATTTAGTGATAGAATGAAATATTTAACAGCCATTAGCATGTTTATGAACATGAATTGTCAGAAATACTTGTGATATGATGGTAATTATAAAAAAAGTGATACAGATATACGTATCAATTACAAAAATGTGAAATTTGTATGTCCATCGACATAGATGGTAATATGTACAAAGTGGTAACATTTGGGTAATGATGATTGGATTGTAAGGGCTTTTTCCTTTTTCAAATCTTTCAACAATTTTTTTTTTTTTTTCAATAAAGCATAAAATAGTCTTCCCAGGTGGCTCAGTGGTAAAGAACTCCACCTGCCAATGCAGCAGGCACTAGAGATGCAGATTCAATCCCTGGGTTGGGAAGATCCCTTGGAGAAGGAAATGGCAAGCCACTCCAGTATTCTTGTGAGAAATTCCATGGACAGAGGAGCCTGGGGAGCTACAGTCCATGGGGTTGCAAAGAGTCAGACACGACTTAGTGACTAAACAACACACTAGATATTGGGCTCAGTTATAGACTTTTTAAGCAGGTCTACCTAAGACTGAACTAAGCAAAAATCTTTATGCTTGATGGTTCATGTTTTATTCATATGAGACATTGAAAGGACATTTGAGGCGATAACAGTCTTTTGAAATTGTGCTTATGTATCTTTTACTATGTATTGAGTACTGTGCTTTACATATAATGACTCATTTAATCCTCATAACAATCCAGTGAGGCAGGAGCTATTGTTATCCCTATTTTAGGGAGTAAAAACCCCAGCATAGAGACATTGAGTAACTTGACTAAGTCACATAGCTAGTACAGAGCGGACAGGCTTCAGAGTCTGTGAGCTTAACAATTCAACATCTACGATATACTTTGCTCTGGTAAGTCAACTAGCCTTCCTTTGTTCGTGAAAACTAGTCCAGCTGTGTACATACAATATCACATGTGCAGTTTATTAGCCTTCAGGAGGGTGATCTCTGAAGGCTCAGGCTCACCCACGCCCCGGGCCAATGACAGCAAACTTGGGGAAACAAGAGGAGTTCCTGCCTGCTGCCACGTGGCTATGAGAGAGCACCAATGCTCATGTGCCAGAGACGAGTAAGCAGGGGCTGCACCTTCCTCCTCCCGCCTCACCTGGAACAGCTGTCCTGCTCATCTGGGAAGCTCAGTGGTATGGTAGAAAGGTTACAGGACTTAAAATCAGACACACAACTAACAACCTGTTAGTCCCTATGACTTGGGCAAGATACATCTGTGTCTTTGCTTCCTTATTGTACAATTCATCTTTCTTTTTTTTTTCTTTTTTTTTTTTTCATTTATTTTTATTAGTTGGAGGCTAATTACTTCACAACATTGCAGTGGGTTTTGTCATACATTGACTTGAATCAGCCATGGAATTACATGTATTCCCCCCTCCCACCTCCCTCTCTACCCGATCCCTCTGGGTCTTCCCAGTGCACCAGGCCCGAGCACTTGTCTAATGCATCCCACCTGGGCTGGTGATCTGTTTCACTATAGATAATATACATGCTGTTCTTTCGAAACATCCCACCCTACAATTCATCTTTCAAGATGAATGAGACAAATAATATACATAGGGTGTATTAATGTATTACATTAAAGTATATACATTAATATTAATGTGTGGTGGTGGTTTAGTCTCTAAGGCATGTCTGACTCTGTGACCCCATGGACTGTAGCCCGCCAGGCTTCTCTGTCCATGGGATTCTCCAGGCAAGAATACTGGAGTGGGTTGCCATTTCCTTCTCCAGGAGATCCTCCCAACCCAGAGCAGACTCTTTCCCGCAGAGTCACCAGGGAAGGCCCATATATTAATGTGTAGTAATATATAATAAATACATTTTATGTTTATGTAACAAACCAAGCATAACATCAGTACCTAGTATCAACACCTGTTGCTGTTGTAATTTTTTTCTGACTCTTGGGTTTTTACTTCCTCTTTTCCTGTATGGAGCTGTATTCTTGCCTTAAACTCCTCACTATCACGTTAGCCCTTTGTCTAGAACCAACTACTACTTTCTGTATCCTTCACTCTACCTCATGTGAACATTCCCAATGCAGGACAAGATTCCTATCTGATGCTGGCTGCTGCCACTTTCTTATTCTCACGAACAGATTCTTCCCTTCCCCACTATTGTCCGTCCTCCCTACTTTGACACAGGCTGTGATTGGCCTAGCGTCCATTTCTTTCATATTTTCTTTAGATTGCTGACCCTTGCTTCCTCATTAGTATTCCCTTCATTCTGCCTAGTTCTAATTCACTCAGTGTTTCTCCTCTGGTTGGAACTAGCAGAATGCCACGCAGCTGTGGTATATGGTTTAAAATTATAGTTTTTAAGACCTACTGGTTTAAGTCATGCTATAAAAATTAAAGTATAATGACAGAAATGAAAGAGATTCCCTCATCTTTTTGATCAAAATTTTACTTATTTGTTCCAATTATCCAGCCTAAAATGAAGTTGAGTTTCCTCAGAAGAGGAAGGATGTGATAGGAATTTTGACATTGTTGGGTAGGTCCAGGGAATGCTCCATTGTTCAGGGCAGAATAGTGAGAACAGCTTTCTTCCCAATTGTATTCAGTCAGGGGTTTTCAAGCTTAAGTATGGATCATAATAACTTGTAGACTTGTTATAGCACAATAAATTTCTGGATATCCTATAGTTTCTGATTCAGTGGGCCTGGGGTGGTCCTGAGACTTAACATTTTCTAACAGGTTCCCGGGAAATGCTGATGTTAATTAAGGGATCACACTTTGAGAACCTCTGGTGTAGACAATGTAGTCTAAGATTCTCTTTCACTTGTATCTAGAAATAAATGTTGGAGAAGGCAATGGCACCCCACTCCAGTATTCTTGCCTGGAAAATTCCAGGGATGGAGGAGCCTGGTAGGCTGCAGTCCATGGGGTCACAAAGAGTCAGACATGACTGAGTGACTTCACTTTCACTTTTCACTTTCATGCATTGGAGAAGGAAATGGCAACCCACTCCAGTGTTCTTGCCTGGAGAATCCCAGGGACGGGGAGCCTGGTGGGCTGCTATCTATGAGGTCACATAGAGTTGGACACGACTGACGTGACTTAGCAGCAGCAGCAGAAATAAATGTACATTTGGCTGATCATTGAGAAATACCAGAGCAAGGAATCATGGGGCAGCATTCTCATGAGGGAACTCCATAGCTTGAAAGAATAAATAAGATCACATCACCCCAGTGTTACCCATGACCACATTCCAGTCAGTTAATTAACACAAATATGTTATTAATAGTGTATACAAATAATACATGCTTGAATTTATCTTGCCAGTCACATTGCTTATCATCAAGATTAGAAATGAGAAAAAAAAAAAAAAAAAAAACCAGCACAGCTTCTGACCTCACAAAGATCTCACAGACTAAGTTTTGGAGATAGACACCAACAGAAGCCTGGGAAGAGCTGACAGCTAGTAATGCATGTGAAAATTTAGATTAAGTTTTAAATTTACTTTTAATATCATATCTTCTGCGTGTTTTACTCTGGCTAGGTGTTATAGACCAGGAACCAATGAATAATACAAGATTTATCCCTTCTGCTATTACATCAGCTACAGAAATATAATCCTTGGGAATACAGAGAAAGGAGTTGGCATTTGAGCTTGGTCATGCAGAAGGGATGGAACTAAAACATTGCAACAGTATTCCAGGCTGATGGAATAGCATAAAGAAAGGTACAGTATTGTTAATATACAGGTAATAACTAGGAAAGATTATATGATTGGATAATTCATTCATCTAAAAAATATTTGACAAGCTGGGCACTGTTCTAGGTGCTGAATATAGTAGTGAGAAGACAAAGTCCCTGCCCTCAGGAAGCAGGTAGAGTTGGGAACAGGATACCATGTGTAAAGAATATTGATAATGAAATGAAGAATTAGAAGAAAATTATGGCAGGCTATTACAAATTACATAATGTAGATAATGATAACCTACATTTCAAAATTATTAACTAGTATCAATTATCTTTTAAAAAGTAGGTTTCAGGGCTTTTGGAGTACAATTCCATTCGCAAAACTTCAATTATTCCCTAAGTTTTCAGGAAAACATCCATTGAACAAAGCAGGTGTACCTGTAAGCACACTGCCTTGGCCAGAAGAAATGCTGTGATCCAGTACTTTACTCTGTGACCTTTGCCAGCCTTTACTGCTGACACACTTTTCTTATTTAACGGAAGAGTGAATTTCATTTCTATTCAGTTTTTGGCTCTCAATCCTCTGAAATTTTTGCATTGAAACTTATAGATTGGGATTGTAGCAGGAAGGTCCAAAAATATTTTTGAAATGTGTCAGGCTCAAAAATTGCTCTCCAGTGATCTATAAATTATTATTATCAACTTTCAGAATTACAATGACAAGACAAACTCTATACAGGTACTAATATATGTGCATTTTGCAACTATGCTATGTGAAGTTCTTCAAATTCTCCTTAAGTCTATGAAGACTCATATACTTCAGCATAAGAAATATGCTTGTTTTCAACCTTACCATCCCTCTTTCAGTGGTATATTTTGATATTTTGGCTATTTCTCTTTAGAGAAGATAGAGGAATTAAAGCAGTTTTTGAGCCCAATTCTGGTTGGTTTTTGTCTATTTCCTTGTGGAAGATATTGGGCAAGGTTCATAGTCATCCTAATTCTAGATTTTTTTTTTTTACATGATGGAGATAATAACAGTATTTATTCATAGAGTCGTTCTGAGGATTAAATGAGATAGTGTATGAAAGTGTTCATCATACTGCCTGACGTATAGTAGCACTCAACAAAATAGATCTATCTTTAAATATCTCAAAACTGCCTCATTATAACCTCAGGTACAAAATCTTAGCCATAGCTTTTGCTGAGTCTGATGGATTCAGGTTTACTTAAAGGTTTCAATGAATTCCAAGCATAATACTTTCAATCTGAGCCTTTGGTGATAACTCAATATATAGAGCTATAAAATATGGTAGCCCCACAAAGATACTGCTTTTGGATCAAAGTCTTAGAACTGTTTCAGGAAGACACTTCCTGCCAAACTGAGCATAATCAGTTTGAACATAATCATAATCAGTGGTTGAAATCTAGACTACTGCCTTGTATAGAGAAGTCTCAGCCTGGCTGGTGAAAGATTTATGAACAAGATTTTGAAAATGAAGGTCAGCAGATGATTTTCATCTCTTAGCCATAAGGAATGGTTAGACAGATGGCAAGGACAGCCTTGTCTTTTCTCTGAGCAACCTCTTTTGATCTCTACTGACCATCAAATCATGCATGTCTTAGTAAAGATGAGAGAGTGTGGGGGAACACAATGACACTTCTTGTGCTACTCATTCCTTTAGAAATGCTTCTGGAGTAAGAAAGGTGCAACAAAGCTCCCTCATGAATAAAATTTGAGGTGATTTCTTACTTTTCTTTTTACACTTGCCATTTTTGTCCTAGTAATAGAAAGTGTATTATCAAAGATGGCAAATCCTGATCCCGCCCCGCAACACTTTTTCCCCTCTCCAGAGATAATCACTCTCAATTCTTTTTGCTATTTACCTGTGTATTCTAAATAAGTCTTTTATTACTGCTTTTCAATTTCTCAGCTCTATTTTTGATGTTTCATTGTAGAAATGAAGTTTTCCTTTCTCTCATCATCACATTCTCACCACAACAGGCATTCTTTCTGTCCTGCCATCTTCCTAGGGCTGTCATTGTTATTTTTGGTTAGATCAGTATTTAGCAGTTACATTGTTCTGACTGTGTAAATACTTTTCATGACCAAGTCAAGTGAAACTATGATTGCTGTTCCTTTCTCTGAAGATTTTTCCACCCCCATGGTTGATAGTTGTCTTGTTTTCTGTTTGTTCGGCTTTCTATGTTCTCTTCATTATCAAATCTCTACCAGTTTTCTGAATCTCATCTCCAGGCAATCAGATGCACAGGTATTTTATCAAGTTCTCCTTTTGGGGGGTAAGTTCATCTTGGAATAATCTCTCAGAACCTTCTGCTTTGGTTCTATATGTGTGCTTTTCCTTTTATGCCCCATGTACTGGTTTCATCCAGGGAATCTTCCTTTCAATCACTCTGGAAAATCTCTACTGGTCTCTTTGCTTGTATCTCTTATTTTCTTGTATCCTCTGCATTCTTTTACCTTAGTTAACTTATTTTAGTGGAATCAATTTTCTAGCAGTTTCCTGACAAAAAAAAAAGGTACATAGTAGTTAAATTTTCTGGGTTTTTGCATGTCTGAAAACTCATTTATTCTTTCCTCATATTTGGACAATAATTTGGCTAGGCATAGAATTTAGGTTGAAAATAATTTTCCTTCAGAATTTAAATGGCACCACTCTAATGTCATCTCCCTTCAAGTTTTGTTGTTCTGGTCTTGTGATGTTCTGATTCCTTATTTTTTGCACATGCCTTACTCCTTTCAAGAGTTCTAAAAATTTTCTGAGATTTGCCTTCTTGTGGTCGCATTTTCTCCTACTATACTGGGTACTTAGTGTCTTTCATGAGGAAACTTGTACTCTAGAAAAGTTTCCTGAAATATGTCCCTTGATGAATTCTTTGTTTTTTTAGTTGTTGTTGTTGCTGCTGCTGTTTGGTTCTGGCTTTTTGGAAATTTTGTTACTTATTGATATCCTGTATTTTAATGTTTTTATTTTAATGTGCTTTCTTTCCTATTTTCATCTCTTCTGCATTTCCCCCCTATTTTCTAGGTGATAGGCTCTAGTTTATCTTCAAATCTTCTTGTTTTTAAGTCTGATATCAGACTTGTAGTTTCTAACATTCTTGTTTTTCTTTGATTTTATATTATATTATTTAATTTTATATTATGCTGCCTTGTTTCACAGGGACAATATTTCTAATATCTCGTTAGGAATATTAATAATATGACTAATGTTATATTGCTATTAATAAGCTTTCTATCTTCTTCCATAGCCTTTACATCCAGTTGGCTTTTAAAAAATTATTATTGTTTTGATTTCTGTATTTCATGTTAGAGATTTTGTACAGATATTTTTATGTTTGTCATCTGTTCATATTTATGAGCACTCTAGAAAGGTAACTGGAAGTTCTGTTCATGTGGGTGGGGCTTATTGATAATGATCTTAGTTATATGGTCATCTTCATGGACTTTTCAGTCTGGAACTCCTGATTTCAGTCTTTAGGTCTTGCTTCTTATTATTTATAAATTTCTCAAAGAAGGCTTTCTCTTGCCTGGATGGTAAGGATGTGGCTGCCAGGCTTCCTTGCGTCTCAGCGATCAGCATGTAAATGTTCACTTAATCTCTCTGTGGTACCCACTCTGCCCACTGTACACAAAGCCTCTCTTCTATCCTCTACAAAGAACAAATCTTGAGTCTTCTGCTGGGATTGGGGACAGCAGTTGTCTAGATGGTCAATGTTTAAGAGAGGGTCTGAGGTTGTAATATCTTCTTAAAAACAAACTGTCCACCAATTCTGTGTATTTTATCCTTTTTGTAAACAAGGTTGGTGCTACCACTGTCTAAACTTTTGAAGATTCTGCATTTCAAGTTAGGTCGTTTATTATTTTCCACACTGCTGACTTAGAATTCAGTTTTCTCAGGTCTGCTAAATCCTTTATAGCTTCACCAGATGGTTTCTCATTTCTCAAATCTGATGGTTGACACACACACCTTTATTGTCCTTCTAGTTGGTAAAGAATCTGCCTGCAATGAAGGAGAGCCTGGTTCAATTCCTGGGTCAGGAAGATCTACCGGAGAAGGGATAGGCTACCCACTCCAGTATTCTTGGGCTTCTCTTGTGGCTCAGCTGGTAAAGAATCTGCCTGCAATTCAGGAGACCTGGATTTGATCCCTAGGTTGGGAAGATCCCCTGGAGAAGGGAAAGGGTACCCACTCTAGTATTCTGGCCTGGAGAATTCCATGGACTGTATAGTCCATGGGATCACAAAGAGTCAGACACAATGGAGTCACTTTCACTTTCACTTTCAGTGGTGTTTTAAGTAGAATGAAAGTAAAAGCCTATGTTCTACTTTATTATCTTTACCTAGAAGTCTTTACTTTCAAAAGATACTAAATAATCTTATGGAAAGATAATCTCAACTCAGAAGCCCTGGAGATAGCTTTTCGTGGGATTCTCAGCAGGGCCTCACTGATTTCCTCTGTTTATCCAGCCTAGTTAGGGTGTCAGACATCAGGGTCATTAAAGTGGTCTTCCCTTGAGAAAACACCATGTAAATACCTTAAGAGTTACAAGGTTAAGAGAACTACCAAGATCATTCCAGACATTTTTTTTTTTTTTTTTTTACAGTGCTCTGACAGATTATTCATTATTCCACTACCTGGGCATTCATTGGGCACTTAACCTGAGTCATGCATTGTTGGGCATTGGCAAAACATTGAGTAAGACACAGTTCTGGCCTTATGAACCTTCAGCACTAGCATGGAAGACTGACAGTACTGCTCAAAATACAATATGGTAAAAGCCATAACAGAGATATTAACAAGTGCTAAAGGTTCTGCGGGATGGGAGATTAAGTCTACCTTCAGATTCTTGCTGGGAAATGCATCTTTGCTCAATAACTTCCCAGAAAAAAATGGTCTTGCCAATTCATAACCGGGAAAGTTACTAACTTCCCAGCACTATGATTGCATCTTTATGGTCAGAAGAGATTTTAGAATTCATTTTTAACTTCTTCATTTCAGCTGGAAAAACCAAGACCCAGGGAAAAAATAAATCGATCCTGGTAAAGTAAGGGATAAAAAGCAGTTTATTGAATTCCATACTGTTCTCTATCTCTTAAAGCATATTAAGCCCCCACCTTAAAGCCCAGTTATCCATAAATATGATTACAGATTTTAATCAATGGCTCTGACTCTCAGAGATCTGGAAGTACCCGTTTTGAAAAGCCCTGCGTATTTCTTTAAAAACAGTAATTCAAATGAATGCTCTATTCTATGCTTTAGATATAGGAACAGAACTCCAAACTCTCATGTAATATCAGCAAGAGAGAATAATTTGAAGTTTTCATGATTTATTTTGAAAGCAGTGCCAGTTCTTAAACTGGAACAATAGGTCTCTTTTTATTTGCACAGGTTAATATTGACTGAATTTAAATTCATTCATCAAATTCAGGAGACAGCTTCCTAGATCCAGCTTTGGTTCTATTATTTTACAAAATATTTTTCATGTTTTCCCCATGTTTGCATTGTCTTGAAAGCACACAACAGATGTACAAACAAAGAATTTAAACATTTTGGAGAGGCAGGGAATGTAGTCTTCAATGAACATTTAAGAATATAATGTGTTCTGTTAAATTTGTGGTTTCATGACTTAATTTTAGCAAATGGTATATTATGGGGGAGCTAGGAACTGTAAAAAAAAAATTGTTCAATTGTTATTTATCAGCTATGTAACAGTAGCAATAATTATATAACTCATTAAAAGCAAAACAAAACAACTTGAAAGAGATCTTATATATCTTCCCCAAGTACTTTTTACATACACTAATAATTAGATTGTAATTTTCTTAAGAAAGATTTTCTTGGTTCTCTGCTGAGAAGAGTCTGGCCCTCTGATTCCTGGTTGTGTTTCTTTCTTCACTGCAGTATATGTAGTTCCTTTGTTGCCTGTCAGGCTTGTCTTCTAGAGTATGAACATCATGAAGGCAAAGATTGTGTTTTCTTTGTCATCCCAGTGACTTGGCCATATTAAGGTCATTTCTATTAAGAACAGAAAGTTCATTGGGTGAATAAAACATAAGTCGCTTGATTTTATAATAATATTTTCTTATTTGGTTTTCATGGCACTTTCCATTATATCCTTGGCTATAAAGTAGCTAAAGACTTGGGGTTGACACTCATGTAGTACACAGCCTTCACTTCCCTTCCCTTCCTGTTTGAACAGCGCTCAGATCTCACCCCAGGTCAAATGTAGCTGTCTAAAAAATGGAGTGTATTCACTGTGGACTTAACTTCTTGTTGTCCAGGAAAGAGAACTATTGATCTTCCTCCCTATGAAATCTGGTTAGGTATAAAAACTTCCTCCTTCTTGTTGGAAGCAATTTCTCTCCTGTTTTTGCAAATGAGCACCAAAGCAGTCTCTTCTCTGTTGTTCTCTCCTGTCTGTGGGGAACGGCTTCATCATCACCTCCACTTGTGCCGTCCCTAGTCTGCTGGTTTCTCCTCCCTCCCATGAGAGCCTGGATGCGCCACTCCTGTCTGCTCCTGGGAAGACTGCTCTGCTTGCCTCACACTCTGATTCTTGTCTTTACTACATTCCTGACCCCAGGGACTCTGAGGAACAGACGGTACTGCTCAGGAGCTTTTGAGAGTGGCCAGTACAGAAGGGGTGGCATTTCCAGAGTCACACCTATCATATCTTCTATTTTTCAAGAGACCCTGGGATTTCTACATTTTGGGGTTGGTGATAGAGGTGTTTTAGTTTCCTCTGCTCAAAAGTAGAGGTTGAATAAAAAGGAACAAAGTAGTAACATTTGCAGAGATGTGGACGGTAGAGATTGTCATATAGAATGAAGTAAGTCAGAAAGAGAAAAACAAATACCGTGTATTAATGCTTATAGATGGAATCTAGAAAAGTGGTACAGATGAACTTATTTACAAAGCAGAAATAGAGACACAGATGCAGAGGACAAACACGTGCACATCAAGGGAGGAAATGAATTGGGAGATTGGGATGGACATATATACACTACTATATATAAAATAGGTGTCTAACGAGGACCTGCCGTATGGTGCAGGGAACTCGGCTCAGTGCCCTGCGGTGACCTAAATGGGAAAGAAATCTAAAAAAGAGGGGATATATGTATACGTATAACTGATTCAGCTTGCTGTCCTGCAGAAACTAACACAGCATTAGAAAGCAACCATTCTCCAATAAAATTTAATTTAAAAAATAGTTTTCAAAAAGTGAGGGCTGAAATAAGTACATCATGAAGAACTTTCTTGTCACTGATGTCTTAATCACTCTGCTGGTTGTGCATTTCAGTGCTGTCCTGTTCTTGTTCTCAATTTATCTCTTACTTTTGCATAGTCTATTCATCTGGTTAGTGTTAAAGTTCTTTCAAAATTAGCCTTTCTATTTATGAACCTTTCACAAAGTTACTGGGGCAGTCCCCTTAGAATTTTGGCTTAATAGGATACAAATTAGAGTTATGGCAGAAAATTTTTTTTCTTTGTATCTCTGAAACAGAGGTTGCTGTGGATTTATGTACATGGACTTAAATTTCTCATAAGAAAGTCTGGGCTCAAATTTGGCTCATGACCTTGGGTATATCAGTTTACCTGTCTAGGCCTGAGTTGATTATAAATGGAAGTCAGTTGTCTACTCGCTGGAGTTTTGAGAAGGAATCAAGCAGATAAAGTGTATGCAAAGTGCTTTGTAAACTATATGGTACTGTATAAAAGCAAATTGTTATTAATAGATGTCTGACTATTCCCAATTGTTTCTGCTTGGTCAGTTAGTTCTGGATGAACAAATTGGAGAGGACAGAAAGGAAGGAAAAAACACCGGGCTAGGAGTCGGGTGATCTGGAGTCTGTCCTGGTGCTGCTCAGGACTCACTGACTTGATGTGACCTTGGCAAAGTCACTCTACCTCCTGCATTTCTGTTGCGTCAATGGTAATGTGAGGTGGGTTAAAGAAATGATGATACAGAAACTGTCATCCACTCAAAAAAAAAAAACTATGGTTCTTTTTATTTTGAGTATAGCTGATAAGAGATTATTATTTATTTAAGGGTGTCATTATGTTTAGATTACTGAAATGGAACATTTACCATTTATGAACCATATATGTATATGTGTGTGTGTATATCTATCTATCTATATATAGATATGTGCAATTGTACAATTTGATTTTGTGTTTTATTTTTTCGTGATGGAAATTTATGTTCTTCGTATGAATGTTATAGGGAAAATTGCAGCATCCACTTAAGGACAATCACTCCTAATATTGCTTCCAAATTCTTTCACATCCATGTAGCTTTGATTTCTTATAACATGCGTTTTTTTCCATTAACACTAGTCCAATCATACTTTATATATTTGATTAAAATTTTTTTTAGTTTTATGCAGTTTTGAAAGGTTACTTTCCTTTTACAGTAATTACAAAATATTGGCTGTATTCCCTGTGTTGTACAATAACTATATCCTAGATAATCCCATGTTGTACAATATACCCAGTAATTTGTACTCATTCCCTCATCCCTTATTTTGCCCCTTCCCCAAATAATATATCTTGATTGCATGATTTTAAGCAATTATTTTAAGGAATGCTCCAAGGCTTAATTCTTCAAGCACTGAAAGGGACCTAATGGAATCTCCTATCTTCTGAATTTTTCGGTTTTCCTCAGGAGGAAAGTATATATTTAAAGAGGAGGCGAAGTACTGAAAACAGATGAGATTTTGCATGAGAAATTTTGTCAATGACACCTAAAGCACATTTTGTTAAATATTCTCTAGTAATTTTAATTCTTTTTTCCTTCAAATAAGTATTGAGTATTTGTTACAAATCTTACACTATGTTAAGCCATGTAGATGCTCAAGTTAGTTAGATAATCCCTAATTAAAGGGATAGTTGGTATAGGGTAGAAAAGAACATGGATTCAAATTTATAAAGAGAGGTGAAACAAAGTTCCAAAAGTACAGGATGAGGAGAGATTAATTTTGCTGTGGAGGAGGAGGGAAGTTAAAAAATATAGCATCTTTAAAGGGCTTTATAGATTATAAATGTTTTCCCATTTACTAACCTGTTTAAATACAGCACAGACTCTTGACAGGTTTAGAACAAAATAGCATCTTCTGGAAATCAGTTTGAAATCCTTGAAACTCCTAAAGCCCAAGCAATGCAGAGAAAATACCAGTAAGATATATTGTTTGTTTGTTTGTTTTAATTAAGGTAGTACCCTAATGCTCAAATTTCTCACAATTTTGCCCAAAGTGACATGGACTAATTTTTATATTTGAGCAAGAATATCCTCCTATTAACTATAAGAAATACCCCCAACTTGTATAATGTAGGCATTTAATGCCATGTATATTTTCAAGGTGAATTTAACTATTACTTATAGCACATGGGTTTGTGATCACAAAGCTAGAAGAAACCTCAATTCAATTACCTAATTTGATAGATAATGAATACAATATGCCTTATGTAAAAAAAAAACACATTATTTTCACAAAAGAAATATCTTGCCCAAGTAAAAATCAGGACTATAATCGTAGTCTCCTGGATGAGATTTTTGCCGCCACGTCACAGCCAAACTCTGTTTAAAGACTGCAGCAAGTAGACTGTCATTTGATATTGAAGATATCTTCTCTCATCTCCCTTCTGCTGTTCACACAGTATTTTTCCATGAATACCTTTTAATATAATCAATGCTGTGTCCAAAGTTGCTAGAACTGTACATTGCTAATATTCGAAGAAGTGTGACTCTTTTGTGGCATTTATATAATGTATCTACTCCAGTGTGGTAAGTGGCTTTCAATCATAAAACAAGGAAATATGGTGCTGAGAAGTCATTGCTTTGTCACTGCCTCAATTTTTAGTGACAAATCATTTAAAGAGGAAACATATCTTTTTATTATGATACTACAGGGTTTTATTTAAGTTTGTTTTATTGCAAAATAAAATTCTAATTTTATTTTATCTAAGCACATTAAATATAGCAAATCTTAAATTTCAGTAACTGTGGGTACAATTTATTTAAAGATGCATAATTTTTCTGGGTATGTGAATGTGATCTTTGGTTATAGTCTATATTATCTGGATGTTTTTAAAGCACTGTGTCCATTTTCGGACTCTGCAATTTAGAAGAACCTAGTAAAAATAGAGCATGCGTGTGAAATGAGCACTTTAATGACAGGTTAAGGAATTAAAGTTGCTTAACCTGAAAAACAGGGAGCTCAGGAAACGTGCTAATTACTACCCTCAGGCTTCGGAGTGATTTTGTGAAGAGCACTGTAGTTTCCCCTTCCAGCACAGAAAGGAGAGCTCTTGTTAGTGTTGATGGGGCAGGGATTCAGCAGGGGGAACTCTTGCTGAGTCTTAATTCGTCTTTTAAGACAGGAATTGATGACCATCGGGTTTTTAAGTTACCTCTACTTATGTCTGAATAAAATGATCTCACAAATTATCTTTAAGTTCTGTTGTTACCCTTGGGGCAGAGAGATTCAAACGGATTTCTTTTGCAATGAAAATGGTTCAGTACAATGAAATGACTGACTTAGAAGACCTGCAAACTGTTTCACCAGGCCCTCATCCTACAGCTGAGGAATCAGAAGCTCAGAGAGTGGTGGAGAGAGAATTTGCAGGAAGGGCTATTGACCCTTCTGGAATGGATTTTCCATCTTTCTGCCCTACTTCTGAGTGCTTGACTTCGTGATCAAATGTGCAGTGGATTTCATTGGTCCCTACACAAAATTAAATTAATACTTGGGTGGAAGATCAAGCTCAGGATAAATTGGGAAATGTACCTCTTTCAAAGTATTGCAGATGATGACTTATTCTGTTAGATCACTGGCTTTCTGCCAGTATGGCCAAGGACAAATAGATTTGTTGATTATAGATGATTAGCAGTTAGAAATTATGAAATTTTTGTTATGTCCTAGATCATTGTGCTCTTCTCTCATGAGCTAGAAATAAATATGTAGGAGTGGGTGTCTCATACCCGACCACAACTGAACATTATTACTTGGAATTTTTCATACCCAGCAGTAATGTTAGTGTCTCAGCAAGTATTGCTTTCTGAGAGCCATGGTCACCACTAACTGGCTCCTTTTCTGTGATTTCAGATTGTGTAGAAAAGGAAAGGGCAAAGAGGTCCAGACAGATTTCCTTGTTGTGATAAACACGAAGTATAACAAGATGCTAGATTTGCAAATGGCCTGGATGCTGTTTTGCCCAACCTTTCATCGGACAGATGTAAAACCTCAATCCAAATGAAAAAGATACGGCTGGGATTTGGTGGTAGGTAAGGATTAGGAACCAGAAATGAGAAAAGAAAAAACATTTGAAAGTTACAGATGCATTATGGGTCCTCCTTGGGAAATAGTGATGGCAGTTTTTTGAGGACTTAAAACAAAATTAGCATACGCATCTTTAGACAGGATGAGAGAAGGCATCTCATCACACATAATTCTCTTAATAGCATTAGCGTAAAGAGTTTTTCTGAAAGAGACAAAGGAACTAGTATTTAAAAAGGAGAAGAACAATATGATGAGCACTTGGAGAAGCTGAGGGGCTGTTGACAATTCAGGTTTCTCACCAGGGTTACGTGGTTTCTCTTTGAAAAATAGAAGTGATCATCACCTTTTGGGAGAAGATGATAAAAACAGTATGCTCTCTGTTGCTATTTGATCATCTTTGACAAGTATCTAACCCTTTCACATCTCCAGAGAAGCAAAGGTAAATTATAGAACTGGCAGGATTATGGGAATTCATCATTCCTGCTCAATGTAGGAATCTAATCAATCTTTTTGGATTAATATTTAAATTTTCATTACATTTTTGTCTTTTTTCTTCTTGCTCTTGGTAGTAGGTAAGTTATATTAGAGCCAGAATCTATGTTTAGCACATTTATGGCTTTTAAGTCTCAAGAACACTGTCCGATACACAGTTAATACTCTATAAACCTTTGTGTTGTCATTGCTGTGTATGAAGCCCTGCTATTTGTACTTTTAGTATTATGTCATGTGGCTGTTTGGAAGAGAGTTAAGAATCTTGTGTAATTCCTACATTTTATATTAGCGACTAAGGCTAGGAGAGAAGCCTATGTGAATTTATATACCTACATAGCTGCAGACCATAAACAGAATTTAGATATACTCACTTTTTTTTTTTTAACCTCCCAGTCCAGAACACTAAATTTTTAAGTAAACAATTTTGTTAGAAACATTCACATAGCTGTGATGAGCAACATTGCCTGAAATTCAAGACTTTAATGACTCTATTATTAATTAATTAGTTACTTGATTAAAAGGTTTACTTATTCAGCCATTAGTATTTCTGGGACCTCTTGTGTGCTAAGCACTGGTCTACATAAGCAAATGCAGAAATATTTCTTCTTCTACATGAAGAAAATCAACAAAATTTTCTCACTTCATGGAATTTGTCTTCTGCTGTAGGGGAGAAACAACCAAAGAAGTAAAACATTTTGTATATGTCAGATAGTATAAGGTGCCATGAAAAAAAATGAGCTGGGAAGGTGAGAAGGGCATTCTAGGAGACACTGAGAGATTCATTTAGAATTTCACTTAGGTGGGTCATGGAAGGCCTCACTGAAGAGGTGGTATTTGGGCAAGGATCTGGACTAGGTAAGGGATCAAGCCGTGAGCAAGCAAGGACCTGATCATTTGGAGGATCAGCATTCCAGGTAGAGGGAACATCCAGTGCAGTATGCCCAGCAGGTATGCTGAGCAGCAAGGAGGCTGTGAAGTCAGTCAGGAGAGAATGTTGGAGATGAGGGTTCATGAGGCCATTGTACCTCTCTATCCTCTGGCCCCATTTCTTCTGCTGGCGGCTACCATCACAGACAGATCTCAGGGCTCAGGTGTGCAAAAGGACACCCCTGGGGCTATTCAGCCTACCTTCTTCCTAACCTAGGGTGCTCCCCACCAAAAACAGCTCCTTCAGCCTACCAATACCTAAGTCTGCCAGGTTAACAATGAATACTCTGGAATTCTGAGCTGGGGCTGGGAGTTGACCTGCTCGTGAATGCCCTTGTATACCAGAAATTTGGGATGGTACAGATAATTTCCCAGGAGAAAATGTGAACACCTCTTCTGATGTTGCAAGAGCCTCGTATTACTGATAGGAAAGACAGAAGCGCAAACGGGTTTGCAAGAGGTGGCATTCTCTCGATCCTATTGGCGAGTCTGGTGGAGACCTCTGAAAAACTGCTGGAGAGCCAGATCAAGTTTCATTTTTAAAGGAGCTGTATGTTTTTCCACAAGGTTCCTCAGAGCCCCTGCAAGTAACCTTTGGGGATTCACTGCATTGCTAAATCTGCATTAGCCCATTGCCTTCTGGAAAAAGCTAATCCTACTGCTTCTGTCAGCAGGAGAAGTCAGCCCTTGGGCTGGAACCAGTTGTCCTCAGAACAAACTGAAAGAGGTGGGGGAGAGTTTCAGGTCTTCAGGGTGAGGTATGCAAGCACCCCTAGGAAATGCTGTAACCAGAAATGTAGATACAAAGAAAGCACCTGTTTCTATTATTGCGAATCATAATAGCTTTCTTTAATACATTAGTTACATGTATAATGCATCTCCTATCCCTTACCTCATTGTCTCCTCTGCAATCCTATATGGCCTTATCGTTGAAATGATGTGTATAAACCAGCAGCTCTGCATCACCCAGGAGCTTATTAGAAATGCCTCATCCAGGTCTAGTAGGCTAGAATTTGCATTTACTAAGACTCTAGCCTTTAAAATTTAAGAAGCTTTGCAACTGGTCCATGGGGCAATCATTTCTCCCTGTTACAGTAAGGAAGTGGAGGAGCAGCATGGTTGGGTGACTGAGGCAGGGTCATTCACGTTAGTAACAGTGAAGGAGGGGGGTCGTTCCCAGGCTTTGTGTCTCTTGGACCAGCGGTCTCTTGGCTCCACCCACTTCCTTCCTCTCCATTGACCCTTTGTAGCTTATCTGCAATGTACTAGCTTCAGAGGAAAAGCAACCCCTCTGCTCTGAAGCTGGGCTGTCACCTTCACTTATTCTGTCCACCAGCTGCCCCGGGCCCTCCCTCATCTGCTTGCTGGTTCTGGAAACGCAAACACCCTGAAAAGCTCTGCAGCATTGCTCGCAAGGAGCCAATAACGAGTGAATCTGATAAGAATTGCTGGCATCAGTCTCTTGCACTAGGTTTCTCTGCAAAATCTTTTCAGCTTCTTTGAAAGAGAGGGGTGCAGATTCAGATCTAGGCAAACAAGGGAATACAGCGAGGACATGCTAATGGGTACGATTGGGTTTCCCCCCCACCCTCATGCTCATGATTATGGGATGACAGATGACATCTGGCTCAGTAGCACCCAAAAACGTGTATGAAGTTGTCATATCTGCAGAGAGCTTCCCAGCCCACCATTCAGCATAGCTTACTGCAACCTTGAAACTCATATTCCCATTTTAAGGCTGTAAAACTGGGCCTAGATGTCACTGACATGACACACAGATAGTGAGTGCTTCCATCTTTTGCTGACTAATCAATCCAACAGGTAGGAGAAACTGAGTCTATTAGTAAACAACACTTCATCTGCAGGAATCATGCTTTGGGAGAGGAAAAGTTCTAATAGAATTTTAAAGAATGTTGCTCATAGTTCCTGAACTATAATTCTTAATGTAGCAAAAGCTCACTAATCACACAGTGAATCTTCATATTTTATTAGTTCAGCAAAAAATTTTCTATTTAGTGTGAACCTACTATGTGCATGATGGTCACCCTAGAAGGTGGGAGGAGGGGCTCAGTGATGAATGAGATTTTCTGTAGGAGCCTCTGGGTTAATAGACTGTATGCATGTGGCCAGGGCAAACTATGATGGGTGACAAAGGGACACGCCTCCCTCCACCCTAAGGATGAAGGCTCAACCTGGGAGGTGACATTTGAGTCCTTTCATGACAGATGGGCAGCCTATGGACCTTCAGAGTCTCCAGAGGAGGGGACTTCATGGGGGGTCATGGGACAGTGTGTGCAAAGACACAGATGCAAGTGCTTCGTTTATATCTGAAGTAGTAAATGAACAATGCATTGACTGTGACTTGTAACCTATGAACTCAGAGGCAAAAGAAATATGTTTTCATTTTCTTTCAATTGTGTCGTTGTCGTTGTTTAGCCACTAAGTCATATCCGACCTTTTTACCATCCCATGGACTATAGGCTGGCCAAGCTCTTCTGTCCATGGAATTGTCCAGGCAAGCATACTGGAGTGGGTTGCCATTTCCTTCTCCAGGGGATCTTCCCAATCCAGGGGTCAAACCTGCGTCCCCTGCTTGGAGGAGGTATCTTTACCACTGAGCCACCAAGGAGGCCCTTCCTTCAAAGAAACCAACCTAAATCTGAGTTTCTTTCCCTCTCCCTGGTGGTAAATTAATTATTGGGCCTTATTCCCTTCCTACCAAGTAGAGTCCAGGTCCTTCCAGGGCCTTCTGAGTCTCAGAGCATTTGCAGTTATAGCCACTGCCCTGGAGTGTGTGCCATGCCTGGGATGTGAGCATCTTGACTGCTACCAAGAACTCTTCTTTGCCTGGGTTGTACTCCCCAGGCGGCCATGCCACCATCATTCGCCTGCTTCTCCTCTGCACTCTCCTGGATAGGTTCTTAATCCAAAGGGAAATTTTACCCCCACCTAGATGTTCTTAAGAGCCCCCTTTCATAGTCTCCTCAGTGACTCCATTCTTTTCCAAGATCTCTGGTCTTCAGATAGACCAGAGCTGTCTTCCTTACTGGAAAAATCCCTGAGTTGAGGAAACGCTACCTTAGGTGACCTAGTTCAAGTAGCAAAGGCAAAGGAGAACAAATGGGAGTGAGCGTTTTAACAAACAGCGACACCACCTGCCGACTTCCTGGGTATGAGGCATGAGGCGGGCAAAGGAGAGTGGTGGGTGCTCACCCTGGGTGCTTTGTTGGGGCGGTGGGAAGAGGGAGCAGTGGGGGGCCTCTTCCACTGACTCCTCTGGTTTCCTGACTGAGGTCATAAGGGCCTGCGTTTTGGTCTGAACCTCAGCTTTCTAAACCCTTTAGTCACATGTGAACTTGCCTCTAGTGCGCATTCAGAACAAGAGTCGGCTCAGCCTCCACTCTAAGCTGGGCAACTTTCACCCCGGATCCCGTCACCGTCTGTGTCTTTGCTGCATCATCACCATGCTCCAAGGTCTCTGGTGTTTCCATTCCCATTCTCCACTGGCTTAGCTTATCAACCTGCTCAAGTCTATCCTATTTAGAAGTGCAGCAGCGGCAGCAGCACATGAAAAGTCCTCTTTACCTCTTTACCTTTACCTTTATCACTTTCCAATTCCTTTCTTAACTCTCTCCTTCACAAAATCCCTGATCATGCTTGAGAAACCGCTAGGGCAGCTCTGGTCTTGGAAAGACAGATGGGCTCTGCGACTTACTGTAAATTCTCGGAAAATACACCATAAGCCGTCTGAAGTCTCAAGTTCATAATTTCTAAAATGATAACGGTGAGGCCAACTTTGAAGTGCTCTTGTCGGGGTTCAATAAAAATGTAGGTAAATTACTTAACACAGGCCTTGTATATAGTAGACACTAAAGAGACGGCACTGTTATTATCATCCTGACATACTGTACCCTTGGCCTGAAAACCTACTCTCTCCCTCTCACATTCATCCAATTTACCTGGCAGATTTCTGCTTATCCTTTAATACTCTGTTCTGTGCTGGTATCTGCTCCCATTTTATCCCCCCTTCCCCCTCAGCCCAATATATTCCCAGTGTCCTCTCATGGTAACTAAGACATTGTCTGAAGTTTGTTAAATATCTGCCTCCTCCTCAACACAACTCTGGGCGCTCCTTGAGAACAGCACCTCTTGTCTACATGTCCTTGTTTGGGCCCTGACATGTTGTCAACTCTCAAATACTTACTGAATTTCACTTCGTTTCACAGAGTTTTTCTTAGTGCTTATTATGTGCTAGGCGGTTTTCGTGTGTTAAGTCGCTTCAGTCATGTCTGACACTTTGCAACCCTGTGGATTCTTTTGTCTTTGTGACCCACCAGGTTCTTCTGTCCAAGGGATTCTCCAGCCAAGAATACTGGAATGGATTGCCATTCCCTTCCCCAGGGGATCTTCCCTACCCAGGGACTGAACCCGTGTCTCTGATGTCTCCTGCATTGGCAGGCAGATTCTTTACCTAGTGGGTCACCTGGGAAGTACCACTAGGCTCTTTAGAGATATTAATTGTTAATCTTCATAACAATGCTGAGGTAGGCACTGTTGTCTTCATTCCACAGACAAGAAAACTGAGGCACAGGGACGTTAAGTTGCCCACGACCACATAGCAAGTAGGGAGGGGAGCTGAGATCCGAACCCAGGCTGGCCCCCTGGTCCAGGTCTGGGTGTAATACCACCTGCCCTGGGGTAATAATGTAACCTTTGTCTGTCTGAAGATTATTATGAAGACTGTAAAAGATGGAAGTCAAGTTTATAAATTGCAAAGTGTTGAATAAATAAAGGAAATGAGTTCTTTGATTCACGTTGAAAGTGGTATAAAAATGTACGTTATGACACTGATGAAAAAGAGATCAATATGATCATAACACTGAACAGAAATTTGCTTATTGTCAAAATGTCAAAATGGTTTTTTTACCCTGATTTTGAATTACTGAAAGAAGAAACTACTCTTCGTATTTTCTTTTCCATTAGAGGAAAGCAAAAAATGGAAAAGAGTTTAATTTCAGTCACCTCTGGAGTGTGGTCCCACAGTCTTTTTTCTACAAGGATCCATTTTACTTTTGAGCAGCTGTTTAGAACAGATGAACTTCCTAAAATGGCCCTGGAGAGAAAAAAGCAAACAGCCAGCTGCTTGACCTTTTTCCAAATGAAAAAACAAACCCTGATCAGTTGGTCTTGATTGACATGTGTGGAGTCGAGGAGTCTTTGATCAGTTTTTGTACCAAATTACCCGTGTTGATTACTCACTGCTTGCTAATGTTATACCGCAGATCTTCTGGTGGGTCTGATGTATGTTTCCATTTTAGCTCCAGAAACGCAGTCAGCTGTGGACTGCAGCTGGGCCAGTGGTGACCTATGAGGAGATGAAGAGGAAGTGTTCCTTAGTTTTTCTATGGATCAGTTGTTTAGGGATTACCTGGAAGAGTTGAATTAGGCAGGTTTATAGGACCCACCCTGAATCTACTGGTTCAGGATCTGGAGAGGATTCCTGGATGTTGTGTTGAGAGCAAATACCCCTAATGTAACTTGTAGAACAACACAATTTGAGTACTACTGTCTGAGCTTGGGCTGCCTTAACAATATTCCATAGATTGTTGTTGTTTTTCAGTCACTCAGTTGTGTCCAACTCTTTGCAAAATCATGGACTGCGGCGTACCAGGCCTCCCTGTCTTTCACCGTCTCCCAGAGTCCACTTAAACTCATGCCCATTGAGTCAAAGATGGCATGCAACCATCTCATGCCCCCTTCTCCTCCTGCCTTCAATCTTTCCCAGCATCAGGGTCTTTTCTAATGAGTCGGGTCTTTGCATCAGGCAGCCGAAGTATTGGAGCTTCAGCATCAGCCATTCCAATGAATATTCAGGACTGATCTCCTTTAGGATTGACTGGTTTGCTCTCTTTGCAGTCCATAGGACTCTCAAGAGTCTTCTCCAACACCACAGTTCAAAAGCATCAATTCTTTGCCACTCTGCCTTCTTTATGGTCCAACTCTCACATCCATACATGACTACTGGAAAAACCATAGCTTTGACTAGACGGACCTTTGTCAGCAAAGTAATGTCTCTGCTTTTTAATATGCTCTCTAGGTTTGTCATAGCTTTTCTTCCCAGGAGCAAGTGTCTTTTAATTTCATGGCTGCATGTGAATTCTGGGAGGGTCACAAGGATTCAGACCATTCAACCACTGAGGTAGCAGTATGATTTTTTACTGTGTCATAGAAGGTGGGAAGAGCTCTAGAACTTAATTTGACATTTCCAAAAGAAAGACAGATTCTCTCTTTTTTTCTTGCTGGACGTGATCAATTCCTTGATGTTTAGACCTGCACAGGAGCTTAGAGACTGAGTTTACATTAGAACAAAAAGTTATTCTTAAATCTGTTTTGGCTCAGTTGTGCTGGTGATTTCAGTTCTGTTCTCTGTGCCTGTAGGAAGGAAAAAAGGAATGAATTTTCTGGATGATCAGCATTTGAATTGCTTGAGAATGATAAAAATAAGCCCCACAGAGTAGTGGTTAAAGAGTTGATATATGAGGCAGGGCTATAGTCACCACCTGAGTGATGGCAGCTGCCCCCCAGAAATTTTCTTTCAAACTTTGTAACAGCTGCTTAATATAGCAGGGAAGTGTTTCTTTTTTAATCCCTGTTAGGAGGTGCCAGTGCAGATGAGCGTGTCCTCTCTGACATCTCAGAATGGTTTTTCATGTCATTCGTCACACCAGCATAAGAATCATGATTTTAAAGTGATGGCAGCTGCAGATCTCTTGAAATCACCTAACACTCCAGCTACTGCCAGAGCATACCAGCAACCATAAGCCAGAGAACTCTTCTAGATGTTTGGAATCCAATCCTTTGCCTAAGGACACATGCGAGAGATCTATAACTATTGTCCAGCAGATGTATCAGAGTGCAATTCTGACACTCTTACCACCTCAGTTTATCTTGCTTGAGGATATAATCTAATCCCTGTATTCAACTGCCTCCTGTACTCCAGTGACTTGTATGTCTCCAGGTGGGAACAGTCTCATGAACTTCAGACCCAAACACCTTCAGCTCCACAGGTTTGGGTTGAACACTTCATCCTCTCCCGCATTACTCCCCTGTTTTTTTCAACTCGCCAAATGGCACCACAATCTCCCAGGTCCTGACAGCAGAAACTGCGAGTTCTCCTCAGGATCCCCCTCTCCTCACCCAGTTAGACCCCATGTACCCATTTGTCATCTCTAGTTTAGATGATGATGTCCCTCTAGCTCTACTGTCTCATTTCAGATACTCATCACTTCTTGTCTGCAGTGATGGATGGCCCTACTCCTGCCAGCAGGACCTCTTCTCCCCTCTGCCATTTACCATAAAGCACTAATTCTATGCTCTGTATTATACTGAGCCAGGTGGCTTGCAGTCAGGAACTGTACTGAATGAATGAGATGTTTACAGGCCATCCCTGAGCTGACTACAATACTGAACATCAGAACAACTTGAGGACTTAGCTGAGTCTAGCGTGTGTGCTAAGTCGCTTTAGCTATGTCCAAATCTGTGCAACCCTATGGACTGCAGTCTGTTAGGCTCCTCTGTTCATGGCGTTCTCCCCACAAGAATACTGGAGTGGGTTTCCATACCTTCCTCCAGGGGATCTTCCCAACCCAGGGATGAAACCCTCGTCTCTTATATCTCCTGCATTGGCAGGCAGGTTCTTTACCACTAGTGCCACCTGGGAAGCCCTAGCTGAGTCCAGCACCAGGCCCTTATTAAATATCTTTATGTAAACAAATTATTTAGCCTTATTTAGGGCAGATTGCAAATCTCCCCATTCTGTAATCCTGGCAGCTCATGAACCGAAACCTTAGTTGTAGGGTCATTTTTACTTATTATTATGGGTCTAGCACTAAACTACTTGCGAATAGAATATGCTTTGTTTCAGTATGCTTAAATAAATAGTAATTTTTTTTGTGAACTGAATCAATGCAAGAAGGTACTTCTTTGTATGCTTGAGAGCGAGAGACCCTCAGATCAAACAGAAAAGAATCCATTCATTTATAAATATACAAGGTACAGTTAAAGAGAAGAAGCAAGTCACCTGAGCTTTTCTGTCTGGGCTGTTCTGATGCCTCTCACGTTCCTTCCTAGGTTTCCCACTGTGCATTCGCTGATCTCTGCTGCTGCGTTTTCTGTCTGCACCAGAGCTCATCTCACCGTCTAACCTCTTTGGCTTTGACCATGTAATGACCCAAATAACCCCTGCAATAGCATCTTCATTTTAATGATTTCTTCATTCCCCTTTCCTGCCATCACCTCCCAACCAGAGGTCACCACCTCCTACGTGACCACCTGAGCCTATTTGGGTGTATGGTCCCTCAAGCTCCTTTTACCTCATCAACCTGGGCCCCGGGCAGAGTCTCCTGTCTCCTTGGCACCATCTGCTCCTAGAGCAGGCATCACCCTCTTGGTCCCTTCTGGCACCTGGCTATGGCATGCGTCTTCTAAGGGCTCCACTCGGTCTCACTCTTTGTTAGAAAGGTTTGAAGCAGTGACCGTTACTTTCAGATTTTGCCAAGCACCCTCCAAAGTGCCCCCCCTGCTTCTGCCTTTTGAAAACTGCTTTCTTAGCATTGAAGGAATAGGACATGTGAGGCCAGCTATTTTTTTTTCTATTAATGGAAGAAGCCCACAGTCTGGAAATCTTTTGCCAACCCAGGAGCAAAAGAGGCTTGTTTTTGTTATTTTCATCTTTTAAACTGTGAGGTTTTACTAGCACACATTCCTCTGGTGGCAGAAAGGATGGGAGAGAGAATTTTCTATTCTCCAGCTCAGGAGGAATTACACTTTCCTGCCCTGCCACTCGGAACAGCCTCTCAGGCTCCAAGCTGAAGCCCCACTGCCTGTTCCATTGGATCCCCGATATTGAACAACTACATGGAGAAATGTCACACAGAAGCTGTCATGGTTTAAAAGCTGTAGAACAATAAGGTTTGGCCATTAGGTCTGATCCCTGGGTGTGGTGGTAGTATTGGGCTGAGAGCTGGGCTTCCTCATGTGTGAGAAGCTTATGCAAATCTCCTTATGATCTGAAGATGGTGCTGAACTGTTTATCTTCTGCTGATCTTCCCAGCCCCATCATGCACATGTCACACCGCAGCCTTACCCAGCTGCTCACATTACCCATGCAAGTCTGACCTTGCATGCTTCCTTTGTTCCTCCCGACCCTTAATTTACTAGGATGTTGCTGCTTTTTCTACTTCTTTCTTTTGTGCTTAAAATACTTACTACTCTCCCAAACTGGGATCCAGAGTAGCATAGTCGCTGTGGCAAGTGTGCTCACTTGTGTCTGATTCTTTGTAACCACACGGACTATAGCCCGCCAGGCTCCTCAGAGCAGTGCTTCTCAAAGGTGGTCCCCGGTCCTGCAACCTTAGCCTTACCTGGGACCTTATTATTAAGAGTACAGAACTCAGGCCCCAACCTAGAGACCTTCTGTATCGGAAACTCTGGGGTGGGGCCCAGAGTCTGTGAGTGAGCCTTCCAGGGGGTTCTGAAACATACTTGAGTTTGAGAACCCTTGCTTTAAAATGAATTCCACATCCTCCTCTTACCCTAGGGGGTACTATCAAAGGTTCTGTTATAGTGGATATAAGTCAGGCTGGCTTACAGGAAGGCCCTAGAATTCTGCATTAAACCGTGGAACTGACCCTGTTTTCATTTACTTCATAAATGGTTATGGAGGAATCCTTAGTAAATGGAAGGGAATATGGAGGACTTTGAGGAAATTTCAGGTGTGACTCAGACATGAATTTTGCATATCTATGAACTGTGGGGAAAGGGGGGATGTTTAAGAACAGCTAGCAACTACAGGGCAAGAATTGACAAATGATCTAAGAGGAACTTTCTGGAGAGAGAAAATGTTTCTTGGTTAGCGCACAGGGACATGGATGGGTTTGAGTCATTTAAGGATGATCATTAAATTCAGGGGATGAGAGAATAAGGCTTAAAGAGGAATAGTCCCTGACCTTGAAAAGTTCACAGTGGGAGGGAGGGGAAGGAGAGGGAGAGGGGACAGTTACAACAACCACGATGGCTACCAGTGCAGTCAGAGTGTGAGTTCTGCCACCTCGCATTCTGCACCCTCCCTTTACTAGCCGCGTGAATCTGAGCAATTTCCCTAATCCTTCTGTCTCTGCCTCAGTTCCCTCATCTGTAAAGGGGAACAATAAGAGCCTCTACTACACAAGCTTGTGAGGAGAAGCACACAGTAATAGAAGAAAAGCATTTGGAACACTTAGCTGGCACACAGTAAGGGCCTCTGTAGGTGTTATTTATTTTGTCTTTAAGTATTGTGATGGCAACTTGCATGACACACCCAGAAGTGGGTGTTCTATAATGTAAAAGTTCTGATCATGTTTTGCTCATGATGGAGTAGTTCTAGGAAGCATTTAGACAGTGAGCTCAACCAGGCTCAGTGGAATGACTTTGTATTGGTCAAGAATACAGTGCCAGGACTTATTTGATCAGAAAATGATTCCAATGTTTCCTCTTTTGACTAATGGATTCTCAATCAGTCTGTTTCAAACTTATAAGCTGCTGCTGCTGCTAAATCGCTTCAGTCATATCCAACTCTGTGCGACCCCATAGACGGCAGACTACCAGGGTCCCCGTCCCTGGGATCCTCCAGGCAAGAACACTGGAGTGGGTTGCCATTTCCTTCTCCAATGCGTGAAAGTGAAAAGTGACAGTGAAGTCGCTCAGTCGTGTCTGACTCTTAGTGACCCCATGGACTGCAGCCCACCAGGCTCCTCCGTCCATGGGATTTTCCAGGCAAGAGTACTAGAACTTATAAGCTAGTATTGTGTAATTCAGAGCTATGGTACTGCCTTTGTGTAAGATGAAAACATGCCAGAAGCTGTCTTCTGCATCACCCAAAGGCAACTTGCACTAAAAAACAGAGAGTAAGGGTCACATTTCATCCCCGTTAGTACCAAGGCATTCTGCTCATGCATAGACCAAATGGCTTTTTTCTCCCCAATTTCCAAATTTAGTTTCCTATTCTTTGGAGTCATTTGTATCTTCCTGTTAGAAGAAAAAGAAAAACAATATACTGAATTAACTAGCAAAATGACTATAAATTATTATTCATTGGAGCAATTAGAAATACAGTTCAAAGGAACCTCTCTCTGTGTATAGGTATCAAATGCCCCAGGCATCACTGCATGGGGTAGAGTTTGCCTGCTCCAACCTCCAGGGTTTCTCTCTGGTCCAGCCTTCTGCAGAGATGAGATAAGGGATGGAGAGGAGGAGTGAAGTCCTCTTAGCCTTTAACTTCACAAGGTATTATAGATGCTGGGCTCAGGTTTGCCTCTGCAACTAGGTTTAGTCAACCCTCCATGTGGGAGCCAAAGAGTGCTGATTATCTGGAGGGTTATAGTTTGAAAGGTAAGAAAAGAGTAGAGGCCATACTTGGAATGCCATTTTCATGTGTATGTTGGGGGTAATGAGCTATTCATTCTACACCAAGTCATACCATCTCTGTGATGTATGTTGGGGCTGGGGTCAGGAAGACAGCCTGTCACTGGAGTGAGCAAATCCCCATTGTGGACCACGAACTTATTCAGACACCATGTGTCTACCCAAACATCTTATTAGCTTGTGAGGGCTACTCTAACAAAACATAATGAACCTGAGTGGCTTAATCAACAGACATGTAGTTCTTCACAGTTCTGGAGACAAGAAGTCCAAGACCAAGGTGCCAGCAAGGCTGATTCCTTCTGAGGGCTGTGGAAGAAAATCTGCTCTGTGACCCACCCCCCAAGCTTTTGATGGCCTGTTGGTGATCTCTGCTGTTCCTTGGAGGGTAGAGGCCTCACCCTGCCTCTGCCTTCACCTTCACATGGCATTCTCCCTGCACTTGTTTATCTCCAAACTTCCCCCAAATGTATCAGATTACAGCTCATCCTCATGACCTCATTTAGCTCAGCTACCTTTGTAAAGACCCTATCTATAAGTATGGTTATATTCTAAGGTACTAGGGGTCAGGGCTGCAACATATGAATTTGGGGAATGCTCAATGCAACCCACAAACTCACATATAATCCCTGGTAGCTCAGATGTTAAAGAATCTGCTTGCGAGAAAATGCAGGAGACCCAGGTTTGATCCCTGGGTTGAGAAGATCCCCTGGAGAAGGAAATGGCAACTCACTCCAGTATTCTTGTCTGGGAAATCACATGGACAGAGAAGCCTGGAAGGCTACAGTCCATGGGATTGCAAAGAGTCAGACATGGCTTAGTGACTAACACTTTCACATATAATGAATCCACTGTAATTCAGCCCCACATACCATTGCTTGAAGAGAGCCATGAACCATGAAATGGGAAACCTATGGGGTAATGCCAGCTCTATCTGCAAGTTGCAATTTACTCAGACACATAGACTCTGAGGCCTCTTCTCCCCTATAAATAGAGGATTTTGTGGTTCTCTTATATTTCTTTTAACTTATATTTCTCTTATATTTCTTTTATCTAGGACTAGTTTGCACATCTTTCAGAGAACTTCTCTGAAGTTCTCCCAATTGGTCAAGGAAGTCTTATGTTGGTTAATAGCATCATACTTAGCCTCTTGGCTTCTAGTGATGTGAGCTGGGCCAAGGACTCCCCCAACAGATAATTCCAAGCACTTATCCCATCAGGGGAGGAAGAACTGATTTATGCTTTTAACTGTCAAGAAAACTCATGCGGCCTTCTGGTTTTGTGGCTGTTTAATGGGTTCCTATCATTGCCCTCATCCTCTACATTCTGCATATGAACAGGCTTTGTCGAAGGTGTAACCCTCCAGCCTGGCATTACCTCACATGTGTCATTCTGGACAAGTCAATTACCTGAAGTGAGGTCTTAGATTTAGGACTGTCCTGGAGCATGGACAGCACTGGATGTCACCTGTCAGCACAACCAGTGGAAATGATAAGCCACACCACACGGATCTGAGTTGTTTCCACTGATCTGCTGAGCCTTTTGTGCATGCCTGTGAAGTACACTTGGGAAAGGTTGAATTTCAAGCATCTTAGTAACCTATTTTATAGGCACACATGACATTTAGATTCTTAATTTGTTGTTGAATATTTTGTATGTATGTATACTTTATCAGAGCATACGTTTTCAAATATCATAAACTTACTATCTGTGTATATTGGGCAAGATGCTTCACCTCTCTGAGCATCAGATTCCTCATCTATAAAGCAGGCACAAAAATCTCCATTCTGTCCCCTTCTTAGGATTGTGAAAATGGATCCGCTGAAATGGTGGATAATGACCAAAGACGAAGAGAGAGACCATCTGTCCATGTTTATATCTATTGTCTTGGGTGGCAATTAATAGCATCTCCTTGTACTCCCAAAAGTGTTTGTTTGCATAATGAATTATATGATCATCTTATAAAATAATAAATGTGAAGATTCTTGGTTTTATCATTCATGGCTATACAAATGATCTTAAATTCCTGTTATTAAATAATCTCACTTAAAGCAATAATCTCACTTTAGGGAATCTGTTGACTTCTGCCCCAATTCAATGCTGAATTTTCCTCTGCTGAAGCCCCTTCATGAATATGCATGTACCCTTAGCTTAAAATTTCCCCAATTTTGCTATTCAGGGGGACACTGCTTTAGGAAACATCCCCAGTGTTCTCCTTACTTGTTGATAGTAATAAATCCTTCCCTCTAAAAAAAATTTTTTAAAGAATAATTTTCCTTTTATTAACTTCATAGATTCAAAATAATCTACTTGCTATGAGCTCAGTAGACCAGCCCCATTCATGTTATTGATGTCAGGGGCCCTGGTGCACCTCAGGTGAGCCCCACTGCTGCTTTGCCCCAGGACCGTCCCAGGCTCTGCCAGCACTCAGCTGTCCACAGGCTTCAGTCACTCCACCGACTTCCCCTACGGGGCTGGCTCTACTCCTGGGACACAGGATAATACTAGCTTTCCTGGTTCACTCATTTCTTTCCGTTCCTGAAGGCACGTACGTAAGCCCTGTCCATTCTGAGGATAAAACCACTGAACACACTGGTAGACAGATGGCCATGTAAAGAATAAAAATATGGGAGGCTGCAGAGTTTAAGAAAGGATACAATGTTCTTACAAAGTCCTTGGTCTATGTTTCTCTACTCTCTTGTGTTGACAGTAACTGCAAACCCCAGTGGGCTGCTATCCTCTACATTTATGCCTCAGGCTGGAACATACCACAGCTCTTTTTTCCTTAAATTCTATTTTCTCCTTTTAGAAAAAGCATGCCCAGCTCAATATCCTATCTCTCAACCAATGCCAAATAACAGGCTATAGTATTTTCTTGAAAGAGCATTTGCGTCTCAGATTTATAGACTGGAGAATATTCATTTAATGGGGGCTTTTATTCCTCTAACTGTGTATTTCTTATTACTGTTATCATTAAAATTTTTGGTAGTGGAAAGCAACTTAGGGATCACAAAATCTGCTGCACCTCCTTCCCCTTTGTACAGTTGAAGAAAATGGGAGCTTGGATATGAGTAACTATCCTTTAATCACATAGTAGCCTCATTCTGGCTCTTCAAGTTCAAGATTTCATTTCAATAAACCATCACAGTCATTTATGTATCATTTTGTTCTTGTAAGATGTGTTAGATGTGTTTGCAATGAATAATGAAATTCTAGATGGATTATATAGTTTGTAAAAGTATATCACAAATGCTTAGCCTCTTCCTTCTGTGGGTTGTAGTGGCCAGATTTTGGCATCAACACTTTTGATCTTCATGAGGTTTTGATTATTTAGAAAGCAACTAACCAGAGTTTACAGCATGTAATAATTTATCATGTAATTATTTTATAATTGTCATGCAATAATTATGGCATGCAGTCATTTGTCATGAGGACAATAACTGCCAATTGGGTTGTTCTAGTGATTAAATGAGATAGGGCATGAAAAATCCTGAGCATGAGTGTGAATTACTTGGACTGCAAAGCCTGGTTGTAGGAGTGATTTCTTAGTGAGAGGGCCAAGTCTTAAAACCCCCAGCATTGACATTTGAATGAGTTGGAGTCAAGGACTGGGTGATTGTGAAAGGTCTCTGAATGTAGTCTTCATGATTGCAGGTCTACTGTGCTTCTGTTTACAAAATAGCATTCTTTGCATTTTTCTTGCTAACACACTAGCCCTCTTTGTGGTTGTCCTATTTGTGGGGCTCCTCCTCTAGGCAACCTGCTGGTGTGACCATGTGTACCTGCAGAAAGTAAATCAGTGATGAGAATACCTCCCCATGCTTAAGAGATTCAGGGAGGCGAATCATCCAGAGTTACTCATTTCATGGACAAAACTACCCTTCTACTTCTCAATTTCTACCAAGGCCTGGTTTTAGACATCCCCTTCTCCTAACCAGAGCCCTCAACTTGAAGTGGTTATTCCCCTGAACCCAAGCAACTGCACCTCTCATATGCATGCATATCTCTTACTGCCTTTTATATTGTGCCATAGTCTGTCCCCCACTTTTTTTCCCTCTGTATCTTCCAGTATGCCTTGAGCAGAATCTGACACATAGTAATAGCTCTTGAAATGGGCACTGAAATTGAGCTGAGCAGGGCAAAGAAGATGAGGGAATTCAATGGATCAGGGCCAGATCTTTACTCCTCGTGGAATACTTCCAACTCTTTTTAGTGCCAAGGGTTCTAAACTTCATCATTGTACCTGGGCTGAATATTTCTATGGCATTGATAGATTCCTTGGCAGCAACTTGGTGGCAGGGAAGCTCAGAAACATTTATGGAAATGTAAATGAATTGATTAATAAAGGAGGCAAAAAGAAGCCCACACAGTTTTCCCCTCCCATGCTCTGTTACTTTTAAACAGAAACAAATCCTAGTGTTTGTGTTATCACTTCAACAGTTTGGTAAATAACGGAGCCTTCTCACTGATCTGTCCTCTTGTGCTTGCAGTGGTAAAATGTGATGATTAGTCATGGATAAAAACTCTATGCATCTTTCCAAACTGCTTTGGCAATATGTATGTGGGAATTTGAGGTAAATAGAGATGAATGCATGGGTATCCATGTAGAGTACTGATTTTAATATGATATGTGTTCACTTACTTGGAATTTTCAAGTTCGCTCACACCAAATTAAAAAAAAAATTCTGACACTGTAGTAATTTTAATTTTATTTTTCGGCAGCAGGAGAACTTTATTTTTCAAAGCTTTTATAAAAGATCCAGAACAGTCCTCAAAATAGTTGGACAGGGAGGTATGTGCTGGAGAGGTTGGTTTCTTTTTTTTAATCTCCCACCCCATCCTAGACCCTTCTTACAACTCTAGAGCTCTATGGAACACAGAGAACTTCTACATCAGCTTTATCATACTCAGGCAGTTTACTATAAATGACTATTGGACTGGAAGTCAAGAAAGAACAGTTCTAGTTCTGCTTTAACCATTAACTTGCTATAACACTGAGTAAGTCAAATTTTTTCCCTGGGTCTCAAATTTCTTCACTGGTGAGATAAAGGAATTTGTCTAGATGAGCTCCTTGGTATGGCAATCTAAGGAGTGATAGTTTCATTTTAGTCAGTTTTATAATGAAAAGCTATTTAGTCCTTTAAAATTAACTTAAAATTACATGATTTTAGCACTGGGCATGGGCTTGGTCAGCTTTAGTTTTTTATATGATCTGCAAATTTTCTTTCTTTTTGTGGGCCAGGATGCTTTGTGGTATGCCTCCATTTCACAATAGGCTTCAGCTTCTCACCTTATTAGAGGAGTGTTTGCAGTCCGTATGAGCTTTCCCATTCATCACCTCCTGTGACCTCTATGGAAAATGTGTGAGGTAGCAAGGAGGGCACTGCATGTCCATTTCACAGTAGGAAAAGTGTTAAAGTCACCCACCTGGCCCAAAGTCACACAGCTGGTGAATAATGATGGTTATTCCCACCTACTCATCTGATGCTTTTCTACTGTTTATTGGGTATTTTGACCTCTTAGGAAACTGGTAGTTAGAGAACATAACTAAACCATGGAATTTCCATCAAAAGTCTCATGAACTTTTTGTCTTTAAAAATTGATTTCTTTACATGTACCCAGCTGTTTACCTGAAACTGTCATGACATTGTTAACCAGCTATTCCCCAATACAAAATAAAACATTTAAAAAATTGACTTCTATGGGTCCTGTTTTCCTCATGCCAAAGTAATAACCAGCAGACCATATCATCTTAAAATGTCTCTTAACCATTCATCAGGTCTCCTGACTGTCACTCCTGCCTTCTCCAATACATCTTCTATTCTACAACCAGGCACAAAAGTAATCACATAACTCTCCTTTACTGTTTTCCTACTGTCTTTCCCAGAGGCTCTGTAGGGTAATCTAAGTTCCTCTCCTTGGTATATAAACCATACAGTCTGGCTTTTGCCTTTCTCAACAGCCCTTTGCCCCTTCCCATTTCATGTCCTCTATTCATTTGCTCAAAACTGATTTTCACACCCATGATATTCCAGTTTTCATGCTAGGATGAAGGTGAAAGGTGATAAATGAGGTAAATCCAGGTGATGCCCTGTCTGAGATAACTACCTAAGATCTAGCTGAGCCAAATGTCATGTATTTGATACTGCTCAGCCCAGGTTGTCCTCTCATTTTACTCATCCTCTCTCTACTTGGCAAATTTCTATACATCTTCAGAACTCAATCACCTCTGTGATGCCTCATGGAGAACTAAACTAAACTATCATTTTGGCTTCTATTGTGCTTTGTATGGACTTCCCTGGTGGCTCAGAGGTAAAGAATCTGCCCACAATGCGGGAGACCTGGGTTTGATAGATCTCTGTGAGCACTTGTAAAAATAACCATGCTCTAGACTGCAGACTCCTTGAAGGTAGGAAATTCAATATACATTAATGTCATGCTTTAGCAGTTGTGAGTCAGAGAACTGCACAATCAATAAACCTCTGCCCAGGAATACAAGACCATTTACTGTACTTGTAGTATTTTTAGAAAGGGTGATCTGCTTGTAGATGTATCCCAATGTTTTATCCTTTCTGTTATATCATGTCCTAGATCATTCTTCATTTCAGCAGACTATGCTGAACCTCTTGACAGTTGTTGGTTTAAGTTAACCTTCATAGAACTGCAGAAAGTGGCAGCTAGTAGATGGGTAAACCAGTCATGTGTGCTCGTCATTTACACTGTACATTAAGCTTCCTTTAGCAGACATATAAAATGAAGAAAGACCTAGGTATGGACCATGCTTTTTGCTCAGTTTAGGTTATTTTGGATCATCTCAGTTTAGTTCAGTTCAGTTGCTCAGTCATGTCTGACTCTTTGAGACACCATGGACTGCAGCACGCTAGGCCTGTCTGTCCATCACCAACTCCTGGAGTTTACTCAAACTCATGTCCATTGAGTCGGTGATGCCATCCAACCATCTCATCCTCTGTCATCCCCTTCTCCTCCCGCTTTCAATCTTGCCCAGCATCAGGGTCTTTTCTAATGAGTCAGTTCTTCGAATCAGGTGGCCAAAGTGTTGGAGTTTCAGCTTCAGCATCAGTCCTTCCAATGAATATTCAGAACCGATTTCCTTTAGGATGGACTGGGTTGATCTCCTTGCTATCCAACGGACTCTCAAGAGTCTCCTCCAACACCACAGTTCAAAAGCATCAATTCTTCGGTGCTCAGCTTTCTTTATTGTCCAACTCTCACCTCCATACATGACTTCTGGAAAAACCATAGCTTTGACTAGAGAGACCTTTGTTGGCAAAGTAATGTCTCTGCTTTTAATGCTGTCTAGGTTGGTAATAACTTTTCTTCCAAGGAGCAAGTGTCTTTTAATTTTATGGCTGCAGTCAACATCTGCAGTGATTTTGAACCCCAAGAAAATAGTCTGTCACTGTTTCCAGTTTCCCCATTTATTTGCCATGAGGTGATGGAACCAGATGCCACAATCTTAGTTTTCTGAATGTTGAGTTTTAAGCCAACTTTTTCATTCTCCTCTTTCACTTTCATTAAAAGGCTCATCTACTGTTATGTTATTTAAAAAATAAATGAAACTTACTTGTATTTCCAGAACTTTTTTAGGAGTGCTTGATTTATCTTTAGAATTTTTAAATTACTGATTTTTTTAAAAAAAATAACAAACCAAAAAACAAGAGGAGAGGATGAAAATTGCCAGTATAAAAAACTGAAAATTTAATTCTATGACGTCTAAAGCATTGTTGTTAATGAATATTATTCAATGAGTCTATACAAACCTACCTACCTTCCATAGCAAATGGAGATATGTTTGCTATTAAATGTTGAAACCCGTACTGTGGATTTCTGCTTTTCCAATAGGTGGTTTACTGAATTCAGTCCCTTCATAAACCTTGTACATTTAGCAGAGATAACTTGTTCTGGTACTCTCCAGAAAAAAAGGTCTCAAGTCACCTCCTTTAAATGCCTAACCCCATCCATCTCTAAGGGCATCCACATCTGTTTAGCACTTGGGGCACTTCCTGGAATTCTGTTCATTTCTGCTGGTTTGCATGTTTGATGTGTTTGCCTTCTGTCTTGTTTTCATGCTTATTCAATCAGCTTTTTCACACTCAACCAGCAGGAGAGCTATAATATGTCTATCTGTCTTCCCTTACTCGCAAACTAAATTATGTCCTCCATCGTCTCTCTACAGTTATTCTTTAACTAATCAAGATTTGTAATCTGATAGTAAGTACTCTATGTACTCGATTTGTTCTTAACTCCTTGCTTGACTAAGGAGGTGAGTCACCTCGCTCAGGTAAGGAGGGCCCATGTCTTTTCTAGTCACAGCTATTAGCCCAGTGCCAAGATAACTTTTGTTAAATAATGTTTATTAAATACATGTATTACAGAAAATTCAAATGCACATTAAGAATAGAGGGGGAAATGATATAATGTGTAGTAAGTTTCAAATAACCAATGAAGCATTTTTATCATGTATACAAATTATATATGCATTTAAAAATGGGATCATACACTATATACTATGTAACATTTTATGCATCATATCATGACCTTGCTATTATGTCACCATGTTGTTCAGTCGCTAAGTCATGTCTGACTGTTTGCAACCCCAGGGACTGCAGCACAGAGTCTCAAAGAGTCAGACATAATCCATATGCCACCATTTCTCAAATTTTTTAGACTCAGGAGATCTACACATTTCAAAATTATGAGGATTCCAGTGAGCTTTTGTTTGAGTTATCTATTGAAATTTACCTTATTAGAAATTAAAACAGAAATTTGAAAATAGTAAGTAATTCATTAAAATAAGGAGGCCTGGAGTGCTGTGGTTCATGGGGTCACAAAGAGTTGAACACAACTGAGCAACTGAACTGAATAAAAGTATGTGATTCTAAGTTAGTTTAAGCAATTTATTTTTCTTAAAATAACTATGTTTTTCAAAATACATTAGTGTGAAAAACATCATTGTTTTATGTTCTTGCAAATCTCTTAATGTCTGGCTTAATGGATGACAGCTGGGTTCTCATATCTGCTTCTGCATTCAATCTGTGGCAAATACTCTTGGTAAAGATATATTTAGAAAATCCAGCCTCATACAGGTATATAGTTGGAAATGGAGGAATATTTCACTAGTTTTTTCAAGTAATTGTGGATATTCTTTTCTGATACTGTATCAGAACTCAAAATGTTACTTTTTTATACTCTTTTACATTGGTCTGTCTTCTACTTTGAATGGATCTCTTGCCCCAGTGCATTATGTTTTATGTTACCTAATGGCCACATTGATCATCTGGAAAATATTGGTTCACTGGGTTATGCAGATCTTTCAGATGTTGACATAGTTCATTATGCAGTGTCATCACATGTCATGAGCCTCTAGAAAACACATTATCATAAGAGATTAATAATAAAAATGGCAAATAACACTTTAATATTATTGCAGAAATAGTTTTGATTTTGTGGACACCCTGAAAAGATTCCACAGGCCTCTGGGATTCTCTAGACCATATTTTAAGAGTTACAGAAATCTGTCAATCAGACTTATGCCGGTGTTCAATTCTGGAAAATTCTCAGTGATTGCAACATTGCTTCTATTCTATCAGTTTTGGCAATACCTATTGTTCATGTGTGTTAGTCGCTCAGTCACGTCCAACTCTTTGCGACCCCATAGACTGTAGCCTGCCAGGCTCCTCTGTCCATGGGATTCTCCAGGCAAGAATACTGGAGTGGATTGCCATTCCCTTCTTCAGGGGATCTTCCCAACCCATGGATCAAACCTGGGTCTCATGCATTGCAGGCAGATTGTTTAACATCTGAACTACTAGGGAAGCTTCCATCTGTTATACATAATAGAAGGTATCCATCTGTTTCATATTTTCTATTATACTAATTCTAACTTCCATTTCACCAATGCTAAATTCTGCTGTAACTTGTATACTATTTAAGCTTATCTACTGAGATTTTTATTTCATTTTAAAGATTTCATCTTTTTTTCTTGTTTGCCTATTCTTGTTTCCAAACTGCCTGTTCTTATTTTATAATGTCAGTTTTATATCATGATTTTCATCTCAAAGATCTTAATACTATGTTTAAAAACTCTTAATCAGATTTATCTATTTTTTTATTTTATGGGTATGAAATATCCTGCTTGTTGGGTCAGATTTTATACCACAATTGCTGGGCTTCATCATGTGTCTTAAAATTCTTACTTGAAATATTTTCTTCTTTCTGGGAATTTCTCTCCAATTTGGGGAGTTTCTCTCCACTTCCATAGGGGAGTTTTGCATTTGGATCTGGGTTCTACAAAATGCACAGTTCCAAATCAGGTTTTATGATAGAAATTCAGTTTGAGTTTCCCCTTTGGGGATAGTAAATTCCAAATCTTGGCGTCCTTATGCTACACAGACCCATATCCCACTTTTACAGGGTATTTCTGCTTCTTTCCATTGAGTGGCCCTAGGAAAATAAGAAGACTTTTGCCATTATCGTTTTATAAATGGGCAGTACAGTCCCAGATTCTGGGTTAATTTGAGGTGCCCATCTCTGCCCTCCTACCATGCAGTATCCATATTTATTCCCCATTGCATGTTCCCATTAAGAGTCCTGATCCGATGTATCTGTATCTGTTCTCAGTGGCCTTAAAATAGTAGCTTTGTCCCTATTTACCACGGTGGGTTGCCTCTTTATTTCTGCCATGCAGATGTTTTTCATTGTTTTTTAACAGTATTCTGTTTCAATTATACATAATTTATGTTTTCATTTCTTTTTGTTATTTTATCCATTATTTCTAATTTCAGAGTGGAAGAGGGGATTTTTGGTATGTACTTAACTTGCTATCTTGAAACATTTATTAGTTATATAAGAATCTACCAACACTTATTAAACCAATTATCCATTTTTGGACATTTAGGTTGTTTCTAGTTTCTTCTTATTACAGATATCACAATGCTAGACATTTTTCTAACTAAATATTTACATGTATCCATTATTATATCCCTAGATTGCCTTTTTCAGAAATGAAACTGATGATTTTTATCTTTTCATTGTACGTGTCTGATAAAGTCTTTCTTCCAGATTTTCATTGGCTTTTATAGCCTTCAGGATAAAGCCCTAACAACATAATGTGGGGTGTCAGATATGTGTCAATATCTTCCTCCTACTTCCCTTTTGTGGAGAAGGAAATGGCAACCCACTCCAGTATTCTTGCCTGGAGAATCCCATGGACAGAGGAGCCTGGCAGACTACAGTCCACGGGGTTGCAAGAGTTGGGCACAACTTAGTGGCTAAACCACTACCATCACCACCACTTCCCTTTGGAGCCTCCTATTCTACCCCTCTCCTCCATTTGCCACACTTGCAATTCTGCAGATGTACTGCGCTCTCTTACTTACCTGTCTCTTTCTCTCTGCTATTTCTTCTACCAGGGATGCTTTCTCCCCTTCTCTTTGCACACTGAAGTTCTACTCATCCTTTAAAACACCGCTCAGGTGAGCCCTCTGCTGTGAAGTTCTCAGTGACCTTTCCAGAAAACATTTCTTTCTTCTAGGCTGTTATACTGCCTTTGTTAAAGCATTTACTACAATTGTTTACATGCTTGTCTCCACCACGAGGTCGGGAAATCCTCGAATACTGTTTGAACTCCAGCACTTAGCACCCTACATGACACATAGACAGTACTTGCTCAATGTATAATTGATGAATGAATATTATATAACTTGGTGAGTAATATCATTGAATCACATAATTTTTTTTTGCTTCCCCTAGCCACGTAATAAACTTGTTTTGGGTCAGAACTCTATCATGATATTTTCTATCTAGTTTATCATAGTCTTTTCAGCTCTCATCTACTAAAGCAGTATCAATCATATTCTTAGCATGCTCTAAATAATTATTGTTTGATTGATTACTAGGCTATATTGCAGAATCAGTGAGGCTGAAAAAAATTTACTGTGGGTTCTTCTGCAGGTTATTACATGCCAGGCCATTAGGACGTTTGCACTCAATACCCAGCTTCAACAAGGCTTTTTCCCTTTTATAAAGTTCTCAGGTTAAACAAAGGCTTCAGACTTAAAGACCTCCAAGGCAGCTTTCAGCTGCACTAATTTATCTTCTTACTCACAATTACAATCTTACTCTAAAAGTTAAAGTGTAGACCCTGTTCTATGAAAAATGAGTGAGTACCATGTTTCATAAAAGCACTTGCTTGTGGTATATTTTTGGAGTGCCAGAAGAGTAGTCATAACACTTGTATTTGTGTCTCAACTTGCATCTGGAGAAATGACTTACGCAGTTTTGGGGAAGAAAGCTTGTAAACTTGAAATATTCTGACTACAAATGAGCACACATCTATTTTTCTGGTGAATTTGGAAATGATAGCAAAAATGATAAACTCTTTGTTGCTTTCTAGAGTAAGTTCAGAGGGTGAAAACAAATTCTTAAGCAAATCTGAATGAAACTGAGTAGAAAAGATTTGTAAAACTCAAGATAGCATCCTTAATTGATTACAGAATAGGAAGGTATTATAAAATGACACAGCACCCCTTTTCCTTCATATTTATTTTATTGTCAAACTGAGAGATATTGGTGTAGCTTACCAGGCTCCTCTGTCCATGGAATTGTCCAGGCAAGAATACTGGAGTGAGTTGCCATTTTCCACTCCAGGCAATTGTCCGGACATAGGGATCGAACCTTCATCTCTTGTGTCTCCTGCTTGGCAGGAGGATTCTTTACCACTGTGCCAGCTAGGAAGCCCTATTTCTAACAATCTCTTTATCTTTCATATCACAGCTAGCTTGTATTGGTTTTGTTGAAGATTATTTCTTAGCGGTATTAAATGATGTATGAACTCAGCTGAAAACAAAGAAACAGGCCCTTTGGTTTTCAATTCAATTTCACCATTACTGATTACATTTTCTTTGTGAAAGTCCTTCATCCATAATTAATTGAACTGAGTACATGAACCAGAAATGATGTTTAAAGTGCTGGTCCCACCTATTTGAGACTTTAGATAAACCACACACATTTATTGATTTCAGATTTATCATCATGGTGATAGCACAGCAACCTGTTCTCTTGCTTTTGGCTTATCTCTGGCTCAGTGTTCATTTCCTTCCCTGTTCCCATGATTGTTCCACGAACCATGACTTTAATCAATGACTTTTTTTCAAACTTAGTCACTTTCAAAATCCTATAAAAAGGCATTGTTTATAATTCATTCTTTCACTCTTCCCTACCATCTTAGTTCTAACATACAACATGGATTTAGGAAATACTTTGAAACTGGCTGGATTTCAGTGAAGAGCTCAAGCTTTTTAATGCAAAAATCATAATTATGATTACCTTTGAATCAACTATGGTCCTGATTTCCTGGATTTTCAGGACCAATGTATTAGAAATCTCATTGAATTCTGGATGAATTTTCTGGATAATTTGGTTTGGTTCTTTATGCTTTCCTTTGTATTCTAGTTCTTTTATACTACTAGGTATTACTTAACTGTAACATTCAAATGTTACTGAAAATTTAGAAAGGAGACATCACTTAGATTCCATGTACTGGATTCCATGTTCCCTGCAGAAGAAATAATGATGGACAATCAAATTGATGTGGAGTTGGCTTTTTGGTAATTTTAAACATCTTTTTGTATAAATTAAGGAGCTAATGCTGGTGGTAATGTTAGTGCTGTGGTCTAACTTAGAATCTGTGTGGTTCTTCAATCACTATGTGGAGTGGTTTTAAACACCTGGCAAGTAGGTGGCTCATTTAAAATAGGAAGTGCTCACAATGCTGCTCAGTTGCTACTATTTGTCTAATTCAAACAGGGACAGTTTCATTGGGTTATGAGATCTCTTCATCTTATTATAAAGATATCTTTTTAAATGTCTCATGATGGGTTTATTTGGTTGGCAAAAACGAAATGTTTAAGTATGCTACAGTGAGGAGGAATTGGTTAACTTCAAATTCCATCCACTTCCTTTACTATACACCTTACACCTTAAGAAAAGCCAAGGCAGGTAGTATGTTGGAGAGCAGGTTAGTCTCCAGGTCAGTAAAGCCTGGATATGCTCATTCACTCATTAGTATAGGAATTTAAGCAACTCATTTGGCTTCTTTGACCCTCAGGAGCCTCCTGTATAACACGAGAGAATTATTGCCTACCAGTCTACCTAATAGGGTTATATAAAGCAAGTGAAAATGCTAGGTTAATTGCAAAGCACAGAACAAATGGATATTGTTATGATTATTGTAGTATCTACATGTATAGGCAAAAGTGAAATCCTTGGAAACATGCTGGAAGATTTTATTTTCTTAAGCATCTCTTCTGCCAAAAATGTTTATTGATTGCAGCTGGAAGAAAACCATTCTGAGAAGGAAAATGATGCTGAATAGGAGTCAGAACCTGTTTAATATTCTGACAGCTTAAACATGTTTCTTTATGCTTCACAATAATAATTTAGCTTCTAAGTGACTTCTCTGACGTGAGAACCCACTAAATCAGGAAAGCCATAAATTGCTGAAAGGCTACCAACCCTCAGGGAAATGACCAGGAAGAGGCAAATGGGATTGGACCAGTGTATTTGGCTGAGGGGACTCGACTACCTAAGACTTCATAGACCTCAAAGGAGGCGGAAGACCAGAGGAGTAGCTACCTACCAGCCTTGGACCTCATCTACTGAGAGTCTACTGTATACTACACTCTGTGGTAGGTGCTTTGGCTGAAGTGTTATATTACATTTGACCTTCAGAACAACTCTTGCAAGAATACTATTATATCATTAATGCATTTAGGAAAACTGACATTCCCTGAACTGCAATTATGCTCAACTCTTCCAATTCTACATCCAATTTTCTTTTCATTTTGCAGACCCTTCCCTTACTCCCACCACAAATAACTATGTTGTTAACTATGCATTTACAAAGAATAGCCACACAAATTACCTTACTTGATTGATACTTCCTCTGTACCCAGCTTTTCCAAGGCATGCTGGTGTGTTGTTTCTTGCTGAGTTTGGTGGCATGACTGAACAGAGCACAGCATGAAAACCAGAACTCTGCCCTGGTCTCCTTCATCAATCAACTTTGTTCCCTTAAGACCCAAAAAAGAAGGGTGTGGCCACTAGTTTAGTTAGGGCTTCCCTGGTGGCTCAGATGATAATCTGCCTATAGTGCAGGAGACCCAGTTCAATCCCTGGATCAGGAAGATCCCCTGGAGAAGGACATGACAACCCACCTCAATATTTTTGCCTGGAGACTTCCATGGACAGGGGAGCCTGGTGGGCTATGGTGGATGGGGTCACACAGAATGAGTAGAAGAATCTGGAGTAGAAGTTAGGTTTCCTGAGAAGCAGGTCTCCCAAGCATCTTTGGAGATAAAACAGATAAGTACAATATTAGTGCATTTGTTGCAGAGAAGGCAATGGCACCTCACTCCAGTACTCTTGCCTGGAAAATCCCATGGACAGAGGAGCCTGGTAGACTGTAGTCCATGGGATCGCTAAGAATCGGACAGGACTGAGTGACTTCACTTTCACTTTTCACTTTCATGCATTGGAGAAGGAGACGGCAACCCACTCCAGTGTTCTTGCCTGGAGAATCCCAGGGACGGCGGAGTCTGGAGGGCTGCCGTCTATGGGGTCACACAGAGTTGGACATGACTGAAGCGACTTAGCAGCAGCAGCAGCAGCAGTGCATTTGTTGAGGTCATTATTTAATTAAAAACTATAATTGTGATTTAATAACAGGGAGAAGATAGGACTTTGAAATGGGGAAGGGGAAAATGTTGGTAGAGAAAGATTTACTGTAAAAGTTTGATTCTAATCTATAATGAAAATGATACTTGGTAATCAGGGGGAATCAGCTGCTTCAAGTTTGCATTATTTGTAGAAGTCCCAGTTTTAGGCATTGGAACCTGCACAAATTCAAGAGAGACTAGGCTTTCTTTAAGAGAATCTGAGCACATCCAGTGCTCCTCTTTGTGGAGGATGCAGGTCAGCCTGCTCTAGGAAGTAAAAGTCTGTAGAATGTCAGCTTGTCTCATGGAAAAGGAATGTGCTGGAGACTTACTCTAACCTAGGTTGCTTTTAGGTATGCCTATGGGAAAGATCATCTTAGAGTGTTAGTTAATGTGATGGCTAATGTACTTATTAAAATTATTGGAAGCCATTCATTTGGATTTTGCAGGGATTCAGATTTGTGAAAATGAATTTGTAATAAAAATGAATGACAGAAATAAGCTAACGAAGGGAATGCTTAGCCTGCTTAGGCAAACCTGCCTTTCTAGCAAGACTAGGATTTCGCCCTCCAGGGGATGAAGGTCACATGTCTTTGGGGATATTTTATTAAAAGTTAGTCACGATTCTCTTTTGAAATCAGTTGCTGTTACTCCAGGGAGGATGAACTTAGGCTGCATTCCTCTTTCTCTGATCTTTCCTTTCCTTCCCTTACGCCCTTCTTATTGTGTGCACCCTGATGAATAAAGGCTGTGGGATACAGAGTGAGAAATGGGAAAGTCCACTCAGCCCAAGGCAGATGCAGGAGGAGATCAGTGAAAGGAAATTTCCCCTAGGGAGGGGGATGTGTTGAGGGGAGAAAACTTCTTGAAGTAGCATTGTTATGGCAAGGTTGATGCTAAGTAACTCACCTGTAAGTGGTAAAGCTATGACTGAGCAGGATCTGTCTGGCCTAAATGCAGAGAACCCAAGGAATCACCAGGCTGGCTCTCATTGATTTTGGGTAGCAGAGGGCTCACCTTCAAAATGCCATTATTTTCACTATTTTCTTTGCCATATTGGTTACATTTTGTCTGGAACATGGTAATCTCAGACTCTGACTGGTCCTCTACTCAGTAACTATTTCCTTTATTTCTTGCTTGTTACTTCTATTCCATTAGGTAAGACTTATTCCTTGGGGGAAAAAATTACTGATACAAATAAATCTATAGTTTTTGTTGTATACATGATCTTGCATTTCAAAAATTTTCAGTTTCTGATTTGGGAGGGAATTTATTTATATCAATGACAATTGTTTTTGCACTACCAAGTTTGTTCTTTTCTCAAAGTGGAATTAATTTGACTCTTGATACCTTGCTATTCTTGTCTAGTTTCCCTAATCATTTCAGACTAAATATAAATTCTTCTTTAGTATCATCATTCACCTCTTACCCTAACAAGTCTACTATTTCATTTATTTACTTGAAAGAACACAGATGTTTCCCAAGTTTTCTTTTATCTTTCGAATGTTAAATATTTTTTTAAAATGACTTTTGGCAACTTCAGAGCAATTTTCGCTCATTCACATATTATAGCCTGGGTTCCACTTGTGCCGTCCCTTCCAAATCTTCCTTGATCATGGATCTGAGCATGGAGTCTTCCAAAAGCTAGACTTCTGTGTTTTCCCTTATTCATCAATGATTTCCATGCGAATGTAATACATTCCACCTCTCAGGCATTAAGCTGGTGGCTTACTTGATGTGCAGAGACTTGCACTAATTTTTAGAAGATCACTTGGTAAGGCTCTGCTCAAATAAGAAGGTATCTTCTGCTTCCAATGCCTGTATATTAGGATTCTCCAGAAAAATGGAACCAATACGATATCTTTTGGCTCATGTGATTATGGAGGCCCACAGGGTCCCAAAGGAACCTGGATAATTGCTGCTGTCCAAGCTGGAGAACCAGGAATGCTGGTGGTTTGATTAGATCTGAGTCCAAGACCTGAGACCCAGAAGTGCCAATACCCACCATCTGAGGGCAGAAGAAGATGGAGGGTCTCAGCTCAAAGAAAGATCAAATGTGCTCTTCTTTCACTCTGTTGCTCAGTTCAGGCCCTCCAGAGACTGGATGAGGCCCATCTGAATTGCTTAGTTGATTGGCTCAAATACTAATCTCTTTCAGAAATACGCTCACAGTCACATCTAGAAATAAGGTTTCACCAACCATCTGGGCATGCATTGGTCCCCTAAAGTTGACAAATAAAATTAACCATCACAGCCTAGTCCTTTGCTGTGAAAATTTTTTTGTTTGTTTGTTTTATTTTCCCTGAGTGATCTGAAACACTTTTCAGTCTTTACTTTTTGAGGAAGAGAGTATACAACTGTCAAGATTTTCCAGTCTTCCCCAGTGCCCACTGCCAACTTTCTGTTCTTTTCTCAGTTGGCCTTTCTGTGTCACTGGGCATTACAACCTTTAAACTTTTATTTTAGAGAAACTATCGATGCTAATGAATGTCAGGGGAGACCCCAAATCATTTTGGATAGCATAGCAAGCTGTTTCCTTGCTGTGTGCATGGGGAGGTGGGTGTCAGATTTCTCATTTCTGCATCTCCGAGATAGAGGCACACAATGAGAGGCAACGATGTCTTGTGCTGCTTGTCTGGCCCTGTGTGGACACCTGAGCTGGGGATGAGGTCACATGCTTGTCCCATACAGAGGAGTATGGGTTTCTCCCAGATGTTGAAAGATAGTTGCTAAGCTATTAGTTTCAATTGCTATAGTGATGTCAAGTCACAGTTTTTGGTTTTTATGTATTTTAACGTAATGTGGAGAGAAAAAAATGAGGTGCCTTAAGATGTATCATGAGCTTCCCTGGTGGCTTAGATGGTAAAGAGTCTGCCTGCAATGCAGAAGACCTGGGTTCGATCCCTGGGTCAGGAAGATCCCCTGGAGCAGGAAATGGCAACCCACTCTAGTACCTTTGCCTGGAGAACTCCATGGACAGAAGAGCCTGGCAAGCCCCAGTCTATGAGGTTGCAAAGAGTCAGACACGACTGAGTGACTAACACTTCGCTTCAAGGTGTATCTACACTTCATTCTTTAAGATGTCACACTAATGGTATCACCACAGACTTATCTTCAGTAGCTATTGTTAACAAATTAATAAACAGAAATTTCAATTAAATAAGGTTGGGAGACAAAGAAAGGTGCTCTCATGCCCTGCTAAGATAGCAGAGCCCAACAGGAAGAAGAGAGACTCCTCTTTTTTCCTGGTGAGAACTCAGTCAATGGAAAGCCATGGACCCTTTGTTTACTCCAGCCCTCCCACCTTCCTTTTCCTTCCTATAAAAGCTTCTCCTTCACATGCTGTGGCAGAGCTTGCATAGGACTCACAGTGGTTGCAGGTCCTAAATTGCAATTCTCTGCTGATCCCAAATAAACCCAACTTTGCTGGGGAAATATCTGGCAGTCTATTTGTTTAAGGTCAACACAGTAATTTCTTGGAGATATTTTAAAAGAGAAGGTATTTGTTCTTCAGCTCATGTTTTGCTATAAGTGGAAACCTAGCAACAACAGCTGAACCTAAAAATCTTGTGGTGATTTCAAACCTGATTTGTCCTGTTCTGTCTTTCACTCAGAGCACACGGGAAAGCAGCCCACGGCTGTAACACCAGTCCCCTGAAGACAGGCCCAAATATGACTTATCTTTGCATCCCAAGTACTTTGCAAAGGACCTAGCACCTGACTTTCTAGAATGTACCATTATGGCTACTGTAGAGCAAATGCAAAGCCCTGTAAAGATGTCAAGGGAGTATGCAGCCAGCTTTTCAATGACTATATCTTCAATCCCTAATTGTATATCTATTTTGATATGTAGCCAACAAGTTTTTATATCATCTTAACTGCCTTGGTAGTTTTATACAGACTCTTCCAACTGGAGGAATAAATTATCTTCTTTGGAAAGCTAAGTTATATAAAACTATGATTTAAGAGACAAGCAGAATGTTTATTTCTTCTCAGGATAACCCTTTATTTTCCAAATAAGTCAAATGTCCTGCTTTCTAGGGTAAAGCTAATGCACTCTGAAATTTCATTTACTAGTTAACATGCTCCAAACTCTGCCTTGTTCTGCTTTCCAAGATGGTCTTAGTGCAAAGGCTGCAGCTTGCTCAGCCTCACAAAGTCAGGGCAGAATGTAATAAAACTGCTGGTAGCAGCATTCAGATTCCCAAGGGAACATTGTCACGAAACAGTAGCTGATCTTGAGTTGAAAGAGGCAAGTGACAAGCAGAAGAAATGCAGTGCTCTGACATGCCACATTCTGGATACCCAAACACCAGCAGTTTCAATACCAGCCTTCAGCCTGCCAAAGCACAGATCCAGTGTAGCACTTACTGATGACATATAACTATACAGGAAATCTATTTAAATGTGATTTTTTTAAAATGGTGCACTGATGGGTTATTTAGCAGATTTGTCATGTTTTTTCTGTTGTTAATAAGATTTTTATTTTATATTCATAGTTGATTAGCAGTGTTGTATTAGTTTTAGATGTACAGCAAGATTTGTCATGGTTTCTTGCAAGCTTCAAGAATCATTGATATGTCTGACTGTATTTTGTCATAGTTAAACCTCACAGAATCTCTGTGAGTTGCACCATTTTGCACCTGCAATTGTAAAATGCTGATAAGAGTCCTTTCCATTCTCCAAAGGAACAATGGTGGAACAAAAACAAAACAAAAACTGATGTTGTAGGCCTCATTGGAGAAATAGTTTCCTCCAGAGTAAAGCAGACTTTGAAACTTCATAGTATATGGTTACATTTATTAGTTCTGAGAATTTTATTAGTATTTTTAATCTCTTTTTAAATTTAAAAATGTGGAGGTACGTGTTTAAAAACTAAAGGTATGGTTTGGATACATATAGGAAATGTGTTTTTATTGATAAATTTAGGTTTGTGTTAAAAGATGTGCTTAGTGTGGTGTAAGCATGGCACAAGTCCCATTATAATACAGTCAAATGTCGAATTTTTCTAAATCATGATGATTAAGATGTCCAGAATTGTAACACCTCATGAGTCTAAAGCTTACAGATCCAGCAAACTCAGCTAGCTGGAACCCAGTTGCAAACTAAGAAATAAAGCCAAAAGGAATTTGGAAGAGAGAAAGTTGGTACCTTGAAGTTTACATTTTCTTCATCCCTCTTTGCTGCTCCCCATCTTCCTTCCCCACACTGCACCCCCCCCCCAACATACTGTGGGAGATTCTTTTAGGATCTAATTTTACATATAGTCTAATACACCTGGTGATCCCCACAGTGGCTATAGTTAAAAGAGACCGAGAAAATGATAAAAATCAGTCAGAAAAACTCTAAAAGCATTAGGACCACCTAGTGAAGAGACAGGAAGCTCTGTACATGTCAGTTGATCCAGCGGACATTGCAATTCTGGGCAGTGTGGATATTCCTCATAATCGTCTTGACATATCAAGATTAAATTTTGTCCAAAATCGTGTGCCTAATTCAGAGTAGAAATGTACAGTGCATTCCAGAAAGCATTCTTTGCAAGAAGGCTATTGTTTTCTGAGATTTAAAGGGTGGAAAACCCTCTTAACTCACTAGAGAACGTAGGTATACAGAATAGCAACCATCTTGTGAGTGTACATTAAGCTTCCTATAGTTGTGATGCTATGTGATCCTTTGCTATTGATAAGTCCTGTGATCCTCGGCATGGAATTTCATCTCTCATAGCTTTGTGTTCTCTTCCATAAAATGATTTTAATAGCATCTACTCTTCAAGAGTGTTCTATCAGTTCAATGGGATTTCTTTATAAAGTTTTTTCATTGTGCCTGCCAAATAATGTATATTTAATCACTGGGGTTATTACTTATTTCCAGCCTTCTGTGAACAAGGAAATACATTGGAAGCTGAGTAATACCAAGAATTATAGACTGTATATCACATTTTTATGATTCTACACTCTTCAGTGTTTTCTTGTTGAATGCTTTGAAGAATATCACATGAACTGAGAGACTGTCAACTCTAGGGATATTATGCCATCCATAACCTTGAAGTAGCTGGCACTGTTACTGTATTTGGAGCAGGATAGCTTTTTGTGGGGGTGAGGACCGTCCTGTACATTGTAGGTTGGTTGGCTAGCCTCTACCCACAAGATACCAGTAGTGTCTCCACCTCACTTATAAAAACTGAAAACTACTCAAGATATTGCCAAATGTCCCTACAGGGCAAAATCACCTTAGTTGAGAATCACTGTGCTAGAGAAACAAATATATAAATATCAAGTGTAGAGTTTTAAATGGTAGTTAAAAGTTAATGCTGAGTCTTTTTAAATTCTCATTCCGTTTGTGTTAGGAGACTTTGATGACATGTACGTGCTTTATCGCAATTACCTCTATGTGTATCTTTTCCTCTTATAATTTAGATGTTATTCAGTGACAGTTAAAGGAGAAAGATTTGGAGTGAAATGGTATAGCCCATGCAGTCTTTTGAAAATGGGGCTTCTCAGGTGAATTTTCATCACTGATTTCCTGAAAAGTGAAAGTGTTAGTCGCTCATTGGTGTCAGGCTCTTTGCAACCCCATGGACTGTAGCCCCCCAGGCCTCTCTGTCCATGGAATTGTCCAGGCAATAATACTGAACTGCGTTGCCATTCCCTTCTCCAGAGGATCTTTCCAACTCAGGGATCGAAACTGGGTCTCCCACATTGAGGGAAGATTCCTTACTGTCTGAGCCACCAGGAAAGTCCTAATTTCCTGGATGGCTTTAAATAAATCAACATGTATTTACTGAACATGCACCAATTTTTTAAGACCTATGCCAGCTATTGGAGGAGAAGGAAAACATTTTTTTCTAAACCACCTGAGTAAATAAGTTTCTTTTCTAGTTCCGTGTCTGGGGACTAATGATGCCTGCCCCTCCAGCTCCAAACAGCTTGCCTTTCCCTCTTGCTCCATTAGCCTTTCACTCTAATTTTCTCCTGCTTTAACTCACTTGTTCACCTTCCACCCCCACCTTTGTTGCACGATTATGCAGGGTTCCAGACACCATCATCTTCTTTCTGGCATGACTCAGACTCCTGTTAAAGTTCCATTTCTGGCGCCTCATTTAGGAAAAAATCATCCGCTTCTTTTAGCCCACATTAGTAGGGAACACTAGTCCATCTATTCATCAATTGGACTTTAGTTCTAAAATTCAATCATAATCAAATATTTCTGGCTCCTTAGCCTGTCCATATTTGGAGAGATTCATCAGTTATGATTAAATTGGTCAGCTAGTAACAAAGAGCTGTAGTTATAATGACTTAAACAAAGTAGAATTAAATTTCTCTTAACACAGAAATCAAGAGGTAAGCAGCCCAAGGCTGGTATGATGGGTTTATGATTTCATCAGTGTCTCAGTTTTCCTCTGTCCTTCTGCTCTGCCATTCATGTTGTGTAGCTTCCATTCTCAAGGTCACCCATGGTCAAAAGATGTCCATCTATTGCAGTTCCTATTATCACATCTGAGTTTTCAATTAGAAATATACAGAAAAAGAGAAGGGCAAAAGGAGGACCTGATAATGTAATTTTTTCTTTTTCTGTAAGTCCCTCTCAAGTTAGGAGTTTGGGATTAACATATACAGACTGCTGCTGCTGCAGCAGCTGCTGCTAAGTCACTTCAGTCGGGTCCGACTCTGTGCGACCCCATAGACGGCAGCCCACCATACTCCCCCGTCCCTTGGATTCTCCAGGCAAGAACACTGGAGTGCGTTGCCACTTCCTTCTCCAATGCACAAAAGTGAAAAGTATAAGTGAAGTTGCTCAGTTGTGTCCAACTCCTAGCGACCCCATGGACTGAAGCCTACCAGGCTGCTCTGTCCTTGGGATTTTCCAGGCAAGAGTACTGGATTGGGGTGCCATTGCCTTCTCTGATATACAGACTACTACATCTACTACATATAAAATGGATAACCAGCAATGACTTAGTGTATAGCACAGGGAACTGTACTCAATATTTTGTAATAACCTATCAGGAAAAAGAATCTGAAAAAGAATATATATATATACACACACACACAGACACACATGTACATATATATGCATATATATGTACACACATGTACATATGTATATATGTGTATGTATATTACTGAATCATTTTGCTGTACATCTGAAACTAACACAACAGTTGAAAATCAATACACAATTTTTAAAAATTTGTTTAGATACTGCCTACAAGGAAATGGCTGGGGTATGCAGCTGGATGTATTACTGCTTCCAACAGTATAAAGATAGTGTTAAAAAGGAGGAAATGAGAATAGTTATTGATCGGGGACAGACAGACATCTCTGCCACACAGAGACTTTTGAGAGGAGTGTATATCTTTGATGTTATGTATACCATGCTTGACATAGGACTTCAATAAGATGTTTCATGGTCTATACAGTGAAGATTGCTTCTTATATTGATAGTGAGTTGTTATTCCTAACATCTGTTCCTCTCGCTTAAGTACACAGTTGGAAGGACTCTTTATCATTGTCCCAGGAAATGAAGTAGAAAACTGTTAACATTCTACTGAAAAGTGAAAGACGTTTTCAGTCAATCTGGTTGATTATTTGCTGTCAGATTTTCAGAAATGACTGATTCGCAATGAGTTTTGTTTTTGTCTCATAGATGTATTGAATGCCCACCTATGGCATGACACTATCACAGGACAGAACTCTTGTGAGCCTTAAATGAAAATATCATATATAAAAGCATATGAAAATTGAAATGCTATTGGGTTGCTGGTATTGATTTTATTATTTAGATCCAGATCAAATTTTAGCCATTCTTGGCAACAAAAGGCAACAAATACACTCTGTTTTTCTAAAAATATTCTATTAGTAATCAGTTATCTCAAAAAGAATTTTATCTACTGTGTGATAGTATAACAATGTATTATCCAGTAATACTAATTAAGGGGAATGTAGGAAGCACAACTAGATTACCTATATCTTACTCCTAGACTTCTTACTTGCCTCTCAGACTTCCATAAGACACTAGGTCCCTTCATCAGTTCAGTTCAGTTCAGTTCAGTCGCTCAGTCATGTCCGACTCTTTGCCATGAATCACAGCACGCCAGGCCTCCTTGTCCATCACCAACTCCCAGAGTTTACTCAAACTCATGTCCATTGAGTCGGTGATACCATCCAGCCATCTCATCCTCTGTCGTCCCCTTCTCCTCCTGCCCCCAATCCCTCCCAGCATCAGGGTCTTATCCAATGAGTCAACTCTTCATGTGAAGTGGCCAAAGTACTGGAGTTTCAGCTTCAGCATCAGTCCTTCCAATGAACACCAAGGACTGATCTCCTTTAGGATGAACTGGTTGGATCTCCTTGCAGTCCAAGGGACTCTCAAGAGTCTTCTCCAACACCACAGTTCAAAAGCATCAATTTTTCGGTGCTCAGCTTTCTTCACAGTCTAACTCTCACGTCCATACATGACCACTGGAAAAACCATGGCCTTGACTAGATGGACCTTTGTTGGCAAAGTAATGTCTCTGCTTTTCAACATGCTATCTAGGTTGGTCATAACTTTCCTTCCAAAGAGTAAGCGTCTTTTAATTTCATGACTGCAATCACCATCTGCAGTGATTTTGGAGCCCCCCAAAAATAAAGTCAGCCACTGTTTCCACTGTTTAAACCTACCTCCAAATCTAAAATTCATAAGTCACATACTCTATCTCTTTAGGCAATGGCAAAGCCCTGAGGTCATTCGTATGTTTATAAAGTTTAGGTGGCACTGTCACGTCAAAAAAGTCCAGAATGAGGAATGGATATTGAAAGAGTTTTATTTATTCTGGTTTTAAAAATTTTTGATGCATTGTCTTTTTCTTAATTAGAAATGATTTGCATCAGGATTTTCTTACAGGGCATACAGGAACTAATTAGAATATTTTTAATAATGCAGATCCACAACTGTGTCCCAGAAAGCCACAGAGCTCTGCAAGAGAGAAATAATTCTTGTAGATGTATTGTCTAGGAAGAGATTATATCTGGTTGAATGAGAAATAGTGGCATTTGAGCCCAGATTTGACAGGTGTTGATGAGCAGAGAATGTGAGTCTGGGTGAGCATTCCAGGAAGGAACTCCTAAGGTAGGGACCAGGAGAACTCCTGGGGGTGACTGGGCAAAGTGAGAGCATTTTTTGAGCATTCCAAAGAAATAGACTAATTCCATGAAAATAAGAACTGTGACTACTACACATCACCACATGGTGTTGACATAAAGCTTTGTGATCAGTTATCAAACTAGATTGTGAATAGTTCTAAGCCAAACCAGAAGATTACAGGGGAAAAAATGGGTGGGCCCAGTTTCTCCTCTGGAATTGTCATACTTGAATGTGACATGAGTGTTCCATAGAGAATAGTTCACAATTCTTGTTTGTGAACCATTTGAAATATGTTACAGAATGGCTAACAGTAGTTTCATAAGAGACATTTATTCCAGGGAGAGCGGGGCCGTAGATGACATCTACTTAAATCAGCAAGAGATGTATAAATCTCCCCTTGAACAGTGGTGAAGAGTAGTGACTCTGCACCTGAGCATAAATTTCTAGTTCATTCCCAAATAGCCCGTTTTACCCTTGGTCAGCAGACTTATACTCACATGCACAGAATTAGTCTGCAGGCTTGGGGGAGAGTCAGGTAACTTGGGGCTAGAATGGATGCCTAACGGTAAAAGGGGCACATGCTGATAAGCAGGAAAAATATTTTAAGGAAGTGATTCTCAAACTTGAGCAAGCACCAGAATCACCTGTAGGACTTGTTAGAACCAGAGTTCTAGACCCTACCCCAGAATTTTTGATTTGGTTGGTTTGTGACCAGAGCCTGAGAATGTACATTTCTCAAAGTTGCCAAGTGATACCAATGTTACTATGGTGGACAACACAGAGTGAGAAGCATTCTTTAAAAATATTCTGAAGCCATGAGCAAGTGAGCATTCTCTTTGAAAAGCCTGGAGAATGAAAGGGTAGGGAGGATGTTTTAGTTTGCAGCCTCAGGCTTCTCTGGCTTTTCTGAACAAAACTGGTACCCATTCCCTCTTCATCTTTCCCATACTGGCCAAAAGAACTGCCTCCAGGTGAGCCTTGCATGCTCGTCCATCTGAGCTATCACTCATACTCTTCTTTTCACATTGGGATTCCTTCCCTTCCCATGTCTGTTTGTGGAAATATTTACTCTTCAAGGTCTAGCTAAAGGCCAGAGGCTCTCTCCGCTTCTCATAAATGGAATGGATTATTCAAACAATGTGCTCCCATAGCTCGTTTCTTATTTATATGTTTTTGTGGCACATATAACTTCTGCCCAAGTCATATAGTTAGTTTTATCCATTTCAATCTTTCCTTCAGAGCAAAGGGCCCTGGAAGTCAGGGTCTCAGAGGAGTCTATTTTTTCCCTGGCATCTTGCAGAGGGTCTTGTACAGAGTAGGTACCTGGCAAATATTTCTTGAATGAATATATAAACCTTTTAATCAGCTTTCTCTCACTTAGCAGAGTCCTCTTTATGAATAGTGTGACTGGAGGTAGGGGGAGCATCGATACAGAATGATACTGAATTTGAAACTAACAATAGACTGTTGGCTCCACCTTTACTAGTTGCCTGACCTCAGTTTCATTATCTGTCTGATGTCAAGAATCCTAAAAGAGATTTCTTGAGGATAAAATTAGATTCAGTGTTTGAGTCCTTTGGCAAACTGTAAATTCTGTTTGAATGTAAGTATCATGTTAATTGCTTAACAATCTGTGTATGACAGAAGGATGTACATATTCCAGAATGGCCCAAAGTAACAGTGGTTTGAACATATTTTGTGCAATAATAATGCTTTAGACTCAATGTTTTATTGGTCCATATTAAATTAGTTGCCTATAAGAAAAGTATCTTGGTTTGGAGTTGGGTGTTTTTTGTCTTCAAAGCCAAGAGAAAGGAGGGGGAAGTTAAAGGATGGTCTATTATTTGCCATTAACCAGTTAACTATCACTCAACCTCCTGCATCATTTTATATAATGTGAGACAGTTCAAGGACTGATAGGATGTGAGAGCTAAGAGGCATTCAGAAATGTCTCCTAGCTCCCTTACCTTACAAAGGATAACTTGCAGTTCAGTAAGAAGTAACCTACACAGTTTCACCTGGTTGATTTGGTACCCAGTTTACAACACCCAAAAATCCCACCCAAAGGCTGCAGCAAGTGTCTATTAGTCTGAGAAGCTCAGTGTTCTATGTTCCTCAGCCTTGGGACTAAGGTTTCTACCAATTTACAGACCTGATAATTTGGATGTTTGTTTTTTGTGTTGTGGGATTTTCCCTGAATTTACACTTTGAGCTCCCAGTAGATGTCTGTTTCTATGACCATAAAGGACAGAAATATACAGATTTTAGCTGAAAAAAAAATTTTTTTTTTATATTTAGGTCACCAAAATCTTCTTGGCAACTTGAGACATAAGGAATAAAATAAGTTTAACTTGACATTGTATTCATTGTTTTAGGGTTAAATGTTGACCAGTGAAACCTGTTGTTTACATTTTGTTTCTATGTTGTTCATATTTTCTCAAAAATCAGGGTATTACCTAGCCAATCAACCTTTGTTAATAAGACAGGATATTTAAAGTCAGGATTATCCCATTAGATGTATAGTAATAGGTCACATATTACTTTATTTTAGATTTTTTTTAAAGTCATTATTCTTTAAGCTATGAAATTGCATTCTTTAGGTCATGAATACTTCAGCTTCATTTAGGAGGTTTTATGGGGCATTTTCTCTGTGATAGTTGCTAATGATACAAAGTTGAATATTTAGATCTCCTTTGGAAGAAACTTACAGACTATTGAAAAAATGAACTTAAATTATTCCAATGAAGTACAGTAAATGCAAGAATGGAATAAATAACAGTTGGCACAAAGGAGATGAGGTGAGTTGTTTAGACGGCTCATGGATGTGCTGCAGGTGGGAGCTCTCTTTAATCCTCTGTTGACGGGTGAAGGGTAAATGAGATCACTTGCTGTAATAATGAATTTTTCACTGGGGACTATCAGGTCCATCAGATGGTAGCCACTTATCATTGTATTGATCTGAGAGCTGAGATAACTACAACTGGGGAGAGCGACTTAAAGCCTTTAGCTTGGACACCCTGGTGGTGCTGATTTTCAGTATGATGCAGTGAATGCTCAAGGTTGAAATGCCCCTTTCTCCACACTCAACATCTGTCCTGTCCCCCGAAGATGATAACTTGAAATAATTCCAAGAGCGAGTTCATTGATCTGCTTGCGAATCCATTCTAGAGATTAATCAACTGCACATTTGAGGAAATCCCTAACTGCCTTCTAATCCTATACTGTAAGTTTAGTTCATATTGGAAGTGTTACTCAGTTCAAAGTCTTATCTCAGGGTAAATTATTCTGCTTTCTGAAAGCATTATTTTTTCCCTAGTATTTTTTCCTTTTGCTCCTTTCTGATGCCATTTCTCTCTTTTTTAAATATTTCTCCTAAGTTTTGGAGCAGAAGGCAGAAACACCAGTAAATGACCTCAATCAAAGTAATTATCATTTATTCAGGAGATGCTTATCTAGTGAGAGAAGAAAACAACAAATAACAATAAAATCTGGAAGTTTGGTAGGTTTTTAGAAATAGTTTGTTTCTGACAACAGAGGAAACATCCACTGATGTAAGAATTTGAAATTACAAGAGATTTAAAAAGTTCTAGATATTCTTTGTCCTTATAAGGATGGATAGTTGAGACTTGACCATATAGTGCTATGAAAGACTCATTTCATGTATATATAGGTGTTTTAGTGTGTATGTTTCCTTTATAAAATAAATAAAAGCAATGACAAAGTTAACAAAATCAAGTATTTTTCAAAATACATTATTTTCTAGGCCACTAGTCAGTTTTTATACCATAGACCATTTAAATTATACCATAAGCCATGGTATAATGGTTTCTATCTGATATATGTGTGTATCTTTTAATTCTGTGATAATAAAAACAGTACTCAACATAATGATAGAATACTGTGTCACATTAGAAATACACTGACCTTGAGATCGGACGACGTGAGGTGACATACGACTGGACATGCCACTTTGTGCAGAAGTGTGGATCTGCACAGAGTGGCCTTGCCCTGGTAATAAGCCTTATTTTCTCGTTCTGTGAAAATGGGCTCTTACTGTGCTGCTTATTTCACAAAGCAGATGTGAAAATCAAATTCAGTAATAGATATGATAATACTTTGAGACCTACAAAATACTGTTTTTATTCATAAATATTTTTAAGCTAACACTTCCTGAGCAGCTCCTCTCCTTGGTTTGCTAGCTCACCTATTTACTGATTCATTTATGTACATCTTGTTTTCTGAGGAGCTTGCTAATTTGATGTAATCTCCACCAATATTCATGTTTCTATTTTCCCCTAAATTTCTAAAATAAAAGTGTCAAGCCATGGTCCCCATGTTGATATGAATTCCAGGTAACCAGTCTTTCATTATTAGCTGTCAAGGGAAAACTGAAAAGTTGATAAGACTACTTGTTTCTCAGTATTTCCTGAGTATTTGACATTAGGGAGACTCAGTAACTTGATAAGTCACTGCATTTCTTAAGTTGGAAATATGTTAAAATTTAAATCTTACCTTGGCTGCTTTCAAAATGTTTGATGGATTTAAATCCCTCTCAGTTTTCTTGACTGAAATAAACTAGTAGGTTAGTACCAGAAGGATAAATAATGTGTGAAACACATCTTCTGGTTCATTGATAAATATGTCATTTGGGGTAGAATCCAGATACTCCTTAAAGCCCCACTGTGTTATATCTCTGCCTCATTTTTAATCTATCATCCTTATCATTCAGCACAAGGGAAGAGACTCCTTGATAGTATCTTTACAAAGACAGTAAGTAGCGATGTTTTATGAGACACATGGACTCTAGCTTTTTCACTTTATTTATGTGATGGGTTACTGAAAGCATTTCCATTATCTTTCCAGGTAAAAAAATAATCTTATGGAACTGAACTTCCAAAGTCATTCTTAAATATAGGTATAACTTATTCAACCACAGCTCATCAAAGGTAATATCAGCTTTAAAAAATTAATTCTGGTGAAATCCTAAGCTAGCTACCTGAATATGTCTATCTTTATGCTTTTGCCTATCACCTCTTGAGACTAATAGAAGGCAGGAAGGTGTCCCATATGATTTTTTTCAGTAACAGCTTTATTGGTATAGAATTCACATACCATAAAGTTCACCCTCTTAAAGTATACAATTCAGCGGGTTTAGTATATTCATAGCGTGCATCCATCACCACTCTTGGATCCCAGAACATTTTCATCTCTGTGGAAGAAAACCTCACATCCATTATGCAGTCACTCTCTGTTTCTCTTGGCAACCATTATTCTACTTTTCGTCTCTAAGGATTTTTCTGTTATGGACATTTCATATTGATGGAATCACACAATATGTGGCCTTTTGTGCCTGGCTCATTTCACTTACAATGTCTTTAAATTCATTTGTGTTGCAGTGTATATTGCCATTTCATTTCTTTTCATGTATTCCTTTGTGTGGATATACCAAATTTTGTTTATTCATTCAATGAGACCTTTAGTCACACCAAAGTACCTCATGGATCCCTCTTATGTCCTGCTAGAAAAGAACACTGATGGTGGAAAAATTAGCCATGAATAACAGCTCCTTTATTTTAATTGAGTGGAAGGGGCTCATTATTAGATATCATACTGTGTTGGAAATTATATAAATCTGTTTCTTTTATAAAATTTTCAGTCCCTTCCCCCTCTAATTAAATGGTGATTTTCTGTATCACATGCTTTGATTGACTGATTAATTGATTGACTGACAGTGTCTCAAACTACAGATCCAGACCTTCTCTGATGAATAGGTCTGCTTGAACTCACCTCTTCCTATTTCTCTATCCTGAGCTGATACATTATGTTGTAACCTCATGAGCCTTCTTTCTATATTTTGAATACAACTAACTCTGGCCTCAGGCTTCCCTGGTGGCTCAGTGGTAATGAATCCATTTGCCAATGCAGGAGACTTGAGTTTGATACCTGGGCTGGGAAGATCCCTGGATATGGAAATGGCAGCCCACTCCAGTATACTTGCCTGGGAAACCCCATGGATAGAGGAGCCTGGTTGGCTACAGTCCATGGGGTCACAAAGAGTCAGACATGACTTAGAGACCGAACAACAACAACTCTGGTCTCAGGTCTTTACATATACAGTTCCCAGTTGCAATGTTTTTCACTTACCTAACCCTTTATCAAGCTGTAGGTCTTAGCTTATATGCTCCATGCCTCAGAAAATCCTTCCCTGACCATCCCCCTCCCCAACCCCGGTCAAGATTACATGTCCCCTGTTATTTTTTATGGTATTCTATACTTCTCCTCTGTGGAACTTAACATAATTTGGAAGTATGGATTTATTTATGTGCTTTAAAACATAATTTCCATTAGAATGTTTACTCCAAGAAGGCAAGGCTCCTTTTTTGTCCAGTTTTGTAACTGCCATATCCCTGCCTTTTAAAATAGTTTCTGGAATAATAATAGATGCTCAATAAATATTTGTTGAACAAGCAATTGGTTTTAATTACCACTTGTGTCCTAATAATTCCCTATTTGGCACCTCTCTGCCAAAAATATCAGACACTCCTTTCTAGTGTAGGCTGCCATCTTGACGTCTCTACCCAAGTGTTTCTCACATACACCAAAGTCAGCATTTCTTAAACGGGGCTCATGAGCTTTCCTCTCCAACTTTGGATCCACCTTTCCAGTTTGATGGCTTCTTATTATCTAAGCTGGAAACATGAGTATAACCTTAGATTCCTTTTTAAAATTTAGCCCTTTATATCTAATTGGACATAGGGTTCAGTTGATTCAGTCTCGTAAATATCCCTTTGGTATGCATTTTATTTCTATCAACACTATCTTAGTTCAAGTTCTCATTTTCTGTCAGTTGAGCAGTTGCGCTGTCTTCCTAACTTCTCTCTCTCTGGCCTTATTTAATTCATAGTCCACATCACTGTGATCCTTCTCAATCTACAATTTGGCCATGGCACTCTGCTTCAAAATCTTCACTGATGATTCATTCCCTGCAGGTGAGGTCCCAACTCCACTGCTCAGCCTGTAAAGGCCCTGCCTGCCTCTTCAGCTTCAGCAGGAGCCATTTTCTCACTTATTCCAATTATGCCAGACATCTTGAGTCCCCCAAACATGCTATTTCTTGTTTAACACAGTACACCATTTCCCATAGTGTTCCCTCTATCCACAAAGCTCTCTTTCTCTTGTCTACTTTATGAATGTCTAGTCATTCTTGAAGATTCTGCCCAAATGCCCTAAATATTCCTCAGAGATTTGGCTAACTGCCCTCTGAAGAGTTAGAGTTCCTTCCTCCGTGCACAATGACCCCATCTACTTGCCTAAATGAGAGCTTGTACCATACTGCTTCAGTAATTGTGCTAGAATCTCTCCCTGATACTAGATACACATCCTTAAAGAGCAAAATCTGCCCTCTTGAAGGCTTGGAATTCAGAAGATGATAGACTTGGGTTCAAATTCTGATCCCTACTTGTGGTCCTAGACCTTGGGTGAGTCATTTAACATTTTTAGTGAGACTATGTGTGTAACATGCTTCATACAGTTCCTGGAATACAGTAAGCATTTACCATAACAGTCATTGTTTATCATATGATTGTTAACAGTAGGAGAAGTAACTGTACCATCCTAGCGGCTAGAATAGCAACTGACATATACTAATAACATTTGTTGAGTCATTGATTAAATAAAAATTTATTTTTGGTGACTCATGGTTAAACCACAATAAAATAGGAGTCAACATATAATTATAAGGGAGTCCAAAAAGACAGCTCTACAAATGCTAGTGAAAAAGATATGATAGGAGTTTCATCAACTGTGGTTAGAGAGAGGGCTGGGTGAAGTGGGCTCTGCTTCATCCTATCTCTGCTGAAGGCCAGGTCCGAAAATCTTAGAGGATTCAGACAAGGCTCTATGATCTCTGAGGTATGTCCTGACTAAAATATATAGTGAAGTTGTGGTTTCTTGAGGAATCTTCTAAAACTCTCTGTACATGATATTTAAAAAAGCAAAGTGCCCAAACATATAACATTCTGGCAGTAGACATCACCAACTGAAAAAGGTTGTTAGGGGAAGTAACATGATCAGTGGGAAAAAGTAGGGGCATAAAATGCCATGAAACCCAGGCTTTAGCCCTGGTTAAGTCACTTTACCTCTTTGGACCTCCATATTTAAGTGTAAGACTATAAGTTTGGCCTGGTGGGTCCTTTAGGTTCTTTCAGACTTCAAAGTTCTAGGGTTATTTGAGTTACTCTTCAAATAACTCAAGTGTCCAAGGATCCCTAAACAATAAAACTCCTGAACAATCACAACCCACTCTGAGAGCTAATCGATGTTTATTACAGTGTAGGCACCAACAGCCTTCTACTGTATAACAGTCTTTCCTGTTTTAAAAATATGGTCTGGCAACAATTTAAAGTATCAATTATTCATAATTCTATCATTCATATAAAGCAGTGAAAATCAGAAGTATGGATGAATAAAAGTAAGTGCCATTGGAAATGGCCACCAACAAAGTGCATTAAGAATTCAGAGGAGTAGAGCCTTGAAGAGTGGACAGGATATGAATATGAAAAGTAAGAGAGAAGAACTTTCTTATCACACAGAAAGAACAAGGAGAGAAAAGCATAACATGACTATTTGGGGTGCAGGCCAAAGGATAGTGGGTATATTTACATGAAGCAGATCTTATGGGTGACAAGATTAAAAATGTATGTTGAGGCCAGATTGCAGGCAAATTGGATGTATATATAATTTTTGCTTTTGAACTCACATTGAGCAAAATCATCTTTGGTGGCAGTTTCCTCACTGATTAAGACAATTGGGCTAGATGATCTGCAGTAGTCCATTGAATCATAATGTTCATAATTTTATAATTCTCCGGCATTCCAGGATCAATAAATGTATTCCAGCTAGCTCAAGAATATCTCTCTCTCTATTCTTGAGAATTCCCAACATTTTCAGAAGATTTGAAGAGTAAAGAATTGTCCTAATAATTTTAACTCTATTCTTAACTTTTAAAAATGACCACTATTGCAAGCTATGTGCAGAAAACTCTCAGGCAATATTTAAAAAAGAAACACATAATGATTGTGAATGTATTCCAAGGCAAATTGCTACTGGTAAGACAGTGAAACTGATAGCTGGTCTTTCTGTAAATCACAGCATTTAGTGGTAAAAAGGACTGAAAGGAAAGAAAAAAAGAGTAGCACTCCAGATGGATTAGGACATTTTTTCAAGCCCCTCATCAGTTGCCTGCCAGGACTGGCGTAGTGACAGACAGCAGTGATGTCCCCCGTCATTTTCTTTAAGCTACAAGTAAATGGCCCATCAAAATGGGCTTCGTGGCAAGTGCTGCACTGACCTTAGATTAACATTTAATTGGAAATTCTCTTTTCCTTGGGGACAACTGGAACCATGTGAAATCTTTCCTCAAACAGCTCTCCCTGGCAGGACATGCTGCCACTTGGTTATCCTATATTAGTTTGGAAATACAAAAACCTTATTTTCTGAATAAGTAATACATGTCCATGGTACAAATTTGAAACAAAAAATTATAAGTACCCCTGAACTCTCTCTCCAGCCAAACAGAGACAACATCCTCCCACAATAGCCTTTCAGAGACAAACCTAAATAGGGGAGAATGAAAATTTGTGTTTTTAACATCTCACATGTATTACGTCTTTGGTGTTTCCCATCTGAGCTGTGACTGTGTTTGCGCCTTCAGGTGGAATGCTGCTTTCCCAGGAGTGCCTGGGTTCTGGGTCAGAGCAGGAATCTTTTGCTCAGTGCACAATGCTCTTTGGATAGTCATTTGAAGGCCCTGAGCTTCATTTTCCCTCTATGGAAAGATGTTCTTTCCATCAACATCTCGTAAGATTTTTGTGAGAGATTAATGGAATGATGGATGTGAAAATGTTTTAAACAGTAAAGAACCATATAGGAAAAGTATGGTTTGAGAAGAGGGTGGTGATTGCTGAGAAATCAAGGAAAATTCTCAGATGTTTTATGTTGTCAATGAAAGTTTGATAAACTCATGGATGTGTAAATAAAATTAAGATCTAAGTCAAAATTTGATTATCTCTAGTTTATAAAAAGTGCATATTAATATATAACATATCTCTGAGGTACGTCATTTTTTTTTTTCTCTGAACAAATCTGGGACTGTTTAATCCATTAAGTTTTAAGATTTCGTTAGGTTTAATGTTGGTACTGGATGTTTCCACATCTCTCAGTAAACTTTTTCGGTAAAGCTCCAGAGAGTGACTATTTGAGGCTTGGCTCTCTGTTGCTACTATTTAACTCTATCATCATAGCATGAAAGCTGGTGCAGAAAATGAACAAACAGATGGGCAGAGCTGTGCTTTAGTAAAATTGTATTTATGAGCTCAGAAATTTGAACTTCATATGATTTTCACTTATCACAATGTATTATTCTCTTTATTATTTTCAACTATTTGAAAATGGAGAAACTATGCGAATATAGGCTTCAGGACGAAGTTAGCCTATTGGTCATAGTTTGCCAACTACTAATTCACCACTCCAGTATTCCTGCCTGGAAAATCGCATGGACAGGGAAGCCTGGTGTGCTGCAGTCCATGGGGTGGCAAAGAGTCAGACATGGCTGAGTGACTAAACAGCAACAACAAATTAGAACAAATCTGTATCAAGAAAAATGAACCTTTACTACGCAAAACTTTGGTTTACTTACTCAAGGGTTTAACATATTCTATGCCAAACTGGCCTGACTGCACCACCATCTGAGCCACATTCCTCATCCTATAAAACAAGGGAGAAACATTTGCAAAATCTTAGGAGCTTTCCTTTTCTAATATCGTGTGGTTTAATGGTTCTGGATAACCTCCCTCTCTTGGAGTCCATCTATACTTATATGTGATATGTAAAATATACCCATGAAAGCCCTTGCAGCAAGCTTTTGCCTTCTGATATTTTAAACGCATTTGTAACTAGAGGTTGATTTCTGCATCTCGATGGGTTCAGATTTTCTTATCAAGTTTCCCTGTATTAATTGAGATGTTTTGGGTGTGCATTAAATTCTTCAGTGCCTCCTGGGTATCCCTTGGGGTACTTCCATGTTGTCACTGCATTGCCTAGTGAACCTGAAAATGTTTTATTTCAGTGGGATTTTTTTCTGTGCTACACTCCCACGAACATGGGTTCTAACTCATAGTAAATGAGCACATCTATGAAACAGAACTAATACCTACCTTGTAGGCGTGTGGTGAAATTTAATTAGTGAATGCTTCCAAAGAACTTCAAATCCATGGATAAAATGTATTATTCAATTGCTAAGAGCTATTATTGTTTATTATTTCCTCTAGGTATTTCTCAGTGGGTGTTTTGCTATTAGGATATAATGGCAGTAATTTTGAAACAAGTTGACATTTGAGTTTGTTTGCAGAGCACATGAAGCTACAGGTCTCATTTTAATGCAATCTTCCCTCCTCCTCCCCCCGAGTCATTAGGTGTACAGTCACTGCTACCCTCTCTTAGATATTTACAGAATTTATTAGTATTTATAGCATTGGCCATCAGTGTAAAAAAATCAGTAAACAATCTTTTTTCAATTAGATAAGTGATTTAGTAACATATCTGTTTATAATTTTCTCAGTGCTAAGGCTGTGTTTAAAAGGAGAAAAATGTTGTATCCAGAAATTTACTAATAGTTGTAATTGACCTTTTATGTTGGTCAACATCAGAAATTGGGTAAGAGCCACTGGGGAGAGACCCCATGTCACTCTTCCACAATACACAAATTAGCTGCGAAGGGATTGCAATTTTTAGATGTTGTGCAATTTGATGTCCACTTACAAATATGAAAGCCAGCCAGCATATTATTATAGAAGCCCTGAGCTGGAGGCAAGCTGTCCCTTTAGAAACTCAGCTCTTCCCCTCTTAGCTGGTTACTTCTCTTTCTGGGCCTCAGGCTCCTTATCAAATTAGAATGTACCCTTGGTTCTCAAAATATGCCCCTTAGAATTTAAGACTCAGACCAGATGCTTCAGGGTTTCTCCCAACAGTTAAGTATTTTCCAACAAATACTGAAGATTTATAAGCCCAAAGACCCCATGTATTGCTTTTTCTTCTTATGTATATTAAGATTCCTTTTAAATTAGCATCTGAAGGTTTTCTTTGCTTAAGAGGAAATTTCAAAGACACTCTGAAATCCAAAAGATGTCCTCCAGCTCTGGTATCCTGTGATCCTGCATCTGAAATGAAGCTGAACAATGTGTGTGGACACACACACACACACACACACACACACACACACACACACAGCTATTAAAAACAGGCTTTGAAGATTTCAATTGTAGGCTCTGGGACCAAAGACAACTTTAATTCTTGAGGCGTATGTACTATAGAAGCTCTGTTAAATAAGTAAAATATTCAATAAATAAATAAATAGCATTTGAAAAGCATATACTCTGTGAAACAGCTACTGGAATGCTTGACAAATTACCTGCCTTAAATTTTCTCAATACCTGATTTGCTCCTGAGTAAAATGTGGTCAAATTTTCACCTCCAGGGTCTTTGGACTCATTTAAAGTCATATGGGTGTGGCCCCGGTGGGAAAGCTTTAAAACCCCTGCCAGTGCAGGAGATGCAAGTTCAATCCCTGGGTCAGGAAGATCTCCCGGAGAAGGAAATGGCAACCCACTCCAGTATTCTTGCCTGGGAAATTGCAAGGACAAAGGAGCCTGGCCGGCTAGAGTCTGGAGTCAGAAAAGAGTTGGACGTGACTGAGTGACTAAACAACGACATGCCTGCTGAAGTGCATACTGTCCTGTGAGTAAGTGAATGCACCGAGAAGAATGGAACTTAATCATTTGTGCTATGTTAGAACTTCCCCCTTTACAAGGTAGAAGTTTTTTTTTTTTTTTTAAGGTAGAAGTTTTTAAATGTGACTTCCAACACCTATTTCTTTTTCCTCTACAGAAACCTCATCGTTCTGACCTATAAATAATTTTAGGAACAACTATTAAAAGCTGAGCTTGCATCTTTTGATTGCTGCATAGAATAAAATTGTAGGCATATATACAGTGTGTGTATGTATATGTGTTTATATGCACACACATACAAACGTATATAATAAAGCAGAAATACTGTCTAATTGTCAGTGCAAACATGTTATCATTTAGTAAACAAAAAAATTTTTTTGAGTAAGTGCTCAGAAATGCGTATTGGATGGTGTTGATGTGATAGCACTCAATCCTTGGCCCTTGAAAAAATGCATGTTAAGTTGCTTCAGTCATCTCCTTCTCTTTGAGACCCCATGGACTGTAGCCCACCAGGCTCCTCTGTCCATGGAATTTTCCAAGCAAGAATACTGGAGTGGATTGCCATTCCCTTCTCCAGGGGATCTTCCTGACCCAAGGATCAAACTCAGATCTCCTACATTGCAAGCAATTTCTTTACCACTGGAGTCACTTGGGAAGCTCCTTGAAAAGTGACTCCACCCTTAATATTTTGTATGACACTTGAAGTTACCTATATGAAAGTCAGGCTTCCCAAGGTATTGTAGTCATTTTCTATCATTTGGCGAGATGTATTCACTGACTCTGTGATGGGTCATGACGCATCTGCTACTGTTTGTAGGCCTTACATGGTAAGTTGTTTGTGTGATAAAGAGAATCCCTCACCTGACAGTTTGTCCCATACAATGCCCATGGTGTATTCTGCACACCCACAGGATCTCAGATAGGACCTGGATGAGGTGGAGAATCTGACACTGAGTCTCCTTGCTCTGCTATTGCTTGGCCTGTGAACTTGGGCAAGCACGTGCCGTTCTCTGTGTACCTCTGTTTCCTTGTATATAAAATATGGAGTTTGTGCAAGAAGATTTTAAGGTCTCTCTTAGCTTTAAAATTTCTATTATCAGGCACAGGAAAAGTTTAAGCAGCTGGGTTTACTCAGTATTCATTTAATCCCCAATAATGATCATTATGAGTTTTTACTTTGTTTTGAACACTGTTAAGAGCGTTACTTTCATTATCTCTCTTAAACTTTACCATCACTTCCTGGAGATAAAGTTATCCCCATTTAACAGAGGAGAAACAGAGGCTTAGAGCAGGGAGGTCTCTCTATGAAAGAAAGGTATGGTTAGCAAGTAGCAGAGGTGAAATTTAAACCTAGGCCATCCAATTCCAGAGCCCGCCATGCAAGGGCAATGCCAGTTTGGTTCCAGCTGTTTGGGAAACTATGCTAAGACCTGTCAGGGTCAGCAAGACCAATGTGACACAGTTCCTGCCCCCCACAGCCTACAGTTGTATTCAAGCTGGAAGGACATGTAAGTGAAAGGGTTAAGGGAAATACCAGGCAGCCTGGGCTTTGGCGTCCAAGGAGAGGTGCAGAACATGGCTATTATGGGAGTCCTGAGAAGAGGGCAAGAGGAACTTGGCATTGCTGAAGGGTCATCACAACACCAGCCAAAAGCACTGTCAGCATTTAGCAAGATTTCCATTGCCTTATCCAAAGGAAAAGGAGCAAGAGAGAGATGTTATAAAAGGAAGAGTAAACGAAACAACTCTTTATCAGCTGTTCTCTCAGTCATCCACGGTGGGGCTGAGCTGATAGCCTGTGATAATCAGGCCAGAGGTGGTTTGCCAGGTAATTCTGTGCAGCATAGCTCGTCTTTGATTTCCTGCCACCTCCCTCTCCAGTAGCACTCTCTCATCGCCACTGCCCTTCTTTCTCGCCTTTCCAAACACTCTGTATCTCTCCTAGTCTCCATTTGTGCTTTCAATTGAAGATTCTACCACTGCAGGATTTTAGAACAGACTTGCTGATAACATCTTTGTTCTTCTCTTGGATGTCTGAGTCATTAGGGTGCAGTCCCCTCAAATCATCTCTGCTGATCAGCATGGCTTGGTCACCTGATAACAGAGAAGGACTCAGCAGGCAGAGCAGCCAGTAGATATGGCTCTTCTCCCCATCACCCCCACTCTGACACACTCATCTGCACCCACACTTGTTTGCAGGGGACCAGCCCCTTCTATGATATCTCCCCGACTCGTGAAGGAGAGAAGGAATGTCACCTTGGAAAAGATTTATAAGCCCATTTGTTAAGGGTTGATTTGTGTGGATTTCACCCTCATGAAATGCTAATGTTTTATACTGGTTGTTGACAATGGTGCATGCTGTCTAATAGAACACTCTTCAGTGATGGGAGTGTTCTGTATCTGTACCATCCAACCCAGTAGCCACTAGCCGCACGTGGTTATTTAAGTCTGAGAATGTGGGACTTGAAGTGAGACTGACGAAATGAACTTCAAATTTTGTTTAACTAGTTTGAATTTAAGTAGCCATGAGTGCCTAGTGGCTACCATTTGGAAAGGGCAGTTATGTCAAAATATCCAAATATTCAGAACTAACAACCTAGGAGTATCTAGTCTACTAGTGCTAATATCTGTATGGTATCATCCTAGTCATATAATATATTTTATAAAGTGATTTTCTGTACATAATTGTATTTGAGAAGAAAGATCTTAAGTATATCATGGATTTAGATTTTATAAATATTTATTGCAGTATATATGTGGCATCTATCCTCCAGATCCCAGGATCAGAATCTTCACTGCATTGCAGGTAGTGACAATTGGTGGGCTTCCCAGGTGGTGCCAGTGGTAAAGAACCTACCAGCGAATTCAGGAAACATAAGAGAAATAGGCTTGATGCCTGGGTAAGGAAGATCCCTTAGAGGAGGGCATGGCAACCCACTCCAGTGTTTTTGCCTGGAGAATCCCATGGACAGAGGAACCTGGCAGGCTACAGTCCATAGGGTCACAGAGAGTCAGACACGACTGAAGTGACTTAACGCACATGCAGTGTCAATTGGTAGAATTTGTCAAGAAAGAAAAATCATGTCCTCTGAGGTAGGGGTATATGATATATCGTGATACACACATCTTCAATTAAGAGTTAATAACCAGATGATCTTTAAGGTCTTATCATGAGATTATATGATTCCATCAGTTGAAAGAAAATCCATTCTACAACTTATGAACACTTCCTCATGAATACTGAGGATAGCATCTCTGTAGCTGTAAGATGATGGCCACCTGATTACAATAAATCCCCCCCACACACATAAAAAAGAACAGAAAGAAAAAAATGTGTGGCTGAGATGTTAAAGAATGAATTTATCAACTTCAGCTCAGTTCAGTTCAGTTGCTCAGTTGTGTCCTACTCTTTGCGACCCCATGAATCACAGCACGCCAGGCCTCCCTGTCCATCACCAACTCCCAGAGTTTACCCAAACTCATGCCCATCGAGTCGGTGATGCCATCCAGCCATCTCATCCTCTGTCGTCCCCCTCTCCTCCTGCCCCCAATCCCTCCCAGCATCAGGGTCTTTTCCAATGAGTCAACTCTTCACATGAGGTGGCCAAAGTATTGGAGTTTCAGCTTCAGCATCAGTCCTTCCAATGAACACCCAGGACTGATCTCCTTTAGGATGGACTGGTTGGGTCTCCTTGCAGTCCAAGGGACTCTCAAGAGTCTTCTCCAACACCACAGTTCAAAAGCATCAATTCTTTAGCACTCAGCTTTCTTCACAGTCCAACTCTCACATCCATACATGACCACTGGAAAAACCATAGCCTTGACCAGACGACCTTTGTTGGCAAAGTAATGTCTCTGTTTTTTAATATGCTATCTAGGTTGGTCATAACTTCCCTTCCAAGGAGTAAGCGTCTTTTAATTTCATGGATGCAGTCACCATCCGCAGTGATGTTGGAGCCCAGAAAAATGAAGTCTGACACTGTTTCCCCTGTCTCCCCATCTATTTCCCATGAGGTAATGGGACCAGATGCCATGATCTTAGTTTTCTGAATGTTAAGCTTTAAGCCAAGTTTTTTACTCTCCTCTTTCACTTTCATCAAGAGGCTTTTCAGTTCCTCTTCACTCTCTGCCATAAGGGTGGTGTCATCTGCATAGCTGAGGTTATTGATATTTCTCCCAGCAATCTTGATTCCAGCTTGTGCTTCTTCCAGCCCAGCGTTTCTCATGATGTACTCTGCATATGAGTTAAATAAGCAGGGTGACAATATACAGCCTTGATGTATTCCTTTCCCTATTTGGAACCAGTCTGTTGTTCCATGTCCAGTTCTAACTGTTGCTTCCTGACCTACATACAGGTTTCTCAAGAGGCAGGTCAGGTGGTCTGGTATTCCCATCTCTTGAAGAATTTTCCTCAGTTTATTGTGATCCACACAGTCGAAGGCTTTGGCGTAGTCAATAAAGCAGAAATAGATGTTTTTCTGGAACTGTCTTGCTTTTTCAATGATCCAGCAGATATTGGCAATTTGATCTCTAGTTCCTCTGCCTTTTCTAAAACCAGCTTGAACATCTGGAAGTTCTCGGTTCACTTATTGCTGATGCCTGGCTTGGAGAATTTTGAGCATTACTTTACTGGTGTGTGAGATGAGTGCAATTGTGCGGTAGTTTGAGCATTCTTTGGGATTGCCTTTCTTAGGGATTGGAATGAAAACTGACCTTTTTCCAGTCCTGTGGCCACTGCTGAGTTTTCCACATTTGCTGGCATATCGAATGCAGCACTTTTACAGCATCATCTTTTAGGATTTGAAATAGCTCAACTGGAATTCCATCACATCTACTAGCTTTGTTTGTAGTGATGCTTTCTAAGGCCCACTTGACTTCACATTCCAGGATGTCTGGCTCTAGGTGAATGATCACACCATTGTGATTATCTGGCTTGTGAAGATCTTTTTTGTATAGTTCTTCTGTGTATTCTTGCCACCTCTTCTTAATATCTTCTGCTTCTGTTAGGTCCATACCATTTCTATCCTTTATCGAACTCATCTTTGCCTAAAATGTTCCCTTGATATCTCTAATTTTCTTGAAGAGATCTCTAGTCTTCCCCATTCTGTTGTTTTCCTCTATTTCTTTGCCTTGATCACTGAGGAAGGCTTTCTTATCTCTCCTGGCTATTCTTTGGAACTCTGCATTCAAATGGGAATATCTTTTCTTTTCTCCTTTGCTTGTTGCTTCTCTTCTTTTCACAGCTGTCTGTAAGGCCTCCTCAGACACCATTTTGCCTTTTTGCATTTCTTTTCCATGGGGATGGTCTTGATCCCTGTCTCCTGTACAATGTCACGAACCTTCATCCATAGTTCATCAGGCTCTGTCTATCAGATCTAGTCCCTTAAATCTATTTCTCACTTCCACTGTATAGTCATAAGGGATTTGATTTAGGTCATACCTGAATGGTCTAGTGGTTTTCCCTGCTTTCTTCAGTTTAAGTCTGAATTTGGCAATAAGGAGTTCATGATCTGAGCCACAGTCAGCCCCTGGTCTTGTTTTTGCTGACTGTATAGAGCTTCTCCGTCTTTGGCTGCAAAGAATATAATCAGTTTGATTTCGGTGTTGGCCATCTGGTGATGTCCATGTGTAGAGTCTTCTCTTATGTTGTTGGAAGAGGGTGTTTGCTATGACCAGTGCGTTCTCTTGGCAAAACTCTATTAGCCTTTGCCCTGCTTCATTCCATACTCCAAAGCCAAATTCGCCTGTTACTCCAGGTGTTTCTTGACTTCCTACTTTTGCATTCCAGTCCCCCATAATGAAAAGGACATCTTTTTTGAGTGTTAGTTCTAAAAAGTCTTGTGGGTCTTCATAGAACCGTTCAATTTCAGCTTCTTCCACGTTTCTGGTTGGGGCATAGGCTTGGATTACCATGATCTCGAGTGGTTTGCCTTGGAAACGAACAGAGATCATTCTGTCGTTTTTGAGATTGCATCCAAGTATTGCATTTCGGACTCTTTTGTTGACTATGATGGTTACTCCATTTCTTGTAAGGGATTCCTGCCCACAGTAGTAGATATAATGGTCATCTGAGTTAAATTCACCCATTCCAGTCCATTTTAGTTCGCTGATTCCTAGAATGTCAACATTCACTCTTGCCATCTCCTGTTTGACCACTTCCAATTTGCCTTTATTCATGGACCTAACATTCCAGGTTCCTATGCAATATTGCTCTTTACAGCATCGGACCTTGCTTCTGTCACCAGTCCCATCCACAACTGGGTATTATTTTTGCTTTGGCTCCATCCCTTCATTCTTTCTGGAGTTATTTCTCCACTGATCTCCAGTAGCATATTAGACACCTACCGACCTGGGGAGTTCTCTTTCAGTATCCTATCTTTTTGCCTTTTCATACTGTTCATGGGGTTCTCAAGGCAAGAATACTGAAGTGGTTTGCCATTCCCTTCTCCAGTGGACCACATTCTGTCAGACCTCTCCACCATGACCCGACCATCTTGGGTGGCCCCACATGGCATGGCTTAATTTCATTGAGTTAGACACGACTGTGGTCCTGTGATCAGATTGGCTAGTTTTCTGTGATTATGGTTTTAGTGTGTCTGCCCTCTGATACCCTCTCGCAACACTTACCGTCTTACTTGGGTTTTGATATCAAATAACTGATTGTTCTCTTTTATTTCTGGCTTAGTATATGCACAGCCTCAGGCCACATCACAAGCATTTTACAAATTCATTAAGGTCTAGCACTCCTGTCCTGGTATACCTAGGGAATTCAATGTCATGTTATTAATGATTGCAAAGAAGCATTGCAAAATCCACAGGCCTCTGTTAGGTTGTACTTAAGTAAAGCAGTAATACTGCATGAAATATATACCATCAATTTTAACAACAAATTCCATGGGGATTTTAATGATTTTGACAAGAAGATTCTTAAACACAACTAGGCTTGGCCTACAGGAAGAAGATAGGAGTCTGGAGGTACTTGAAAAAACTCTAACATTATAAATACTGAAACAGAAGCTGAGTGATTTGGACAGCTCCTACAACCATGTTATAACTCTTGGTTTTTTTAAATTATAAGAATTTTCCATTTATTTTGGGATTGTAGTAATAGATCATGATATTTTTTAAAAATTCTCATTACTTATTAAGTATGAGCTTATACTTAAAATCAGTTGTTTGATCTCTAACAATTTATATATAAAGTCATTTATTCATATATTAATGATTTATTGAACACCTTCCTAGTAGGATATACTGCTATATCCCCTCTGAGAAATAGACATGAGTCCTCCTATTTAAGAGTCTGACATCTGCTTTTGGAGCTAGGTGTGTGTGTGTGTGTGTGTGTGTGTGTGTGTGTGCGCACACACACATGCAAATATGTACATCATGTGTATGCATGTTTGTATATGCATACATGTATATGTGCAAGTACTATATATACAAAGAGAGGAAGGAAGGAAAATATTATTTCACTTATATTTTGTTTGATACCATCTTAAAGAAAAGAGGCAGTGCTTGGGAACTGAAAGCATAGAGAAATGTATACCTGACATGGGCTTTTAGGAATGAATTTGGAGCTAAATAGATTTTAAGCATGCAGATATGGACTGAGGAGAAGGACATTTCATTACAGGAGAATAAATAAGGATATAACCTATGAAAAGGCAGAAGAGGAGAGTATGGGGCTGTTAGGTAACTCTTCTTGTTTAAACATAAAGGTACATGAAGAGACACTGAGATGTGAGAGTGATTATTGGGAGTGATGATTAGGCATGACTCTGGAGGCTCATGAGCACAATGACCCTGAGCTTTCTGTTGGTGACTGAATGAAGCTGCTGTTGGCTGCATAGGGGACTGTACAGGTATTTAACTCTATGTTAATTATTGTCATTTAGAACAAGTCAAATGAAGCAAGGTCTCTTTGCAAGGTGAAACAGTATGACTCCCATGCTTAGTCGCACATCCAGACTTGGTCACTTGGGCAACATAACCTAATGGAAAAATTATGTGATTTGAATGTGAGCTCTATAGACCTTTGTTTGGGTTTCAGCTCCACAACCTGTCAGCTGTATGATTTGGGGTTGTATGGTGTCTCCTCCAAATTCATGTCTGTTCAGACACTCAGAAGGTGACCTTACTTGGAAATAGGGTCTTTGTAAAGTTAATTAGGCAATTAAGATGAGGTTATTCTAGATAAGAGTTGGCCTTAAATTCAATGACTGGTGTTCTCATAAGAGGAGGACAAGACACAAGGAAGACACCATGTGAAGACAGAAGCAGAGATTGGAACGATGCACTTGTGAGCCAAGGAACACCAAGGACTCCTGGCAACCACCAGAAGGCAGGAGACAGCAGTGAACTGATTCTCCCTCAGAACCTCCAGAAGGAAACGACCATGGCCATACCCTGATTTCAGACTTAAGGCCTCCAGAACTGTAAGAGAGTACATTTCTGTTGTTTTAAGCCATCTAGTTTGTAGTACTTTGTTATGGATATTCTAGGAAACAAATACACCTTCAAATCTTAACTTCCTTAGTTGTAAAATGGAGATGATGATATTTACCTCTGAGAGTTTTAGTGGGTATTCAATGAACCAGAATCAAATTAAGAAGAGATTTGTCCATTGTAAAGTGCTCTACAAGTGTTGCAAATTTAAATACTGATTTTCTAGGACAGTGAAATATCTCTAGCAGTTACCGAGCATTAGTTATGTGCAAAGGAAAGCTTGAAGCACCTTATGCTTGCTTTCTCACAGAACTGGCCATACATAGCTGAGTAATCTCTTGCCTTCTTGGCATTTGAAACTTAATGGCAACAAAATTTTATAGACATGTACTCTCTGGGGGGGAAATAATGAGTGTTCTGACCAAAATGGAATGGTTAATGCATTTGTGCTCCCTGGCAGTGTTTTTCCTTTAGGCGGAATCATTTCTTTTTCCCCACAGATAAGCAAATTGTTATGTTATGGTTTAATGGTTAAAATACATACATCAGTTAAAATAAAAATCTAAGTGGGTGTTTGAATTCCTGCTTGGCTCCTCAATTACTACTCACTTTTTCCTAGTAAAAGCACACCTTCTCATTCCTTTCCAATCTGGGTTAGATGGTGGTGAAGGAACGCCATGTACCACGTAGTGAGTGTCATCTACAGTTCCAGGAGAAAATGTATGTGTAAAACTTAAATAGCTCAGTTCATTTTCAGATGATTGGGTAAATATTGGCTAATTTGCGTTCATGGCTCTCCTGAGAGAACTCTGAGTTGTGTTCTTTTGTAACACAGAAGCTGAAATGAGCAGTTCAGTGATTTACCAAGTGAATTAAAGAAATAGGTATTGCTGCTGGAGCCAGACTCCTGGAATTTTAAGATTCTACTTGCTGATGAGCTCCTGTCCCTCCCCCAAATCACGTTGCAAATATTCAAAGAATTTTTCTAGATTTACATTCCATCATTTATTGAAAAGTCTTTTGCTCTCTCTTGAGTCTCCTAGTTTCTTTTCTATTGCCTTACCTCTAGAAATACAATGGTAAATATAATGGGTGTTGCCACCTGCCTTCATTGTGCTGTGTCTAAAAGAGAATATAGGCAATTACCACATAGTGGTAATTTGCCAGAGCTCAAGATCAGCTAGACTAAGTCACTTTCAGCAAGATGTACAGAAATGAGGAGACTGAAGCATCCTGGTTCCAGACTTGTCAACTGGTGTGGTACAAGGGTTTGGGGAAGTTATATAGCTTTGGGTGCAAATAGGAGCTCAATCTGATGAACAGATGATGTAGACAAGATTTTCAGTTATTGTTAAGCAGTTGTAGCATTATATCACAATAGGCCAAATGTAATAGGCTTTGGGGTGGGCCGAGTTCAAACATCTGGACAGTTGTCATGAGAGTGATGGGTTTAGCCTCTCGCCTGTTGCTATTTAGTTGCTAAGTCATGTCTGACTCTTTGCAGTCCCCTGGACTGTAGCCCACCAGACTCCCCTTACTAAAAAAGTTAAGGTCAGCAAATGGACAGGTGACATTGGAATTATGAGGTAGATTAGCAGAAAAAGATCCCTGTTGTGAGAAAAAAAGGGGGGGGGGGGCAAAAAAGTGGCCACAGCTTGGGAACTGGGCTGGGGGATGAAATAAGGAATGGGCTGCTAACAAGAAGGACTTGACATTTGTGAACTCCAGAATAGGGACTGGGGCCAATTGAGTATATTGTTTCAAACTATGGTGAGACAAAATTTTGAGAGTAAACAAGGACTGAAAATGAGCCTGCAGGTGTGAAATGTAGCCCTAGTCTCATCTGTGGGATGGATGAAGTTTACAAACAGGCTGGACCTTAGTTTCCTGGGGAAAAAAAAGTGAATTTTTTGTGGTTAGAAACCACCTGTCACAAAGGATAAAGTGTACATAAAGGGTAACAAGAGTTACCTTCGCTAGTTATTGGATGTATGACCTTGACTTACTGGGTGGGGTGGGGGGAGAATTCTTTCTTGCCCTGACTTCTCTATCTATAAAATAAAAGTGTTGCTCTATATTAGTGGTTCCCAAAGGCTAGGCCATGGGTTGACCCTGGGTTGCTAGTCAGAATCACCTGGAGACCTTGTTCAAGGTACATGCTCTTAGATTCTACCCTCTAAGATTGTACTTCAAACAGTCAGCAGTGGATCCCAGAAATCTGTGCCTATAACAGGCACCAATGTGATCCTAAGGAAGGAACCTGCAGAAGACTACATAAGATAAGCCACTTAGGTTTCTTCAACATTATGTTTTCATTATTTTCCCTTTCTGTCATTTTCCTTTCTACCTCTTTTTATTCATGGACTAGGGTGATACTCAAAGGTTCAATAAAGAAGTTTATTGGCATGTTATTTCCAAGTCACACTTGAAGTCTGGGAGCCAAGTGATGAAGGAGAGCTAGTTTTTATCACCTTCTCAGCTGCAGCATGGACACAAACCATCACAGGTCTAACATCGAATCTGTTCTTAGCTGACCCTAAGTTCATTTTTGCAGAAGCAGTATTTAGCTTTCTTGAAATCGTTGGTGTCCCCTTTCCATGCCACAAAGCACTTCTGAAATCTATTTAGTAACATCTACCTAACATTTCAAATTCTTTGAAGAGTCTTCATAGATAAGTACAGATGAAGTTGTCCTAGAGATTGGGTGATTTCTACTGCCAGGTGGGACAATGGGGCGACTTCCTTGGAGTTCACCTTAGAGGAAGTAAATAAACTTACTTTATGCAGTGGGTTATCTAGGGACAAGGGGATGGTCCTAAGGTTCACATGTTACCTGGTTTTAAAGAAAGATTATTTCCTACTCAGTAAGTAATTTTTTCTGTTAGAAAAATAATTTACAGATGCTTCATAGGTCCTAAGTCTTCATAATCATAGAAGTCTGTTTTTATCCTAGGTTCACAGAAAGTTAAAATTGAAAGGACTGTTTAAAATTCTCTAGTTTATGTGTAGGGAAACTATATCCCAGAGAGGAAATGACTTGCTCAGGATCACACAAGAAATTCATGGCAGACAATCCCAATATCTGATTCTTAGCTCTGTGTTCAAGAAAGTGAATGTTAAAGTGTTAGTCGCTCAGTCATGTCCGACTCTTTGTGACCCCATGGACTGTAGCCCACCAAGCTCTTCCGTCCATGGAATTCTCCAGGTAAGAATACTGGAGTGGGTTGCCATGCCCTTCTCCAGGGGATCTTCACAACCCAGGGATCAAACCCAGGTCTCCTGCATTGCACGCAGATTTTTTACCATTTGAGCTACCCAGGAAGCCCCTGTGTTCAGGAGCCAGTAAAATATCCTCTATACCTACCAAAATGGCAAAAACAAAAAACAACCACAATGCCAAATGCTAGCAAAGATGTGGAAAAACTGATTCATTAATTTATTGCTGGTGGTAATAAAAAGTTGTACAGTCACTCTGGAATAGAGTTTGGCAGCTTTTGCAACACAGCCTTTGCCTGGTGCACTGGGAAGACCCAGAGGGATTGGATAGAGAGGGAGGTGGGAGGGGGGATCGGGATGGGGAATGCATGTAAATCCATGGCTGATTCATGTCAATGTATGACAAAACCCACTACAATATTGTAAAGTAATTATCCTCCAACTAATAAAAATAAATGAAAAACAAACAAACAAAAAGTTGTACAGTCACTCTGAAAGAGAGTTTGGCAGCTTTTAAAATAAGACTAAACATTGAACCATATACCTTGCAATTAAATTCTTAAGTTTTATTCCAGAGAAAGGAAACCTATGTTCATTCAAAAATCTGTACGTAATTGTTTTTAGCAGTTTTATCGGTAATAGCCCAAAATTGGAAATAGCTCAGATGTCCTTTAACAGGTGAATGACTCAACCAGCTGTGATACATTCATACTATGAAACACCGCTGCTGCTGCTGCCAAGTCGCTTCAGTCGTGTCCGACTCTGTGCGACCCCACAGGCGGCAGCCCACCGGGCTCCTCCATCCCTGGGATTCTCCAGGCAAGAACACTGGAGTGGGTTGCCATTTCCTTCTCCAATGCATGAAAGTGAAAAGTGAAAGTGAAGTCTCTCAGTCGTGTCCAACTCTTAGCGACCCCATGGACGGCAGCCCACCAGGCTCCTCCGTCCATGGGATTTTCCAGGCAAGAGAACTGGAGTGGGGTGCCATTGATTTCTCTGATGAAATACTACTCAGATATAAAAAAGAGCAAACTATTGATACATGCAAAAATCTGGGTGAATCTGGGTGAATCATGGAATAAGGCTGAGTGAAAAAATTATTCATTTATATAACATTTTAGAAGTGAACAGATTGGTGATCTAGGGTTAAAGATGGAGAGGTAGGGTGGGTAGAAGGAAAGTGGATATGGTTATAAAGGGGCAATGTGAGAGATTCTTATAGTGATAACACTATTGAGTATTTTGATTGTTGTGGAGGACACACAAAATTATATACATTATAAAATTATATACAACTAAATACGCACACAAGTACAATCAGACTTAGGAGATCAGTGGGTTATATAAATATCAATATTCTAGTTTTGATACTATAGTAGTTTTGAAAAATGTAGTAGTTTTGAAAAATTGGAGACAATTGGTTAAAATGTACATGAGAACTTTCTCTATTACTTCTTATAATTGCATGTGATTTTACAATGTCACACACAAATTTCAACTGAATAAATTAGAAATCAAGTAAAATAAGCAAGTTAAAACTGTTAAAACTAACTGAACTGTTAGTTCAGTTTAATCAAACTGAAAAAAACGATTTTTTAATGTTATTCCAATGTTGGTGATGATAGAATAGATACTTTTCTATACTGTACTTCTGAGTATGAATTGCTATACTTTTGAAAGTAACTTTACATATTAAAATATTTTGACCCTGTAATTTCATATCTATGAAATTGTCCTAGGAAAATACTCAGAAATACGATTTATTTTTGTTGTTCAGTCACCCAGTCGTGTCCAACTCTTTGCAACCCCGTGGACTGCAGCATGCCAGGCCTCCCTGTCCTTCATCATTTCCCTGAGTTTGCCCAAGTTCATGTCTATTGCCTTGGTGATGCCATTTGGCCATCTCATCCTCTGACACCCTCTTCTTCTGCCCTCAATCTTACCAAACATCAGGGACTTTTTCAATGAGTCAGCTGTTTGCATCAGGTGAACAAAATACTAGAGCTTCAGCTTCAGCATCAGTCCTTCCAATGAGTATTCAGGGTTGATTTTCTTTAAGATTGACTGGCTCAATCCCCTTGCTGTCCAGGAGTCGAAGGCATCAATTCTTTGCCTCTCTGCCTTCTTTAGGGTCCAGCTGTCACAACTGTACATGACCACTGGGAAGACCATAGCCTTGACTATACAGACCTTTGTCGGCAGAGTGATATCTCTGCTTTTCAACACACTGTTTAGGTTTGTCACCATCCGCAGTGATTTTAGAGCCCAAGAAGCAGAAATCTGTCACTGTTTCCACCTTTGCCCCTTCTATTGGCCATGAAGTAATGGGGGTAGATGCCATGATTGTGGGCTTTTTAATATTTAGTTTTAAGCAACTTTTAAACTCTTCTCCTTCACCCTCATCAAGAGGTTCTTTAGTTCCTCTTCACTTTCTACCATCAGAGTGGTATCATCTGCATATCTGAGTTTGTTGATGTTTCTCCCACCTATCTTGATTCCCGCTTGAAACTCATCCAGCCCGGCATTTCTCATGATGTGCTCAGCATATAAGTTGAATAAACAGGATGAAAACAGACAGCCCTGTCATACTGCTTTCTCAATTCTGAACCAATCATTTATTCCATACAGGGTTCTAACTGTTGCTTCTTGACCCACGTACAGGTTTCTCAGGAGACAGGTAAGGTGATCTGGTATTCCCATCTTTTTAAGAGCTTTCCACAGTTTGTTATGATCCACACAGTCAAAGGCTTTAGTGGAGTTGATGAAACAGAGGTAGATGTTTTTCTGGAACTCTCTTGCTTTCTTTATGATTCAGTGAATGTTAGCAATTTAATCTCTGGTTCCTCTGCCTTTATATTTATATATACAGATTTTTTTCTATAGTGTATAGGATAGTACTGTGATAGCAATGAAGCTAAAAATAGCTCAAATAATAAGCCTTTTTACATCCTTCATTAAAATTGTATTCCCTCCAAAGATGTAATAATTGGAAAAGCTGTCACATAATATCAAATAAAAAAGATAAGATGTTGTTCTTTGTATCATAAACTCCATATCTACATAAATACCTGATCCTATACTTAGTAACTGTGATCTCTGGTAAATTGCTAATCTTCTCTGTGAAAGTCTTATCTGTACAATATGGATATAATAGTACCTCTTCATTCTTTTTTTAAAAAATGACTAAAGCTCTTCTAAGAGTATACTAGCACATACATTTTAGTTGATAATAAATAGTTTTATCTGGGTAATGGTAATACTACTCATCTTTATACTCTTCTGCATTTTAAAACTCTTACACAACGATCATGGATATTTTCTATTTTTAAAATGTTTTATATTAATACATATATATATATTTTTAATCTCTGAAGTGAAGTAAAAGTTGCTCAGTAGTTTCCAGCTCTTTGTGATGCCATGGACTGTAGCCTGCCAGACTCTTCTATCCATGAAATTCTAAAGGCAAGAATACTGGAGTGGGTAGTCTTTCCCTTCTCCAGGGGATCTTCCCAACCCAGGGGTTGAACCCAGGTCTCCTGCATTGTGGGCAGATTCTTTACCATCTGAGCCACCAGGGAAGTTAAAATGTCTGACTCGAACGTAACTCTAATCATGACTAATTTCTATTGATGCTCAATTCACAAGCAGAATGTACACAACTAGTCCATTTCTGGGACAGAGGGACTTCACAAAGTTATATCCAATTGCAAATTTCCTTAGAGATTCTTTGAACTGAGTAATTAATTTTTAAATTTTAACTACGACCAATTTTAAGGGTTATAGTTAAGGAATATGATTTGATCTTGAACAGAAATAAAGAAATGAGAAATATTTACTATTCATTTTGGCAGTAGGTAATTAATTAACTTCTTGGGAAATTAATCATTGAGGCAAGCATGAAATAACATAAGCTAGTTACTTGTAAAAGATTGATGTGATATACTGGTGGTTAGAATTGAGAACTCTAGTCATTTACTCCCTCTCCCAGCAGCTGCGATGGGGGAGGGTGCCCCTCAGAGTGGCAGGAGTGGAGGGTGTCTCTGCGGCCAGGTGACCCAGCTGCTGTCCCTCCTGGTGTCTCACTGAGTGACTGCTGACAAGGCGCTGCAGATCCTGGGGAAGATGAATGAGCCTCCTTAGAGGATGGCAGGCCCCTCCCCTCTCCAAGATTGGAGGAGTATCCGCCTCAGTTTCCCATCTGGACAGCAGAGGGCTCTGCCCGTCCCCCATTGATATCATTATGGAATCCCAGCTGGGGGCCCCTATTCAGTGCTGACCGCCCCCCACGCACACACACAGCAGCTGCTCCTCCAACCACACCCCTCCTCCTGCTCCTCCATCCACAGCCCTTGACCCTGGCCAGCCTCCCCCGACACAGGCCACCAGATGAGCTCCTGAGACCCTCCCCACTGGCAAAAGGCTGCCTGCATGCAGCTCATTCTGCTGGGGGTGGAGAGCAGGAGGGTGTACGCTGGACCTCGGACTGGCAAAAGTCTGGGGTGGGGGTCAGTGTGCCTCAGTGTCCTCCCCAACAACTGAATTTTTATGTCTGAAAACTAAGACTTCCCTGGTGGCTCAAACAATTCCTGCAATGCAGGAAATATGGGTTTGATCCCTGGGTCGGGAAGATCCCCTGGGGAAGGAAATGGCAACCCACTCCAGTACTCTTGCCTGGAGAATCCCCTGGACAGAGGAGCCTGGTGGGCTACAGTCCATGGGGTTGTAGAGATGGACACGACTGAGCGACTGACACACACAATCATTTACTGGGTCATGTTCTGAAGAATGTAATCACTTATTGAGTCTCAGAGAACTTTAATTTGCTTTAAAAATGTAGTGCTTGTGGCAACCATAGAAAATTTTATAAACCCGACTCATTGCAACCATGTCAGAGAAAAGGGTGATCCTGGGAAAGAAGACTCTATGAATGCACATAAAACAGTAGACTAGTTTATCGATCTAATCTAATCTATCTAATCTCATCCACCAAGCTATCCATCAACCTATCAATCTTTCTCCCTTTAAACAGAATATCCTATGAAAAACTGCAGTTCATGACATTAGATTTTTAAAGCTCAGAAACATGTAATATTTAATAATTTCCCATTATTTACTCTCATTTTTGTCCATTCTCCCTTTCTCTTTTAATATGTTTTATTTTCAATATTTTATAACTTAAATACTTATTAGAATAATCTAAATGCCTACACATGTTAACAAAGTGCTTGCAAAAATGCAGCTTTTAAAAAGAATATGTTTTCAGAGAATGGAGATTGTTTTCTTTCTATATTCATTCAAGCTCCAAGAAAAGCATAGAATCTGTATTTTTCTATGAAGATGATTCATGATAATCACTAATGCTTCTTATCACCTTTTAAAAAGATATTAAAAGAAACTGAATTTATTAGCTTACCATTTTTATTTCTAATATACAGCATTGTTTTTAATTTCAAAGAAAATTCAAATGGTTTGTAAGCATTTGCAAATATGCTCAAACTCACAGTAAGAAAAAAGCAAGTTGAAAATTTAAAATTAAACACTTGTATACCACTTTTAAACTCTCAAATGTAAAAAGATAAGAAGATTGTATAACACATGACCAAACTGCAGGGGGAATAGACATCATATAAAGCTGGTGTGAGAATAAATTGACAGAAACTTTATTGGGGGCAATTTGGCAATATCAGTTAAAATTACAAATACACATATCTTAATCCAGCAATTCTATTTCTAGGACTTCATCACAGATATACTTAGATGTGTGAAAGATGAATATATAAAATACTTCATCACAGTGTCATTTGTAAGGACAAACAGTTAAATGATTTTATATACTTAAAATTAAAAAACAGTCAATCGTAGAGGAAATCAACCCTGAATATTCATTGGAAGGACTGATGCTGAAGCTGAAGCTCCAATACCTTAGCCACCTGATGCAAAGAGCCGACTTATTGGAAAAGACCCTGATGCTGGGAAAGATTGAAGGCAAAAGGAGAAAAGGGCAGCAGAGGATGAGATGGTTATATAACATCACCGACTTAATGGACATGAATTTGAGCGAAGCCCAGGAAGTAGGGAAGGACAAGGAAGGCTGCTATGCTGCAGTCCATGGAGTCGAAAAGAGTTGGACACAACTTAGTGACTGAACAACAACACACACTTAAAATGGAATCCTATGTATCTGAAACACAAGAGAGCATTTTGTGTTTGTGAACATTTTGTGTTTGTGTTTGTGAACATGTTTGTGTTTGAGCATTTGCTATGTGAACTAACCTCTAAGCTATCTTGTTAAGTAGACCAAGAAGAAGTACAGGACTGTGAGAGTAGTCTGACACCTACTAGATTCATAAAATGTCTCTGGAGAAATACATTAACACATGACAAAATGGTTTTCCCATAGGAGGGTAGTCTTGGCTGGAGAACGGGGGGTGGATACTTTTAAAAAAGTCTCTTGTTCCTTTTGAATTTTAAACTGTGTGACTATATCACCTAATCATAAAATAACTATATAATGATAATAAATTTATACATATATATTTATAATTGATGGAACTGCCTAAAACCAGTTTTTTTCTGTTATAGAGATTTTTTTTCTAATATCATCTTTAAAAAAGAAGGTGGCCTATAATTATTTTGTAATGGAAACATGATTTTTGCTATCCAATGATTTTTTTTAAAGAGAAAAATTGAGATATACTATATTGGAATCAGTTTATTGGTTCTATTCATAGGTGGAAAAAGTATGAACACTCAAATAAATGAAGCCCTCCCTTCTTCCTCCTCCTTTCCCTCCTCCTCTTTAAAAATTCCTATCCTGCAATTGTTTACCTTTTCTGTAACACTGGGGCAGAGGGACAATTTTCAGCATATACTCACCAAAATATGGGTACACAGATGGTCCATGTGAATTAAATATTTACTTAAATTATAAATAAATTATAAATATATAAATATTCATTTAAATTAATTTGTTTCCATGCTCATCTTAATATAGGCAAGTCTAAGCTCTTTTGGTGTCTATATCAGCCACATTGTAGTAGGGATTTTATTAATTTTTTATTTAGTTTAATATAAGAACTTCTTTTTAAAATAGAGAGTATTCGACATTTGACAAGGGGGTGCATGTCCTCCACTGAACAATGTATGTCCTATGTATATGAACAATGCAAAGAAATAAAGGAAAACAATAGAATGGGAAGGACTAGCGATCTCTTCAAGAAAATTAGAGATACCAAGGGAACATTTCATGCACAGATGTGCACAATAAAGGACAGAAATGGTATGGATCTATCACAAGCAGAAGATATTAAGAAGAGGTGGCAAGAATACACAGAAGAACTATACAAAAAAAAAGTCTTAGTGTCCTATATATATTTCTATAAAGATCATCAGTGCACTCCACTAATTTTTGCTATCAACTCAAGAGGAGATATGGAAAAAAGGAACTTAAACCACTTAGCCTGAAATACCATTCTGATCCAACTCAAAATATAGTGTGTTTTCATATTTAATAAAACCTCCTATCTAAGGCTATGATAACCCAATCTTAAAACCGATTATACACTGTTGAACATGTTTTCCAAAGTCCATAAAATAATTACGTTTTCAAACACTGGGCAACTAGTCATGATTTTTCTCAACCTTCTGTAAGTGATTGTCAAAAGGGTCTGATGTGCCTTGGAAAACCTCAGAGCTAGTGACAGTAGGCAGGGAGACAGGGTTATCAGACATCCCTTCCTTTCTCTAGAGTTTTTGCAGCTCCCTGTGTCAGGCTGAGTCTGCTCCAAGTGTGACCCATTTATGTTCCACATACCTAACGAGGCCAGCCTCTACCCTGGGCAAACACAGGAAAGAACACAATGGAGGTCTGGCTTCCCACATTCATAAGGAATCAGGCTTTTCTCTCTGAAACTCCAATGCATCTGGATTCAAAAAAGCAAACAGTACAAAACACACCAGTCCCCTTTGCACAAAAGGCCAACAATAATTTTAGCTCATTATGTTTAAAGAAACTTTGAAGGGATTAATTTGACCTTGTGACATCATATCCAAATCAGGATTAATAGCACCTGACACTCTATTCAGCTACTAGGTATCAAAATGTAACTTGAGCAAACATTTTAATCCTCCCTGATCAGATTTTTGATCCAGAGCTGTTAACAAAAACTGCATTTGATTTGTTGAAATTGTTTCTTTTCTTTTGTCTTCACAGTAAAAAAAAGATAATACCTCCTTCTGTCCTCTCCTCATTCAGGACTTCCTTGGTTCTTGCCTTGTTATCAGTACTTGTTCTCAAGTCTCTTCTGTCTGTTAGAATGTGAATAAGCTAGAGGAAGGAACTACGTTATTTCTCTCTTTATATCCTTTAGCTCTAGCAGGGGACCTGGTACACAGTTGTTACGTAGTTCATGTTCATTTGGTGAATTGAATTATGAGTGATGCTTTGATTGTGTAAATGAAAACTGCTACAGAGGAAAGGTGGGAAGGGATAGATTGGTTGTATTTCTCATATATTAAATATATATTGTAAGCATCACAATCTAGCCAGATACTTGGTCACCCCTTTGAGTCCATAAAAGAGGATGATACTGACTTGATCACCTGCCAGGCTTTTAGGTTGACTAGGCAGGCTGCCCCAAGAAACAGTGTGTGTCTGGGTCTTCACCTGGTAGAGAAGAGTGTTAACCTGTTTACTTCTGGGCATGGGGTATTTCACTGTTTACAAAGTGCACCTATGCTTGTTCATTATCATGTTTGATTTTCTAAACAATATGAGTATGATTTCCCTATTTTATACTTCAGTAAACTGTGCTTCAGAGCAATTAAATGACTTTCCCAGGTTCTCCTAGTTAGTAAAGGTTGGAACTAACAAGACTGGCCCCTGGGTCTGTTATTCTAGAGAAAGGGAAAGAATGGCATTTCAGAAGTGCTCAGAGACCTTCAAATTCTACATATGTCCTCCCTTAGTGGTGATTTCTGCTCCCTCTTCTCTCTCATCACTGGTTCCCTGAGACCGTTTTGCATCCTTTGGGTGTCTTAGGGTAGAAGGAGGACTGAAAACCTCTGCCTCAAAGACTGCACTCCTAGTTTAGTGCTTTTTGCTCAGGGCATCTTCTGCCAGATGAATTATCTGTAGTCTCATGTCCTGGGCAACATTTCTTAAGAATGGCTCCAGGTGAGATTGAAACGCTCACTTGACTAGGTTACTCAGTTCCAATATGTACCTTTGCTTCCCTTTGCACTGCTCCATAGCCTTCCCATCTCCTGGTGGCTGCATTTTGCTCAGTGCCCTTGGGCTGAAGGAGGGCGTGCTGTGCAAAATGATTACATCTACATGCCAGTTGGCACAAGGAAGCCATGCTGTGCATACTTATTTGTGCCCATGCCACTTGACAACCGTAAGATTTAGAATCTGGCTTGCATTTGTAAAGGAATTGGGAGGAAGGCCTTTTCCTCAGCTGGCTACCACCAAGAACTGTAATTATCTGACTTTTCAGTCCTAGTCGGCTACAACTTTCTTCATGTAAGTCTGGCAATATTTGACTTCTCTGCAGTGAATAAATATTCGGGAAGGAAGACATGGACCCATTTTCCTTACTGGTCCAAAGTATATTATTTCCACTATTGGTGATGGAGTACAGTGCCTAGCATCTTGCCAATCTTTCTGGATTTTTGTGGTCCCTTCTGGCTCTGATATCTATGAGATCTTAGGGCTGAAGGCAAAGTTTTGTGTGTTTCCTTTTTCTTTGTTTGAATTTGGCATTTGCCCAAGCTCTTCTATACTTATTTAACTTAATCTTGCTACTTCTGTAAATTGGAGACACAATTTTCCTACTAGTAAGAATATCTACATTGTGACACGTACTATGTTCCATGTGTTATCTAGATTATCTCTAATCTTTAAAATAGCCCTGTGATGGGATGGCTATTATTCCCAGAACCAAGTGGGGAAGATAAGGGGCTCTATCCTATATTATGTAAAACCACAGCCACAGAACTTGAATTACAACCCTATTCTTTAGTCAGGCTTCAAAGCTTGTACTCATTACATGTACTACTGCATAGCTAAACTAAATAGAAACTTAATTTTAAAGAAGGCAACCATTTCCTTATAGCCTCTCTTACTTAACCTACTCTCCACTAGGGAAAACTCTCATCATTTTGAGGAAAAACCTTCTGTATGAAAATTAACTAGCTAAATGTAGGCGGGATATGTGACAGAAAAATGCACATATCATTTTGGGAGTGGGTAAAACCTGTGGAAAAGTCTTAAAAACATGGAAATACCAGACCACATTACCTGCCTCCTGAGAAACCTATGTGCAGGACAAGAAGCAACAGTTAGAACTGGACATGGAACAATGGACTGGTTCAAAATTGAGAAAGGAGTACATCAAGGCTGTATATTGTCACCCTGCTTATGTAACTTATATGCAGAGTACATTATGTGAAATGCTGGGCTAGATGACTCACAAGCTGGAATCAAGATTGCTGCGAGAATTGTCAACAACCTCAGATATGCAGATGATACCACTTTAATGGCAGAAAGTGAAGAGGAACCAAAGAGCCTCTTGATGAAGGTGAAAGAGGAGAATGAAAAAGCTGGCTTAAAACTAAACATTCAAAAAACTAAGATCGTGGCATCCAGTCCCATCACTTCCTGGCAAATAGATGGGGAAAAAGTGGAAACAGTGTCAGATTTCATATTCTTAGTTTCCAAAATCAATGTGAACAGTGACTGCAGCCATGAAATTAAAAGATGCTTGCTCCTTGGAAGAATAGCTGTGACAAACCTAGGCAGTGTATTAAAAAGCAGAGACATCATTTTGCCAACAAAGGTCCATATAGTCAAAGCTATGGTTTTTCCAGTAGTCATATATGGATGTGAGAGTTGGACCATAAAGAAGACTGAACACTGACTGATACTTTTGAACTGTGGTGTTGGAGAAGACTCTTGAGCGTCCCTTGCACTGCAAGGAGATCAAACCAGTCCATCCTAAGGAAATCAGTCCTGAATATTCATTGGAAGGACTGGTTCTGAAGCTGAATCTCTAATACTTTGGCCACCTGATGTGAAGAGCTGACTCACTGGAAAAGACCCTGATGCTGGGAAAGGTTGAGGGCCAGGGGTGAGGCGAGCGACAGAGGATGACATCACTGTTGGATGTTGTTGGATGGCATCACTGATTCAGTGGACATAAGTTTGAGCAAACTCCAGGAGATGGTGAAGGACAGGCAAGCCTGGCGTGCAGAGAGTCAGACGTGATTGAGCGACTGAACAACAACAGCCCAAACATAAACGATGGTTGGATTAAAGTCAGAAATGGCTTAAAGAGAGTGGGGGGGGGGTGGTTAAGACAGGGCACATTTGACACATTTGAAATTTTCAAGTCAAGTATGATCATGTTCCTTCAGTTTACCCGACCAGAAACATGAAATTAATATGTGACAGTCAGATGGGGGCCCCCAATACTATAGATGGGAGCAGAGACAGTGATGCCCCCAGAGACCACAGATCTAGAACTTGGGCCTCCTGATCCTGAGCTCAGTTCTCAGTTTTGTGGGTTACTGAGATATGCTTTGGTCACCCACCAAATGTAGGGAAGGCAAATCCCAGCTTTTTTTTTTTTTTTTGGCTTTTCTCTAAGGTAAATCCAGAGCCCACTACATTGATATGGAGTTCAGAGCTGAGTATGGGGGCAATTAGACATTCTGAACCTAAGAATATAATCTGGGAAAACTTCTGGGACTGCATGGACCTTATAAATTAAATATAAGGGTGAAGGTCATGGACAAAAGCTCCTAGTGAATGATAGACTGGGGAGAAGAGCCCATTAGATTTTGTGACTATGTGGTTAGCCTCTCCTGTGGGCAGCTTGCCAGGTGAGGATTCTGGGAAGCAAGTTGGAAGCATGCTGGCTAGCTTAGGCAGGGTGGCATTTTTTCCTACCATATAGTTTTTATGCAGAGCACACACCAGGCAAATGATTCTCAGCAGGGAAGGATGCAGACTATTTCTTGTGTGTTACATTCACAGGGGCATATGAAATATGGATCCTGGAAGCATTTTTGGCAAACTCTCCAATTGCTGCAAGAGCACTTAATAGGAAGAAGAACATGGGCTCTTTGTCAGTCTACTGAAACCTGGAAAAGTTTTGTTTGTTTTGAGTGTGTGTGTGCGCATATGTGGGTGTGTTTGTGTTGATTTAATCTTGTTGTACTGAATCATGATTTTTTCCCTAAATTCAAAGCCAGAATAGATTTTCATGTCTCCTTCAACTAGGAGCATGGAGATGGGATGGGTAGAAATGGAGTGGTGACAAGAAAGAGATACCAAAGAGAGTTGATGTGTGGATATGAGTTGTCAGAAGAGGCGTTCCATTACACTCTTCTCACTCATCAACCCTAAATGACCACAGACTATCCAGGCCTGAAACAATCAATAGATTGTTTCCATCCTCCTAACCCACCTCAGCTACTTCTCCCAAGAGTCACAGAGAAGTCCTTGCCTTATTGGACTGGGCACTGATTATCCCAGGATGCTAACTTCTGTTCCTCTGCTCCGGCTGAAAACTTGCCCAGCTGGAGATGGTTTTCTGTTTTAGGATATGACAAAAGAGAGCTGAGAGCTAAGAGAGAGTCCCAATTTCTTCTTCAAAATGATAAGCTTATGGTCAAATAAATTGGGGCTTCCCTTGATGGTTCAGTGGTAAAGAATCTGCCTGCAGTGTAGGAGACCCAAGTTCGATCCCTGGGTTGGGAAGATCCCCTGGGGGAGAGAATGACAACCCACTTCAGTATTCTTGCCTGGAAAATTCCATGGACAGAGAAGCCTGGCAGGCTACAGTTCATGGGGTCACAAAGAGTCAGACATGACTGAGCAACTAACACTTTAAAAGCAATATATCTCAAACTTCTCACATTATAGAAAAATTAAACAATCAAAAGCCTTACCATAAACACTGGCAGATTGGGCTTAATATTTGGATTCCAAAATATCATGCCAGGGTGAGAGGAGGTAGTTGTTCTCAAATTAGGGGGTTGCCAGTTAAACCTCTGATAAATAATAAAGGCCATGATCTTGACAAGTCCTCAAAGGTGTCAGCAGGAAATGCTCAGAGGAAAGTGGGCTCAGAGGAAGTGCTCAGTGACTGGCAGGAAAGCCAGCTAAGGCCCTCATGCACTTCTCCAGCCTCAGCCCGCATGCCCCTCCCTACGTGCACACTGGTCAGGCTCACCTCTCCTGGGTGATCCTGCCTTGTGTTTTCACTGCTCTCGGCTTTTGTATACGCTCTTTTCTCTGCCTGGAAATGTCTGTTCCCTTTTTGAGGTCTGGATCAAGTGTTCTTTATTCTCTAAAGTCTCTTCCAGGTCCTCACCCCTGGTAGGAGAAGGGGGATTAGATTTCTCCCTTATCTGTGGCCAAGAATATATATATATATATATATATATATATATATATATTTTTTTTTTTTTTGATTTTCAGTAGTTAGCATGTTATACTATTTTTTTAATTGGGTATCTTTCTGTAACCTTGATCAGACTGTGAACCAGGTCTTCAAACCTAGTAGGGGCTTTTATTAATTTGATGTCAATTTTTTAAACCGTTCTCAGCCAAAAAGCAGATACCATTCTTTTTTTTTTTTTAGTATTTGTGAAAGTCAGTCTCTGATCTATAAAGGCAGAAGCAGCATTTGTAATTGAACTGGGTTATTACTTTTCTCTTTCCCATCTGTGTATCTGATCTAAAAGTCTTAGCAGTTAGCAGCTTTGAATGAAACTGAAACCAAGTTTTTAAAGGCTTCAGTTTCTGGGCCAGAGGGTTATAATATTTTTTGGCTCCTATACTGGGGAAGAAAATATTCAAATTTATCATGAACATGCAGCCCTTCTTATGCACTGCCTAATTTTTCTCATCTTATTGAATATCACACTCTTTCTTTCTTTAATTTCTCTTTCTTTCCTCCCTTCCTTCTCTCCCTCCCTCCCTCCCTTTGTCTTTCCTTCCTTCTTTCTTAGCAATAGTAATGAATTTTGAAAATCTGTTATTAGGTCTTCCCTTATATCTAATGGTATTAACTGGCCAACTGTGGATGGAATCTCATTATAAGGTCATAGAACACACAAGAAGCTTAGAGATGTTCTATGGGTTTGGAATCAAATTTCACTGGCAGCACTCTATGCTTAACTTACTTCACTTTTAGCATTTTTTCTTTGAATTCCTCAATATGAGCTGTCTTAAAAAAAAAAAAAAACAAATTACAAGTGTTCTTTTATAGCCTTGGTGATTCTACTGTAGAATTAAGAAAGTAGAATAAGAATCTTGGCAATCATCTCAATGAATCTTCTACAATTCCTGAGATAAAAATTTGCTTAGGTTCAATTTGAACACCTCTAAAGAATGCAGTTTATTATCTTCCAAGTTAGCAAATCCCTGTTAGTTAGCTTTGATCTCCCTTGCTATATACATCTGGAGTCATATCTACATCAGCAGCCCAGATTTATTGTCCTTTTCCATATCCTTGTTCCTAAGATGCCTGGACTGACTAGTGTTTCTGGGAGTGTCCAACTTGGCTTATATGCAGACGGCAGCTCCAGAGCCTCCATAAGCTACCATGTCAGCCTCAGACTCTGTTCCACCAGTTCTTCCTCTCCCATTCTGGCTTCTCCTTGTCAATTTCTTCTCATCACAGAATCTCCACCGAAGTTTTACCTAGTGGTTGCTGGACCAACACTTTCAGCATCACATCACTCATGAGTTTATTTGAAATCTGGAATCTTGGGTCCTACTTCAGACTCATTGACCTGGACCAGCATTCTCAGGTCCTCAGATAAGTCATATTTACCTTGAAGTTTGAGAAGCATCGCTCTGTCTAGGTGGTGCCTTATAATGACTATGCCCTTGTCCATTGTGCAAACACATCAGAACTAGAAGAGGTGCTGCCAGCTAATTCCCAAATCAAAAGGATCAAGTGGAGGCAAGTTCTATATCACAAGTGGGAGATAACCTCTCAAGTTTTGTGACTCATTTGCCACCCGAGCAGGGGCCTATGCGGCCGTGTCCTGAGTCCGTCCTTCTCAGTGGAGCTTTTCAGAAAAACTGCTCCTTCACCTCTCCTCCCACCGAGTTCTCTTCTCTGGAGGCAGTCCAGGAAAGTAATCTACACTTCTGGGCAGATGCCATCATATCCTTTCTAGTGATTTCCTTTCAGTCTCTCTCAAGGCCTGTAATATACCCCTTGCTCTTTCTGCTCTTGCCTGAAATCAAGGCCTACCTAGAAATCAGTTCATCCCAACGCACCTTTATGGACTCACCAGTTCCCAACAATACATCACACACACACACAAACAAGTCTGAATTCCTTTTACATTTAACTAGACTATCCCATATTCGCTTATATTGAACTGACACATAGCTTACAAAAACTTCTCTATTTTCTGATTGTTGCCTTCTGGAGCCATGAAAAGTGTGCTGGACTGGCAGTACAGTTGAAAAGAATCTTCCTGCCACTGCGGGGGACATGGGTTTGATCCCTGGTCCAGGAAAATCCCACATGCTGTGGAACAACGGAGGCTGTGTGCCTAACTACTGAGCTCTCAAACCCTAAATCCGATGCTCTGCAACAAGAGGAGCCCTTGCAATAAGAAGCCCCCATACCTCAATGAAGAATATACCCCATTTGCTGCAGCCAGAGAAAGCCCACAGGCAGCAACAAAGACCCAGTGCAATCAAAACTATTAATATAATTAATTAATTAATTTTTTAAAATATGCTTTCAATCCCTCTTCCATATGACTGTCCTTTAGTGTCTGAAGAGCATTTTTATGTCCCTGTCCCCCAAATCTTCTCATTTGTAGAACAGAACATTCCTCTTTTGCCTTTTCCCTCATGTTTGATTTTCCTTTATTTACCCTGAATTTAACAACACTCTAAGAATGGATGATACAGATGAATCACAAAATAAACTGATCATCATAAACAGGAGATAATGGACGGCAGAGAGTTACAACACAGTAACTAAGTAACTAAGGTTTCACTTAACAGAGCAGAAGACTTCTATTACCAATTAAATTGAAAAATGATTATGTTACTTTATTGCCTTTCATGGGTCAAGCAGATGAGCTACTAATATTCTCTTCTCTAAATATCAATGTCCATATCACCTTTTTCTCCAGTTAATTTATATTCTAGATAAAAGTTTCTCAGCACTCATTCTAGGTTCTCTTCAGCAATAGAATTCTTTATAATAAAAGTCTGTTCTTTAAAGCCTCTGTGTATCCAGGGCTATTCAAGGTTTTAAATATTAAAAACAATAAACTTAGGAGTCACAATAAATCTGATTTGAGAATTGTTATGATCACTGAAGCTTTTATAAGTTGAGGAGCTGTGTATCTAGGTAACATTAAAGTATCTTAGAATCATGGGCAAGAATCATTTGATATCTTTTGCTTCTTAGTGGTAGATATAATGTTTTAGAAATAATAAAAACAAACAAAAATAAACCAAATAAATCATCAGTAATTTTGAAACTTCTCTGAGGCTGAGACAATGTGGTACACTTTCTTTTCTTCACCAGTGATTCAAATAATCAAATACAACCCAAGTTTTTTCTTTTGATAAAATTTGAAGAGATTACATTGGAAGAGATTACATGTAACAACTATATAATATAGTATACAATATGACAAATATGCAATATAGTTGTTATCAATATAGTACATTTAAGGTTATACATGTTATATTTCAAATATAAAGTTTATTCTAAATATACTTTTTTAGTTGAAGTAGAGTTCATTTACAATATTGTGTTACAAGTGGATAGCATGGTGATTCAGTATCTTTGCTGATTATATTCCAATATAAGTTATTACAACATAATGGGTCTAAATACAAAATTAATAATGATCAATTATAGAACTCTAAAGTTATAATTTATTATAATCACAAATAAATTAAAGTGATTCATAATACTACTACTCTTAAACATTTACTATTTTGGCATACTATTTTCTAATCCTCTTTAACCAATGAAATATATGATTATATGCATAAGTATGATTATTGATTATATACAATTTTCTATTCTGCTTTTATCACCTGTCATATATTACTATGCTATTAAATGTCTTTTGTTTTTAATTATTGCATAATATTCCAGCCCATGAATGTACCATAATTTATTTTACCATTCTCTTATTGTTGGACATTTAAGTTTATTTTTCACTTTTTTCCCACTGGGATGAATATCTTTATATGTAAATTTTGATCACTTCTATTATTATTTCCTCATAATGGATTCTGTGAATTACAATTGATGTGTTAAAAATTATATATATATATATATATATCATGCACATTTTTAAGCATGTAGGTTTAGTTTGCCAGTTAATCAAAATGGCATTTAACACATGCCACTTGGATTGAGTAGGTTTTGTGTGTGTGTGTGTGTGTGTGTGTGTGTGTGTGTGTGTGTGTAGAGGGGAGATAGAGAATTATAATTACGTATTTTCAAAGAAAGAAAAAAGATAATTTGTTAGTAAATGATTCAAGACCCTACCAGTTAACTAACTTGCAAAATTCTAAAATGTTTTTGTATAATGGGAAATTTTAGTTTTATAATTATAGAAAAAGGAGAATTTCCATACTTTTGTTTCCTTGTAGAAGACAAATGCACACACACACACGTTTAAGTGTATAAGTAATGGTTTATTTTTGCACAATACTAGAAATATTTGTAGATTGAATAATCTCTTTTAAAATCTTGAGGGGAAGTTTATAATATTTCGCTCATGTCATAAAAGCAAAGACACAGGAAAACTATGCTAAATTCCATGAGGGCAGAGATGGCATCTATTTCAGTAAGGGTGTGCCTCTGCTTCCAGTAGAACTTTTGGTTCTTGGAAGGTACAAAGTAGATATTTGAACAGTAGAGAGAATCTCCTTCTCCTGTGACTGTTTAAGTGAAAACATAGATCTAGTCAAGATAAGTTTATTCTCATAAAAAATCCCTAAGCGGAGAGCAATATAATGGAAGGGAAAAAAAGGATCCAAAAGATCAATCTAAAGTTGAGGTCTCTTAAAAGCAGGAAGTACTTCTGTCTTCCTGAGTCTGGGGTAATTGGAATCCAGGAATGTTCAGGAACTCACAGAAAACCTTTATCTCTTTCACTTTTCCAAGGGAAGTTACCTGAAATCTTGTTGACAGAAATCTCTCTATTCTTCCCTTGCCTTATTACAGCATAGAGAATATTCAGTAACACTTTTTAAAGTGTTTTCTTTTAAACTCTAATTAGTACTACCCAAAAAAGTGAAATTTAACTTAAAAAAATCTAAACACCTATAGCAACAAGAGGAAAACATATTTGGCTCTGTCAATGTATTTGAGGTAATGAGCACTTTTAAGGAATAGTGCAGAAAAAGACAGATTGTTTAACTTCAACTAAATAGTGTCTCTCTTTGCTCAGCAGCTCAAATCCTTTTCCAACCACTGCTGAAGTTTTTTATAGGTAAAAAAATGCTTGGGGGCTCTAGGGTTCTTTCTTTTTGTCACCTGTTAAAGGCATTCTGAAGCTAAGACCCTTGTTCTATTGTCTCCATTTTAGTCTAGATTTAAAAGTAAAAGGGCAGAGGAACAAAGGATTTATAGCGTGGATTCATTTAAAAGGGAGAATTTAGGGGAAATAATTTTAACTTTAACCACAGTAAACACTGACTCTTAGAGGGAAAAATTCTTAAGATATGATAAAAGAAATAAAGGCATGTGGAAAATTATTATTTAGAAATAAAATTATCTGTAATAGGGCTACATGCAGGCTTCCCAGGTGGCTCAGTGGGAAAGAATCCCCCTGCCAATGCAGGAGACATGGGTCCGCTCCCTGGGTTGGGAAGATCCCCTGGAAAAGGAAATGGCAACCCACTTCAGTATTCTTGCTTGGAAAACCCCATGGACAGAAGAACCTGGCAGGGGTCCCTAAGAGTTGGACACGACTTGGCAACTAAACAACAAAAACAACAGTGAAAGGCTACATAAATAGAACTTCTTCTCATCCCCATATTCCTGGAAGCAAGCCTGTACATGTGGGAGTTATGAACTGTACTGTTTCTAGTTAGAAGCAGTGGGGAAGGAGAGGAATATTAGGATGCCAGGTACCACATGCCACCATGACTTTGATTCAATCAATAACCCATCCATCATTCCGAGGTTGATCATTCTTGTTACTGAGAAATGAGTTAATTTATATTCCCTCATTTAATGGCCTTGTTAGTGATGTTTTGAGATCTTATACATAATTACTGAGAAAAGTTTGAATTTTTAAGCCTGGGCACCAAGTTTGAATTTTTAAGCCTGGGCACATGAAATTTCACCCATCAAAGATTCCATTTTGGATGTTACCAATAATATAAATATTGGTAGAAATGTGTGTTTGAGGTTTGCTTATCCAGTGCACTTGGGATCGGTCGTCTTCCACTTCCCTTATTTGGAAGGATGATTGATGAAATTGTTCCATAGCTAATTTTACTTTGAACATGCTCTAACTCTAGGCAATTATTTGTAAATCTTTAGGAAACTGTATCAAACATCTATAGGTCAAAGAGCATTTATTCCATAGAAGGGTCATTCATTGGACTGTTTATCTGTTGCATGTATTTGAATTCCAAACATACTCATTCAGTCAGATCAGGAGAAATGAAGGGGATCCCATACAGTTTAGTTCTTAGTTTTCGCTGTTGTATTTGTGCAGCAAACACCTTTTCATCACACTGTTCTAGAAACATAAAACAGGGCAAGTTATCTCTGGTGCACCTGTGAGGAGGCCGTCTACATTGTTTCCTCTACTATAAGAGTCATTAATATAAAAATGCTCATAAACAAAATGAGAAAGAGCTTGGGGAAAATCAATAAGGCACAAATTGAACGATAAAGTCACTAATCTCTTTTCTGAGAAATTTTTTAGCAGAGAAATTGTGCAAAGAAAGTCTTCAAGGAATAATCTACTGGTCAGCAAAAACTTTTTTGCTTTGAAGTTAAAAACAAAAAAAGAAAGAAAGCAAAACAAAAAATCAGCAAAAGAGCAGTAAAAGGAATAACACATCTTTCCAGCAAGAAAACTGAGCAGAGCGAGGTCACCATCTTGTGTTTTCAGTATTATTTATCCAAGGCACAGACTGTGGTTCCAAAGCATTTTATCAGCATTAATTAGTTTTTTTACTTAAAAATGTCTGAGAACGTTCAACTCTGAATAGTTAAGCCAATTTAAATCTCAAAATAAAATTTGGACATCAACATGTTTCTTGTAGAAGGGTTGTAAAGAAAATAAGTTCTATTTATTTGGTTTCCATTAAAAATATCACAAATTATTGGTTTTGGCTTTTCTTATTGTTTCTGTTTTGAAATTAATATATGTTCACCTTAGAAGATTTAAGACATGTATAAGTTAAAGGAGAAAATAAATATCACTCAAAATCTTGTTCAATAAGCACAACTTATATGTCTTATTTCATATCATATATAGATTTGCATCTTTCATTCAAAACATTTTTATCTTATTATGTGGTGAAGTTTTTTCCATGGTATTTCTAATTCTCAAAGTATTTCATCATATGGAAACATCTTAATTTATTTAATCAATCTCCTTTATTAATCATTTATTTGTTTTTAATTAGGAAACATAAGAACATCCTAAGTTGACAAATAAAGCAAACCTTCACTTCTCTTTCTTCCAAATTATGTAAAATGCTATCAACCTGCTACAAACTCAATAAAGCAACAAATGCAAAAGTCTTGTCCAAAAATGTGAGGAACTTACAAAGAAGAAAGGGAGGTAGGAGTACCCCAAGGGAGAGCTCATGGAAGGGGAACCAGAACTTACTTCATCCAGTCACTTGAAGCATCTTTTAAAAAATAAAGCCATTAGTCTACTTCTCTGGATGGTTTGTTTTCATGGTGAAAAACTAGCTTTAGTTGCAACTTTCCCTGGCTGAGATAAATGGGCATTATGTAGAGCTCTGTGGTGGCCCAAAGGCCAAGCATGACTGTAATCCCAGAGGCATTGCATGGCTTCCTTCCTTCCATACCAGATTATTAAGTGCTTACTATATGATGGACTGTATTTTAGGCTTTGATAATATGCTAGTATGCTAATTAATGAAACAGATGAATGCCCTTGTCCTCACCAAAGTCTCAATCTAGTCGTGAAAACAATATATAAAATGGCAATAAATGCCAAAGAGGAAAATAAAGCTGGAAATAGTATAGGGAGTGGAATGAGGCTGCAATTTTTAGATAAGTGGGCCAGCCAAGGCTCTGCTAAGAAAGTGATATTTGAGTAAACAATGAAAGGTGAGTGAAAATCGAGGGGACAGGCCAGGGGAACAGTGTTCAGGCCAGGGGAACAGTAACAGCAAAGGCTCTGAGATGTTAAGCATGTAACTACCTGGTGTATTCCAGGTACAGCCAGGAGGTTAGGAGAAGGAGATGAAGCCAAAGGAGAAAGGAGGAGGGCAGATCTCTCAGGACCTTATAGGGAGTGGTAAGAATGTTGGCTTTGATTCATACAGAGAAAGAAAGTCGTTGAGGGTTTTGAGTCAAGGAGCAACCTGACCTGACATTTTAACAGGGTCATTCTGGTTCATAGGCTGAAGAGGGTAACGGGTGGAAGCAAAGAGACCAGGTACTATACAATCACAATAATCCAGATGAGATCATGGTGATTTCAACCAGTGTTAACAGTGCTCAGGTTTTGTGAATCTTCTTTGAACTATGGACCAGTGTGACAAGATGGGAAAGAATACACATTTTCCTCTCTGGACATGTGTGTAACAGCTCTAATTTCCAGATTTTCTTGGAACCTTAACTTCTAATTCCTTTTCTACAGTTGCAAACAATGCGGAATGAAAGAAGAAAATTGGGGTTTGTTTTTAATAAGCACAGCTTCCATTTCTTGAATGCTCTTTCTTGAAGAAGCTGAAGAGAGGGTTTCTGTTACCTAGCAGAGTGTGAATAGATACTTGAACATCCTTTCCAATATTGAGATTCTATGATCTGTGATCCTTAGAAACTCTGAAAATTATCTCAGTGTGCAGGGACTGAAAACTTACATGATAGTCACACAAATCATCACAATGAGTTGAAAATGAATAGTAATGATCATGGATGACAAGCAAAATATTTCATAGCTGGCCAAGCACAGACACTGTCTAGTCATAATAGATGCTCCCTGAAAACAACACATACAGTCATGCATCTGACTATCAATTCTTCTTAAACTTGAGTATGAATCAAACCATACTTTAGTGGTCATGGTTTGACCATGTTGATTTAAACCTGTTCAACTGAGAGCCAAGAGAACACACTGGTCATAGCAAACACCCTCTTCCAACAACACAAGAGAAGACTCTACACATGGACACCACCAGATGGTCAACACCGAAATCAGACTGATTATATTCTTTGCAGCCAAAGATGGAGAAGCTCTATACAGTCAGCAAAAACAGGACCGAGAGTGGACTGTGGCTCAGATCATGAACCCCTTATTGCCAAATTCAGACTTAAATTGAAGAAAGAGGGGGAATCCACTAGACCATTCAGGTATGACCTAAATCAAATCCCTTATGACTATACAGTGGAAGTGAGAAATAGATTTGAGGGACTAGATCTGATAGACAGAGTGCCTGATGAACTATGGATGGAGGTTTGTAGACAGAGACAGGAAGCAAGACCATCCCCAAGAAAAAGAAATGCAAAAAAGCAAAATGGCTGTCTGAGGAGGCCTTACAAATAGCTGCGAAAAGAAGAGAAGCGAAAAGCAAAGGAGAAAAGGAAAGACATACCCATTTGAATGCAGAGTTCCAAAGAATAGCAAGGAGAGATAAGAAAGTCTTCCTCAGCGAACAGTGCAAAGAAATAGAGGAAAACAATAGAATGGGAAAGACTAGAGATCTCTTCAAGAAAATTAGAGATACCAAGGGAACATTTCATGCAAAGATGGGCACAATAAAGGACTGAAATGGGAGGGACCTAACAGAAACAGAAGATATTAAGAAGAGGTGGCAAGAATACACAGAACTGTACAAAAAAGATCTTCACGACCCAGATAATCATGAAGGTGTGATCACTCACACTCACCTAGAGCTGGACATCCTGGAATGTAAAGTTAGGTGGCCCTTAGGAAGCATCACTACAAACAAAGCTATTAGAGGTGATGGAATTCCAGTTGAGATATTTCAAATCCTGAAAGATGATGCTGTGAAAGTGCTGCACTCAATATGTCAGCAAATGTGGAAAACTCAGCAGTGGCCACAGGACTGGAAAAGGTCAGTTTTCATTCCAATCCCTAAGAAAGGCAATGCCAAAGAATGCTCAAACTACCGCACAATTGCACTCATCTCGCATACTAGTAAAGTAATGCTCAAAATTCTCCAAGCCAGGCTTCAGCAATATGTGAACTGTGAACTTCCAGTTGTTCAAGCTGGTTTTAGAAAAGGCAGAGGAACCAGAGATCAAATTGCCAACATCCGTTGGATCATCGAAAAAGCAAGGGAGTTCCAGAAAAACATCTACTTCTGCTTTATTGACTATGCCAAAGCCTTTGACTGTGTGGATCACAATAAACTGTGGAAAATTCTGAAAGAGATGGGTATTCCAGACCACCTGACCTGCCTCTTGAGAAACCTGTATACAGGTCAGGAAGCAACAATTAGAACTGGACATGGAACAACAGACTGGTTCCAAATAGGAAAAGGAGTACATCAAGGCTGTATATTGTCACCCTGCTTATTTAACTCACATGCAGAATACATCATGAGAAATGCTGGGCTGGATGAAGCACAAGCTGGAATCAAGATTGCTGGGAGAAATATCAATAACCTCAGCTATGCAGATGACACCACCCTTATGGCAGAAAGTGAAGAAGAACTAAAGAGCTTCTTGATGAAAGTGAAAGAGGAGAGTGAAAAAGTTGGCTTAAAGCTCAACATTCAGAAAACTAAGATCATGGCGTCCAGTCCCATCACTTCATGGGAAATAGATGGGGAAACAATGGCTGACTTTATTTTAGGGGCTCGAAAATCACTGCAGTTGGTGATTGCAGCCATGAAATTAAAAGATGCTTACTCCTTGGAAGGAAAGTTATGACCAACCTAGACAGCATATTAAAAAGCAGACACATTACTTTGTCAACAAAAGTCAGTCTAGTCAAGGCTATGGTTTTCCCAGTAGTCATGTATGGATGTGAGAGTTGGACTATAAAGAAAGCTGAGTGCTGAAGAATTGATGCTTTTGAACTGTGATGTTGGAGAGACTCTTCAGGGTCCCTTGGACTGCAAGGAGATCCGACCAATCCATCCTAAAGGAGATCAGTCCTGGGTGTTCACTGGAGGGACTGATGTTGAAGCTGAAACTCCAATACTTTGGCCACCTGATGTGAAGAGCTGACTCATTGGAAAAGACCCTGATGCTGGGAAAGATTGAGGGCAGGAGGAGAAGGGGACAACAGAGGATCAGATGGTTGGATGGCATCACCAACACAATGGACACAGGTTTGGGTGAACTCTGGGAGTTGATGATGGACAGGGAGGCCTGGCGTACTGCCGTTCATGGGGTCGCAAAAAGTCGGACACAACTGAGTGACTGAACTGAACTGAACTGAACTGAGCAAGTGTAGTGAACACAAAGTTTGTGACTGGGTTTGTGTCTGACACTTTGAGAGGAATATAAAAGAAGTAGAAAATATGACTCTGACTTCCTGAGTCAGTTTCATCCATTTCAGATGACTTCACCTTGCACTCAGGACACAGTATCACGCAACATATGAAACAACTGTTTTATGGGTTGTATAGATTCTTGGCCTTTAAACATCTTGCCTCTACCCTGGAAGCTATGTCCTTGCTTAGGCTTCAGAGTATTCAAATGAAAGAAGAAATCTAGCTGTCTTATAAAATTTTAGGAAATGATGTTGATCTCATGATACTTGCTCACCTCCTGGGTGTAGAAATGCAATGTCTTCAGCCACTGTTTATCACACACACTGAGACAACAGTCATACAGAGTGAGATCCATTCCCTATGTTCATGATCCCTTTCTGTTTAGACGCTTCCTAGCACTAGGCCTGCATGCTGTTGCTTCAGTTATGTCTGACTGTTTGTGACCCGATGGACTGTAGCCCGCCAGGCTCCTCTGTCCATGGGATTCTCCAGGCAAGAATGCTGGAATGGGTTGCTATGCCCTCCTCTAGGGGATCTTCCTGACCCAGGGATCGAACCCGTGGGTTTCTTATGTCTCCTACTTTGACAGGCAGATTCTCTACCGTTAGCACCATCTGGGAAGCACTATAAGAACCAATAACCATAAGTCAAAGGGTATTTGGAGCCTGGGAAGAAGCAGTCCCATAAATGCAGCCTTTTATAATTTTGGCATGCTTCACCCCTGATTCATAATTAGCTTTAGGAAAACCTTTGTTATGTGAGATCTGATCATGTACGTTCAGAGCCTGGATGATCATCATCCATCACTTGGAGCAGTTATCTGTATTAAGTTTATCCCATACTGTCCAGAATCAATACACCAGGCCTGTACAACAAATAGAATTTGCAGAATTTTAGTTTATTTGACCTATTGATACCCCAATCATTAAAAGTAGGCAAGGGGCAGAAGGGAGTGATAAGAGCTCTATCTAAAAGGAACACAGCCTTTCCGAAGTAACTATAGATTCTCCCCTCAAGCTGGATACCCATTAAAACTCAGCACATGTCTTTTTAGTATCTTCTTTAAGCCTGCCTCGCTGGGTTGGTGGAATGCCAGAGTATGTGGAACTGACCATGCTGTAATGGACTTCATCTGCATTAAATCTTTCAGAGCTGGTAAATTTAGATGACCTGAAGAGCCATGTTATGTCTGTACTGCTTATCAAATTGGCATCAGAGTTAGAGACTTAAAACTGAGACCTGGATTTTCCCAGAGGGCTGCATTATTCAATCGTCAGCAATTTAGAGATTCACAGTCAAGTAGAATTAATGGAATTATCTGCTTCTAGATGTGAAAGCATCTTTCCAGAAAGTCAGATGGAGTTTGCAGCCTTTTTTGTTTGCTGGGGGAGTGGGACGGGCCTAGGCCCGGCCCAGCATGAATTGTTTATCTGGCTAAAAATGTGAGCAATCTATAAAGATGGTACTAATGAGCATGTTTGCAGAACAGCAATGAAGACACAGACATTGAGAGCAAACTTACGGACACTGTTGGGGTCAGGGGGAGACAGAGAGGGTGGGAGATATGGAGAGAGCAACATGGAAACATAGGTTACCATATGTAATACGGATAGCCAGTGGGAGTATGCCATATGATTCAGGGAGCCCAAACCAGGGCTTGGTAACAACCCGGAGGAGGGGGATGGGGAGGGAGGTGGGAGGGATTTTCAAGTAGGAGGGGATATGGATAAACCTATGGCTGATTCATGTTGATGTTTGGTAGATGGCTTCTCATAGGGGGTTAAAACATCAGATTTGGTACTTAATCCTCTCTTTCTGGTGAACATTCTTCCCCATAACTAAGGGAAAATGAAGTCATGCTCTGATCCTGTTTCTATTACCTACTAGATCTGTGACTTGTGCAAACTACTTAATCCTCAGTGTTACAGTTTCCTCATCTGTAAAATGGGAATGATAATGCATCTCCTTAGCAAGGCTTTTGTGAAGGTGAATTCAGTCTCTTTGGGATGATGACTGGCTCAGAGTAAGAGCTTATGGAGTGTGAGCTACTCTTATGCTGGCATTAAAATGAAAAGGGTTGAGAAGAAAATTTCCATCGACAAAATGTTTATGCCTCTTCTTGCAGTTGTCAAAGTTCTATTGAAATAATTGGAGAATTTAAATAAAAGTAATGAAGCGTGCACTGAAGTAACAAGAGTAATAATCAACGTATTTTTTAAAAACAGTGGATTGAAAATGGAGAAAATCTTTTACTCCAATGAAGAAACTGGTATATATGCGGAGCATGCAATGCGTCCGGCATAGGTAACAGCAATCACATCATACAGCCTCCCTCACCCTGGTGTCATTGTCGGCATTTTATAAAGAAACAAAAGCTCTAGTGAACAACAGGATGAGAACTCAAGTATGACATCTCAAACCCCTCCTCTCCCACTAACCCCGCATACCACCCCATTCCTCCTTCCTTGCCCGCTTGTTCCAGCCTCTGTTTTCTTTCTGAGATGTTGAGGGACCCTACCCGTGCTCCCCTCTCAGCAGAGCTGCTCCTCACACATGCCTCTAAGGGTCCTAATAGTTTCCCTGGACACATGTGAATTTCTTCATGGGAATTGCGGTGAAATGTGGCAGCTTCGTATGCCTTTCCCCCCAACCTTAGCCAAATAGCTTGTTTCTCATGTCCTAGGATGGATGGCTGACTAATGATGCACTTTGTGGTCCCACAGTGAAAACATTTCAAAATTCAGGGAGAAGTATCAGAAATAAAAGGTAAAATAGTAGCCAGATACGTGCTTGTGTATGTTGTCCTTGAAGCTGTGTCTCTGTTATTGGGTTCGAGTAATAAGCATGTGTATTCACACTGTTTGCTCAGCCTGCTACTGCGATTGCTCTGGGATATAGTGCATTGTTTTGGAGAAGATTTATGTTCCTGACTTGGGGGGAAGATGGAAGTTTGCTGAAGGGAATTCCTGGTTAGAAGCCATTTGGCAACCTGAACTCGGAGTAGCATAGACCTGGGTTCAAATCTTGGCTCTGGTTTTTAGTAACTGTGCAACCTTGGACAGTTTATATAGCTTCTTATGCCTCATTTCTCTCTGTGTAAAAGGAGAGTAATCATTTTTGCTACAGGATTTCCTGTGATGAAAAAAAAGTGAAAGTGTCAGTGACTGTCATGTCCGACTCTGCTTCCCTGTGGACTGTAGCCCACCAGGCTCCTCTGTCCATGGGATTTTTCAGGCAAGAATATTGGAGTGCGTAGCCATTCCCTCCTCCAGAGGATCTGCCTGACACAGGGTTTGAACCTGGGTCTCCTGCACTGAGGACAGATTCTTTATTTTGGGGCCACCAGAGAAGCCCCGGTCAATGAATTGGTGAGCATCAAATACATGGCACATAGATCAAGTAGTGCCAAGTGAATGACAGTTGTTATTAATGTGCACTGATTTCACTAGGAAAGGCAGATACATCATCAGCAGTGTTTGCCTGGGTCATACACAGAGTGGAATCCTAGGTCCTCGCCTCAGCAAGTTTGCTGTTTAGAAACTGAGTGGAACAATTACTATGGCGATAGCTTGTTCAGCTCCTAGAATAGACATTTCTCATCAGCCAGCTCAGTTCCACGTCACACCTCTGAGAATATGTGCAACCTTCAACACATCCACAGATACAACATGGGCTTAAAACCTGGGGGAAAAGGTAAGGGTGGGTTTTATAATTGGCTTCTTCTCATCATCCAAGTTTTCTGTAAACACCACCTCTCTGACCACAGTATCTCAAACACCCCTCATTCTATCCATCCCTTCTGTTAGCTGCTCTCTGTCTTCTTGATTCCTCTTTCTTTCCTTTTCTTTCTTTTCCTCCCTCCCTCCCTTACTTCCTTTCTTTCCTTTCTTCTTTTTTCCTTCCATTCATTTCAAATTGACTTTATTTTTTACAGTGGTTTTAAAATCACAGCAAAATTGAGCAGAAAGTACAGAGTGTTTCCTATGCTCCCCCTGCCCCTACACATGCATAACTGTCCCTGTTATCAGCATTCTGCATGAGGAAGGTACATTTTTTATGATTTATGAACCTACATTGACACATCATAATCACTCAAAGTCCATAGTTTACATTAGAGCTAACTGTTGTACATTCTATGCTTTTGACAAATATATAATGACATGTTCCACCATTATAGTATCATGAAAAACAGTTCCACTGCTCTAAATCCTCTGTATTCCACCTGTTCATTTCTCCTTCCCTTAAACCCTGGCAACCCTGATCGTTTTCCTGCCATAGTTGTGATTTTTCTAGAAGATCATAGAGTTGGATGTTTCATTTTAAAAAAGCACTTATCATCATATTTATTTATATGTTTAATAATTATTTATTGTTTCCCCTCTTGCTGGAATGTCAGCTATTTGGAAGTATGGTCACTTTATGACTTCTTAAATGAGGCGTCCTCAGTGCTAGACTATGTCTGGCTCAGAAAAACCCTTAATAAACATGTACTAATTTTGTTGTTGTTTAGTCGGTAAGCCATGTCTGACTGTTTGCAACCCCATGGACTGGAGCCTCCCAGGCTCCTCTCTCCCGTGGGATTTCCCAAGCAAGAATACTGGAACAGGTTTCCATGCCCTTCTGCAGGGGATCTTCTCGTCCCAGGGACTGAACTTGCATCTCCTGTGTCTCCTGCATCGTCAGACGGATTCTTCACTGCTGAGCGACCAGAGAAACCTGCATGTCTTATTAATAATTTAGTAAAAGAATAAATATTTCCCCCATAAAAATCATTCTAATCCTTCTGCTAAGGTTAGAAACTAGCAATTAAAGATATGTGCACAAATGGCAACAATAATATTGATTTTTGTCATTTTTATTACCTCCCAGGTGCCAGGCACTGTATTGTGTATTTTAAGTGTATTATCTAATTTAATCCTCATAACAACCTTCTCAGGTAGATACTGTTTTAACAGGTAGTAAGGGTAGTCTATAGGTAGTCTAGCTGTTTTATGGCTAAGAAAATGAGGTTCAGAGAAATTAACTTATCCAGGATCTTAGAGTTAGTAAAAGACAGAGTTAAGGCCCAAATGCAGGTCAATAGGATTTAAGTCGACATTTGTAAAAAGTAAGTTATAATTTAGAGCTGGAGGAAATCTAGCTAGTTCTTGATGCTTCTTGCATTTGGAACATGGTTAGCTAATCTATGTCCCTTGACCTTAACTCTGGTCCATTTAACTTTATACAGCATCTGCTATTTGTGGTGTCCTGTACTATAAGGCAGGTTCCCAGGTGGTGCTAATGGTAAAGAACCTGCCTGCCAATGCAGGAGACATAAAAGATTCAGATTCAATCCCTGGGTCAGGAAGATCCCCTGGAGAAGGGGGTGGCTACCCACTCCATTATTTTTGCCTGGAGAGTCCCATGAACAGAGAACCCGGAGCGCTACAGTCTGCGGGGTCACAAAGAGTCAGACATGACCGAAGCAACTTCGCACTCATGCACATGTAGTATAGGGCAGTGTGTGTTTATTCCAGTACCTGGGTATTCTTAGAAACACAGAGTCTCAGGTTCTTCCCCAGAGCTGCTTACACAGAATCGGCATTTTAACAAAATCCCTGTAGGTGTGAGATGTGTATGCTTGAGAAACACTGTTCTGTAAGGATATTGAGACTCAAAACCTCCTGTGCTCCCAAGTAATGAGTTAACCAGCGTCTCAGCTTTCATTGCGGCTTATTCTTTAGAGGGGGAAAAGTTATCCATGTAAATTGCTTTTCCCATTCCCTAGCACTTGATAAATACTTGGAATTATTATGAATCACACAAGGAGCAAGATATCTACCAGGTAGAGGGCTCCACATAGCTGAGTGTGAACAAATCAGCCTCTGGGGTCTCAGACAGTATAAATCATTCTCTTTCAATCATGCGCAGGAAATGCAGTTTGTTTTTCTCTCACTGTGATTCAGTGGTGGTGTGGGTATCTGGGGGACCATGTAATGTCAGGCTTTTCTAAGGGTCGTTGGTTAGATTTCTGTAATACAATTTAGATGATAGCACATATGCAATCATGTAGTAATGAGCGTGGCCAGGGAGGGCTGATGTTTTATTACAAATCACAGAGATGCTATTGCATCTCCACCAGGGAAGTAGTGGGTCGTCCATTTTGGCACAACTGAGGCTTCTAGGTCTTTATAATAAGGAGCAAAGTGATGTCTGTTTTCTAGTATTTCTGATTCAGACAAACTCAGTTTTCATTGTCCATTTTACCATTTTTGAGCATGCACACCAGGGAAAATGCATGGAGCTACTGCAGATGTGTCATCTATCCTAGCATCGTTGGCATCAAAATGCCAGGTTGCTGTCCAGCTGCATCTCCCTGTTTCCTCATAAGGTGTATTTGAGTCTGAGGATGAATTCAGCACTTTCATCTGTGCATTTGTTTTCTGCTTTGTCATACACATAACTGGCAAGTCTAGTCAGGGCGCTGTGTGCAGAAGAAATCTCCCTGTGTCTGGAATGCAGAGCAGCCAGCTTTTCAGATTTCTCTTCTCTGTCTCCCTCACCCCAGCCACCCTTTCCAGTTTGCTTCCAGGTCCCTGCAGATGGCAATTATGTAGATTTCCTTTCAAGCCACTTGTAATTGTATAACATTTCTGCATCCAGGATGAACGCAATTCATCCAGTTTTCTCCCCTTTTCTCCTTTGTAATTCAAGCTGTTGCCTTATTCTTTCTCATTGATCCCTGTACCACAACACTGTCAAATGAATATACAGTATGTTACACCTGACTTATCCATTTAAATCACCTGTGGTGGTGCTAATAGGTGGTGACAATTTCTTCCTGTAGCCATTTATGGGGAATTGTATCAGTATTGCAGTAAGAAGCCTGGATTTGCTTTTTCTGGAATATGCTGTGGTTTGCTTCTTGAACAATTCAACAGAATTGTGACGATTCAATGGGAAGAGCAGCAGATACTCATCCAACATCTTTCTTAATGTTTAAATCCTAGTAGTCCTAGTGAGTTCCTCTGCCCTTCTAAGGAGTTGACATGGAGGTAGGAATTAGGCCCCAGACTAGGTATTTCGTATGCTCATTCTTATTTTTAAATTTATTTTTGCTTAACCCTTTCCAGAAATATATGTCTTCATATCTACATGTGATTTATAGGCAAGGAAGGTAATCTTCATGGAGGTAAGACAATTTTTCAAGGTTTCATGGCTGGTCAATGACAGAGCAGAGATATGTTGGACTCAAACATCCACCCCCTTCTCACATATTCCCTTTCTATCCTATCTTTCTGCAAAATTTTAAATTCCAGAAAAATCAGCACACTCTTTTGCTATCTGAAGCTGATCAATTGGATGCATGGATTTTTAAAATCTTTTTCCAGGTAGTCACTGCCAAGTGGCTATATATATACATATATATATATATATATATATATATATTTTAGTAAAATAGATATTTTCTGCTATTGTGAGCAAAAGATTTTTATTGTGGGCCCAACTGTATTTTAAGAATCTTTTAGTTTACCGTAAGTTCTAATGGTATTGTCAATCTGGCCAACAATGTGTGTCAGTAAATGCGCAAGACAAAAAAATCAAGTATTAGCCCTGGTGTTGCCACATGTGTTGCTATGCTTCCCAGGGAAGGCCACAGGACCCTTCTGAGACCCAGCAGATTTTTCTGAAACATCATGTGATATATCTGTCCAATTTACCTCACTGGATTGTTGTGAGCCTTGAAGGAGATAATGCCTATGAAAGACTGGAAAGCTTCAGAATACATAGATATACACTGTATGTCAAAGCTGCACACGTTTGAGTGTCTTGTTCCTATTTTTAGGGTATGATTTTGCAGAACTTTAGGTTTGTTTTTTTTGTTTTTCCCAGAGACACATACATTGCTTTATATCAGAACTCTTTATGTTATGGTACTTAAGGAAATCCAGTCACCACATACTTTATTTAGACACAGCCTAACTTCTTCAATATTTGCTGATATTGGGTAAAACTAATCCACATTGAGAGGTTAAATAAACTCTATTGCTGCTAGACATTTGAGAATTATTTTGTCAAACCAAGTGGGCTTCCCTGGTAGCTCAGCTGGTCAAAGATCCTCCTGCAATGCATGAGACCCTGGTTTGGTCCCTGGGTCAGGAAGATCCTCTGGAGAAGGGATAGGCTACCCACTCCAGTATCCTGGCCTGGTGAATTCCTTGGACAGAAGAGCCTGGCAAGTTATAGTCCATGGGGCTGCAAAGAGTGGGACATGACTTTCACTTTTAACTTCTGTCAAACCAAAAAAGAGAAAGAAATACACTGTAAGTTATTACATATTTGCCAGGCTCCTACTATGAGTTTATGTTAGACACTGTTCTGGGGAGGATTCTAGGACTCTCTTTTCTGCCAAAGAATTTAAAATGAAGACAAACAAAAAATGGAGTCATTGATCTGAGCCTTGACTTTATAATAAATTTACAATAGTTGCTCTTTTCCTTCCTTCAGTTACCATCAACAGTTGTATACATCTTGTTGTTCAGTCACTCAGTCATGTCTGACTCTTTGCAACCCTATGAACTGCACCATGCCAGACTTCCCTGTCCTTCACTATCTCCCAGAGTTTACTCAAACTCATGTCCATTGAGTCAAGAATTGTTAATACTGTATAAATTTTAGACAGTGCTCGATTAAGACTGAAAGAGCATGAAGGAATATTTTTGAGTTATTTCCAATGTTGGATAATTTTTTCTTCACAAGTAAGACTAGCAGACCTTCAGGTTTTGAAAGGAGACTGAGAATCTGGGCTTATATGTGAAATTTTTCCAGTGACAAATATAGACTAGATAAAATGAACTCGAGGACAGATGACTGTGGATTGCCACCTTGCAAACCAGGTATTAACCATTATTGAATTGAAAATTCCAAAAATATTCTATTCATCATTTGATGCCACTCATTTGATTCATTTCCCCCATTGTGTCCAGTTAAGCACTCTGTATTTCATTATTAAATCCTATTATTCAATTTTTGAAAGCAGAGCTAACAGGGCAGTCTCTTGTTCAGATGTCATTACCGGATATTTGAGTCCTCAGCTTCCCCTGTATTCTTCAGAAAACTTTAGCAGCTTTGCTTTGGTGTAGCCTGCTTTCTTTTATAATTTCAACCTGAAATACAAGCTGCTTACCCTATCAATATTTAAGGAATTCAAGATGAGACTGTGAAGGAAAGAGGTGTTTAGGCAAAGTAAAACCAAAATCATTTAAATCCTTATTACAATACTCTTAGGTAGAGGGATAAGGTTTGAGGATTTTCATAAAGGAGGATTTTACTTCCTGCATTTACCCTTGTTCCAAAGTCTTCAACCCACTGAGCCCCAGTATCTTTCAAGCCCCAGAAGAAGGGCAGGTACAACCCAGAACAAAGAAATTAATGCTCAACTTTGAGTTTCAAATTAGACTTGGCACAACAAGCAGAAACAGATTTGAAAGTCAATGGAGGTTGCTTGTGGGATATTTTTCCATGTTCTGAAACACTGTTTCTGCATATAAAGAGCCAAAGTTGGGTGAATTTGAGTTAAGAATTCATTCATTCATTTATTCACTCATCCTCAATTACTTATTGACCATCTACAATGTAGCAGGCACAGACAGGTATGCGGTAGTGAACAAAACAAAAATGTTCTCATGGAGTTTACGTTCTGTGGGCTACCCAGTTGGACAAGCAGTCCATCACAAGTAAACAACAAATCAGATAGTCATAACTGCCGTGGGGAGAAAGGGGCAGAAAGACAAGGAGTGTCACAGGGGTATGGTAGCCATTTTATATATGGTTGTGAGGGAAGGAAGGTCTCTCTGATGTGGGATAATTGGCCAGTCCTGAAGGCAGGGAGGGAAACGTCATGCAGTTATCTGGGGCCTGAGCAGAGAGAAAAGTCTATGCAAAGGCTTGAGTCTGGAGGTGGCCAGAGTATTGCCAGAGAGGAGGACGGAAGTAGGGCACGTAGGGTTTCACGGGTCAGTGTCAGAATGGTGGACCTTACTCAGAGTTTGGGGAAGCCAGTAGAGAGTACCTGTAGAGCAGAGGAATGATGATGCCGGTTATGTAACTTACGTTTTTAAAGGAATCACTGTGGCTGCTGTCATGAATACAGACTCTAGAGAACAAGTGGAGGAAACAGACCAGTATGGAGGCAACTATAATGAGACAAGTAAAGCCTAATGGTGTCTCAGACTATTATGGTAGTGGTTAGAGGGGTGAGGAATTATTAGCACCTGGGTGCATTTTGAATAGTGACTCAGCACCATAAAACACGAAGGGGACAAGACTGTGACTAAAGGGCCGGAAGGAACAATCAGAGGAGCTTTGAGTTGAGCTGACATCCAGCATCTCCCAGAAATGCCCAGCGCCCTTTCCCTTTTGCCTCAGGTCAAGATCTAGAGGTCAAGGGAAGATGGGATCACTAGATAAGCTTGAGGGGATTTTGGAGCAGAAGGTTTTGATCTGCAGGGGCAACTCCCTGGAGAGGCGTGAAGCTCTGCATGATGCCAGGATGGTGGAGGAACTCCAGTGGGGTGAGGAGCTTGAGAAAATGGACAAGAGGGCCATTTCTCAGATTCTGGTGCACACAGCATGGTGAGCAGTCAAGAGATCTCCTGCAACCCTGACCAGGAAACAATGGTAGAGGAAACAAAGTCAGCAGGGCAAGAGGATCTGTGGCCAGGACCCAGAGAACCCAGTCTGGAAATATCTGTTTATGAGGGTCCATGGCAGGGCTGGAGACGCAGGTAGCAGAAGATGAAAAGGATTGTATTCCAACAGTCAAGACCGGATAGTTCTAACGATGCCCCGGGGGATGCCAGAAGAGACAGGTGCAATTCACAAAAACAGAATTGCCTCTTCCAGTGAAGAGAACTTATCCTAACAGAGTTTTGTAAAAAGTGTGCAATCTCCAACAACACTGATAAAAAATCAACTCTAGGTGAAATTCCTATTGATTCTATCAGGGCTCAATTAAAGGATTCCAAAGTCTTGAATCAAGGAAAGGTATTCAAGTATCCAGGGTTATTTTCTGATTTAGAGTCTACCCTCTGCACACTCCCCCCACATACTCTATTTTTATTGTTTACACAATTTGTGGCAAGATATAATGAGAAGAGTAGTCACATAATTGTTTTTATAAATTTTTCTGGCTAACCAATTGTGATTCAAAACTGTGGCCAAAATGTGCTAATATCATCCCATTTTATTTGTGGTAGAAACAGTCTAGGCTCAGCTTTCCTTCTACCCACACCCAAATACCCATCCTCCTCCAAGGTCTTAAGTTCTCCATCTGTGAAATAAAGGGCTTGTGGAGACAATCTTTATAATTCCTTTAACTCTAAAGTTATTGGAGTTTCTGGCTGTGGCAACTGAAACCTTTTTAAGCTGTTTCCTTTTCCATCCCTTGCCCCTGCATCTGGCACTCTGCCTTGCTCATATGGGTTTTAAATTACTTTTTACTGTCTGTGTGAATGATGAATGAGGAGGGTGATTGTACACTGAACCCACTGCAGAGCCTTGCTCGAGGTAAAAGGCCTGATTGACCCTGGACTGAACCCCACTGAGTGATGAAAATTAGGCAGATTACTAGGGCCATGCCAGTTCATTTCCCCCTCACTGCCACCACCTGGCTACTTTCTGGTTCCTGTGTGTGCTGAATCGCTTTAGTTGTGTCTGACCCTTTGTGACCCTATGGCCTGTAGTCTGCCAGGCTCCTCTGTTGATGGGATTCTCCAGGCAAGAATACTAGAGTAGGCTGCCATGCCCTTCTCCAGGGGATCTTCCCAACCCAGGGATCGAACCTGCATCTCTTATGTCTTGCACATTGGCAAGCACGTTCTTTACCACTAGTGCTACTTGAGAAGCCCTACTTTCTGGTATAGTCCCTCAGAAAATACAGTAACACATTTAGATTTTACTCATCTCTTATGTTTCCCTTCACTCTTAGAAGCTAAGGCAGTAAAACTAGAAGCTGAACGTGTCCTGACGCTTAAGACCCCTTGATGGTAGCAATTTTTTATTGGAGTATAGTTGCTTTAGAATGTTGTGTTAGTTTCTGCTACACAGTGAAGTAAAATGGCTATATATATACAAATATCCCCTCCCCTTTGGCTCTTACTCCCACCCCACCCGCATCCTACCCCTCTAAGTCATCACAGAGCACTGAGTTGAGCTCCGTGTTATATAGCAGGTTCCCACTCACTATCTATTTTACACATGGTTAGTGTATTTGTCAATCCTAACCTCCCAATTCATCCCACCCTCCCCTTCCCCCTCACCCCCCTGGTGTCCCCATGTCCATTCTCTATGCCTGTGTCTCTATTCCTGACCTGCAAATAGGTTCATCTGTACCAAATGTAATCTCTATTTTTTTATTTTTTAATGCTATGGGAAGGGACTTTAACTTGTCATCCAAAGGGCTGACTACAAAGTCTCAATGCCCAGGATCAGTCACATGGGGCAGGCAGTTCTCTACTTAGGGAAACGTGCTGCACTGGTCTGATCTTGCCTGTCAAGGACCCAAGTTCTGCCTGATCTCTATAGATGCTACCTTCCTCACTGATTTTCTCTCTCCAAATGGAGTGGAATACTCAGGATTACATTGAGTATTTTCTAATATGATGTGGAAAGGGATATGGATAGAAAATGTGGAAAGCAGGCCCCCCTGGACTAAGGAAGGCAATTCTTGAAGAGATGTTTAGATAGACTAGTGTTAGAAGGTGATATGAAGAAGAGCGAGTTTGAGATGGAGAGAGCTGTTCATCAAGTGCTTAGAAGGAGAAGGAGGAAAAGCAGGGATGCATAGGGAACAGCAAGTAAGTTAGTCACCAATTTGTCTGGAATCTGCAGTTCTTTCAAGCTAGAACCGTAAGTTGATGGGGCCATGTTTAGAAAGGTTTGAAATCTGAGGCCCGGAAATCTGTATTTCATAAAATCAATAATTCTAGAAAATGTGGCAAGGTATTATACATGTGCTAATACCCCGATGTGCTGAACAAAAAGCAATGGAACATGAGTAATTGTGATCCAAACCTCTATTGTTGGCCTTCAAGCTAAAGGAAGTGATTTGTTTTAAAGATGAATGTGTAAATGATTTTTGACAAATTTCAAGCAGCACTTGACCTCTGTGGGATTTTTTATTTGGAATAAATAAATGTCTACATTATCCAGTTTTTTGTATACTGAAGGAAAAAAAAAATGTTCTGCTGCAGAAAAGAAAACCTTCACATTTTTAGAAACATTTCTGAATTTATTGCAGTTGTTACTGTAGTAGTAACACAATTTTTGGTTAAGGATAAATTGATTAGAATTGTAAGGATTTAATTTCCTGAAAACTATATGCATTTTCAGAATGAATTTAATCATCTATAAAGTACCAACAACGTGCATGGCAGTTTAGGCCTAACATTTTTCATAATTCAGACATTTCTCTTTAATATTCTTTCTCGCTACGTAATGTCTGTATCAGTTCAGTTCAGTCGCTCAGTCATGTCTGACTCTTTGTGACCCCATGGAATGCAGCACGCCAGGCCTCCCTGTCCATCACCAACTCCCGGAGTTTACCCAAACTCATGTCCATTGAGTCAGTGATGCCATCCAACCATCTCATCCTCCGTCGTCCCCTTCTCCTCCTGCCTTCAATCTTTCCCAGCATCAGGGTCTTTTCAAATGAGTCAGTTCTTCTCATCAGGTGGCCTAAGTATTGGAGTTTCAGCTTTAGCATCAATCCTTCCAATGAATATTCAGGAATATTCTCTATATATTCTGATTCAATACACCTCCCTGGTTCTATACACATACAAGCTCAGGAAAAATCACTAGGTTATCTAGACTTTAACACTCATTCTGTAATTTTGCATGGACTGGATACCTGTGGCTTTAGTTTTAGGATGAGTACAGTGGTTACACAAGAAAGTGCCAAGGCCTTGGAGATGGAAAAACCGGGGTCAGAATCCCCACTCTGGACCACTTAATAGGCTAGCGGCCTTGAGCAGTTTATTAAAAGCATCCCTATGGTTATTTTTCTCATCTGTATAGTGGTACAAACAATGCCAACCTTCAGCTTGTAGAGAAGAGAAATGTGAACTTTGCCCAAGGATCTCTATATGGTAATAATAAACACTATCTTTCCTCCTCTCACTTCCTTACCCTCTCCTTTCCCATAAAATATAGAACTTGCTTGTTCAGTCCTTTTCCTAAAATCGTCTGTTTTTACTGAAAACTGCTGCCCACCATGTGGCCTTGAGGAGGTAATTTCTGTCCTCTGGGCATCAGTCAGTCTAATTAGAGTGAGGGGACTAAAGGTGATTGCTAAGGGACCTTCCGTCTGTCACTGTCATTCAGCTAGTTTGGGAATCTCACCTAAGTTCTCTCTCAGCTCATCCTCTGCTGTCTATCCCTTCCCTCCAGCCAGGAATCCTATTGCATCCCAGTGTAACTTACATAATAGCAGCTTTGTATCAGACATACCAAGTCTGCCGATAAGACTTAAGCTTAGAAATAGGCTAATAGAATCTGCCTATTTGATTTGAGAGTAACCTATGGGGCACTGTTTCTCTTCTTGTTTTTCATGATTTGCAAGTTCCTGAAAATTTTGTATCATCTGACAATATAGCACAATCTGATTATGTGAATGATTTGTTACCCACTCCTGTAGCAATTATATTAGTTTCTAGTGGTAAACCTCCAGGGCATTATAGCTGATCTGTATGTTTATAACACAAAAACTATAAGACTAAGCTTTGAAAATAAGCTAATAAAATATGAAATTATTGACCCTGGCAGGAGGTTGACATGGATTTCCAGGGACCTCTATTACACCCTGTTTGTCTCAGATTAAAAGGATTTAAAAGATTCTCCCTTAAGATTTCAGGGTATGATCACAAATACATTCAACTGGCTAATAAAAATGATAATATGTTTTATTCTTTAAATCTCTAGAACATTATGATTTACTTGTTGACTTTCTGCATAAAATTTCCAGGATCATTTAATGCAGTGAAAGGAGCCCTACCCAAATCAAAATCAAAAGACCTAGGCGTGAATACTATCTTCCACTTCCTATCTTTAGATCTTGAATGTATTAACTTTCTGAATCCCAATATTCTCATGTGTAAAGTGGGGATAATAAGCCCTGTATCCTGAGATGCTCCATAGATTAAAAGAGATGATATATGTAAGATAACACATAAAGTCTAAAGCCCCAAAGTTAGTATTATTATAAAATTATTTTTGTTCATAATACCATTATTATTCATATCATTTTCATTTTTATTATGTAACACCATACACTGGGTTCCTTAATATGTCACTGTTTTCAAAAGTGCTATAAAATTTCAAGGAAGTCATAGATGCCCAAAGAAATTGATAGCAATAAATAATGCAATAAATGAATAGCCAAAAAAGAAAGTGAATATAAGTTTACTTATTGTCTTTTTCAGCCATCTACTATAAAAGCGAAAGTGAAAGGCACTCAGTCGTGTCCGACTCTTTGCAACCCCATGAACTATACAGTCCATGGAATTCTCCAGGCCAGAATACTGGAGTGCATAGCTTTTCCCTTCTCCAGGGGATCTCCTGAACCCAGGGATCAAACCCATGTCTCCTGCATTGAAGGCGGATTCTTTACTAGCTGAGTCACAAAGAATGTGTCCAACTCCTTGTGACCCCATGGACTGTGGTCTACCAGATTCCTCCATCCATGGGATTTTCCAGGAAAGAGTATTGGAGTAGGTTGCCATTTCCTTCTCCAGGGGATCTTCCCTATCCAGGGATCGAACCCAGGTTACCCACATTGTCGACAGATGATTTTACCGTCTGAGCCACAAAGGAAGTCCTTTTGAAGGGCTTCAAGTTCAGTTACATTCAGTTCAGTCACTCAGTTGTGTCTGACTCTTTGCGACCCCATGGACTACAGCACGGCAGGCCTCCCTGTTCATCACCAACTCCGGAGTGTACTCAAACTCAGGTCCATTGAGTTGGTGATGCCATCCAGCCATCTCATCCTCTGTCATCCCCTGCTCCTCCCACCTTCAATCTTGCCCATTATCAGGGGCTTTTCAAATGAGTCAGTTCTTCGCATCAGGTGGCCAAAGTATTAGAGTTTCAGCTTCAGCATCAGTCCTTCTAATGAATACTCAGGACTGATTTCCTTTAGGATGGACTGGTTGGATATCCTTGCAGTCCAAGGGACTCTCGAGAGTCTTCTCCAACACCACAGTTCAAAAGCATCAATTCTTCGGCGTTCAGATTTCTTTATAGTCCAACTCTCATGTCCATACATGACCACTGGAAAAACCATAGCTTTGACTAGATGGACCTTTGTTGGCAAATTAATATCTCTGCTTTTTAATATGCTATCTAGGTTGGTCATAACTTTTCTTCCAAGGAGTAAGCATCTTTTAATGTCATGGCTGCCGTCACCATCTGCAGTGATTTTGGAGCCCCCAAAACAAAGTCTGTCGCTGTTTCCATTGTTTTCCCATTTATTTGCCATGAAGTGATGGGACCAGATGCCATAATCTTAGTTTTCTGAATGTTGAGTTTTAAGCCAACTTTTTCACTCTCCTCTTTCACTTTCATCAAGAGGTTTTTTAGTTTCTCTTCACTTCCTGCCATAAGGGTGGTGTCATCTGCATATCTGAGGTTATTGATATTCTCCTGGCAATCTTAATTCCAGCTTGAGCTTCATCCAGCCCAGCATTTCTCATGATGTATTCTGCATAAAGTTAAATAAGCAGGGTGACAAGATACAGTCTTGACATACTCCTTTCCCAATTTGGAACCAGTATGTTGTTCCATGTCCCGTTCTAATTGTTACTTCATGACCTGCATACAGATTTCTCAAGAGGCAAGTCATGTGGTCTGGTATTCCCATATTTTTAAGAATTTTCCACTGTTTGTTGTGATCCACACAGTCAAAGGCTTTGGCCTAGTCAATAAAGTAGAAATAAATGTTTTTCTGGAACTCTCTTGCTTTTTAGATGATCCAACAGATGTTGGCAATTTGATGTCTGGTTCCTCTGCCTTTTCTAAATCCAGCTAGAACATCTGGAACTTTACAGTTCACTTATTGTTGAACCCTGGCTTGGAGAATTTTGAGCATTACTTGAGTGGTGTGTGAGATGAGCGCAATTGTGTGGTAGTTTGAGCATTCTTTAGCTTTGCCTTTCTTTGGGACTGGAATGAAAACTGACCTTTTCCAGTCCTGTGGCCACTGCTGAGTTTTCCACATTTGCTGGCATACTGAGTGCAGCACTTTCACAGCATCATCTTTTAGAATTTGAAATAGCTCAACTGGAATTCCATCACCTCCACTAGCTTTGTTCGTAGTGATGCTTTCTAAGGCCCACTTGACTTCACATTCCAGGATGTCCAGCTCTAGGTGAGTGATCTTACCATCATGATTATCTGGGTCTTCAAGATCTTTTCTGTGTAGTTCTTCTGTGTATTCTTGCCACCTCATCTTAATATCTTCTGCTTCTGTTAGGTCCCTACCATCTCTGTCCTTTATTGAGCCCATCTTTGCATGAAATGTTCCTTGGTATCTCTAATTTTCTTGAAGAGATCTCTAGTCTTTCCCATTCTGTTATTTTCCTCTATTTCTTTGCACTGATCACTGAGGAAGGCTTTCTTATCTCTTCTTGCTTTCTTTGGAACTCTGCATTCAAATGGGTATATCTTTCCTTTTCTCCTTTGCTTTTTGCTTCTCTTCTTTTCACAGCTATTTTTAAGACCTCCTTAGACAGTCATTTTGCTTTTGCATTTCTTTTTCTTGGGGAGGGTCTTGATCCCTGTCTCCTGTACAATGTCACATACCCCTGTCCATAGCTCTTCAAGCACTCTGTCTATCTGATCTAATCCCTTGAATCTATTTCTCACTTCCACTGTATAATGGTAAGGGATTTGATTTAGGTCATACTTGAATGGTCTAATGGTTTTCCCTACTTTCTTCAGTTTAAGTCTGAATTTGGCAGTAAGGTGTTCATGATCTGAGCCACAGTCAGCTCCCGGTCTTGTTTTTGCTGACTGTGTAGAGCTTCTCCATCTTTGACTGCAAAGAATATAATCAATCTGATTTCGGTATTGACCATCTGGTGATGTCCATGTGTAGAGTCTTCTCTTGTGTTGTTGGAAGAGGGTGTTTGCTATGACCAATGCGTTCTCTTGGCAAAACTCTATTAGTCTTTGCCCTGCTTCATTCCGTACTCCAAGGTCAAATTTGCCTGTTACTCCAGGTGTTTCTTAATTTCCTACTTTTGCATTCCAGTCCCCCATAATGAAAAGGACATCTTTTTGGGGTGTTAGTTCTAGAAGGCCTTGTAGTTCTTCATAGAACTGTTCAACTTCAGCTTCTTCAACATTACTGATTGGGGCATAGACTTGGACTACTGTGATTTTGAATGGTTTGCCTTGGAAACGAACAGAGATGATTCTGTCATTTTTGAGATTGCATCCAAGTACTGCATTTCAGACTCTTTTGTTGACTATGATGGCTACTCCATTTCTTCTAAGGGATTCTTGCCCACAGTAGTAGATATAATGGTCATCTGAGTTAAATTCACCCATTCCAGGCCATTTTAGTTTGCTGATTCCTGAAATGTTGACGTTCACTCTTGCCATCTCCTGTTTGACCACTTCCTATTTACCTTGATTCGTGGACCTAACATTCCAGGTTCCTATGCAATATTGCTCTTTACAGCATCGGACTTCGCTTCTGTCACCAGTCTCATCCACAACTGGGTGTTGTTTTTGCTTTGGCTCCATCTCTTCATTCTTTCTGGAGTTATTTCTCCACTGATCTCCAGTAGCATATTGGGCACCTACCTACCTGGGAAGTTCATCTTTCAGTGTCCTATCTTTTTGCCTTTTCATACTGTTCATGGGGTTCTCAAGGCAAGAGTCCTGAAGTGGTTTGCCATTCCCTTCTCCAGTGGGCCACATTTTGTCAGAACTCTTCACCACGACCCATCTGTCTTGGGTGGCCCTACACAGCATGGCTCATAGTTTCATTGAGTTAGACAAGGCTGTGGTCCTTGTGATCAGATTGGTTAGTTTTCTCTGGTTGTGGTTTTCATTCTGTCTGCCCTCTGATGGAGAAGGATATGAGGCTTATAGAAGCTTCCTGATGGGAGAGACTGACTAAGGGCCATGCTCAGTAAATCTTTAATCCAATTTTCTATTGATAGGTTATGCTCTGTTCCCTCCCTGTTATTTACCTGGGGCCAAATTATGGTGGAGGTATTGCAGGTAATGGCAACCTCCTTCTAAAGGTCCCCAACCCTACACCAAGCCACCACTGACCCACGCCTATGCTGGAGACTCCTGGACACTGTCGGGCAAGTCTGGGTCAGTCTCTTGTGGGGTCACTGCTCCTTTCTCCTGAGTTCTGGTGAGCACAAGGTTCTGTCTGTGTCCTCCGTGAAACTATTTGCCAGTCCTGTGTAAGTTACTTTGAAGGGCTTCAAAGGAAACCACTATGAAGGTGGCATTCAAGATTTTAGGACTGAAAATTCTTTCTCTTTCTCCATGTTTGCAAGGGTATTTCAAGTGGATTTTGAGCATGAAATTATTTTTTCATTATTATACCTAACCATAGAGCTGATATTTAGGTGGTACCCACCATTACTGCTGTCCTGAACATTATAATATTGAAATACACCATATTCTATTGTCCCAGGACTCTCCTATCACCACCACATTGGCCATTAGCCTCTGGCAGGGCTGCCCTGCTCTAGGCCTCCACAGTCCAGGTAAGTCCTAGGACAGCTGATATGATCACAGATACATACAACTGCTTATAAAGTAAAATGATTACATTTATTCTTTTAATTTCTAGAACACTAACTTGAACTAAGGAACTAACTTGAGCACTAAAGTCATCTATTCCGATTGATTGGTGCCTCCACAGTACTGATTGGCAACCATTTTGAATACCACTATTACCTAATATACCTGATGTACCACTATTACCTATGTTGAAGGATGAGTGGCTCCATTGCTACCAGAAGGTAACATCTTCTCACTCAGGGAAGTGCTGGATGGAGAGAATTTTCCCACTGAATGCCTTGCTGGCATTAGTTTTAAAGATTTAATGTGATTCTGAAACTGATTTAAGGCCTAGAGATTTTAACTTAGAGTCTTCAATTATCCAAAATTTAGACAAGGTATTTTGTATCTATGTGTATAATATATGTGTGTATTATATTTCCATAACAGTTCAGTTCAGTTTAGTCACTCAGTCATGTCCGACTCTTTGCAACCCCATGAATCGCAGCACGCCAGGCCTCCCTGTCTGTCATCAACTCCCGGGGTCTACCCAAACCCATGTCCATTGAGTCGGTGATGCCATTCAGCCATCTCATCCTCTGTCATCCCCTTCTCCTCCTGCCCCCAATTCTTCCCAGCATCAGGGTCTTTTCCAATGAGTCAACTCTTCTCATGAGGTGGCCAAAGTATTGGAGTTTCAGCTTCACCATCAGTCCTTCCAGTGGACACCCAGGACTGATCTCCTTTAGGATGAACTGGTTTGATCTCCTTGCAGTCCAAGGGACCCTCAAGAGTCTTCTCCAACACCAGAGCTCAAAAGCATAAATTCTTCGGCACTCAACTTTCCTCACCGTCCAACTCTCACATCCATACATGACTACCGGAAAAACCATAGCCTTGACTAGATGGACCTTTGTTGGCAAAGTAGTGTCTCTGCTTTTAAATATGCTATCCAGGTTGGTCATAACATTCCTTCCAAGGAGTAAGCGTCTTTTCCTTTCATGGCTACAATCACCATCTGCAGTGATTTTGGAGCCCAAAAAAATAAAGTCTGACACTGTTTCCACTGTTTCCTCATCTATTTGCCATGAAGTGATGGGACCAGATGCCATGATCTTAGTTTTCTGAATGTTGAGCTTTAAGCTAACTTTTTCACTCTCCTCCTTCACTTTCATCAAGAGGCTTTTTAGTTCCTCTTCACTTTCTGCCATAAGGGTGGTATCTTCTGCATATCTGAGGTTATTGATATTTCCATATAATATGCACTAATATACACAATATTTTGAGGAGATCCCCAGAGGTCAGTGACTCTAAAAATTTTAGGACTCATTGTGTTATACTCTTTCTGAAATAATAAATTGGTAGATTTATAGAGGAGAGACATAAAGGAATGTGTATAAATTGAAACTACTGACAAGAAGTAACCTTCTCAATGTTTTAATAGAAAGAACTGAATGATTTAAAAAGAAAGGAAAATGAGTTTGGTCTAGTTTGCAACTTGACATATATGTATATATTTCCACTGGAGATAAATGGCTCTCAACGGAGTGATCCAGACTTGCAAGTATTTTTACTGAAGTTTCTCTACTAAGGTGAGGGGATGAAATGTACTCTGATGCCTTTATCTGGAGGTAAATAGAGTCCTACTTACTGACTTCACACTCCTTATCCAGTCCAGGTGAAGCTATATTGCAGCAGAGAATGTGTTAGAGGTAGTCAACATATTCCCAATAATGTTTATCAGCGTTTCAAGCACCATTTCTGAATGAATTTATAATAATAATGTCAATAATAGCTAATAGTAGCACAACTACTATTTATTAAAGATCACTGTGCTGGGCACTGTGCTGAACCTTTACATTATTTAATCTTTGCAGTAACCACTGAGATATTACTTTGTCCTACATATAGATGAGGAAATTGGAGTTCAGAAAAAATTAACCTGTGTAAATGTATAAAGTTAGCAAGTGGAGAGCCAGGAATCCAACATAGGTAAGTCTGTCTGCCTCAATATTCCAATTTATGGATGTTGTATATTATTTGTTTGTTACCCATACCTCATTTGAGTTAAGCAACCACCCTCTACTCAGAAAAGATCAGTAGGGCGTAGTAAGCAATCGCTGTCAGCCTCTTCATTTGATTTTGAATAGTGCCCTTTCACACATGTGTTCAGCAAGTTTTTATATACAGTAATCATCATGATAGCAATTAATTTTTCTTTCATAGGCTACTTCCCACTTTCTAATATCAAGCTCTTATCATTTGATAATTCAGGTCCAATACAATATCATATCTTCATATATTATTACAGCTACTATTATATGCGCTCTTCACCAGCTCTTAGAGATACTGCTTCATTTTCAACTACATATATATATACTCAACTCAATTAAGTAATGAGGGGGTTTCATCAGTGAAGCTGAACTCTTAGACACAATATTCCATTTCTGCAAGTACAGCTAATCCCTTTCCCATCTTCATATAAGGAAATGAACTGTTTCCTGACGTATTCTTACAGTTATTATTTTGCTGGTTGTGTGTTGTTGGGGGCTGCTGCGTGTGCAGTGAGGATGGAGGGCAGAAAACAGCAGGCGACCCCTCCTCAGGGAGTGGGGAGCTGAAGAACCTCAGAATTCTACAAGATCCATCTCCTTGAGTCAAGCTGGTAAGACAGGTACCAGAATCACTGCTGCTGTCAGGAAGTCCCAACTGGTCATGGGCCTGGACTTTCCTGTGTCACTTAACGGGAACAAGAAAATTGTTAACCATTTGGTGCCAAACCATGAATAAGAGTTGGATTTGATCGTATATCTGAAACTGCACCACCCCTACCCCTATGCCCAGCTAGGAAGAGGCAAGTTTTCATTATATATTGTAGAAAATCCAGATATTTCAAGTTGGACAGACCTGGGTTTTAATTCTTTTGTTCCTAAGGTTATTGTGAAGTTAAAGTGTCACAGAAAAGCCAGTGTAACAGGCAGGAAGCCCAGTGCCCAGCATTTTAAGGCACTTTATAATGTTGTTTGGTTTTGACACAGAAGGAACTGACTTGGCTTGCAATTTGTTCCTTAAATATTGAATTAACTTTTGCTATTGCCACTTTTACTTCATTAAAAGTAGGGTGACCTTTTCTCACTTGTTGTTCAATCCAACAGAATAAACCTGTTTCCAGAATTAGAATTATCTCCAAATTATTGAACGCCATTTTGTCTTAAATTGATCCACTGGCTTCAACAAGGCACCCAATTAGTGCCTGGCATAAACTGTTGAAAAAATGGATGCCGTTTGGAGATGGGAATGCCATTCTCTGTGGAGGAGCAGAGTTTTGCTGGCAGCTTTACAGGTTCATCAATAGAGGAAAAGTAACACTGAGTAATAGCCCAAGAGAGACTTAAAACCTGAGGAGTTGGCTTGACCAAGCACAGGGAGCAGAGAAAAGAAAGAGTCTTAGAAGCTGAGAGCAAGACAGCTGGGGAGCAGGCATTAGTGTAGCAGAACAAGCTGGCACAACCAGGATGAGTAGGGGAGGAATATCAGATTTTGTCTACAAATTTGAGTGATAAGGTCAGGGGTGGGAAAGACGGCTGAAATGTTAGTATGCTACTAGATAAAGCCAAACAACTATGTACAGAGTAACAACAGTAGGGCAACCCATTAGATATAAAGAGCCTCGAGCTCTGAACCCACAGATTGGAGTCTGCTTCTGGACCCATAGGTACACCTGACTTGGGTTGAGGCCTCAGGTGACTCTCTAGACCTCTCTGGGTCACTATTTCCCAAAAAGATTTTTAATGTACCTTCCAGATACAAATTCTTACAATTACATCTTCATGATTGGTGAAAAAAATGAGTTCAAGTACTATATACAGTGATTGTGACAAGTTTTGCATTAGATAGAATAAAATTGGCATACAGTGAAGAAATAGGGTACAGCTTTTTCACACATGCAAGTACTCTCCAGAGATGATCAGTGGTTGGGGTTGGCGGTGGGGCGGGGTGGGGGGGGGTGGCGGTGGTTAACAAAAGAGAAATAGTAATTAGGAGTGAAGAGTGTAGAATGTAGAATGGCTAATCTAGTAATTTTTCAATTCTTCTACTTTTTCTAAAAAAGAATATAGGAAATGTCAGAGGAGATACAGGCATGGGATAAAGCTGGTCTCAGATCCCTTAAATGGGAATCAGAAATACCTTAATCATCCAACTCCATTATCCATGGTAAATCAGTTTGGTGTTCCTATGTATTTCTAAAGAAGATTATGAGATCAGATTTTTTTTTTTTTTTTTAAATCAGCATAACCTGATTCTTTAGAGCAGCTCAGCAGGCTTTCTTAAGTTAGCCTGAATTTTCCCCAGGATTTAAGTTACCAGAGAAAAAGATAAAACAATGATTTCAGAAACAGATATTTTTAAGGCCTATAATACAAGCTAAACTTGAAATTCAGGATTAGGAGATAACATCTTTATGAAAATGTCTAGAGATACAGGAATCCTAGTATTGATGCCTTCTCTAGATTCCTGTCTGAGTGTGGTACCCCCAGGAAACAGTTCTGGTGGTCCTGGCTGTGACCAGGCAGGGTCTGCAGTTGTAAGATGAAGTCAGATGGTGCAAAATTTAAGGGTTTTCTTTTTCCCAATTCATTTTAGAAAGAACCAGATTTGAAACTTGCAAACTCAAAGCTGCTTTGATCTGGTTCTGCTGTTATCTGTGACTTAATAACCAAGTTTTAAATTTTAAAACTTTTCTTACTGCTTCCAAAGAGCTGAAAACTACCACAAGAACAAACCAAACTGACTTCAATGGGAGTCTCACTCTCATTGCTAAAAGTTTTCATTTAGACCAACCATTACTTTCTTTACCAAGGAAACAGATCATATTATGAAGATGATTAGAAAAGTATAAATATTTTAAGCAATAATATTATTAAATTCAACCGTATCCCATTAGATCTTATGTACCTTCTATGTTTTGTACACTAGACTAGGTTCTGTGGAGAATGTAATAGAAGATGAGAATAATGTTCATCAGTGACTTGGAGAGAAATTAAAGATGCATGTTACACATGGGGTGCTGAGATGTGAACCAGTATTGGAAGTGGGGGGATGTTTGGAAAGACTGAGGAACAGATAAAATCTCATTTAGGTCGGGCTCTATGTGATGAGTGGGGACGGAAGGAGCAACAAAATGAGAAAATTAGAGAGTCAAGGGTAGTGTACAGAACGTGCGTGTGTGTTATGTCTGAGGATGGGAGGAAGGAAGGAGACTGAGGAGTGGGCCCTGCAGGGTATTTTGGGGAGCTCAGACCGGGAAGGTCAAATGAAGCTTAGAAGACAGGCAGAGGCGTTTGTACTGACTTCATTGTCTTCACCTTGATCCTGGTCCACTCTCAAATCTCTGTCATCTACAGTCACACAGACAGCAAGACAAGGGTTTTCTTCTTATAGCTGGGAAAGCATTATCTGCTCGGTCTTCTATTCACAAACATCAGGTCTGAGATTCCACCTTGGTTTAAAGCTATTTGAACCATCTTGGCAATAGGCCTTTAGGATTGTCCTCACTTTTAACATGGCATTTGACGTCTTCTTTTTGTTTCTTTTTGTGCTAGACCCCATCAAACAGGGTTCAGTAGCTGGAAGGCTTCATCCTTGTTCAGGGTCAGCTCATTCATCCTCTTTCTAACTTGATAAGCTAAGGTATGAAAAGTTGGGAAATAGTAATCCAGGAATAAGAATAAATAACCATGATATTGATGGCAATCTTAACCTTAAGTACATAAACCTTATTTGTTTTCTTCTTTTATAGGTCAATTGCTTTCATTGGTATTTATAGAATGTACTTTGGAAGGAGATAAAAAATAAAATATAAAAATTGATTTTTATATTAATAGTCTAAAATCTGCTAGAAGCCTAAAAATAACTTTATAAAAATTCTAAATACATAGCCATAATTATTTTTAAAAGCTTGAAGCTATTTTAAAGCTATCATAATTTGAGTAATTCTGAAATAAAATGGCAAAGCTTATTGCAAAGGTGAATTATGTTGAATTCAGTTTAGCATCTGCACAGTTGTTATACATTTAGCTTCTAATAGTCAAGGGTTCAGAAGGATTCTATTTTATTGGACCTAGCACTGTTTTATTTTCCCATAAATCCTGAACAAGAATAAATGTAGCAGAAATATTGCCAATGAGTCAAACATTGAGTCCAACAGAACACTTGAATACCCCAAAGAGAAAAAGGTGTTCACAGTCTCAGACATTTTCCTATCTGCTTATAATCTTTTAGCTAATTCAACATGATGGTATTTTAGAGTAAATGTGCTCATCACATTGATGGATTAAAAATTCACCATGCCATTTAGATTCTGACAGATGTAGGGAAATTTTGAATTATAGTTTCCTTAGATAGATTAAGAAGCCATCAGGCCTTTTGGAGTCTGAAGAATGGAAAATTTTGAATACTTCTAAAATGTTTTCATTTATATTTTAATGAAGATCTTCAATGGCAATAACAGCATATACAACATTTATCTTTTTTGTACTTGGAAAAGAAATAGATCTTCATTGGAGAAAAATGTGTATTATTTAGAAAATGATAAGAAAATAAGATAATTTACTCTTTTTATAGATTTGCTTTTGTTAGTTATATATGTTAGTATCACAGATTTAAGCGTGAGAGACATAGTGTAAGTCTTTGAGAAGTTAATTATCTCTCAGATAAGTGAACTAACAATTGAAATAAAGTATGTAATAATAGTATAATACAGAGTGTGGGATGCCTAGGTTGGATACCACCAGAGCAACAAATGAGGTGGAGCCCAGTGGGATGGTAGTGATGTAAGTGGACACCTGAAGGATGAGTGAAAGGAGGAATGAGAGTTGAGCATTTCAACTAGGGCAGGCAGAACGTTTGAAGACCTTCATGAGAAAGAGCATGACAAAATTGAGGAATATTAGGGAGTCCAATTGATCAGTTAAGACTCTTGATATTTTTGCATATATTATTCCATCTCTTTCGAAAGATGTGTTGAAATATATTTGAACACACTTTGGATCTTACACTTTTCTACCTACTTTATTCACTTTGTCATAAACTGTGTTTATTGGCCTACATCATTGAAATTCTCTCATGTAATGTTAAATGGCAGCACAATTATCTGTGCAACTACAATCTCATAAGCATTCTCCTATCATTGAACATATTGTGTCTAATTTTTTTATTATAAAAGAGAATATTTTGATAACCATTTTATACACATTTCTGATTATTTCCATCATATCATCTGTACTGTGGATTTCAAATAAACAACCCAATCCCCAATTAAACACTTCCTAACATGAATTAGTATCTTTAAAACTCTTTATTGAGCAGCATTTATTGAAAAATCTCAAAGTGGGACACAGACAAATTGCCCTCAGCAGACATGAGCTGACTTGGAGCCATACTGTCAGGCCCGAGTATTTGAATATTATGACACATCCCCTCACCAAAGCCTGCTCCGTGGCTCAGTGGTCTCTAGCTGTATCCTAAAAAAATCCTGGAGTTGGACTTCAGGGAAAGTTTGAAGCAATTTTAGTCTTTGAATCACATTTTTAAAAATAAGGATTTCAGTAGCATCTGCAAAATGCAGAAATCTTGATTCCTTGACAAATTCTAGTATTTTGCTGTGATACCATGCATTGGTGGTCCGCTCTGCAGCCAGGCGCATGGCACTGTTTAGAACTTGAACTGGTTCACGGCGTAAAGTTTTGTGTAAAGCACCTTCACACACAAAAAAGAAGTTGAAGCAAATAAAGAAGTCGGCTACAGCATTACATGTCTCAGATTTTAAAAAAAAGGAAAAGAGGGAGCACTGAATTCGAAGTCAGAAGCCCAGTGCTGGTCTTCCTCCCTGAGAATATAAGTTCCTTGACGTCAGGGAGCAGGATCTGTCATCTCTGTGTCTCTATATTGCTGTGAGCGCCCAGCAGATGGCACTCAGTACAGTTGAACGGCATGAATAAATGAATGGGTGAATGTGGTTTACAGCAATGTGGATATAGTTCTTATAAGCTTACCAACCTAAGAGGGGATATTTCCATGTGGATAGAAGGGGTACTCAACCCAAAAATATCTCTACCCCTTTGTTCAGGAACAGGTATGTGCAACCTAGTTTTTAATCTCTTAAAATATCTTTAGGGAATGAGCTTTGAATAAATACAAGAGTTGTCTACACAGTTTTGTCTTTTGTGTGTCTATTTGAAGGGTCGTTTTTCATTAGTGCTTTTACAACTAAGTCTTGTAACTTGAGAAGAAATAGAGCATCCTAATTTGCTGTCCTGGGAATGGGCTTAGTGTCAGGCTGCAGAGAAGACTTTCCCCAAACAGTAAACATTTTCCTCAAAATGAAGACACATTTCAGATGGAGGCAATACTGCAATCCTGCCCTTTTGAGATTTTTGTCTAAGAGAGAAAACTTGATTATAAACATCAGGTATTTGGAAGAGAACTAGTGAAAACCGTTAAAGAAAAGTGAAAGGAAAATAAATCATAGACCTACAGGAGTCTTAGAATAAAGATTTGGTGATAGACATTTTACAAACCAAGGCAGCGTGGGAGGTCTTCAATTTATATTTTTAAATGTGAGCAGATGGGCTGAGCATTCTTATAGAAAGTGGATGTGTGTGTCTATGTGATGAAAATGTAGTTCATGAAGGCTGTTCCTTTCCAGGTGGGAATAATATGAGCTTACTCACTTTGCAGTGATAGGAGCGCTAAAATCAAATCCCCAAAATATTTCACATATGGTGACCCAATTCTTATTTTCTTATTAATTGCCTGGAAAGTTGTTCTTTCTTTACATTTGACAGTTTGAGTGAAAAGGTAGTATTTTCAAAAGAAAGCTGAATGCCAAGCATGTAAGATCAGACATGTTATAGCAGAACTCCATTGTGTGGTTCGAATGGTACTGATGTCATGGGGATTAAGAGGGGCAATAAGTGAAGGCATACTTCCTGCTACAGATCAACTTTGGGAGACAAAGTTCCTTAGAATTAAGGAAGAAGAGCAATTAATAAGTATGTTTCTCATGTGTGTGTAGATTGCACATCATTGGTCGGTCTCCTTGAAGGATGGTAGAGGATCAAGAATACACACTCTGGAGACAGAAAGCTTGAGTTCAAATCCTGTCTCTGCTACTTCCTAGCTGTGACCTTGGGCAAATCACTTAATCTTCCTGTGCTTCAGTTCCCTCCCTAAGAAAATGAAGAGATCAGGCAGGAGAATAATCGGAATCACTGACAGGCACGTTTGCAAGAATTAGTGTATATTAGTAAATATATATACTATATAATTAAATTAAATTAGTATATAATACATATATATATACACACACACACATATATGCATGCATGCTCTGTCGCTTCAGTTGTGTCTGACTCTTTGTGACCCTGTGGACTGTAGCCAACCAGGCTTCTCTGTCCATGGGATTATCCAGGCAAGAATATTGGAGTGGGTTGCCATGACCTCCTCCAAGGCATCTTCCCGACCTGGGAGTCTTCCCGACCTTTATATATATAAAGAGCTTAGAGCAGTTCCTGGAACACTGTAATTGCTATGAATATATGATGAGTGCCTTTATTATTACTTGTTATTAATCTGATACAACACAGGTAACCAGAGTCTTATTTTCTTTTCTAGACAGATGTACTAAAAAGATATTTTTGTTTTCATAGACCATGACTGTCCTTCATGAAGTGAATGCACAATGTTGCTATTTTCAAATATACTTTGTCTCCCCTCACCTCCAATAACTCATTTTACCAGACCTTACTCTCTGCCTGCACCTTCTTTTGGAGCCAAATATATTTACCTACATGTACCACTTGTCATGGAAAAAGAAACCTTTTTTAAAAAAATTAAAGCATACCTTTGGGGATTTACCTAACCACCCCACACTAGTATTTTAAGATCTTTTTGAATATGGGCATGTTATTCAATCTACAACTACAATTCAGGTACCTCATTTTTGCCAGTACTGTGCATGTCAGTGTGAGGGTAGAAAGATGAATAAATCAGTTATTATTAGAGAGGTTAAAATTCAGTGGGATTAGATCTATGATAGATTATTTGATAAGCTTTAATAACTTCCTCCATATTCTTTAGTTTTGATCTGTCTCCATTTACAATTCCTAATTTTTAAACGAGTCCCTCTATGCCATATGGCAACATTTCCTCTTCCTTTGTTCTCTGTCTCAGCTTTTTTTTTTTTTTAAAGTCTGTTCCAGCTTCATCTCTTTGCATTGCCAAAAGGCACATAGTTCTCCAGGTAAATCTGTCAGGATTGTGTTCCACTTTGTTACCAATACCCTTTGTGAGGATTTTGCTGCTGGAATTGAAATCAACAATTCCAAATATTGGGCCAAATATTTAGGAAATCATGCACAATGATTGTTAGAACTATTTGTTCACTTAAAAACATAGTTCCTTTTCCTGTACTAAGAACAGCAATGTATATCGACAGTTCAAATAAAATATAAAATAGAATAAAGAAACAAACAAAAAAAAAAAGACACTTAGAGTCTTAACACCAGAAAGATCCTAGCTACCATTCATATTCTGGTAATTTCTTTCTCTTGCTCTGTCACCTAACAGATTTGGGACTAAACTGTTGTTCTTTTCTGCTTTTCAAGGCTGTTGTTTAAATGTGAGCACTTTCCCCATGTCATTAACTGTTCTTAAAGGCTCCATCTGATGCATTTTATTATGATTTACTTAATCATTCTTTTTATAAGCAGAGGCCATAGTACTCAAATAACTCAAATAATACCTCGACCTGGTTTCCCTTCAGTACCTTATAAAACATTACTCTTTGAGTCACAAAGTACTTCCTTATCACATATTCTTCTCCAATCAGTCTCTCTTCTTAAACATTTCAATATTACATAAAATGTACAAGACAGGGTCAGCTGTTCTAATGCTGAGTGTGTTGTGTGGTATTCAGCAAGTTGCCTCCTCTGGTTTACCTTCAGGTCTCCAATCTGTGAGATGGAGTAACGACCCCTTACTTCGTTACAATGCAGTTGCTGTGCAGATGAAATGAGATGGTGAATGTGAAATTGTTTTACAAATTAGAAAACTAGGGATTCTTCTTTCCCTGCCCTCGACTTCTATAACCCAAACCCAAAGGCAACAGTGATTCCTTTTTTTCCCCCTCCTTTTTAGCAGAGAAAGGCTGCATTAAGGTACTGAGAAAGAGCGTTATTCAACTACCTGACCTCCCAAAGGATTTATTAATGTTTAACCTCAACTCACCCGTTCCCACAGTGACCTGATTTATCGGACTATTTAAAACTAAGGTTACTCAGATGGTGAAAGTACAATCTCAAATGTCCATTAGGAAGAACAAATCTATTGATGAAAGAAAAACTCAGTTATTTCTTTTCAGTGACCTTCCTTATCCTTATCATAAATATAACCTTATAGTGTTAACAATATTATTAACATAATAATTATAATGTATTAAGTACCTACAAAGTGGCATCTAGGTACTTCATATAGCAGTTTAAATCTTAACAGTCCTGCAAATTATATGTTGGAGTGCAAAGTCTATCATTAGGCCAAAATCACTTAGAAAAGAAATCTAGACAAGATCTTAACTATGTGCTGTGCCAAGTCACTTCATTCGTTTCCAACTCTTTGTGACCTTGTGGGCTGTAGCTCACCAAGCTCCTCTGTCCACGGGATTCTCCAGGCAAGGGTACTAGAATGGGCTGCCATGCCATCCTCCAGGGGATCTTCCCTACCCAGGGGTTGAAACCCGCATCTCTTATGTCTCCTGCATTGGCAGGCAGGTTCTTTATCTGGGAAGTCTCTATCTTAACTGTAAGTGTTAGTCGCTCAGTTGTGTCTGACACTTTGTGATCTGTGTGGACTGTAGCCCACCAGGCTCCTCTGTCCATAGGATTTTCCAGGCAAGAATTCTGGAGCGGCTTACCATTTCCTCCTCCAGGGGATCTTCCCAACCCAGGGATCGGACCCACATCTCCTGTGTCTCCTGCATTGCAGGCGGATTCTTTACCTATTAGGACATTGGGGAAGCCATGTGTCTAAATCAGTCTTAATTAGTAAGGAAGTAGGCTTAAGAGGCGATACCAAAGACAAATCTAATGACCTATAAGGGAGCAAAAGAAAATGGAAAAACAACTTCTCCACCATGGGCGCCCTCTAGTGGGAGGCAGAGAGCAAGAGACTTCAGATCGCTCTTCCATGTCTCTGCTCCAGCCCTTCTCCCACTGGGCTGTGGGTATTGGCTGAGGGAACATCCTTCATCCCAAACATGAGTGCAGCAGGACAGAGCCAACATCTTGATCACTTTTTTACATTCAATTTTTAAAGCTCTGTAAAGCTATTATTGATACATTTTAAATGATGCAAGTTTTGACATGAAACCATCCCAGCAATAAAATAAATGAATGTAACAATCATACCCCCACTCCTGTTTGAACTTCTCTTTCACCTCTTTGCCTCCAGCCCACCCCTAGGTAATCACTATCTGCTTTCTGTCATTATTACTTAGCTCACTTTTCTAGAATTTCATGCAAATGGAGTAAAACAGTAAGTACTTTTTGCATGTGTTTGTGTGTAACTTATTTCACTCAATGTAATTATTTTCAAATTTTAAGTATGTCTTATGTATCAATTGTTGTTGTTAAATTGCCAAGTTAGTATCTGACTCTTGCAGTCCCATAGTTCTTCTGTCCATAGGATTTTCCAGGCAAGAATACTGGAGTGGGTTGCCATTTCCTCTTCCAGGGGATCTTCCCAACCCAGGGATTGAAACTGTGTCTCTTGTGTCTCTTGCATTGGCAGGTGGATTCTTTACCACTAGAACCACTTTGAACTTTGGGAAGTCCAAAATATGTATATGTTTACATATAAAGACATTAGAAGGAAGTGGCTCATGTCATTATGGAGGCCGACAAGTCTAAAATCTACACAACTAATGTCTCAGTTCAACTCCAAAGACTAGAAGTTCCTGTAGTACAAGAAGGGCCAGAGTTTCAGTTCAAAAGCTGTCTGACAGAACTCTCTCTTACTGGCAGTGGGATGGTGGGTTTTTTATTCTACTCTGGCCTTCGACTGATTGGATGAGGCCCAGCCACACTGGAGAGGACAATCTGCTTTCCTCAGTCTACCAACTGAAACGTTCATTTCATCCAAAAATATCTTCCCAGAAATACCCAAATAATATTTGAACAAATATCTGGGAACCCTGTAACCCAGTCAAGTTGACACACAAAATTAACCATCACAGGTATATTGATTATGCTTTTTTTTTTTCTTTTAAACTGCACATGTAACCACCATCACCCCTCTTCCCAAAATTTTGCTTAAGGCCAGTCCAAAGTATGTTCCATAAGCACTTGAGAATGAGAATCCTTTCCTAAAATGAATGAGCATCTTCCCCAAATCACCTTCTTACATGTGACCACTGAATGTAGAATGAAACTCTTTAGTATAGACCTTTGTTTATCACTCAGACCTGGGCTGATCCAAGTATCAAAAAATCTACATAAACGCTCTTTCTTTGTTCCTAGAGCTATACATCATCATCCTTCCCTCCCACACTCTTTTTCGTCTTCTAATTTGTATTAAGTATGGGTTCTCTGTAAGGGCCTTCCAGGTGGTGCTAATGGTAAAGAGTCTGCCTGCCAATGTGGGAGACATAAGCGAAGCGGGTTTGACCCCTGGGTGGGGAAGATCCCCTGGAGCAGGGCTGGGCAAACCACTCCAGTATTCTTGCCTGGAGAATCCCATGGACAGAGGAGCCTGGCAGGCTATAATCCATAGGGTTGCACAGAGGTGGACCCAACTGAAGTTCCTTAGCACAGCACAGTACATTCTATGTAAAGTAATACAACTACTAAACAATCCTTATTTTTTCTCTGTAGGCTTTTAAAGTGTTCTATAAAGTGTCATTTTGCTCTCAGTGATTCCTCCTGGATTTTTTATTTTATATAAAAAATAGAAATTATTGTTGTGAATCGCTGTGTTGAGCTATGGTGTTCTTTTACAGCTCTCACTAAGACTGTCTTGTAGAGAATTTCTAAAGTAATCAAGAGGTCAATTTGTAGCATTATGTTTCTATGTATTTAGACTGAAAGAGTGGTGTTCATTGGTGTAAAATTTTAGCAAAGAATCCTTGAGTTTCATTACGGAGGTTGAAATACCATAAGCATGTATGGAATGCCAGATTTGTACTTATTGGGATTTCGTTGATCATTATAAAACTTGTCACTCTTACACGATGCATTTTCCTTTATTATGTCCTTATGATGAGTTCTAGTGCTGGTTTTCTTTCCTAAATCAACTGCAAGCTCATCAGCACCATTAATAACAAAAAGTACATAGAAATTGCATCTGTCTGTGATCATGGTGGATTTTCCAGCTAGAAGAGTTTCTTAAAAGGGCTTCCTGAAGATCACTTGGGTACTTAAGGCAGAGAATCTAATTAAGGGTTGAAGACCAAGAATCTTTTAGAGAAGATTGTTAGATACATGATCTGGGAGGATGGAACACAGAAAAGAGCTCACATTCTGCAATTTAAACATCTCTTTCAGAAAGGAAAACTAAAGGAGAAGAAAAATAGGAGCCGCATTTATTAATAACTTCCATTTGGGATCTGGATTACAATCAATATATGTGAGGGTTCTGAAGAGTCTCAGTTTCCTTACTCATCCCCATTATTTTTGATACGTTTGTTCCATAAATTATCTATCATATTCTAGGCATTGTGGATAACTCAGTGTATAAGAAAGATTGTAAAGACCAGTAAGGACATTACAACAGAATGTAAAGAAAATAATAGTACTAAGGCACATCGGGGTCCCGAGAGAGTTCTGAGGAGGGAGATGACCGGTGGATGGAAGCGCTGCAGGAAGACCGCTGTGGGGTGTGGGCAGGGGACGCGATAGCTTGAACCAGGTTGAGGAGGGTGGTGTCCCGGGGCTGCTGTTGAGGAGGGTAGTGACCTGGCCTTGGGTGAGGGCGAAGAAGCGACTCGGGTTGCGCTGATGTCGAAGAACAAACGCGGGATCGCGCAGGAACGGAGCTGCTGTCCCTTGTGGAGCAGCCCCGGAACAGGGAGCAGATTCGGAGCAGCATCAGGATGTGACAGATTTTTAACAAGGCCCCGAGAGCCCCACCGAGATGTCTGCGCTCGAACACGGTGGCTACGGAAAGCTCTCGCCTTCTTGGCAGCGAAGCCGAAGTCCGGAGCGCGTCGCAGGGACCCCGCGCAGTCCGGTCCCGCGGTGTCTCCGCCTGTTGATGCCGCGCGGCCCGCGGGCTCGGATGCTCGGCGCTCTGCCCTGGCAGCGATCCCGCAGCCGCATGAGGCGGTTTTGCGCTGAACCTCGGCGTAATGGAGGAAGGTGCTATTTTGGGATAACAGGCATATGATCAGCTCTTTTTTTGGGCAGATCTCACAGGCCGCGATGTTTGCAAAAAGAGTGACTTTCCCGAATGCCTCGCTTTCTGCTTCAGCACAGAAAACAGTTTCACGTAGTCATTGTTGCCGCTTCTGCAGAAAGGGTTTCGCATAAGACATTGACAACCCATTGTGTTAACAACAGCAATAGCTCAGAGCAGTTTAACGAAAGATATTTATGTGTGGCTAGTAAGCTACATTCCTTCCCACCCCCCCCCCCCCCCTTCCAATGGTAGAAAGGAAAGCGGAGCCTAATCTGGAAGGTGTGGACAGGCTCTGAAGCATCGGAAGGTTAATGGAATCAGGGAACCCTAAATAAATAGAACTCCCTGACTGCCCCGCTCCCCTTTCCATTACTCCGTCCTTTGCTTTTCTAGCTTTCCCCATGCCAAAAAAGTGAGCCTAGGAAGGGATGTGCTAGTATTACAGCTAGTTTACGTTCTTTTTCTTACACACATTCTTACTACTACTTACAGTAAATATATATTCTTTGGTAATAAGCCAAAACGAATAAAAAATATTTCATAAAAAGATAAAACTTGTGTGTGTGTGTATGTGTGGCATGGTTTCTAGGACTGTGAAGTTTGGGTACCTTTATCCTGTTCGGTGTAGACACTATGGTGCCATGAATTCAGTGGATCTTATTTCCAGATGTTGCCCACTCTAGTGTGTTTTCTGTTTCATAAATTTAGCCAACTGTAGTCAGGAAAATCTTTTGGATTCTGCCTTGAATTAAGTGGAGAGATGAAAGGTGACTACAATGAACTCTCTACCCTCCAGACATTTTAAACCTCTGTATTCCAGACTGGTTGCTCCACCATACATTATTTTTTTCTTGTTTCTTTTTTTTCTCTCTCCTGCTAATTTCATCAGTCATATGATTTGGACTATCACTTTTGCATTTTTTTTTTTTTTTTGCCCAAATAATACCTATAACTAAAACCTTTTAAAATAAATTTAAGACGAATATGCCTAAGTGTCTACTGGAGCTGTTCACTTGAATTTTCATAGGAAACTCAAATTCAACATGTTCAGATTTGAATCACTTACGTAAGTCCCTGTCTCCACTGAAAACAGAAACAAGCACCGCTGGCCTGATGCTTGACTTAATCCCCGTCCTCTTAAACGGCACTTCTGTTCTCCTAGTTGCCCAAGCTGGGACCCAGCTCATCATGTTTGTCCCTCCTTCCCTTTTCATTATCCTTTTTATTTTATTTATCCTTTATTTTCATCATCACATATTTATTAAAACCTCTCTACTCTGACTCTTAGTGGCCTTTGGATCTGCTGCCCCCTTACAATCCCCAGAATAGGCACTGTCTGAAAGCTGTCGTAACAGTTGGAGTGGAACTCACATCCTCAGTCTTGTCCCTCACCTGTCACTGTTTCCAGGTACATCTTTTTAAAATACAAATAGGATGTGTGTTCTCCCTGTTACCACCTTTCAGTAACCTCCCCATTACTATTGGGATGAAGTCCAAATCATTTGGACATGGCATATGTATTTCCCAATAAAGAAAAGTGTGGAGTCTGGAGTCAGACCCTTCTGAGTTCAAGTCCTGATTTTGCCAGTTGACAACTGCATGACCTTGAGTAACTTCTCTGTTTCTACCTCCACATTTGTGAAATGAGGACAGCAGTAACTACTTGTAGTAAGCTGCTTGTGTTTCCCAGTACCTGCTTCTCTTCTGATTATGGATGTTAACATTTCTTTCTTTTCTGAAGTTAGGTGTGCCCAAGTGATCTGCAGAATCTGAAAAAAAAAAAAAAAAAAAAGCAGAAGTGGTGTGTGTTACCTCCGTGTAGAGGCATTCAGTTCCTGGGATCAGACTCTCCAGCCCGCTTTTTCCTTTGGCAAATGTGAGGACATGTGTTGATATGAAGGTGCTATGAGAATTAAGGAGACTGAATGCTGAGCCAAAATTAAGCAGACTGAATGCTGAGCCAACACTTAGGAGGCAGCTGCCCTGGAGAATGAACCAGATTCCAACAGATTATGTGTGGGTGATAAATAAAGAGTCACTGGATGAAGCGCCTGAGATTTAGGAGTTATCCCAGCCCAGCTAAACCTAAACAGACGTAAGATCTGTAGCTATAAGAATTGTATCATGTCTGCAGGCGTTCGGCATGGTGTTTGATGTGAAGCACGTGTTCATTGGTAGCAGTGATCACGGCTCTTTTTCCAGACAATATCCTTTCCCGTTTCCCTTTAGCATACTTTTGTTCCAAATGCACCTATCCACTCTCCCTTTCGCATCTTAGCATCTTTAGACATTGTGATTACTCTGTGTGTAGTATTTTCTACGATCTTACTTAACTGACGAAATGTATTCAACACTCAAGAATCAAGTTAAGTGCCCCCCTCAACGGGGACTTTCCTCATTCCTGACCCCACCCATAGCCCAGAGTGGTCACTTGGGTTTCTCTGCTCACATATACAGAGGACTTTTCCTTAGCACTTTCACCCTTGACTGCAGGAATTCCATTGCATATCTGTCTTTCTTCCTGGACTGTGGGGTTCCTGAGAGAAGTATTCCTCCTTACTCATCTCTATAGTCTGAGAACCTAGAGCCAGATCTGCCACAAAGTAGATATTTAGTAAAATGTAAAGACAAAAGGCCTCCCAAAGCTAACCCAGGAAAGAAGATATTCCACCACAGTGTGACAAGTGATTGGCATAAGGTACAAAGACTCTTGTTTTTCTGAGGCCCACTGTGTTTGTTTTCTCTCAAACTCAGCCTCCTTTTGACTTTGTGACCTTTGGCTGATCCAACTTTCCTATTTTACAGATGAGGAGACTGAGCCCAAGGAGAGGGCGCAGCGGCACAGACTCAGGAGTAGAAATCAGATGACGTTGCTCTGTAACAGCTAAACATGAGGGAGTGAAACCGTTGGGTGTCCTTTCAGGGGTTACGGATAGGTCTGGTACCATAATCCTTTATGTCTCAGTGACGAAAAGAATTCAGCAAGAGGCAAAGTGATAGACAAGAAGTGATTTGTTATTTAATAGAATAGGATGCTTGTGAGGCTTACAAGTGGGTGAGTGAGAGATGTCGCAACCCAAGAACTTAACTGACTACAGTTTTATAATCAAAGTAAAAGTGAGAAGAGGGTGAAGAACTTTGTCTTTCCTGAGTCATGCTTCCATCATCAGCTCCTCCTCCAGGTTGAGCAGGGGAGTTTTCTTGTCCCTACGTGGTCAAGCCAGGTCCACAAATGATCATTTTTTTAATGTGTGCAGAGAACACATCCTAGGGATCATTAACTTACTGAGCTCATGAGCAGGATATAGGTCTCATGCCACCGTTGTTTTGTTGTTTGGGGCATGTCTTATGCTTCTGTTGCATGGCTTTGTGTTAAGCAAGCCTGCTTGGTTTTGTAGTTATGCACAACCGCTGTCTTGACTAATCATTAACTTACAGGGGTCTCCCATATTTTTCTGCTTACAATCCCCGAGTGGGATTAACTATTTGACCACCTACTTTGTCCCTTTCAGTGCAGTTCAGTCGCTCGGTCGTGTCCGACTCTTTGCGACCCCATGAATCTCAGCACGCCAGGCCTCCCTGTCCATCACAAACTCCCAGGGTTTACTCAAACTCATGTCCATCGAGTTGGTGACGCATCCAGCCATCTCATCCTCTGTCGTCCCCTTCTCCTCCTGACCCCAATCCTTCCCAGCATCAAGGTCTTTTCCAATGAGTCAACTCTTCTCATGAGGTGGCCAAAGTATTGGAGTTTCAGCTTCAGCATCAGTCCTTCCAATGAACACCCAGGACTGATGTCCTTTAGGATGGACCGGTTGGATCTCCTTGCAGTCCAAGGGACTCTCCAGAGTCATCTCCAACACCACAGTTCAAAAGCATCGATTCTTCAGCTCTCAGCTTTCTTCACAGTCCAACTCTCACATCCACACATGACCACTGGAAAAACCATAGCCTTGACTAGACAGACCTTTGTTGGCGAAGTAACGTCTCTGCTTTTTAATATGCTGTCTAGGTTGGTCATAACTTTCCTTCCAAGGAGTAAGCGTCTTTCAATTTCATGGCTGCAGTCACCATCTGCAGTGATTTCGGAGCTCAAAAAAATAAAGTCAGCCACTGTTTCCACTGTTTCCCCATCTACTTCCCATGAAGTGATGGGACCAGATGCCTTGATCTTAGTTTTCTGAATGTTGAGCTTTAAGACAACTTTTTCCACTCTCCTCTTTCACTTTCATCAAGAGGCTTTTTAGTTCCTCTTCACTTTCTGCCATAAAGGCTGTGTCGTCTGAATATCTGAGGTTATTTATATTTCTCCCGGCAGTCTTGATTCCAGCTTGTGCTTCTTCCAGCCCAGCGTTTCTCATGATGTTCTCTGCATATAAGTTAAATAAGCAGGGTGACAATATACAGCCTTGATGTACTCCTTTTCCTATTTAGAACCAGTCTGTTGTCTGGCTGTCTGGGGAGGCCTTACAAATAGCTGTGAAAAGAAGAGAAGCAAAAAGCAAAGGAGAAAAGGAAAGATAAACCTATTTGAATGCAGAGTTCCAAAGAATAGCAAGGAGAGATAAGAAAGCCTTCCTCAGAGATCAATGCAAAGAAATAGAGGAAAATAACAGAATGGGAAAGACTAGAGATCTCTTCAAGAAAATTAGAGATACCAAGGGAACATTTCATGCAAAGATGGGTTTGATAAAGGACAGAAATGGTATGGACCTAACAGAGGCAGAAGATATTAAGAAGAGGTGGCAAGAATACACAGAAGAACTGTACAAAAAAGATCTTCACGACCCAGATAATCATGATGGTGTGATCACTCACCTAGAGCTGGACATCCTGGAATGTGAAGTCAAGTGGGCCTTAGAAAGCATCACTATGAACAAATCTAGTGGAGGTGATGGAATTCCAGTTGAGCTATTTCAAATCCTAAAAGATGATGCTGTGAAAGTGCTGCACTCAATATGCCAGCAAATGTGGAAAACTCATCAGTGGCCACAGGACTGGAAAAGGTCAGTTTTCATTCCAGTCCCAAAGAAAGGCAATCCCAAAGAATGTTCAAACTACCGCACAATTGCACTCATCTCACACACCAGTAAAGTAATGCTCAAAATTCTCCAAGCCAGGCTTCAGCAATATGTGAACTTTGTCCCTTTACTCTGTCCCAATCAGAAGGGTCAGGGGGCCTCTAACATGTAGGTTTGTGAACCCCACCATGGGCGGGGAGAGGTGAAGTCTTGACAGCATGGTAGTGGATTGAATGGTGAATATTGACTCCCCTCCCCCTGCCAAAGCTATGCCTAAGTCCTAACCCCTGGTACCTGAGGATGGGGCTTTATTTGGATAAAAAGGATCTTTGCAAATATAATTAAAGATCTCCAGGTGAGATCAGCCTGGATGATCCAGGTGAGTCCTCAGTGCAGTGACAAGTGTCCTGAGAAGCACCCCAAGAGGGAGGCACAAAGCAAGGAAGACCTAGCAAGGACAGGGACCGGGAGCTGGAGGGACAGGAGAAGGTTCTCGCCCAGAACCTTTGGAGGAAGCGCAGCCCTACAGACACCTTGATTCTGAACTTGTTGTTTTATGCCACCAAGTTTGTGGTGTTATAGCAACCCTAGGAAACGTACATGACTAGCATTTGAAGGATAACTCCATCCCTTCCATCCTGGCATATTTCTTTGCAATTTTGCTTCCTCGTAATTGCCTTTGAGAAAAATTTTACTGCTGTTTAAAAAATAAAGAAATCCTTTTCAATTTTCTTCTTTTTTTCTTTCTTCCCTCCAAATTCCTTACAGACCTCAGTGCCTTAAAATATTCTCAGCTCTACTGAAAATCTTAGATTTTTTTTTTCTCTCTGAAGTTGTGGGTACAGGATGACCCTTCATGTTCTCCATCCTCTAGAGTACGTCTTAATAGAAACAGTGATAAAGTGCTGAGCTTTGACTCACCTCTGAGTCTCTGAAATGACTTAAGTATCTGGGATAAAACTTTTTCTCCAGGGAGGTCATGATCATTGACCTGTTTACTTCACAGTGTGGCTCATAGGATCAGATGAGAGACATTGTTGGTAGGATTTTGTAAATTATGAGGTGCTATATAGAGGCAATGATTATATAGCTGTTGTAGCTATTGATAAATACGCACCAAATACGTACATACAAAAATATGAAAACTGAGAGTAATACAAAGCACCCTCTAGGATGCCTTCGCAGGCTGCTTTTATGCTATACTTTGCTGCCATCTCGTGGCCTTCCTGGTAATTGTGTGATTGGTTTTTACGCCCAATTTTAGCAATGGACTTTCTAACTATAAACTTTCCAAGATTTTTGTTAAGAAATAAAGTGATGGAAACTATACCTCTGAAATTGTCTAATGTCTTTCTGTGCTCTTATTTGACAGAATCTATGATGAGTAATTTTGTAAATATAATTTGAAAAATTATGGCAGGTAAATCTGGAGATTAAAAGACAGTCAAAAAGACATCAGACATTATTGGGGCATTTAGGGAGATGAAAGCACTGATCCCATTCTGTTGTTAGTATCCCAACATTTCCTGCATATAAAGTAATTGTTCAGCTATTTCTGGGTTCCTCACAGGCAGGCAGTCATCATGTCTTGCTAGCTCCTTTAATACAGTATCACTTTCATTTACTCCGTAATCTTCAGCACCATGGCTAGTGTGTATTTCTGGCCCTTGTTACTTCCTGTCTGGACCATTTCAATAAGGATATGGTCTTCTTCAAGAATTAGAGATACCAAAGGAATATTTCATGCAAAGATGGGTACAGTAAAAGACAGAAACAGTATGGAACTAACAGAAACAGAAGATATTAAGAAGAGGTGGCAAGAATACACAGAAGAACTATACAGAAAAAATCTCAGTGACCCAGCTAACCACGATGGGGTGATCACTCACCTAGAGCCAGACATCCTGGAGTATGAAGTTAAGTGGGCCTTCAAGTAGCACCACTACAAACAAGGCTAGTAGAGGTGATGGAATTCCAGCTGAGCTATTTCAAATCCTAAAAGATGATGCTGTGAAAGTGCTGCATTGTATATGCCAGCAAATTTGGAAAACTCAGCAGTGGCCACAGGACTGGAAAAAGGTCAGTTTTCATTCCAATCCCAAAGAAAGGCAATGTCAAAGAATGTTCAAAGTACCACACAATTGCACTCATCTCACATGCTAGCAAAGTAATGCTCAAAATTCTCCAAGCTAGGCTTCAATAATATGTGAACTGAGAACTTCCAGATGTTCAAGCTGGATTTAGAAAAGGCAGAGGAACCAGAGATCAAATAGCCAATATCTGTTGGATCATAGAGCAAGCAAGAGAATTCCAGAAAAACATCTTCTCCTTCGTTGACTATGCTAAAGCCTTTGTGTGGATCACAACCAATTATGGAAAATTCTTCAAGAGATGGGAATACCAGACCACCTTACCTGCCTCCTGAGAAATCTGTATGCAGGTCAAGAAGCAACAGTTAGAACCGGACATGGAACAACAGACTGGTTCCAAATTGGGAAAGGAGTATGTTAAGGCTGTATATTGTCACCCTGCTTACTTATATGCAGAGTATGTCATGTGAAATGCCGGCTTAATGAAGAACAAGCTGGAATCAAGAATGCCGGGAGAAATATCCATTACCTCAGATATGCAGATGACACCACCCTTATGGAAGAAAACAAAAGAAGGACTGATGCTGAAGCTGAAACTCCAATACTTTGTCCACCAGATGGAAAGAAATGACTCGTTGGAGAAGACCCTGATGCTGGGCAAGACTGAAGGCAGGAGGAGAAGGGGACCTCAGAGGATGAGATGGTTGGATAGCACCACCAACCTGATGGACATGAATTTGAGCAATCTCCAGGAGTTGGTGATGGACAGGGAAGCCTGGTGTGCTGTAGTCCACGGGGTCTCAATGAGTTGGACATGACTGAGTGACTGAATTGAACTGAACTGATAGCCTTCTTATCTCCATAACCTCTTCTTTTCCTTTCATCTTGCACACAGTGCTAGATGACGTTTTATGTAGCACTATAGAAGCAATACCAAATAGAGTTTAAGAATAAGATATGGAACCAGACAGCTAGAGTTTGAATCCTGGCCCCATTAGTTTGGCTCAAAAGAGATACCTGGGGCAAGTTATCTCAGTCCTCCATATTTCAGTTTCCTAATCTGCATAATGACAATACCAGTGGCATCTACTTCGTGTATTTGTGATAAAGATTAGATAAACTAATCCATATCAAAGTGCCTAGTATTTAGTTGATGTTCAATTAATATTTGCTATTATTATTCTCTACTAGAGTGTGCTTCCTCAAATGCAAGACCATCTTTGATTTGTCTTTGCATTTTTCAAATTCATAAAACTTTTACATTGCAGTCATTTGATAATTTTTTTGTTTAAACAGGTGAAGAAGCACTAAACTGTTGACGGTGCATTCAGGTCATGTCTTGGAACTCTCATTACATCATCAAAATGTTCCTAAGGCTATATTATGATTTTTTAAAATGCAAAAATTTTTCGAATTTGTAGATTGACAGTTAATAAACAGTAATATTTATTGAGCATTTAATATGTGATAAACTCTGTTCAAAATGCTTCCTATGGAAACTTTAATATTTACAGCAGCTTGAGATCAGTGGTATCATTAGCATTTCATTTTATACAGAAGAAACAAAAACATAGGAAAGTCCCACAGTAGGTAAGAAGTTGAGACCTGTGTAGAATCAGCGCGGTTTATCTCAAGTTGACATTTTTAAGTGTTGTGGTTGTTGTTCAGTCACTAAATTGTGTTGGACTCTTTGCAACCCCATGGACTGCAGCACACCAGGTGCCTCTGTCCTCCACTGTCTTCTAGAGTTTGCTCAGATTCATGACCACTGAGTTGGTGATGATATCTAAAGTGACCTCTGTGCTATAAATACATTCTTTATTGTCTGGTCTCAATTCTGAGATGTTGTTTCTGAGCATCAAAATACAGAAAACTTCAAAAGTTCCAAACCCAGTGAAATGCAGACTTCCAAACTCACCTCTGTATCATCAGCTGTTGATGATGCCGTAGCCCTTCTGTCAACAGAGCTCTATGTGACAATGAACTGTGATCACTGGTTTCGGGTGCATTTGTGTTCTAAGTGTCAAGATGGTCTGGAGGCCACAGGGGCCAAGCATTTTTTTAAGCTTGTTGTAGTAGGTAAAACAAAGATTCTATTCTGTTCCAGTAGTGTATTGTCTGACATACCGCAAACCATCTGCTGCTCCAGGGGCTGGCTTGTGTTGTAAAGTCTGACTGAGAAGATAGGGTCCCTGAAGTGCAAAGTGGACCTGGAAATGTATTCCCTGAGGCAGGCAGAGAAGCCAGAGCTTTTGGATGTTCTAGAAAGACCATACATAGTCTAGTTTTCAGACTTGGTCCCATTGTCCTGTTTTTTTACCCACGGGTACATATTTTTATGGTACATTCATTCCTCCACCCTATAAATAATTATTAAGGGTTCTCTAAATTCAAGTTACGTTAAAGTGACATAAAGATTGTGCCTTCTCCAAGTGTTCCTCAAGGGGAATTTCATCTCTCTAATACACTTTACTGCACATAATATTTCTCTCTTTTATTCATTCATTCCAAGTTTATTCAAAACTACATGTGTTCACCTACTCTTCAGAAAATGGTGCCAGGTGCCATCAAAGATGGTAAGTATATTACAAATGTTTAAAAGGTATATACAAATAAAACCTAGGAATCATTTTATCTTTTGAGATGAAGTAAAAACGGATCACAGTTTTATCCCTCATTCCTCATCTTCTTTCTGGTGGTTTTCTAAGGGAGTTCTATTTCTCCAGACACCTCAAACTCTTCATTCACTGCTTGTGCAGAATTAGTTCAATTTGTATATCATGAGTTTTCATCCATTTTTGCTAGTCATTGGTCACTCCCTCAGTCCTTCACTTTATCCGAGTATCATGACATGAGACTTATGTGACCTTGCACTTCCTAGCCTTCAAAACTCTAAGAAATAAATTTCTGTTTTTTATGAGCTATCTTATTTTTTTTTTTTGTAGCAGCCCAGTCAACTAAGACAGACTCCATTCTCTTCTTATTTTTCACATCTTCTTTTCTGTACTTTTGGACCATATCCTCAGTTCTCTTTGGAGATATGATCTTAATCCAAAAAAGTTATGTTCTTTAAAAAAAACTCTTCTTCCTACAAAACTAACTGATGTTATTCTCTGCTATATACAGAAAATTTGAACTTCCAAAAAAAAAAAAAAAAACCAGGTAAAATCATCCATTAATGACAAAAGCAGATATCTTGTTAAAAACTATTCTTAAACTTGAGATAAATTATTTTAATCTTTATACCAACTTTGTGGTGTGGGTACTCTTATGATTCCCATTTTGTCAGAAAAGAAAACTGAGGAGTAGAGAAGTTATGATTTTAAACTAGGCAATCTGGCTCCAAAGTCTATCTGTGTTTAACTATTAAAGTATACTACCTACCACTATACCTGTATATTATATCTCTGATAATAGCAGAGTTAAAGATTGAATAATTATATAGTTTCTCTCTTTAAGACACTAATGGTATATACTTATTAATAAACCACCACCTAAATCCTTTATTTGGATATAATTGTATTCACACATTTAAACTGTCCAAGTCCCAATCAAGATACCATCCTAAAACATACCAATCTTCCTATTTGGATTTAGCTTGATTTTTTCCCTTTAATAAGTAATCAGAATTGAAATTAACCTGGCTTTTCTCCTGGGATTCTCAGGGGGTACCAGTGGTAAAGAAACCACCTGCCAATGCAGGAGACATAAGAGACCTACCAGTTTGACCCCTGGGTTGGGAAGATCCCCTGGAGAAGGAAATGACAACCCACTCCAGTATTCTTGTCTAGAGATTCCCACGGACAGAGGAGCCTGGCAAGCTATAGTCCATGGGGCCGCAAAGAGTAGAAATGACTGAAGTGACTTTAGCATAGCAATGGCTCTCCTCAGACTCCAATATCAAACTATTGCCAGCAGTGGGAAGCATGTCAGAAGAAAAGTAGGATTGTGTATGCAAAACCATAATTGGATGGGCAAGTGCTGAATGTGTGAGCTGTGAACCTAGAGGGATAAAGAGTGGGAAAGTTGGCTTAAAACTCAACATTCAGAAAACTAAGATCATGGCATCTGGTCCCATCACTTCATGGCAAATAGATGGGGAAACAGTGGAAACAGTGAGAGACTTTATTTTGGGGGCTCCAAAATCACTGCAGATGGTGACTGCAGCCATGAAATTAAAAGACACCTACTCCTTGGAAGAAAAGCTATGACCAACCTAGACAGCTTATTAAAAAGCAGAGACATTACTTTGCCAACAAAGGTCTGTCTAGTCAAAGCTATGTTTTTTCCAGTGGTCATGTATGGATGTGAGTGTTGGACTATAAAGAAAGCTGAGCACCGAAGAATTGATGCATTTGAACTGTGGTGTTGGAGAAGACTCTTGAGAGTCCCTTGGACAGCAAGGAGATCCATCCCAAATTTGTATATAGGCTAGTCACTGTATACTAGGTCATTCCCCACTTTCCCCTTTCCCCCATCCCTGGCAACCACACATCCTTCTGTTTCTATAGATTTGCCTACTGGGTTTATTATATAATCATATAATATCTGTTTTTTTTACAACTGGCTACTTTGACTTAGCATGTTATATGCCACTGAATGAATATACTACATACATTTAGTTTATCCATTCACTTTAAAAATTTTTTGTTTTATATTGGATTACCAGGGTTTCCCCTGTGGCTCAGATAGTAAAGAATTTGCCTACAGTGTGGACCCAGGTTCAATCCCTGGGTCAGGAAGATTCCCTGGAGAAGGGAATGGCAACCCACTCCAGTACTCTTGCCTGGAGAATCCCATGGACAGAGGAGCCTAGCAGGCTACAGTTCATAGGATTGCAAAAGGTCAAACACGGCTGAAGTGACTTAGTACCCACACATGCATGTTTGATTTGCTAGAATTTTATTAATGATTTTTTGGTACCAATGTCTATGAGGATATTTATTTATATTTTCTTTCCATTAATAGCTTTGTCAGTTTGAGCTAAGTTTTCTTTCCTCCTTTAATTTATGAAAGTTTATTTAAGATTAGTATTTCCCCTTCCTTATTGTTTGATATAGTTCAGCAATAAAACCAACTGGGCCTGCAGCTTTCTCTCTGAGAAGGATTTTGTTTACAAATTAAAAATTTATCAGACATAGAATTCTACACATTTTCTTTTTCTGTCAATTTAAAATTTATACTTTTCAAGAAATTCATGATTTTACCTCCTTTGAATATCCTGACATGAGGATGTCTGTAACAGTCTCTTTTGTACGTGTTATATGCATATGAAATTTGTGGTAGTGGTTTATATGCTTAGTTGTAGTAGGCAGGTTTTAACAATTTAGTAGTTACTCCAAAAAAGTTTTTGGCTTTGTTAATTTTCTACATTGTTTGGTTTATATTTCATTGGTTTCTGTTCTTTATTATTCCTTTCTTTGATTTATCTGAGTCTAATTTGCTCTACTTTTATATCTTCCTATGATTATTGAATTGGATATGTTGTTATTTTCTAACATGAGAATTTAAAATTCATTTATTTCTAAGACCTGCTTAAGCTGCATCTCACAGATGTATAGTGCTTTATTTTCATTTCTGTTTTAAAATATTTTCTAGTTTCCCTTGTGGTTTCTCTTTTGCTTGGGTTATTTACAGGTGTGCTACTAAATTTTTGGAAGACAATTGTCAGTTTTTCAAAACCAAACATACTCTTACCATGTGAATCATACTCCTTGATATTTAACCAAATAAACTGAAAACATGTCAACACAAAAACTTGCACATGTTTATCATTTCTTGTAGTGCACTTTCTGCAAGTAACAAATTCTCTCAGCCTGCATTTATCAAAACTTATTTATTTTATCCTCATTTTTGAAATATTGTTTCTATAAGATATAGAATTCTGAGCTGAAAATTTTTTTAAAATTTCAACATTTTCAAGTAGCTGTTACAAGATTTTCTAGCCTCTATTATTTTCTGATGAGAAGTCAGATCATTCTTCTGATTTTCCTTTATGTAGTATTTTTATTATTTTATGGCTGCTTTTCAGATTTTCTTATCATTGTTTTCAGCAGTTTGATTATAGAATACCTGGTTGAAGGTCTCTTTCTCATTACATGGCTTAGGGTTGGATATGTAGGTGTGGATGTGTAGAATGACTTTTAAAACAAATTTGGAATTTTCACATTTTTTTTCTGTTCCCTTCTCTCTTTTTCTCTCTGTGCCCCACCCCCCTGCCATTCTCTCTCTCCCTCTGTTTCTCCCTCCCTTTCTCTTCTTCTCTCCACCTTCTAGGAACTTAGATTACATTTATTTGCATTACCTGAACTACCAAGACTCTGTTCTTTTTAAATTCTGTCTTCAGAATTGGTTAATTTTTATTCATATGTCTTCAGTGTCTGACCTTTCTTTTGCAGTGTCCAGTCTGCTACAGTATATCCCTTAAATGTATCTGAGTACAGTACTTTTCAGTTCTAGAATTTAACTGAAAAAAAAAATTATGATCATACACATAGTAGTTGTTTCAAAGTGCTTGTCTTCTAACTTTTAACATCTTTGTCATCTTAGGATCTGTTTGTATTAACTTCTTTGACTTTTGATTGTGAGCCCCATTTTTCCTTGCTTCTTTCCAGGTGTGGAATATTTGTAAGTGTTCTAGATTATTGATGGATGGTATTTGTAGAGAACATACAGTATGCTGTTTCTCTTTGAAGAAGTTTCCTTTTATTCTGGCGGGTGGTTAAACTACTGGTAGTTTCTCTTGATTTTATTAGAATTGGTTTTATGCTTTATTTCTGTTTTTGTCCTTAGTCTTTGGGGTGGTTCTTACTAGAGGACATGACCTTTACTCCTAGGCATGACCTTTTTGGCATCTCAATTCTATGTCCAAGTTCCTCTGCAAGGCTGGATTAGAATTTGTACATCTCTGAGCACTGATTACTGTCTTGTTGCCTCCATACAGATTGAACCCAGGACTTAGCACTGCAGCAGCTGCTCTCTGAGGGCGTCACAGAATCCTCACCTGCATATGGGTAGTCCTTATTTTGGCCAAGGACTTGAAGACAGTCTCTTAGAGGTTTGCTTGATTCCCTTGTTCCAGGCAGCTACCTCTTTTTAATACTCAGTCCCACAAATTCAAGCTTCTTCATCCACCCCAAACTCTGATTTGTGCCTCCTTATCTCAGTGAAATTGGCATTCTCCATTCAGGCTCTGGTTTCTATTCTAGCTCTAGAAAATTGCCTCAGATGGAAAGCTGGAATTAATGTGGAGCTCACTTCATATTTTCCCCTTCTATCAGGGATCAAATTTCTGTACTGTTACCCAGCACCAAGAAATAGTTTCTAATAGATTTTGTTCAGATCTGTAGTTGTGAGTGTCATAAAAGGAAGCCTGATGCTAGTTACTTTGCCATGGCTAGCAGCAGAAGTTCTATAGATTTATCTGTTCTGTTTTTATTTAATACGACATACACAATCCATTCTTGGCTGCTATGGTTCCTAACCTAAGTGAGTCTAAATCTCACAGTTACATGAATTTCACATGCTAGTAAGGTTATGCTCAAAATCCTTCAAGCTAGGCTTCAGATATACATGAACCAAGAATTCCAGATGTACAAGCTGGGTTTAGAAAAGTCAGAGGAACCAGAGATCAAATTGCTAGCATTCACAGAGATCATAGAGAAAGCAAGGGAATTCCAGAAAAACATCTACTTCTGTTTCATCGACTACTTGAAAGCCTTTGGCTGTGTGGATCACAAAAAAACCAGAAAATTCTTCAAGAGATGGGAATACCAGACCACTTCACCTATCTCCTGAGAAATCTGTATGCAGGTCAAGAAGCAACAGTTAGAACTGGACATGGAACAACAGACTAGTTCAAAACTGGGAAAGAAATATGACAAAACTGTATATTGTCACCCTGTTTCTTTAACTTATGTGCAGAGTACATCATGCGAAATGCCAGGCTGGATGACTCACAAGCTGGAATCAAGATTGCTGGGAGAGGTATTGGCAACCTCAGATATGCAGATGATACCACTCTAATGGCAGAAAGAGAAGGGGAACTAAAGAGCCTCTTGATGATGGTGAAAGAGAAGAATGAAAAGCCAGCTTAAAACTCAACATTCAGAAAACTAAGATCATGGCATCCAGTCCCATTACTTCATGGCAAATAGAAGGGGAAAAAGGGGAAGCAGTGACAGATTTTATTTTCTTAAGTTCCAAAATCACTGTGGATGCTGACTGCAGCCATAAAATTAAAAGACACTTACTCCTTGCAAGGAGAGCTATGACAAACTTAGACAGCATATTAAAAAGCAGAGACATTACTTTGCTGACAAAGGTCCATATAGTCAAAGCTATGGTTTTTCCAGTAGTCATGTATGGATGTAAGAGTTGGACCATAAAGAAAGCTGAGTGCTGAAGAATTGATGCTTTAGAATTGTGGTGCTGGAGAACACTCTTGAGAATCCCTTGGACTGCAGAAAGATCAAACCAGTCAATCCTAAAGGAAATCAACACTGAACATTCATTGGAAGGACTGATGCTGAAGCTGAAGCTCTGATACTTTGACCACGTGATGTGAAAAGTGGACTCATTGGAAAAGACCCTGATGCTGAGAAAGGCAAAAGGAGAAGAGAGTGGCAGAGGATGAGATAGCACCACCAACTCAATGGACATGAATGTGAGCAAACTCCAGGAGGGAAATAGTGAAGGACAGGGAAGCCTGGCATGCTGCAGTCCTTGGGCTCACAAGAGTCAGACATGATTTAGCTACCTGAACAAAAACAACAAAGGGAGAGGAAGTTAAATTCAGTGGAGCAAAAATTTGCCTTTTTTTCAGAAAGAAAAAAAGATATTTATATTATTCAAAATATTTGAGATATGTTAATGTACCTTTAAAATTTCATTTTGTTAAATCCATTACTAAACTTTCATTGACTGTTATTTTTTTTCTTATTAGCTCTGAACTTCTTAGTTACATATTAGAAACCTTCCATCATGTAGCTCCAACCTGCCTTTCTGCCCTTCCCTCCTACACTGTCTGATGTGATACTCTAGTTTTGTGACTATTTGTTCTTTCAGAAACCCTCTCCCTTTCTTTATGTCCTGGCAAACATGACATACTACATTCCTTGTGATTCATTTCCTTATCTTTTTTCCAATGTTAATTTATTTGCCATATGCGGTACTTCACACATTCTGCTGAGAATAGCCATTATTCTCTCATGAACGAAAAATGTCTACATGAGTCTCCTTTTTTATTTTGAGCTCCTTATCTACTTACCATAATGCTAGGAGCTTGTATATCATTGCCTCTTTCTCACTTCCACTTCTCATATATAATTAATAACCACATTCTATCAATTACATGTCCTAAGCATCCAAACTTGTTCTCTTATCTTTATCTCCACTATATTTGCCACACGTTAGACCTGGCAACTTCTCAGAACAACTTGGTCTTCTTCACCTCCATACTGATACCAGAGTAATCCTTTTAAAACACATATTTGATTACAGCAAACTCTGAATTAAAATCTTCAGTGACTATGACATGATAAAACACTCAAGTTTCTTAGCCTGGTCAATCTAATGCATATTTTGTGAAATTAACTGATCCTTATCCTAAGTATGGTATGTATCCTAAGTATGGTAGATATGGTAGATGGTACTACCAAGGGAAACACAGCTGATAGTCACTCAATTTGTAAAGCAGGAGGCAATGAAGTGAAATGCTTTGAATTAGAAATGAAAGTCTTGAACTCTGCTCCAAATTAGGTCACTGTGTGTTGCTAGTTGTCAAATTTCTTGAGTGATTCATTTCCCTTCAACTGATCCTCAACTTTTTCCACTTATACAGTGAAGGCATTGGACTTTGTAATATTTTAAATCTATCAATTCTAATATTCTTATCTGAATTTGAAGTTTAAAAAGTATTTCCACTTCATGCTTTGTGTTGTGAACATGTATCAGTGCTTTGAGAACTGGGCCTTTAAATAATTCCTTCATGTTATCCATTGTCACCAGTCCAATTGACAAGAGCTATAAGTTCTCTTTCAATGCATGCATGATCTTTCTAAGACCAACTTCTCCCAACTCTCCCTCAGCATATCCTAACAAAACTGCAAATGTGTATGATTTTGGATATTAGTCAAAATTACTTAGACATATAGCTATGGAAGTCATGACCAAATCATATAATAATTTTAAAGTTTCTTATTTCAGTTTATTTTTTAACTTCACTTCTGGCCCTAGCCATCTATTTTCTGCAACTACAAAAGCCTCCAGTAAATTTCCAAGCTGATGCATGGAAAATACTTTCATAGGAATATAGAGCATTCTTTCCTGGCATGTGTTGATGAAAAATGTAGCAGAGGTTATAGAGAAGAAAGTGATGTTTGGAACTGCAATGACTAAAAGATAACCCTGGCCAGCTCTATGGTCAGAATACTGTGGATGAGTGCTGATCTTTCGAACTTAGATGAAATATTTTGAAGAACTATAAGTTGGGGAGTGTTTGTATTGGTTTTGGACTCAGTTTGTATTCAGCAAGTTGAAGAGAACTTAATATCATCTCCATGTGACCAATTTACTGCAATGTAACCTGTGCTTGTGCTTGGTCGCTCAGCCGTGTCCGACTCTTTGCAACCCCATGGACTGTAGCCTGCCAAGCTCTTCTGTCCATGGGGATTCTCCAGGCAAGAATACTGGAGTGGGTTGCTATGCCCTTCTCCAGGGGATCTTCCCCAACCAGGGATCAAACCCAGGTCTCCTGCATTGCAGGCAGATTCTTCACTGTCTGAGCTGCCAGGGAAGCCCTCAATGAAGCTATCGTTAGTGTAAAAAAAACAAGATCCATCAGCTACAATTTGTTTTGTTGTTCAGTTGCTAAGTTGTGTCCGACTCTTTGTGACCCCATGACTGTAGCCTGCTAGGCTCCTCTGTCCATGGGATTCCCCAGGCCAGAATATTGAAGTGGGTGGCCATTCCCTTCTGCAGGGGATCTTCCTGACCCAGGGATAGAACCCAGGTCTCCTGCACTGCAGGCAGATTCTTTACCATCTCAGCCACCAGGGAAGCCCATACTCATCTATTTATGCGTATTTATTTATAGTCTTTATGGGAACAGGTATTTATTGAGTATCGTTTATGTGCCAGAGATGGTTCTGGTCTCTGGAAATACTCTGATGAATAAAAGAAACAAAGTTCCTGCCCTCATAAAGCTTATATTCTAGGTGGAAGGAGACAAGAATTGGAAGGCAACTATGCTAACCACTATACCACCAACGCCTGGGCAAGGAGACAAGAATTGAATCAAATAACTACTGTTAAATCCTTTCTCTCCATTGTGGTTTTCATATGTTCTTGATCTGTTACAATGGTTGTGTGTGTGTGTTCAGTCACTCAGTTCTTTCCAACTCTTTGCAACCCTATGGACTGTAGCCTGCCAGTCTCCTCTGTCCATGGGATTTTTCAGGCAAGAATCTGTCACAATATCCCCCCATTTTTTAAAGGCAGAAATTTCAGATGGCAATCATGTTACAGATTTTAAAAGTACAACCCATCTTAAATATCTCCCTTATTTGTGAATGTATCTGAAATTGATCTTTCCACAGATGATCTTTAAAGGCTGAGTTTGCTGTAGTATGCACTTACACTATTAATGATGATAACTTCAGTTAATTTAGTTTTTATTCTAAGCCTAACATTGTGCTAAACTCGGTATGTATAACATTTCATGGGCTCCTTACAATACTCTGTAATAAGGAGTTCTTATCTATATTTAGATGAAGCAGCTGAGACTCAGAGAGGTTATATAAGTTATCTAAGATCACACTACAGGATGACAGAACCAGGACTTGAATTCAAGTTCAGTTCCGTTCAGTTCAGTAGCTCAGTTGTGTCTGACTCTTTGTGACCCCATGAACTGCAGCATGCCAGGCCTCCCTGTCCATCACAAACTCCCGGAGTTTATCCAAACTCATGTCCATTGAGTCGCTGATACCATCCAACCATCTCATCCTCTGTCATACCCTTCTCTTCTTGCCCTCAATCTTTCCCAGCGTCAGGGTCTTTTCAAATGAGTCAGCTCTTCTCATCAGGTGGCCAAAGTATTGGAATTTCAGCTTCAGCATCAGTCCTTCCAATGAACTCCCAGGACTGATATCCTTTAGGATGGACTGGTTGGATCTCCTTGCAGTCCAAGGGACTCTCAAGAGTCTTTTCCAACACCACAGTTCAAAAGCATTAACTCTTCTGTGCTCAGCTTTCTTTATAGTCCAAATCTCACATCCATACATGACCACTGGAAAAACCATAGCCTTGAATAAACAGACCTTTGTTGGCAAAGTAATGTCTCTGCTTTTTAATATGCTGTCTAAGTTAGTCATAACTTTCCTTACAAGTTAGCCAGACTCAAAAGTCAGGAGTCTTTTCCACTATACTACTCTTTTCATCATTTAGGAGGCAATGGCTACAGCTAGCTAATTTTATCCAACCTCAAGTTGGAGAAATATTAAGCTTTTCTCTGTTTTCTTTGGGTAGACTCTGTTCAGGATATATAGATCCCTATGCCTTGAGTCAGTCTGGTTGGACCACTTTTCTTGTCAAAATCTCTGAGACCTAATTTATCTCAGAGAATGTAGCCATGTGGTTCAATTTCCTTTGCCCAATGCTTAAATATTCTCTAATGGTGACAGGAAGCTCACTAAGAGCAGAAACAAGTAACTTCAATTGTGGGAGGAGTGGAAGGACAGAAAGATTTTCTGATATCAGGTTGAGAATTGTCTCCTTAAAATACCAGCATCTTGCCCTAAGCTGGCTGGGGGACTGCCACATTGAACAATTAAACAATATTTTGTCTATGAAAGAGCTCTCTGGATATATTATGGATGATTTTACTTTCTTCTGGGAGTTAATTTCTCTACCTGTTACAATTCCAATCTCTTTAACATGTGTCACTTGGTCAGTCAGTTCAGTCACTCAGTTGTGTCCAACTCTTTGCAACCCCATGGACCTCAGCATGCCAGGCTTCCCTGTCCATCACCAACTCCTGGAGCTTGCTCAAACTCATGTCCATTGAGTCGGTGATGCCATCCAACCAACTCATCCTCTGTCATCCCCTTCTTCTCCTCCTTTCAATCTTTCCCAGGTCAGGGTCTTTTCTAATGAGTCAGTTCTTCCGTCAGGTGGACAAAATATTGGAACTTCAGCTTCAGTATAAGTCCTTCCAATGAATATTCAGCACTGATTTCCTTTAGGATTGACTGGTTTGATCTTGAAGTCTACTCTCAAGAGTCTTCTCCAATACCACAGTTCAAAAGCATCAATCCTTCAGCACTCAACTTTCTTTGTTGTCCAACTCTCACATCCATACATGACCACTGGAAAAACCATAGCTTTGACTAGACAGACCTTTGTCAGTAAAGTAATATCTGTGCTTTTAAATATGCTGTCTAGGTTGGTCATAGCTTTTCTTCCAAGGAGCAAGTGTCTTTTAATTTCATGGCTGTAGTCACCATCTGCAGTGATTTTGGAGCCCAAGAAAATAAAATCTCTCACTGTTTCCATTGTTTCCCCATCTATTTTCCATGAAGTGATGGGACCGGATGCCATGATCTTAGTTTTTTGAATGTTGAATTTTAAACCAGCTTTTTCACTCTCCTCTTTCACTTTCATCAAGAGGCTCTTTAGTTCCTCTTTGCTTTCTGTGATAAGGGTGATGTCATCTGCATATCTGAGGTTATAGATATTTCTCCTGGTAATCTTGATCCCAGCTTGTTCTTTATTAAGCCCGACATTTTGCATGATATACTCTGCATATAAGTTAAGTAAGCAGGGTGACAATATACAACTTTGACATACTCCTTTCCCAATTTGGAATCAGTCTGTTGTTCCATGTCCGGTTCTAACTGTTGCTTCTTGACCTGCATACAGATTTCTCAGGAGGCAGGTAAGGTGGTCTGGTATTCCCATCTCTTGAAGAATTTCCACAGTTCCTTGTGATCCACACAGTCAAATGCTTTAGCATAGTCAATGAAGTAGAAGTAGATGTCACCTGGTCATCCTCCTCTAGACAGGGGCCAGCACTAAGGACGGCAGTGGGACAGGATTCACAGCTTTGTTAGAAGGCAAAGATCTCATGAAAGGTATGTACATGATTGTGAAGGATTTTCTATGGAGGAAAAAAAGAGCTATGGTCATGGAGGAAAGATTTTTCCTGGGTTATTGGAACATTATTCCAAAATTCCTGTTGAAGACTGTGTGCTTTAAGACTCTCACTGCCCTTTTACTGTGGATGCACGTGATAATGTCTCCTGAAATCCAGTGCCAGGGAAAATGTGTTTGTCATGATGAACTGATATACTTGTCTCGATAATTAGAGCTTATACACATGTAGCTGTGGGGCTAGAGTGCAGTGTTAGGTTGTACCTACACGAGGGGGCAACTGGTAGTATTTGTTTCCTCAGACAGCTATTGTTGGCACGGGAACGTCACGCAGTGCTACACTGCAGGCTGCCGATCAGAACGCTGGTCAGCTGTTCTTGATCATCATGGGGTCTTTTCTACTAGGTGGGGACCGAGGGTAGGATTTTCTTCAGACATATTTTGGTGGATCCATTGTGAGTCTTGGTATCTGCTCACTGGGGATTTAAGTTGTCCTCAAGCTTCTTCATCTGACTTTCCATCCAGTCCCCAGGAGCAGGAAAAGTCAAAGCCCAGACAAGGTAATTGTGGTGATGGTTCCAGAAATAGATGTCTAGCTCTTACCTAGACTTACAGACTCATCACCTGAAACAGATCACAGAGGTTGGCTGTTTTAATACCCCCAGAATGCTGCTTAGTTTTGTGCCTAATATCATACAACTATTCCATGTGAAAAATGATACCATATGTGGAAAATCCATATTTGATTTATTAATCTTGTGATATAGGAATTATTTAGGGTTATTCTTCAACCCTCATAGCCAGAATACATACAATATGCTATTTCTATTGTTATTCATATTATGGGAAGTATTTTATTCATTCCTTATTTGTCTCCTTTTAAAATATCCCAATAATTCCTTTATTACAAAAGGAGTCAAACTATCATTTCATATGACAGTCAGCTAAATTGCCAAAATAAACCATAAGATCGTAAACAGCATAAGGTTAAAGTTAAGCTGGAACTCAAAGGAACTACACTGTATCCCCTCAAATTTAAATAATAGGATACAATTTATGTTTAGAGATATGTTCTCTGATCTCAAATATTAGAAAAATAGTTATTCCATTCACCTAAATATTTAATATAAGAATTATCTTTATCCATAATAATTATTATTAGTCATATATTAATTCATTAAGGAACCCTCAATTATCTGTAGAGTACTAAAAAGAATATAAACTAAGAAGACACATTTCTAACCCACTAAAGAGCATAAAGCCTGCTTCTGGAAATAATTCAAATATGCTTAAATAATTATAGAAGAATAAAGAGTGTAATATATGAGAGAGTTAATTTTTTAACTTTTATTTTCTTAGCACTACACTAATCTAAAATTGATATCTTTGAAGTCTACTTAGACTTGAACTTGAATGAAAGCTAGTTACTATCCTGCTTATTATTTTTCTCAATTGTGGCTGACTCTTTGAGACCCCATGAACTGTAGCCCACCAGGCTCCTCTGTCCATGGAGTTTTCCAGACAAGAATACTGGAGTGGGTTGTCACTTCTCAGCCTTGCTAGAAAAAATTTAACCAGAAAGATAGGTTCTGAGTAAAACTAGTTTAATAAAAAACAGAAAATGGTCATTTTGTAAAAATCCAGGTTTATAGAGAGAAACAGAGATACGTCATAATGCTTGCTTTGTCAATAGTTTTGTTTTGGGTAGGCTTGCTTAATTTATTTACCCTTTTGAGGAAAATACACTGCTAGGTATCACAGTATGCAAAGGCAAAGCAAACACAGGGTTGTATCTTAAGGAATTTCTAGTGCGGAGGAAGAAATAAACAGCAGACAACAGAGGGAAGATGAATCTTCTGACTTCAGGCTCTATGGAAGAGTTGATATTTGAACTGGCCCATGATGGAGCTGAATAAATTAGAAGAGATGCAGAGGATCTACTTGGCTACAGAAAGAAAATTAACAAAAGCTCAAAAGTTCAAAGATCTATATGTTCAAGTAAAGCACATGCAGGCTCACAACCCATTCTCTACAGTTTCTAAGAAGCTCTGAAAATCGTGTTTCCTTCTTAAGTTACAGCAAACTTGTGGCACAACTTGACCTGAGCTGACACGAGGCTGTTTATAATCTTTACTTACTCCACTTATGAGAATCTTTGTAAATTTTGCTGCAGAAATATCAATGCTTTTTTATTATAAGTCTTGCTCCAACATACAGAGATTTTGCTAATACTTTAAACATTCACTGTACTACTTTTTAAAAATACCACCTTGTGTCCTCAAAATCCAAATTACAATACATACTCAGTAATAGGTATTTCAGATATGGAATTGTGAACTTGAAGTAATTATATGTGATGGGATACTGGATAAACTGTGGTCAGAAAGCTAGGTAACAATTGTGCCAGTTTTTGAATGTCAAGATAAAGATGTTGGAATTTCTTTTTTAGGCTATAAAGGAACCATAATAAACTTTTGAAGAAGGGGGTGAAATATTCAACAATGTTTTATCAAAAGTTGTTTTGTATTCCTGAGCACACACGATTTTAAATTTCTTTCCCCAAACAATTGTGAAACTAGGGATATTTTCCTTTGACTAAGATAATGATGTCAGATGAAATATTTTGAAAATGGATATATACATCCATCCTTTATTTCCTTGTGAAGGTGCTTGGGAGAAATAGGGTTAGAGAAAGCAATTTAAGATTGTGAATGAAGCTTGCTAATACAGCTTGTTCCACATAAGTGCTGCCCAGGTTTGATGTCCCTAAATGACTGTTTTGAAAATGCAAAAATTGCTTGGGAAACCAAAAAACCCCATCAGAAGCAAAAATTTATTTATTTGTGTAAGAACACAAATTCCCTTGAAAACAATGTATTCTAATTAGATTAGGAAAATGAATTGAAAAATTAAGGATGTATATGTGCGTGGTGTGCCTTTGTGTGTGTGTGTGTGTGTGTGTGTGTGGCTGCAAAAGTTTGGGAATTAAAAAACTGACTCTGGAAATTACCCATCCCAGTCTTTTTTTTTTCTTAGAATATCTGGATACTTGGTTGATCTCTCACTTTTCCTAAGCTTGTAAAAATTGACCCTAGAACCTCAGGAATAAGAGTCTATTTTATTTCCATTTTTAAACATGTCATTTGAGGGGCTGGAAGCATTGGTAGGTCTATGTGGTAAAACTGTAAACTGGTACACTTTTCAAAAAGAGTACTTGGTACTGCCTTGGAGATACTGCTTAATCCACTTCCTGGAAGTAGAAGTGGTATATGAATCCTTAGAAGTCTGTGCAGAGAATCAGGAAATTCCATCCAATTCATAGTTGATGCTTTTCTAGAAAATTTCTCCATTTGACTTCAGAAAAACTGTAAATAACAATAGCATGTTTACAAACATTTTATGGCTTTCACTAAGATCCAAGAATGAAGCACATATGTTGGGTCATGAAAGAAGTATTTGTTGATGTTGTGACCTTAAGAGTATTTGCCATTATAATAAATTTTTTAAAAAATGACTTATATACAGCAGAAACCAACACGTCATTGTAAAGCAATTATCTGCCAATTAAAAATAACTTAAAAAATTGCTTATAAAAATAAAAAGATGCTGTTTTTTTTAAAAAACAAATAATATTTATTTCTGATTTTAAAAGTCTTCAACAATAGTTGTAGAAAATTTAACGCAAAGATGCAGGAATAGAAATCAATGATAATGTCTTGAGTGTTTCAGTGCTCCCCAGGTACTACATCTCTAGCTTCACATACATTATACTGTAGCCCGCCAGTCCCCTCTGTCCATGGGATTCTCCCGGCAGGAATACTGGAGTGGGTTGCCATGCCCTCCTCCAGGGGATCTTCCTGACCCAGGGATTGAACCCTCATTTGATAGTAGGCGGTTCTTTACCCTGAGCCACTGGGGAAGCCCTGTATTCTGTTGCTTCCCCTCGACTGCCAGTAACCACCATACTCACCCGTGGGAAGTAGCCATGGGCACATTTTTGTGTCTCTGCTCACAGAATTTTTTACCCACGTGTATATGTGTGTGTGTGTGTGTGTGTGTGTGTATACATATATATATATTTAACATATATGTAACAGTTGAAAGCTTGGTGCTGGCTGTTTTTTCACCTTCAATGTTGGTCTTTTTGATAGTTGTACCTATTGACTAATAAAATAGCTAAGGCATGATTTTGGTGCTTGCTAATCCAGAATTTAGCCCTAATGCTGAGTGTCTAGGTGATACCTTGGATTAAAAATGACAAATAAATAATAAACAGAAAACACTCTCTGAATAAGCGGGCATCATGCTAACACCTCCTCCTAAGCAGAAGCTACTTATATTCCTCAGCACGAGGTGTCAGTGACGCATCAGGCATGTGGTGGAGAATGGAAGGGGGACTGATTTTCCATATTTTCTCTTCATTTCTTTGCTTGTCAAGTATCAAATTCTGAAATATTGTTAATAACCTTAAAGCCTTAGAATCCATCTTTAATAAAGATATTTACATTTACATATTATAAGTTTTATATATAGGAATGACCAGTGGGTGATTTATATCATGTCCTGATTTTAAAAAAACCTCTTGTAGAAATGTTCCAATCCTTATGAATCAGATCGAAGATCTTGGGATAAAGGAAATAAGAAACTCTTATTTGTGAGGAGTCTATAAGTGCTAAACTCTGCGTAAAACTCACTTCTCCTTTATTTCTTTCATGTTTTGTTGCCGCAACAACCCTTCAAGACAGGTCGTTAACCTCACTTTATAAATGAGAAAAATGAAGCTCAGAGAAGTTCATCTGTGCTTGAACACACTCAGCTGGTAACACTGGGATTTGAGCTGAGGAACTTACAGCTCTGAGATCTCCAATATTTCCTGTGAGACCACTGTAAAGATTGACAGTTATAATCTGTAGGACTTGGAGTGGCCTTCCATCCAAATAAGAAAGGCAACTAAAATGAAAGAGAAAAAGGAAAAGGAATCATCACTTAAATTAATTTTGTAGTTACATACCATCTTGCTGGACTTCCCTGGTGGCTCAATGGTAAAGAATCTGTCTGCAATGCAGGAGACTTGGGTTCATTCCCTGGGTGGGGAAGATCCCCTGGAGGATGGCATGGCAACCCACTCCAGTATTCTTGCCTGGAGAATCCCATGGACAGAGGAGCTTGGTGGGCTAGTCAATAGGGTGGAAAAGAGTCGGACAAGACTAAAGCGACTGAGCACACACGGACACACTATCTTTCGGAGGCCCGATTATTTTCCTTATAGAATTTTTAAAAGCTGCTATGTGATTCAGCTATTATAAAATTCACCCCCTGTAAAGTGTACAGTTGAGTGGTTTTCTATATTCCCAAGACTGTGCCACCATCATCACTGTCTAATTCCAGAACATTATATCCACCCCAAATGAAATTTTATGTCCATTAGCTATCATTTCTTAGAGTTTTGATGAAGCAAAAATCCTCAAAACCTTTCTTCTAAAAATCCAATTTTCTAAGTTTCTTTCCTTAAACAAAAACGGTTCCTAATTACCTATATAGCATGTAGCATAGAAGTTATAGAAATAATCTCACATAACAGATGATTGATGTTGCTGTTGCTGAATATATCTTTAACTTGAAAAAGATTATTAATGGCAAAGTTTTCCCAAAGTGATCAGTGTCAGAAAAGCGCCCCGCACCGCCACTATCATTACCACCATTAATTGAGCACTCTTTGCTAGGCTCTATGTAGAGATACTTTATTTGATTATTAATAGCCACTCCATTGTGCAAATGAGAAAAAATTTAATTTGGAGAACTGACATCACCTATTAAATGTCTGGGTTGAGAAATAAAGCCAGATCCATTCTGATTTGAAAGTACAAGTCTTGTCCACTGTGCTTTCCACCAAGTGAGAAGAAATGGATCCAAAGAGAACATAGCTCTAAGATGAAAATAATATTTGAATCTAAATGAAAAATTTACACAGGCCCAGATGCCAAAGAAGGTTATCTAGTGCTAGCTACTGGAAGCTTTATCCCCAAATTTACACATCCAAAGGACTGGGTACTTGCATAAAGCTATAGAAACCAGGTATTTCTGATCTTTCCATTTTTCATTATTTGATAATTAACCTGTCAAGCCAGAAAGGGAAACAGTTGTACAGTGTGGAAGTATGAGTCATTTCTGATGGGTACTACAGAAACCTCTTCTCCTAGGTTTTGGTCTTTTGGTCTTCCAGGATGATTGTGCTAGATTAGTTAATGAAACTGTTCCAAATGCTGCTTTTCTCCTGGTCTGAGTTTCTTTTCACTCCTATCAAGACCTCCTTTATTTTTCTCAAGCTTGAAATCATTAGGTGGGTGTGTAATTTATTTTCAGGAAGGATTGAATGCATGACACATGTTGTTTTTGTTTATAATTTCCAAGTAAGTTTATAATAAATTTGACTAAGGCCTTATCTGCAGATGAACTACAGTATACAGTTAACTCAGTCTTGAAAGTAACCTACAACACTGGGTGAAATATTCATTCAATTCAGCAGCTAGTTATTGACCTTCCTTATGTACTGAGCAGAGACTGTGTATGAAGGAAGATGGTATTTCATGGTTAATAAAACTCATAATTACCATTTCCTTTCCATTCTTTCTTGTACACTGGATTCTCAAATACTGGCATCTTTGACATCTGAGTAATTGGGAAATAGTATCTTTTTGTTGGTATATTTTGTAGTTCTTTATTTTTAATTGAAGTGTAGTTGATATATAGTGTTATATCAGTTTCAGATATACAACATAGTGATTCAATAGTTTTATAGATTATGTTTGTTCCATTTAGGGCTTCCCAGGTGGTGCTAGTGGTAAAGAACCCGCCCGTCAATGCAGGTTAGACTTTAACAGGTCCCTGGGTCAGGAAGAACCCCTGGAGGAGGGCATGGCAACCCACTTCTGTATCCTTACCTGGAGAATCCCATGGACAGAGGAGCCTGGCAATTTGCAGTCCTTAGGGTCACACAGAGTCGGACATGACTGAAGTGACTTGGTACACGTTTCATTAAAATTATAAAATATTGGCTCTATTTCTTGTGCTTTACCATATATCCTTGTTGTTTATTTATTTTATACTTATTAGTTTGTACCTCTTCATCCCCTACCTGTATCTTGCCCCTCCACCTTCCCTGTTCCTACTGGTAACCACTAGTTTGTTCTTTTTATGTGTAAGTCTATGTTTGCTCAGTAATCTTTATTCATTTGTTTCATTATTTTAAACATAAAAGTGATCATGTACAGTATTTATCTTCAATTATGTCCCATTTGTGTCATTTGCCTTAGGAGCCAGGTCCAAAAAAGATTTTTGTCAAAGAGTGTTCTACCTATATTTTCTTCTAGGAATTTCATGGGTTTTGGTAGTCTTACATTTAGGTCTTTAATCCATTTTGAGTTTCCTTTGTATACCAGTGTGAGAAGGTGTTATAATTTCATTCTTTTACATGCAGCTGCCCAGTTTTCTTTTTTTTTTTAAATCTTTTTTTTTTTATTAGTTGGAGGCCAATCACTTCACAACATTTCAGTGGGTTTTGTCATACACTGATATGAATCAGCCATGGATTTACACGTATTCCCCATCCCGATCCCCGCTCCCACCTCCCTCTCCACCCGATTCCCCCGAGTCCTCCCAGTGCACCAGGCTGGAGCACTTGTCTCATGCATCCCACCTGGGCTGGTGATCTGTTTCACCATAGATAGTATACATGCTGTTCTTTTGAAATATCCCACCCTCACATTCTCCCACAGAGTTCAAAAGTCTGTTCTGTATTTCTGTGTCTCTTTTTCTGTTTTGCATATAGGGTTATCGTTACCATCTTTCTAAATTCCATATATATGTGATAGTATGCTGTAATGTTCTTTATCTTTCTGGCTTACTTCACTTTGTATAAGGGGCTCCAGCTTCATCCATCTCATTAGGACTGGTTCAAATGAATTCTTTTTAACGGCTGAGTAATATTCCATGGTGTATATGTACCACAGCTTCCTTATCCGTTCATCTGCTGATGGGCATCTAGGTTGCTTCCATGTCCTGGCTGCCCAGTTTTCATGTGCGTGTGTGCAAAGTCACTTTAGTCATGCCTGACTCTTTGCAACCTTATGGACTGTAGTTCCCCAGGTTCCTCTGTCCATGGGATTCTCCAGGCAAGAATACTGGAGTGGGTTGCCATTTCCTCCTCCAGAGGATCTTCCCAACCCAGGGACTGAACCCGAGTCTCTTATGTCTCCTGCATTGGCAGGCAGGTTCTTAACCACTAGGACCACCTGTTTTCTTCTAGACTATCCAGTTTTTTAATATTGATGAACTTTTTAGTTTGAGCTTGTCTGTGTCCTTTATCTCTCCTTCAATTCTGAATGATAACCATGTTAAATAGAGTGTTCTCGATTATAGGTTTTCCCCTTTCAGCACTTTAAATATATCATACCACTGCTTTCTGTCCTGCAAAGTTTATATCAGGTGCAAATGTTATCCCTTGTACGTGGGAAATTGTTTTCTCTTCCAGCCTTTAGAATTTTCTCTTTAACTTTTGTCATTTTAATTATGATAGCTCCCCATATGAGTCTGTTTGGACTCTGTGCATTCTGTACCTGGGATATCTGTTTCCTTCTTCAGATTGGGAATTTTTGGTTTGGGAATTTTTTGGCTATCATTATCATCAAATACATTTTTAACACTTTCTCCCTCTCTTCTACTTCTGGGACTGCTATGATGCAAATGTTAATATCTTGATGTTATCCCAGAGGTCTCTTAAACTGTCCTCCCTTTTTTTCTTTTTTTTTTTTTGCTCTTCTGATTAGGTGATTTCCATCATCCTACCTTCCAAATCACTTATGCATTCCCCAGTATCACCTTGGCTGCAGTTATTCCCTTCTATCATGTTTTTATTTATTAGTTCTTTCTGGTTCCTTTTTATATTTTCTGCTTTCTTGTTAAATTTCTCACTGTGTTCATTTGTTCTTTCCCCAAGTTCAGTTTTTATATTTATTACTAAGGCTTTGCACGCTTTATCTCTGTTTTATTAGTTGTTTTTTTCCCCAGGGTTTTTTTCTTGTTCTTTTATTTGAAATAAATTCCTCTGCTTTATAAGCTTGTGTAACTTCCTCTGTCTCTATGAAATAGTTACCTATTCCTGTCTTGAAGGGGTGTTCTTGTGTGGGAGCATCCCTCTGCAGGCTGTGTGTGCCCAGTGACTTTCATGGCAGAGCTGGATGAGGAGTGAGCAGGGATCACATCTTCCCCTGGGGTGTGATGCAGTTATCACTTTGCTGGGAGGTGGGACTGGAGATGGAGGACGGAAGCCAGGACTGGGTGTGAGCTGGGTTGCTCCTATTCTCAGTGGCTGCCACCATCCAGTAGGGGGTGAAGGAAGGTCCCGAGGTGCTGGAGCAGAAGCCTTGAGGGTTAGGTTTGAGCTGATTCTCTTTTCTCCAGACGCACACTTCCCCCTCTCCTGGCAACAACACCTTTACCCCAGAGGGGAGCTTTGCCCGAGCTCGAAGGGCTTGATTGGGTGCCTGGTGTGGGCTAGGGCAGGCACTGGCATGGTCCTGGCACAGCAGAGTTCCAGAGAGCTTCTAATCACTGCTGCCAAGAACACCAGCAAAGACTGCCCTCACCCTGTTCAGATGAAGTGCTGGGCCCAGCTGGCCCTGTCCCCCTCATATGTGCAGTCTCCTTGGCAAGGCAGCAAGCCATCGCCCTGCCCGGGAGCTGCTCCAGATCTAAAGGCACCAGGACACACACTGGGGCAATCGCGGGATTCTGGCCAGAGCCCTGAGCGGCGTCAATCTGTTCCTCCCCCCTTTCCGGGGAATAAACAAGTGTGTGCGCGCTCTTCACAAATAAACTCTAGGTGTCCCGTAGCTCTTCTATTAGCCCCACTGGTTTTCAAACCAGCTAAGGAGACTCATCTTTTTGGAGTCAGGTCCCAGGGCTGACTTTCTGGAGTCAGGCCGTAGGGCTGGAGTGTCCAGAATGTGGTCAGAACCCCTCACCTCAGGGAGACCTCTGAGTCTGTGATATCCCTCTCCTTTACTGTGTCCCCGCCCAGGGGCATGGGTCCCAAGCTGCTGGTTTCTCTTCCCTTCCTACCTAACTCCCTGTTTATCTTCCATGTAGTCCTGATTGTAGAAGAGTCTTTTCGCTAGTCTCCAGCTTCTTTTCAGCGAGAACTGCTCCTTGTGTAGGTGTATTTTTGATATGTTCACGGGAGGAGATGAGCTCAGGGTCCTCTCACTCCATTATTTTGATCTCTTCCCCTGTAGTTCTTTACTATGAGTGACTCTTACGACTTTTCACATGTTTGAAAGTGCATTATATCTCTTACATTGCTCATATCTTTAAATTCTTTGTAGGTTATTATTTTCTAAGTTAATGTACAGCTGAAAATATTTTCCCCAATGGAAAGCTCACAGTAACAGTCTCTATATTGTTTCATCAATATTAATGGACATTAATATTTGGTATTAATTTGAATATTAATTTTATTTCATTAATATTTAATAAATAACTTATTACAGGTTCTAAGTACTAAGATATAAAATAATTAAAGAGAGATATGCTTAAATGTCTAGGTAAAGGTGCTCATAATCTCTTAGGGAATATATACATTTGCAGGCAGAATAAGATAAATTCTATGATAGAGGGACTACAGTGTGTTAGGAGCTCAAAGGAAATTGTGATTGATTTGAGGAACAGGGGAGGATACATTAGAGAAAATTTTCCAGAAGAGCACTGTGGCCTTTGTCCTCGGTCTGAAAGAATCTGTGGGATTTTTAGGATCAGAGAAGTGTTCAGGTGTTAGGACTGAGGACACCTATTTGGAAATGTGACCCTATTTTGGTAATGAGCTTTGATAAATAAGCAAACATTACTTCCTTGAAATTCATAAGCATTAATGTTTTCTTTCTCTGTTTTGGTCCTCCTATAGTGGGTGCATCTATATTTGTAAATTATCTGTCTTCTTACTATATTGATCCCTTTATAATTATATAATACCCTTCTTTGACTTTTATCACAGTCTTTGTTCTAAAGTCTATTTTCTCTGATATGGACAAAATTTGCATGGAATATCTTTTTCCACTCCTTTACTTTTGATTTGTATGTGCCCTTACTTTAATAGTGAGTCTCTCAAAAACAACAAACAGATAGGTCTTGACTATCCATTCAGCTACTCATTGTCTTTTGATTGATGAATTAGCCCATGTACAAAGTAATTATTGATAAATATGAACTACTGCCATTTTGTTACTTGTTTTCTAGCTGTTTCATAGTTACTCTGTGCTCCTTCTTCCTCTCTTTCCTTGTGTTTTTGTGGTTTTCTTTAGTGTTATTTTGAGATTTCTTTCTCATTTTCTTTTGTGTATTGACTGTAAGTTTTTTCCTTGTTGTTACTGTTAGGCTCACATGCAATATCCTTTTAAAATAACTGTTTTAAGTTGGCAGCAACTGAAATTTGAATATATTTCAAAGCTTTATTGGAGCAGGAAATGACAACCCACTCCAGTATTCTTGCCTGGAGAACCCCATGGACAGGGGAGCCTGGTGGGCTCTAGTTCATGAGTTCTCAAAGTGTCGGAGCTCTGCGCAGCAAAGCTTTGTATATTAATTCTCTGCCCTCACTCCCATTTTATACTATTGATGACACATTTTTACATCTGGTTATTTTATGTAAACCTTAACTAATTTTTATATTTTAAATTTTACTACTTTTGTCTTTTAACCTTCATGCTTGCTTTATACATCATTGATCCACTACCATTATTTACTTTTTCCTGTGAGGTTTTTACTTTCATGTTTTCTTATTAATAATTACTGTAATTTCTTTTTAGATTAAAGAAGTCTTTTTATCATTTCTTGTAAGGCTAGTTTAGTGGTAATGAACTCCTTTATCTTTTGCATATCTAGGAAACTAAATTGTTCTTTCAATTCTGAATATTAACCTTTTTGGGTAGAGCATTCTTGATTTGAAGTTTTTTCCTTTCAGCACTTTTCCTTTTCAGTCACACCACTTCCCTCTGCCTATAAAGTTTCTGCAGAAAAATCTTCCATTAGTTTTATGGGGCTTCCCATGTACATAACAAATTTTTGTCTTTCTGCTTTTAGGATTCTCTCTTTATTCTTAACTTTTACTATTTTAATTATAACATGTCTTTGGTACGTCTCTTTGGCTTCATCTTAATGGAACTCCCTGGGCTTCCTGGACCTATATTTCTGTTTCCTTCCCCAGATTAAGAAACTTTTCAGTCACTACATCTTCAAATAATTTTTCTAGGCCTTTTATCTCTCTTCTCCTTCTGGGTCCCTATAATGTGAACATTATTCTGCTTGATGATGACACAAACATCCCTGAAGATATCTTTACATTTTTAAATTCTTTTTTATTCTGCTCTCTGTCTAGATGGGTTCTACTGCTATCTTCTAGCATGCTTATTTGTCCCTTTACCTCATCCAATCAGCTGTTGTGTATTTTTCTGTTCAAGTGTCACTTTGCTCTGGTACTTTCTTATGTTTTGTTGATGTTCTCATGGAGTTTATCCAGTTTTCTTCTGAGTTTGGTGGGCATTTTGTGACCATTACTTTGAACTCTATCAGGTAGTCTGCTTATCTTCATGTAGTTCTTTTGCTAAAGTTTTGTCTTCTTTCAATACAACAGGAGTGTATTCCACTTTCCCTGCATTTTTCCTACTTCTCTTTGCTTGTTTCCATATATCAGGTAAATCAGCTAGCTCTTAGACTCTTGAAGGTGTGGCCTTATAGGAGATGTCCTGTGGGGCTCAGAAGCGCGACCCCTGCTGGTCACCAGAGCCAGATTCTCAAGGGGGTGTCTCCTATGTGAGAAGCATCAGCCTTCCTGCTTTGGCAGGGCCATAGCTGCTGCTGCAGTGTGCTGATGGGAGGGGCTGGCCCCCCTCACACAAGCTTCTGAAGGGAAATTTGGTAGTAGCTAACAAAACTACCTGCATACTTGCTGTTTGACTCAGCATTCTCATTTCTAGAATCTATTTTGAAGATATACCTCTAGCAATATGAAAATGCTACACAAATTATTTATTGCAGTAATATTTATAATTGAAAAATATTGAAAATAACCTAAGTGCCACAAAATAGCACAGTGTGTGCCCTTTTGTGCAAAAGAAACCTATGGAACATATATCAGAAATTAAAGAGATCAGTTACCTATAAGGGGTTGTTGGAAAAGGAGTGGAAAGAAGGGGAAATGGGAAATGGGAATAGGACAGGAGGGATGACAGTGTAAAACTTATTGGAGTATGGTTTTTTGTAGCTTTGACTCTTAGAACCATAGCAAAACACAGCAGGTTTTACATACTCAAATAATAAAGTAATTAAATATAATTAATTTTATTAATAATTAAAATCAACCAATACAGAAGATAAGAAAAAAAATGAATCTAACTGGATTGCAAATTAATAACTACACTGAAGAGAATGGAGAAGAGAAGAAAAATCTATCAAAAACCAAATCAAAAATAATATTTTGACCATATAAGATTAAAGACAAACAAATGTGCATACATACTGTACTGTAGTAGTAAATCTGTTTCTCTGGTTAGGAATTATGTAACTACTTTAAGTGTATACGAGGGTTGAATGAATAAGTGAATAGACTGTAAATAATACAATTTTTTCACTGTTGGGAAAAGAAGTTACAAGTGAGGGAAGGGCAAAGACTAAAATGAAACTTGTGATGCTGGATTGCAATCATATGTATTAGCCATCTGTTTCTACACTTACTGCCTATAGATATCTATCTATTATACATTTCCATAGATACACCTACACATAGATATTTCTACATATAGATGTCTCTAAAGAGGGACGTATATATAGAAATAAATATGCTATGTGTGTATGTATGGGTTTGTTTATATGCATATATTTCCTAGTTTTCTCCATTGAGAGAATCTAGGATCAACGACACCCCTGTAAAAATGGGCACACTAACCCACTCCAGTGTTCTTGCCTGGAGAATCCCAGGGACGGGGGAGCCTGGTGGGCTGCCGTCTATGGGGTCGCACAGAGTCAAACACGACTGAAGTGACTTAGCAGCAGCAGCAGCAGCCCTTAATAGGGCTTCTCTGGTGGCTCTGTCGGTAAAAAATCCACCAGCAATGCAAGAGACATGGGTTTGATCCCTGGGTTGGGAAGATCCAATGGAGAAGGAAATGGCAATTCACTCTAGTATTCTTGTCTGGAGAAATTCGTAGACAAAATAGCCTGGCAGGTTACAGTCCACGGGGTTGCAAAAAGTCGGACATGCCTTAGTGACTAAACCACCAACCACTACCACAGCTCTTGATAATGATGTACTGAAAAGGATACAACATCACTTGGAGAAGGAAATGGCAACCCACTCCAGTATTCTTGCCTGGAGAATCTCATAGACAAAATGGCCCGGCAGGCTACAGTCCACGGGGTTGCAAAGAGTCGGACAGGACTTAGTGACTAAACCACCAACCACCATCATAGCTCTTGATAATGATGTACTGAAAAGGATATGACATCACTTCTGTAGCATTTTTGCTGAAAAGCAGTAAAGGCAGACTAATCATTTAGATAGCATTACATGAACCCAAATTGAAAGACATTCCACAAAACATTTGATCAATATTTATCAGAAGTTTCAAAGTACTGAAAAACAAGGAGAGGCTGAGGGATTGCCTAAGATGGAAGGAGACTAAGGAGACACAGCGAAGTATAAGGTGGAATCTAGCTGGATCCTGGAACAGAAAAAGGGCATTAGGGTAAAAAAATGGTGAAAGTTCAGTAAAGTTAATAGTTAATTTGACAGCATGGTACTAGTATACATTTTCTGGTTTTGGTAATCGTACACTGGTTATGTGAGTTGTTAATACTAAGAGAAGCTGGGTGAAGAATATGCATGAACTCTATTATTTTGCAACTTTTCTGTAAGTGTCTATTTCAAAATAGAAAATTTAGCAGAAAAGAATAAATAGAAGAACAACAAATAAAGAAAAAAGGAAGAAGATAACAAAGAACTCATGCATTTGCTTTTTTGAAAACAAAAGTTATTTTAACTTAATTGGACCATATATGCCATTAAAAAATGTTTGGTGCCAATGACTGTTTTTGTCACATCTAACAAGATTGATTTTGTTGCTGTCTTTGTTTAGGCTTGTGTAACAAAAGTACCATAGATTAGGGGGCTTAAGCAACAAATATTTATTTCTCACAGTTCTAGAGGCTAAGAAGTCTTAGATCAAGGCACTGGAAGATCCAGTGGCAGTGAGGGCTTGCTTCCTGGCTCATAGATAGCCATCTTCTGTGTCTTCACATAGTGAAAGGGGAGAGAAAGTTCTCTGGGAACTCTTTCAGAAGGGCACTAACCCCATTCATGAGGGTGAAGCTTCCCAAAGACCCTACTTCCCAGTACCTTAGGGGTGAAATTTAACATATGAATTTTAGGGAGATAACAAAGATTCAGTCTCTGACAGTTGCCTTGCCTGTCAAAACTGGATTTGAGGGTATTTCTAAAGACATGAGATACAGACCAAGTTTTTGCCCTGGCAGTCAGTAGTCTAGACATATATCATAGAACAAAGATACTACATTAGCTATAAGACTGGTTTTCATGCTTCAGTTTATGTTTTGGTTTGGTTTCTTTGTTAAATAAAGTTGCTTTCCTTTTGATAGACATTTTGCCATTAAATATACTCATTAAAAGTTTTTCAGGCCTGGCAATATTCTTAGTATGCTATTACTGATTCAATGTAGACTTCCAAACAGATAAATACACTGCTTAATTAAACAGCTGATGCCAAGAGTTAACAGATTCCAATGTTTAATCGGAACAGAAATATTTTAGATAAATTACCACTTAAAAATCTGAGAACTTCCTCATACAATTATTAACTTTTACAAACTGTAAGTAACTCTATAAAATGAAAAATTTAGATACTTAGATTTTAAATAAGTTCACTTATCACTATGTACCAGATTTCCCAATCCCTCTCAGAAAGTGATTAATGATTTCATTTTGAAATCACACCAGTGAGTCACTTGCTAGAGTTGGTCCAAGGTCAATAAGAAAACAGAAAGAATATCTACCTTAAAAATTTTTAATTAGAGACAGATACTATAATTTAAAATTTGGTTATTGCATGTCTTCAATTTAAAATTAAAAATATAATTGCTAGTAAAAAATTTGATTTTTGCTTATGGACTAATACACAGAAAGTAGAGAATTTCCAAGTTTTGGTTAGACTAAAATGTGCCTCTTTCCTGGCTACTGCTATTTGCTCGTTTTGTCTTGCTTTTGGATGTTATATGTAAAAATGCAGTCTTAAGTTCTGCCCAATCTACTTTAGGAAGACTGCATCAACATGTCTGAATGTGGACTGTGAAACTAGATGTCACCTTAGCAGCTGTTTTAACAAGCATGTACATGAAAATCTGATAAAGGCAAAAGTCTTTATTTTTTTGTAAAGCTAAGTCTAAGTAATACAATTCCATTGATCAATTCTCTTTTATACCTACTTTGGTCAAATATCCATGTTATATAGTAAGAAAATATTTTGCATTGAAATGTTATAGCTTTCTTTGGTTTAATCTGAACTCTTTTGACAGTTCAATAACAACAACAACAAAAATCTATAAGTGTGATTCCCCAGTTCTTTTTCTTTTTTAAACTACTATGATGATCTGCTCTCTTTGTGATGAGTATACCTGGTCATAAGAATCACTGTGACAGTCACTGGAACAAGACAGCTGACCATCTGAATGTTAACTATGACAGATTTGCTTTCCTGCCCTGTTTTATAAGAGTTTATAGTTCTGTTGAGGAGACAAAAGATTCACACATAAAGCTTTTCTATAATCAAGTAACAGCCACTATGTTAGACCATCAAGAAGCACCTAGAACCCAGGGGAGTTGACAAGAGCACTCCATCTTGCAAAGATAATCAGAATCATCAAAGCTCTTTCATGTTTCACCTCATTGAATCCCTGCAACACCCTTGCCAGGTAGGCAGAGAGGCTTATTGTGAATATGAAAATTGATGTTCCAGAGATCATGGGTGTTTTAAATCAGACAGTGATTTGCTTGCTCTCCTCAAGTTCCCATTCTTTTGCTACGTTTCAAGGAATAGCTTTTCTCTCCTAAAGTATAAAATAGCTCTGGGCACTGGGTTCCAGACCAGAAGAGCTCTACCGGAAAGCTCTCTGCCTCTGCTGCAGCAGGAAGGACTATTTTTAGATGTTTTCCTTTTGCTAATTATCTCTCCCTCCATGGGGAATTTCTACGGGTAAAATCCCCAGATGAGCCAAGTTTCTCCCTAATTCCCGCAGAGATTGGAACGACAAGGGCCATGGCCCAGATTGCCCTGAGGCTCATTACCTCTCCAGCTTTAGCAAGTTCTTCCAGGACTGTGGAGCCCACAAAACTGGGGTGATTGCACTCAACAAGGGGACTGAGGGGTGACTGGAAGGTGTGTGTGTGTGCTCAGTCATATCCAACTCTTTGTGACCACATGGACTGTAGCCTTCCAGGCTCCTTTGTCCATGAGGATTCTCCAGGCAAGAATACTAGAGTGGGTTGCCATGCCCTCCTCCAGGGGATCTTCCCAACCCAGGGACAGAACCCAGGTCTCGGGCATTGCAGGCGGATTCTTTATCTCTGAGCCACCAGGGAAGTCCATGAATACTGGAGTGGGTAGACTATGCCTTCTCCAAGGATCTTCCTGACCCAGGAATCAAACCAGGATCTCCTGCATTGCAGGTGGATTCTTTACCAGTTGCTCTACCAGGAAAGGTGAAAAAAAGTGAAAAGTGAAAGTTGTTCAATCATGTTCAACTCTTTGAGACCCCATGGACTATACAGTCCATGGAATTCTCCAGGCCAGAATACTGGAGTGAGTAGGGGATCTTCCAACAGGGATCTTCTCCAGGGGATCTTTCCAATGCAGGGATAGAACCCAGGTCTCCCACATTGTAGGCAGATTCTTTACCAGCTGAGCCACTAGGGAAGCCCAAGAATACTGGAGTGGATAGCCTATCCCTTCTCCAGGGGATCTTCCTGACTCAGGAATCGAACTGGGGTCTTCTGCATTGCAGGTGGATTCTTTACCAGCTGAATTACGAGGGAAGCCCCACGGGAAGGCAGGCCTGGACATATCTTTTTGAGTCTTGGAACCACCCCAAATGACCTTGCCTGGAGCTCGATTCTGAAAGAGAATGTGTAGCCAGTGGTGACTGAGGGCTCAAAAGACCCTCCTGATGTTCTGGCTTTCTTCCATCACCTTTGAGAGGAAAGAGGAAGAGACTTAACTTTTCCAGGCAACTACAGCCTTAATCTTCAATCTCCAGGGAACCCCACAGGAACTGTGAAGGATCAGCCTAGAGAAGAGAAAGAGGAAAGGGGTGATGAAAACAATTTTCACTCTCTTGCTGGGAAGAGCTAACCAGCTAGTGCTAGGTAGCCTGGAGACAATGGGTAGAAAGAAAGTCAAGTAAGTTTTTGGCTCAATGTCAGGGTAATAGGTTTTGTGCAATGATCTACCTGCGGAGCTGGTGAGTCCTCTATTACCTGAACTGTGCAAGCAGAGATGTAGACACTGGAATGGATGCTGGCATTCACGGGAAAGTGAGAGTGATGGAAAACCCTACAGGTTGGAAGCTATGTAATAATAATTGCTAACACTATTACAGTACTTATTTTGTATTGAGTTTTTTTTTTTTTAACATTCAATAAAGGGTACAAGATGTAGATGCTATTGTATTATTAACTCTTTTAGAGACATGGAAACTGAGGCACAAAGAAGTTAAGAGATTTGTTCAAGGTCACATAGTTAATAGGAATTTTCACTTAGGCTGCTTGTTGCCAGTGTCTGTGCTTTTAACCACTTGTATTGCTGTGTCTTCTAAGGTCCCTTCTTACTCTGAAATTCCAGATAGGATGGAATCTGGTAGCAACACCAGCATTCCTGGTGCCTCACTCATCAGACTCCCAAAAGGGCATTGGTAGCCTCTGAGAAGGGAGGGAGGCCCGGAGGGAGGGAGGAAGGAAGAAAGGAAAAGGAAGGGAAGGAGGGGAGGGAGAAGCAGAAAGAAAAGAAAAGAAAAGGGAAAGTCAAAGGAGTTGCTGCTGGGTGTTGGGGGGGGGGGGTGGGGGGAATCGAGACCTTTAGAACCACAGGGAAGCTCGCTGGTCATCTTTGGGGCCAATTGGCAGAGACAGAGCCTGACAGAATATTGCGTCAAAGTAAAACATTGCTATTGTTTTCAGATTTCCCGCCTCACCTGCCTCTCCTTGCAGCGTTCAGGAAGGCCTCTGTACGCTCGCCTTCCCTTCTGGCCCCCCTTACTCCACCTGCACCCGCCTTCCCAAGGCACCTGTGCTCAGCTTTTCCAGGAGATTGGGAAGCCCGGGGACCAACAAGCAGCTGCCAATTCTCTCTTCTGCACCGTCTTCCCCGCCCTGCTTTACGGAGGGGAAAAGTGACGCCCAGGGTGGTATGGGACTTACCCAAGGTCACAGAGCATCGATCAGAAAACCCAGGTGTCCAGACTCCCACCTCAGTACCCCGCCCACGCCTAGGTACCCCTTCGCTCCGCGCGCCCGAACCCTACAGCTCTCTTCATTCCACATCCCCGCCTCCCCACCCCCACCGCCCTGTTCCCCGGAGTCGCCTCTGACGCTCGGCAGCCTCCTGGGTCCAGCCCTTCCTGCGGGCGCTTCCCTTCCGCCGGATTCCCACGCCGGAGTCGCCCTCAGCCCGCGCGCAGCCCGCGGGAGCGCTGCCTTCCGGCCCGGGGAGCCCCTCGCCGCGCCGCGCCGCCCCGCACGGCGGGGGCACCGAGGGAGGCGGACGCCCAGGACTCACCACCAGACGCGGAGAATAGGAGCTGACAGGGTGCCAGGGCCCTTGGGGATCCCGCCCTCGTCCCTCCCGGCGCTCGCACCTGGAAGGGGGCACAACCCACGGGGACGTCCTCCGCTCAGCCGGTGCGCTCCTGCCCGCAGCCCCGCCGCCTCCTTGGGGGAAGTCCCAAAGTGTCACGGGCGAGCCCGCTGGGGTGTGGCCGCGCCTCCGCTCCCCCGGGGGCTGCCCCCAGCCGGGAGGCGCTTCCTCCTCCCAGCCTTGCCCCGGCCCCGCACCCGCCGCGCTCCAGTCCCGGCCCCGGCCCCGGCCCCGGCCCCGGCCCCGGCCGGGCCGCCCTGCAAACCGCTGTGCGCCCGGGACGCGCACCATGGACTTGGGACCCGGCTTCCCCGGGCAGGCCGCCTTTTGGTTGGACAATTAGCGGAGGTGGGCGGGGAGTTGACCAACCCCACACACGCGCTTCTCCATGAAGATTCTTGAGCTTTCTTTGAAGAAAGGAGTGCATATGCTGCAGTGTCTCTGTGGAAGGAGCCTGAGGTCCAGCAGCAGCCTAAGTGGTGAGAAAACGTTCTTTCCTTAGCCCCAATCCTGCAGACGCCCAGCCCTCTTCCTTCTCTCTGCTCCCCTCTCTGCTTCCCGCTCTCCTCCTTTAATCAGCCCTGTAAATGATGGAAGGAAGGCGTTTCCTTCTGGGGCGAGATCACGGCCCCGTCGCCAGTTCTGTCTCTGGGTTTCCCCCCTCTTAAATCCCTGAAGTCATCCTTGTTCTATAGAACGCGTTCGCTGCCGCCCAGCGCCTGAGCGGGACCCGCGGGTCTCTTTCCGAGGCCTGCTTCCAGTGACCTGCTTCCGCACCTCCTCGCGGCTCTCTCTCCTTGTGACTTGCGAGGGCGGCGTGCGACTTGGAATTGCTCAAAGTCTCCTCTTGAGAAGTTGCCGGTGCTTTCGACAGGAGTGGGGACTTTTAAACAGGTGGCTGGCGAGGCAGGTATCTTTTCTTTTTCTTGTTTTGTCTGGGAAGTAGACATACGGCCATCGTCAGAGAGAGACAGAGTACGTTTTGCCCTGGAGATCAAGCAATCTTTGAACTGACGCTGAAACAAAAGAGCCCCAATTAGGTCTGGGTTTAGCCTACTAGGTCCCTCAGGAAAAGCTCAGGAAGAGAAAGTAAGAAAATCAGACCCTTTTAAGGACCTGCGATATTGAAAAAACGATTCAAATTTTTAATGAAAAAAACAAAACAAAACTACAGCCAAGTAAGTGTGATTCTTTTCTGCTGAAGCCTTGCGGATGAAGCGAGCTGTTTACCACACTTTCAATTGTCCACCTCTCTCTTTTTTATGATGTAAGTTCTTTTTAAAGTGGGTTGTCTAGTAGTCTTGCAAATACTAACCCAGGTTTTGTGTCTTTTGGTTTTCTGTTTTCAAAATGGGGGTGGGATGTGAGGAGAGAGAAAAGGTGCTCCTAATTATGTCTAAACACGTGCCTCTGTAAAATAATTTTTTGGTCTATTAATTCCAAGTAACTTTAATGCTCAGAAATTTAAGGATATTATAATAGGTTTCAGGTTTAAAGCTTCATATGTTATTCTGGGGGATCTGATTCATTTGGTTAAGTACCTATTTTCAGTCTGTACTGGAGCTATGAAGATTATATTTGGAAAGATTAGAATATATATAGGTTTCATTCATCCTTTCTAAAACTTTGACTTGCTGCTTCTTCACCACTGTAAATGAAAAATAAAACTTTTAAAAGAGTTAGATACTTTATATGTGAAGTATGAGAACATACACTTTTGAAATGAAATCACCAGTGAGATCTCATATCTTGACTTTTATTCAGATCAGAAGATGATTTAGACATTATCTTTTGCCACCATATTTATAAATGCTGTAAGATATCAAATCACTATATTCTAAATGAACTTGCTTGATGTTGAAGTTTTATGTTTTGAATACATATTTCAGGAAGCCAACAGAGATGTATGTTAATATTATTTCAGTTTTCCTTATCTACTTGAAGTAAAACATGAACAGACTGTAACTTGGGTATTTATTTCCTAGATGTGAAAATTTTTAAGGTATATATGGTGTGTGATAAAAACTTCTTGTAAAAATAGATAACATGTTCATTTACATACAGAATCAGTCTTTCAAATGGTAACAGATCCAAATAGAGGTAATAATATGTGTGATGGAGAAGCATAGGTGGTTGCAAAATCATGAGACTTAAGAGTCAGAAGACTCAGTTATAAAGCAGTCTCAATAAAATTACTGAAGATTTTTCAGTCAGTATTTTCATCTGAAAAAAGTAGGAATAATGATAGCTCTAGCCTGCTTCCTATTTCTTACTGAATCCTAGATTTAACATGTGAACCTATGAAAACTGTTGCACTTTATACATGCATTGTTATTTAGTGGGGTGTTTGGTTATTTAGGGAACTGTCACTCTAGAGCAATTTTTGTAAAAGAATATAGTCACAAGTAAAGACAAAGGTTCCTTTTATACCTTTTCCCCAGAAGGAGGTAATGTATAGAATTGCTAAGTGATTGTTTCTGGACACTGTATTGCTTTTGTTTGAATTGTGGCGTTTATTAATTTATAATCTTGGATAACTTACATGACCTTGCAGAAATGTAAATTACTTTGATAATAGTACCTACCTCATAGGTTGTGGTAAAGATTAAATGAATTAGTAACAGCTAAAGATTTATTGGGGTGGCTGGTGGCTGGTTGCTCAGGCGGTAAAGAATCTGCCTGCAATGCAGGAGACCATGGTTTGATCCCTGGGTTGGGAAGATCCCCTGGAGAAGGGAACAGCTACCCACTTCAGTATTCTGACCTGGAGAATCCCATGGACAGAGAAGCCTGGCAGCCTGCAGTTCATGGGGTCACAAAGAGTGGGACATGACTGAGTAACTAACAATTTCACACTTTCAAAGATTTATTGAGTTCTTACTATATGCTAGGCATTGTGCTAAGAACTTTGAGTCCACCATGTATAACATGCTCAGTATATTTTAGATATTATTATTGTGTTCCATTTTAAAGTGATTTCTTTCATGTGACTTTTACTGTTAGTATGAGCAATTCTGCATGATATGTTATGCCCAGTTTGTGAGTGCAATTTGAAGTAAAGACATCAGATACATTTTCATGGAGCAAATTTATATAAATAGAGCTGGAGTGCACAATTTTAATTTTTTAAACTTCCCGAAAGAGAAATACAGTAATAGTTTGAACCATGTTAACATGGAGTAAAAGGTTTTATGCAAGTTACTTCTGCCCCATCAATTTACAGTTGAGGGATTAAGGGCCACAGGAAAAAAGTAACATAATTTGTTATAAGAGTTTAAAAGATTCTCCTGATAGACTGTTGAACTTTTGAAATTATAAATATTTTAATATTCTATTTAGGTTTTATTTAATAAGTAGGATTAAGAAAATACAAAATAATTATTACTAACTCTTGAGCTTCTTAGTATAAAAAAACATTTTATTACTCTTGTCTTTCTTCTGCAATATCAAATATTATTACATTGTCTAGTTTATCCATTATATTAGTTTATAAATCCTTTGTACTTCTGTAGAATGGAGATAGCATAAAATGTCAAATAGAAGACAATCTTAGACAAGATTAAATAGATTGTTTAAGGCTATTTCCAGTCAGTTATAATTCTTTTTTTCCATTTCTCAAAATAAAAATTGTTTGTTTTTGTTTTCATGGGAGCCTATATGTTAAGAGACAGGTGATACATTTAAAATTTTAAATAATTCTGCTCAGAGTATATGGCATTTTTATTAACCTGGTAAAATACTATATTTTCAGCTTAAAGGGTGAGTAAAGCAGATTCACTTTTCTCTAGAGATGAGACTTTTACAAAGAAATGGAAGCTCAGAGATTAAAACAAGAGCTTTAATGCCTACTCCTATTTCTCTCAAGATCTACTTGAGAGGAGAGCAGAAGAATTCTATCAGAGAGGGGTGTTAAGGTTACAGCTTTATCATCACTTCACCAGGAAAGACCATTCTGATGCCTCAGAAGGAGACCCTGAGAAAGCCCAGTGGGCAGCAAACTGACGGGATAGCATCACTTTGGCAGCTGGTCTCTGTGGTAGTCGTAACGTGTGTGTGTGTGTGGGTGTGCATGCATGCACACCTCGCCAGGGGAAGCAATGTGCTTGTCTTATTACCCCAAGCAATTCCGGAAAGTCAAATCTTAGTCTTTTCTTCTGTATGTAGTCATCACTCCTCTGAGATAATCGGTCAATTGGCGCTACTCAGCCTGATAGCATAAAGGATTATCAAATGTCTAGAGATTGAACTGTACACCCACATCAAGTGGCCTTGATGGGGGACTGAAATACTAGGCAAAAATACTTATCTATCCTAATGAAAACACACAGAACCCAGGCAGACCTTTTCTTTCAAGTATAGTGCTGACATCTAAATTGAGACTGCTCATATAGAGTCAGGTTGCATCGGGGAGTATGTATCTAAGGGGTACAGGCTTTAGCTCCTGTACCGGACAGTCAGCTGATCCAAGAAAGAATGTTCCATGGCAAAGTGGCTATTGCTTTTGGTTCACTTCCCAGGAAGGGATCCTCTACAACGATGGCATTATGCAGCTTTTTCCAGCTCCACTCTACCTTTATTCCTGTGGTTGTTCAGTCACTCAGTCATGTCTGACTCTTTGCTACCCCATGGACTTCAGCATGCCAGCCTTTCCTGTCCTTCACCATCTCCCGAAGTCTGCTCAAACTCATGTCCGTTGAGTCGGTGATGCCATCCAACCATCTCATCCTCTGTTGCCCCCTTCTCCTCATGCCCTCAATCTTTCCCAGCATCAAGGTCTTTTCCAATGAGTCGACTCTTCCCATCAGATAGCCAAAGTAGTAGAGCTTCAGCTTCAGCATCAGTCCTTCCAATGAATATTCAGGGTTGATTTACTTTAGGATTGACTGGTTTGATCTCTTGCTGTCCATGGGACTCTCAAGAGTCTTCTCCATCACCACAGTTTGAATGCATCAGTTCTTTGGCACTCAGCCTTCTTTATGGTCCAGCTCTCACCTTGACTCTCACATGACTATTGGAAAAACCATAGCTTTGACTACATGAACCTTTGTCATAGAATCTTTATTTGAGCAGGTTTTTATGTTGTAAGTCTAAAATTCTTCACTGTTTCAATACTGTTCCAATGGGTAAAATGAATGTGAAACATAAAATATACAAAATGATCATTGTTTTTTATGGCTTTCATTTTCAAAGGGATTTTTGTTGTTTTTACATGACATTTTCAGTGTTAAATTAAAAAAGTTAGTGCTTATTCTTAGTTCATTTGTCTTGCAGTACTTAAAGCAGTTTGCTAAGTGCCTATGTTGTCGGCATTACCACTGTTTACCCAGTGTTTTGGGTTCTTCTCTTGGGCACATTGCAGGATGCATGGCATTATCACCTTCCTTTGAACTTAGGTGTGGCCATATGACTTGCATTAGCTAGGGAAACATGAGCAGAAGTGACACACCTCACCTCCATGTGGAAGCTTTAATAACCAGAGCACAATTCTCTCTACTTCTGACCTTCTGATGATGTTCAAGGGAGTGGTTGTTCCATCAGTCTGTGTCCCTGAGTGTCTGTAGTAATAGGAGTGTGTGATCCTTGGTGGGCATTTAGCACATTAGAGAAGTTAAAAACTTCTCTTTGTAAATAACTTAGATTTTTAAGGTCATTTGTTATCTGGTCTATCCTGATGGATAGTAAGGCAGTAGAGTTTAACATAATAAAATTTAATGGAGGATTATTGGGCTCAGTTTAAGGTTCGTTCTAGTCAATCGCTTTTACTTCTCTATGATACCATCTGTAGTACACAATGAATCGATGTATTGGTTTCCTTTCATAATCTTTGAATAATTAGTTTAACATACCAAAGTTTGGGGTTTTGTCATCATCTAGTAAGTTAGTGTGGAGAAGGCAATGGCAACCCACTCCAGTACTGTTGTCTGAAAAATCCCATGGATGGAGGAGCCTGGTAGGCTGCAGTCCATGGGGTCTTGAAGAGTCGGACATGGCTGAGTGACTTCACTTTCACTTTTCACTTTTATGCATTGGAGAAGGAAATGGCAACCCACTCCAGTGTTCTTGCCTGGAGAATCCCAGGGGTGGGGTCGCACAGAGTCAGACACGACTGAAGTGACTTAGCAGTAGCAGCAGTAAGTTAGTGTGGAGAAGGCAATGGCAACACACTCCAGTACTCTTGCCTGGAAAATCCCATGGACGGAGGAGCCTGGCAGGCTGCAGTCCACGGGGTCACGAAGAGTCAGATACAACTAAGTGACTTCACTTTCACTTTTCACTTTCATGCTTTGGAGAAGAAATGGCAACCCACTCCAGTGTTCTTGCCTGGAGAATCCCAGGGATGGGGGAGCCTGGTGGGCTGCCGTCTATGGGGTTGCACAGAGTCGGACACGACTGAAGCGACTTAGCAGCAGCAGTAAGTTAGTGGTTGTTCTGAGACTAGTGAGTACATTGCTTCTTAAATGATATTCATCTTTCTTCCCCAAAATGCAGGGAAGCTCCACTGACATTTGAGGTTATTCTTTCAAAGTGGTACTTTATTTGCAAGGTGCTTAAGGACTCAGGTGCTCCTTTGTACTTACTCTGCTGTGTGGAAACTATAATACCTATTGATGCCCCCGAGTTCCTGGAAACAAACTAGCTGCATTACTTGAAAAACAGTGCTAATATGGCAGCTCTCATCTCTGCTGCAGTTTTGCCAGACAAAGGAAAATGCAAATAAAATTGTTTTTCTCTCAGCTTATAAACTAAGGGCTGAAGAAAACCAGGGCAGTACTTTATGGTGAAGGGATTGGGTTGAATGCTCCATCTGGGTCATGGAGCAGCAGTCCATTTGCCTGCCTCTTGGGTTAAGTAAAGCAAAAGAGTGGAGTGAAGTCAGACTTTTCTGGAAGCCTAGGATGTATGTGTCATGCCAAATAGCCCTCCACAGCTGGCACCCCTCCCTTCTTCCTGTCTTTATCCATCTTAGGATAGAAAGTTAAAGAAACATGTCTCTGACTTAAGGGGTTGCCATTTTTTTTTTTTTTTTTTATGTAGCAAACATTCTTTGAGGCCCAATCACTGCTAGGCTCTGTGTTAGGCACAGGAGATCCAGCAGAGAGAGAGATGAGGACAAGCAAGAGCTGCCATATTAGGTAGTATATGATACATGCCCAAAGTGGGGTACCTGGGAGCATCAGTTTATTAATAGTTCAACAGTCTCTTACCTGAGTTAATGGTCTGTGGTAAGAGTCATTCCAAGGAAGGAATAATTAATTCTTTCTGGGTTTTGTGTTTATCTCCCAGACCTTATTAAAACATTTAAGAGTTCAAAAGGTATTGCTGGGTGGGACAGATGGGGGCTCTAATGGAGAGGAATAGTATCTCTGTATATTTTATTGGAAGAGTATGTTTGAATAAAAATAAGAAGCAGATATGAAAAAGCATTTTTTTTTTACAAAGAATTATCCTACAACTCAATTCAAGCCTACTCATCACTGCTCATATTCAGATGTCCTGCCTAGTTATCTGTGTTATGTCTCTTCTCTGTCCCTCTCTCAACCCAAGTCCGTTTGTTCACACCCAGATGCAACACATCAGTTTCTAAGAAAGGTGCAAGTTTTATTCTCTGGTATCAGGGTTTGAAAGAGACATTCAGGGAGTACTTATAGGTCTGTTCTCTTAAATTCCCTGGAATATCTTGAAACAATGAAGCTTTCCTTTGTACAGTTCAGTCTATGAAATTGCTACCTTTACACTATGTTATTTTCATTGTACACTGTTGTGAATGCCATGTCCGAATATTATTTCTAATGCCATTAAGTGTGGCAGGGTATTTATGTTTCCTAGGGTGAATATCAGAAAGATACTGTGAATCTGTGAAGACAAGTCTGTCTTGCTGAAATGATCTTTCTTGTTTATACATAAGCTTCTAGTACCATCCTACCCCCTCTCATTACTGTTTATAGAAACGATAGCATTGCAGTTGGTGTCACTGATTGCCCACGTTGCTGCTTCAATGAAGCCAGCTGGGATTCGATTGCATGGTCTTTAAATAAAACTTAGTGGCACAAAATGAATCTCTTTTTTTGAGGGGAGAGGGGTAGTTGCTAGCTGGATCGTTCTCTAAAGCACTAATTATTTGCTTAACTTGGAGGAACTTGAGAATCAGTGAATCGCCATGTTGGCTAAGTATCTGACCTTGGCACTGAGGAACATGTGGGTAGATAACCCGCATAAAGACGATAAAGTCTTTATGAAGCCATTCTCAAAACGAGAGTCATGAACCACTTATCCCCTGCCCATCTTAGCTGTCTGTAAGTAACTCAGACTGGAGGTAGTGAATGTGCCTTTGATTCCAACTATCCAAAGTCTGGAGCCAGGTTAATAACTGGGAATTCTAGGCAGTAATGTTTTGTGCCAACCTGGTGCAAGGGGATGACTTGGAAATTGTGAAAAACAATGTGAAAGATTGGTGGTATAGTTTCCTAAACTGCCATGGTATGAAAAATGAATATCAATCACTAGTTATGGCCTTTGACTTCCAGATACCAATACAGTTTAGGCAGAATGGCATTTTTCTTTATAGTTATATAATACAGATTAGAGAACCAAGCTTTATCCAGGTGAAGATTTATATGTCTATGTAAATTTATTTTCTTCTGAAGAAATTTGAATTTATAAATGTATCTCTATTTAAAATATCTGTGCACTTATCCAAGTGTGTGTGTATGTATGTGTGCGTGTGTGTGTCTGCATTCAAAATTGTTAATGGCAGTTACCTTTAGGGAGTTTGATGGCAGAGTCTTGCTTTTTGCTTTACATATTTCTATATTATTTGAATTTTAATGGAAATATGTTCCTTTTATAATTAAAAACTATATAGTGATACATGTTTTAGATTATGCAGTTTTCTTCTCATAGCAGGAAACTGAAAATATAAAGTCTCTGTAGAATAAGAAAGTCACTTATACAACCATAACCTTGATATAACCCCTTCCCTTCTTGGTGTGTGAGTTTTAAAAACACAAGTTATCACACACAAGTTATATGCTTTGTTTGTTTCTTTTCACATGAACTTAAACAGTTATTCAAAATATAGAAAGAAATACTCATATCTAAATATTTGGAAAATATTTTTTTCTAAGAGGAATTACAAGAAGCTGTTAATAGCAAGTAGTCAAGCAGTTAATAGTAGGAGAGAGATACTTTTGGGAAGGTGGGAAAGGAGAATTCTTTTGAACTTTGTGCATTTCTGCATTGTTTCTAATCATTTGTGTGTGTTAGTCGCTCAGTCGTGTCTGACTCTTTGTGATCCCATGGACTGTACCTTGCCTGGATCCTCTGTCCATGGGATTCTCCAGGCAAGAAAACTGGAGTGGGTTGCCATTTCCTTCTCTGCATCTCCTGTGTCTCCTGTGTTGGCAGGCAGATTCTTTACCACTGCACCACCAGGTTCCCAACATTTACCTGGAGAGTCAGGTCTGGGTCCGGAGCTACTTGTGCCTACCTGGCAGCTCAGAGTGTGTCCAGCCTATGAGCAGGTAGATCCCACAACAGGCTAAGCTTCACTGGCCCCATTTTTTCTCCCCAGTCTCAGCAATCAGATAAGTTTTTCCTCTTCCTTGGAATGGAGTGAGAAGGGTAGATGGAAGGGCATAAACTCTCTTCCCATTCGTCGGAGAAGGCCAAAAAACCTTTTGTGGACCAAAAGTGAATGTGAAAAATTTTTGGAGCAAAAATTTACTCTCATAGCGTGTAACTTTCAAAGACAGAACTATTTTTAAGGGTGTTGATATGTCCCTATATCCTTCAGTAGCTCACACTTTTCACAGCCATATAGTATTTTCCTGGCTCTGTGTGATAGTTCCCTGTGTCTCATATGTCTCATATGTCTCAAAATGGTGCTTAATGATAGTTCTGCATTTATAGGGTTGGTCTAAAGATTAAATGCATTAGTATCTGTAAGGTTCTTAGCCTGTGAAATCCTGGGTACTCGGCATTTAGTATTTCCTGTTCTTCTTTGTCTTGCCTTTGTCCCTCCTGGTATTATAAAATATCAAATGCATGCTGTTAGTCTGTGGCTTATCCTGTCTTAGTCTTTCTCTTAATTTAAGGTAAAAAAAATATGTGCCATACTCAATCTTAGGATATATCTAAAATTTGGATCTGTATGTTTAATTTTCTTTATTGTTCAAGATAGGCCTTTATTCTGGTAAAAAGCAATAGGAGTCTGTATCTGGCAAATTTCACTTGCAAAGATTCCAGTTTATTTTCTTAAAACTAATAATTATCAAAAAAAACCAACTAATAATTATCATAATATGAACAGCATTAAGGAAAATTCTGGGTTTATTTCATCCATAGAAACAAATGTAAAGTGATATTGCAGAGTAATTTGGCTATAACAGGTAATTTAGATGATATTCTTTAAGTGACTTTTGATAACTGAATTTTTGGAATTAAACATAGTAACACTTATTCTTAATAGTTTATGTTGCTCAAGTTTTAACTCTGTCGTGTTGGTAGATTATTTAGAAGATCAAACAGGAAGCAACTGAAAGTCACATTACATTTTAATACTGTAGAATCAGTGTAACTGAAAAAAATTCCTGACCTCCTCAGCACTAAGTAAATTCATTTTGATTTATTTTCAAGTCCTGGAAGCTAGATTCATTCAGTGGATTGCTGTTTTGTTTTGTTTTAATTATTATTATTCCTTTGTTGTGTTTCTCTCACCAGGTAGTTTCTCGGAAATATTGAGGAATATTTCCATGTTCCACAAACATGTCTTGGTATTCATTTGATATCTCTGTCAATATTCTTTATTCTGAACCACTGAGATGCAGGAGCTTTTTACTCTTCTCTTCAAATTTTAAAGAAAACCAGACTGTGGGGCTTCGGAATAATTTACTGAATTCTTGAGGAAAGCAGAGGTTTACAGCACTGCCAAGAATGGAAATCTATAGACTTATATTAACTATCACCGCTCTGAAAGTCCATAGGCTGTGTCCTTCTTTGTGAGAGCTGTCTGGTTATTTCTGTTTAGCTCCTAGTCTATCTCTCAGTTCGGTTCAGTTCAGTCACTCAGTCGTGTCTGACTTTGCAACCCCATGGGCTGTAGCACGCCAAGCTTCCCTGTCCATGACCAGCTCCCGGAGCTTGCTGAAACTCATGTCCATTGAGTCAGTGATGCCATTCAACCATCTAATCCTCTGCATAATGGATATTCTTTATTTTCCCCAGGACTAGGAACTACTCCTTCAGGTTTCAGAGAGAGAATAAGGGTATTCAATTCAGTCCTCTTCCAAGGCTCATTGGTTTTTTATTGCAGGATGGCTGAGGTGGAAGCATGCGTGTCCTTTAGGAGAAACACTCCTAATGTAAGACATGCTCTGGCCACTGCTGGTCTAGAAGAAGCAATCATGATACTTATCATTACATTTCCAAATGTTTGGGTTATTCCATTTTAAATAATACCAGATGAGGAGCAACAGATATCAGTCTAGGTAGCATTATACCTTTCCACCATGCATCTTCCAAAGTAGATTGCAGAGCGCATCGGTCCTGCAGGATCTTGCCTCACAAATGCTTTATACAAATAAGACAGTTCTTCTAAGAATGAACAGTGGTTTTCAAATTGCGCAGTAAATTTGAGCAGTAAATGCAGGGGAGAATTCTTTAACTCTGCATGAACTTGGTTCTGTTCAAAATATATCCTATTTAAATTACTGAAGAAGTATATCTCAGATAGAAGCATCTGCTTCAGTGGTTGAAGCAATTTTATAGTGACAGAGACTAGGAAGTTGACATATTTGTATGGTTGGAAAGGCTCGACAAGGTAGTCTGTGAAAACAAAGGAATTTGTATCACAAGGGGAAATTCTAATTTTTACCTAAGGGAATACAAATCACTAACATCCCCCTAAAGTGCTGTCTATCTAGTTACAAGAATTTTAAGCTTCAGCCTCATTTACCACCCTGTTGCTCAAACAGTTGAATATTCTGTAGTGTTTAAATCAAAGATCTTATGGAACATGTCTTCATTTCTATGTTTATTCATCCAGCATGTAATGAGACCCACACTATGTGCCAGTCAATGGCTACATGAACCCTGTTCTAAAAGAACTCATTCTTACTAGGGGAGACAATAACTGGGCAAAAATTATCCAAATGAAGGTACCAGTGATGTCTAGTGTCTAGCTATAGTGTATCATTCTTGGTTAGCATTGTCGTTATTCTAGAAGAGACTGCCAAGTATGTCGTAGAGACAAACTGTCCTCCATATTTTCTTAGGTTATGTTCTCTGATGATCACTGTTTGCTGCTGTGCTTGTTTACATGTGCTCAGTTGAAGTTCTAATAGATTGTTAATTTATTTTCATCAAGTTGGAAATATACTCACTGTAGGTTACGTTAGGCTAACTAGCCCTGCATGGATCATCATTATGATTTTGTTTTCCAAGATGCAATACTCTGGATTCTGTTATCTCAACCAAAACTGGAATTGGGAGGACACAAGATGAAAGAGGAGATAACATATATGTAGTTTATTTTTATGGTTAAAACACTGAAATGGCCAGAGATTAATATAATAAACACTAATATACCTAAGACCCAGCATGAGCAAATTATTAGCATTATACCTTATGCATTTCAGATTCTCTTGAAGAAGTCAAACACTACCGATAAAATTAAAGTCGCTTAGAACTATCCCCAGCACTATTCCAGCATCCCTTCTTCCTCAGGGGTAACAACTATAATGATTTTGATGTGTGTCCCAGGTGCATGTGTGCATGAAATCGGTTCAGTTGCGTCCAACTCTTGCAACTCCATGGACTGTAGTCCACCAGCCTCCCCTGTCCATGGGGTTCTTTAGGCAAGAATACTGGAAAGGGTTGCCATGCCCTGCTCCAGGGGATTTTCCCAACCCAGGAATTGAACCTACATCTCTCCCATCTCCTGCATTGGCAGGCCAGTTCTTTACCACTAGCTCCACCTGGGAAGCCCAATTTAAAAGGTATCATGTATGATATTGTTTTGAGTATTTCTGAAATTAATAGATGTGGTCTTGAACTGTACTTGTCTCTCTATATCTTATTTTTTCACTCAATTATGTGTTTTTGAAATTCATCCCTGTTTATCCAAATATATCAAGTTCAGAAACTTGAAGCCATGTGTGAGGGAATCTGTGTTTGTGATGGAGAGCGTGGACTGTAGAGCCAGTTTGCCTGAGTTTGATGTGACTCTGAGACTTAGTAGTTATGTGACCTTGGACAAGTTTCTTAACCCCTCAGGGCCTCACTTTTCTCATTCATAAAATGGTAATAACAAAAGTAGCACCTACCTTATAGAGATATGGTGTGGGGCAATATGAGTTAATATATGTGAATCTCTTAGAATACTTTCTGACACTTATTAAGCACAACATAACGTTTATTGACTCATAGTGGGAGGAGCAATCTTGCTTAACTAATAATCCCTGATTTGTTTTACATATAGCACCAAGCTAAAAGCAAAAAAAAAAAAATATCTCTGTCCAGACTTGGATTCCTGTCAGAGGTGATTAGGTATTGAGAATGAGTGGTCCCTCAGCTGGAGAGGTCAGTGATTCACCAAGACACAGTCATCTTGGGGAGTGTGGGGCTGACACATACCCGATGCTGTATCTAAAGTGGGTAAACAACAAGGACCAACTGTATCGCACAGGGAGCTCTGCTCAATATAATGTAAAAACCTGAATGGGAAACTGATTTGAAAAAGCATAGTTATATGTATATATATAACTGATTCACTTTGCTGAACACCTGAAACTAACACAACATTGTTAATCAACTATAATATAAAATAAAAAGTTTAAAAAAAAGAACCATCTTTTGACTGAGGCTATTGCACAGTGGACAAAGAAATTTTGCAGGATCAAAGAAATTTGCAGGATCTGCCTTAGTATTTAGGGGTTTGGTTTGATTGTTTCAGTGGGGCTACAGAAACACCTGAGAATGGTCTAATGTCTAACTGTTTCCCTGTGATTGTATGTGACACAATCCCTGACCCTCTCTTGGGAATTGCGAGTAGGAATTCTTTGTCATCTTACCTCTTGAATTGAGTGGAAGTAGTTCTTGGTTGAGCTGGAACTGCACTGAGTGCTTGAGGCTGAAGCAAATCCCTCTAGATATTCAAGAGGAAAAACAAATGAAAAACAGGTGGAGCTGAGACTGTCCAATGATTTCAGATCTGTGTCAGCTCTACTTTCCAAGCCACCTGGGCCTCCTTAGCAGGTTCCATAGAGCTGAAAATAGCCAGCTTCCTCAAAAGACAGAAGTATGTTTCTAATGCAGATATTGAGACTGAGTAAAGTCTTTGTACTGATTGATCTCCTGACCTCCTAAGGTTTTTTGACATGACCAGGTTGCAGTGATTCTCGTGACCCTTGCTGTCATCCTCACAACACAGATGTTAGGAGCCAAACGTAATGCCTGTGTTGTCATCTTCTTATGAGGCGGGACCGATTATCTTATTATGCATAGAGCATAAGTGACTCAAAATGTAGAATCATAATATTTAGGTCCTAGCAACAATTCTAGGAATTGAAGATGCACTTTCATTTGACAATTGAAGAAACAGTCCCAGCAAACTTGAGACAAGTATCCAATGCCCCATATCTGCGTGAATTGACTGGATCTTTGAATCAGGGGATCTTTAAATTGGCTGGACCTTTGAATTGGGGCTCAGAGGTAAAGAATCCTCTTGCAATCTTCCTGCAAATCCTCCTGCAATGCAGGAGACTTGGATTTGATCCTTGGGTTGTGAAGATCCCCTGGAGAAGGGAATGGCAACACACTCTAGTATTCTTGCCTGGAGAATTCCATGGACAGAGGAGCCTGGTGGGCCAGTCCATGGGATCACAAACAGTCGGACACAATTAAGTGACTGTCATTTTGAATCCAGGACTTTTAACTCTTAGTATGTGGAATTTGGATACTAATTTGGAATCTGCTTTATTCATTCACTTATTTTATGAACTTAATTTCTTAACTTCTGTGTTGAGTTTCTAACCTCAAAATCCTCATCAATATAAAGTGCATAAAATCATCCTTGTCTCCATCAAAGCGTTGTTTGAAATCTAACTGAAATAGTGTGCATGCTAAGTGGCAAAAGCTAAAAAAGCTAATAGAGATACAGCATTTCTAGTTTATTGCATTCAATGCATTTGTGACCCAAGACTATATTGGAAATAAGATAAACCTCTGTTTTGCATTGTCTTGGAGAGAGGCAGTTAATGGCAGAAGCCAGTTTTATCAACATGAAATTTATAGCTTCTTTAGCATAAGAATTGTATATTCCAACAGCTATCACATCTATTGTGCACGAATTTTTCTGGTCTGCTCTATTCTGATGCTGCTTGAAAAGGATGCTACTCCCATCAACAATATAGTACCTTTTCAGTCTGCATTGTAAAGTGGGGCAATATGATAGAGGTTAAGGCATTTTATTGATTTAACTTTACTTTAAACTCTTTCACCCATGGCTAGTAACTAGGATGAGGTAATATACTCTGGTATTTAGGCTAACTTCTGTTTTGAGGACTTGCATCACTTAGTTCTGTCAATAGTGAGCAAATATACACTATATTAGAATTTAATTCTGAAATCTACAGGCACTTTTGTCTGTGAGGCAGAGAGAATAAATGAGCTACTTTTAGGTGGAGTAATCACATTATTAACAGCAGCTTCTAATAAAAATAACTTAGCGCAGACAGGAGGAAATAGTAATAGCTATGTGAGCACCAGCGATCAGACACAGTCTTGACATAACTGGGTTCTCAGTATGCTGTGGCATTGGACGTTTAGAGATAAGTCAACTTCTGCCTTAAGTAATTTGTAGTATGGCAAGGGAGAGAAGGTATAAGCAAAACACCCATCTTCATGGGTAGGTGCTAGACTAAAGGTAGAAACAATTTATCTTGAAAACAGAAAGAGATGAGAGCAGATCCTTCTGCTTGGTGGTGTGTGTATGTATGTGTGTGTGTGTGTGTGTGTGTGTAGTTAGGGAGGCTTATCTGGGAAGGCTTCAGGGAAATATGCTACCAGAGATGTATTTTAAAGAATAAATAGGCATCCACCTTGCATAGAAAATGATGAGGAAGGGCATTTTGGGTAAAGGGGAAAATATGCACTAAGGCAGAGGGCCAAGAGAGAGCATGTGTTTCAGGCTAAATTTGCTCATTCTTTCCTTCATTCCTTCACTCATTTATCAACGACCTACTCTTTGCCAGGTACTATTCTAATTGCTAGGGATACAGTGGTGCGCAAAACAATCTCTATTTTAAGAGCTGACTTTCTGGTGCAGAAGTAAAACAATAAATAAATAAACAACTAACATGCGTATAATATAGTGTCAGGTGGTGGTAAGTGCCATAAAGAGAAATACACGCATCAAGGGGCTAGAGAGAGAAAGGAAGATCTCTTTAGATACAGCAGTCTTCTCTAAGGAAACGGCTCTTAGGTAGAGACCAAAGGAAGTGAGAGATCAAGCTTGCAGTTACTCATGGAGAACTGGCACTAGCTGGGAAGAGCAGCAAGTGCAAAGATCCTGAGCTAGGAATGCATGCAGGAGTGCTGAGTGCTCAGTTGCTAAGTCGTGTCCAACTCTTTGCGACCCCATGGACTGTAGCTCGCGTGCCTCCTATGTTTATGGGATTATCCTGGCAAGTATACTGGAGTGGGTTGCCATTTCCTTCTCCGGGGATCTGCCCGACCCAGCGATTGAACCTGCATCTCCTGCATTGGCAGGCGGGTTCTTTACTACTGAGCCACCTGGGAAGCCCTGAAGTAGAAAAAGGCTTGACTTATTCAGAAATGAGGTGCAAGGGCAATGTGTCAAGAGCAAGATGAGGGAAAACAATAGGAAAGGATATTACTTATGGTATTGTAGGCTGTGGCAAGTATTTTGGAATTTATTTTGAGGGTCATGCAAAGTCATAGAAGGGCTTTGAACAGGAGTATGCAAAGCCATTTATATTGAAATGGATCACTCTGGCTGCAGTATGATAGTAGACTGCATCACAGAGACTGTTTAGGAGGCTATTACAGTATTTCTGGTGAGAGGCTTGGAATAGAGTCAAAATGTGTTAGGCGGTGAGACATCTAATTTGGGATATGTTTGGAGGTAGAGCTGATAGGATTTCTAATTTAGAGAAAAAAAAGAGATCAAAAGTGACTCAAGGAATTATGCCTGAGCATGTAGATGAAGAGGGATGTTCTTTATTGAGTTGGAAACAAAGAAGGGTAGAGTTGCTTTGGGGAGATAAACTTAAGTGTTCTGTTTCTGAATGTGTTCAATTTGACATAGAATAAAGAATAGGGCTTCCAGGGTGGCGCTAGTGGTAAAGAACCCGGCTGCCAATGCAGGTTAAACATAAGAGAAACCAGTTTGATCCTTCGGTCGGGAAGGTCCCCTGGAGGAAGAGGGCATGCAACCTATTCCAGTATTCTTGCCTGGAGAATCCCATGGACAGAGGAGCCTGACAGACTGCAGTCCATGTGGTTGCACAGAGTCAGACATGAAGAGACTTTAGCATGCACAAAGATAGACACTGAATAGAGAGACAAAATTCAGGAATTTAGGGGAGTCCAGGGCTGAAGACATGAATGTATAAATAATCAGCATGCAGATGGTATTTAGAATCCTAGAGCTGTATTCAGTAACACAAAGAGTTAGTGTTGATACAGAAAGGATCTTAGGACTAAGCCTGCAGGACTCCAGTACTTAGCCATTAGGAGCTAAATGATACCAAAGAGACTCAGAAGGACTAGCCCGAGAAGTAGAGGAAATTCAGGAGAGTGTAGGAATAAAAGTTAAGTGAAGAAAGTGGTAAGAAAGAATGACCAACTGGGTCAGATAAGTGTGGTGCAGGCTGAGAATGGATTTTTAGATTGGGAAATGTGGAGGTTACCACGTGGATCGTGGGCAGCAGCTTCAGTGGAGAGGTGAGTGTGAAAGTTTGAGTAGCATGGCTTTGAGAGACTAGAAGGTAAGAGAGTGGATAGAAGGAGCATAGAAAAATCTAAGAATTTTATAGTCAAGTTATGTAGAGAAATGAGGGAATGTGGGATCAAAGGGAACATTGTTTTTATGAAACTATTATGACATATTTATATGCCAGTGAGAATGATTGACTAGGAAAAGGAAAGTTGTCACAGGAGAGAGATTGGGAACATTGCAAGAGTAATTGACTTCCTATGATTAACACATTCTAGGCTTGGATCAGATACATCATAGTCACATCAGACTCTTGTTAAAGAAAAAAAAAAGATTACCTTGTCCTACAGTCTACCTCCCATGTATTAGAAAGATCCCATGTGCTTATATTTTTTAAAAGCTCCCCCAGTGACTCTAGTGTGAGCTAGATTTGGAAGCTTTTATTTGTTTTTTAATTTATTTATTCTTAATTGGAGGATAATTGCTTTACAGTGTTGTGTTGCTTTCTGCCATATATCAACGTGAATCAGCCATAGATATACATATATCTGCTCCCTCATGAACCTCTCTCCCATCTCCCACCCCATCCCACCCCTCTATGATGTCACAGTGCACCAGATGAGACTTTTTGTTTTAGGCAAAATAGTGTACTTCAGTGGTGGCAAGAGTCCACTGACTTGAGGTGGGGAAGATGGGGCTGTAAGTTTTGAGTTTTTATAAATCTTTAATCTCTTAGCTTTGACTTTTCTTGTTTGTGGATTTCCCCCCTAAGAGTGCTCTTAGCGCAGAGCACTAGAGGCGGCTAATGGTTTTTGGAGTCCTTGTGGTTTCTCCACAGGGATATTAATGGAAGTATCTGGCTCTCACAGTCTGTGATTAGCAACACTCTGATTAAGATTTTAAGCAAATAGTTATCCATTGAAAAAGTGACAGTCATGTGCTTTTCTCTTCTGTGGGATACACAGAAATATCCACAAGACTGCCAAATCTAGTGCAAGCATGGGCAAGAAACTGGGTCAAAGGGGACCATTAAGGTTTACACCTGATAAACTGAATCTTAGAACCAAACTAGGTGCTTGGACACTTGATTCTTGGATCTGGAATCCAAAGGTCTGGGCCGTATTTTTGGCTCTGTAGTTTACAAACCACATGAATTTGGGGAAGTTTTATGTGTTCATGTGAAAATGAGTGTGCTAGGCCTTCCCTGCTTTCATCTTAGAGTTACAAAGTTCAAATGAGTGAGAAGCATTTCAAGACTGATAAAGGTTTGTGACAGCATATATGTGTATCTATAGAGTATTTGTATAGAGTAGTATATATTTTGGGGGGCTCCAAAATCGCTGGAGATGCAGTGACTGCAGCCATGAAAAAGTTTACTCCTTGGAAGAAAAGTTATGACCAACCTTGACAGCATAATAAAAAAGCAGAGACATTACTTTGCCAACAAAGGTCCATCTAGTCAAAGCTATGGTTTTTCCACTAGTCATGTATGGATGTGAGAGTCGGACCAATAAGAAACCTGAGCACAAAAGAATTGATACTTTTGAGGTGCGTTGGAGAAGACTCTTGAGAGTCCCTTGGATTGCAAGACGATCCAACCAGTCCATCCTAAAGGAAATCAGTTCTGAATATTCATTGGAAGGACTGATGCTGAAGCTGAAACTCTAACACTTGGCCACCTGATGTGAAGAACTGACTAATTTGAAAAGACCTTGATGCTGGAAAAGATTGAAGGCAGGAGTAGAAGGGGATGACAGAGGATGAAATGGTTGGATGGCATCACCGACTCAATGGATGAGCATTTGAGTAAGCTCTGGGAGTTGGTGATAGACAGGGAAGCCTTGCGTGCTGCAGTCCATGGGGTTGCAAAGAATCAGACACTACTGAGTGACCGAACTAATATATAGTTGTTGATGTGAATTCTGAAAAATAGCTTTTATAAACACAGTCTTATACTGCATGACATAAATATCTAGAAAAAGTGATCATTCACACCCCCCATCACTTGTGATGCAATTGATGATTAAAATATAAGGCTTATTAAAATGTATTTGTTTACATATATATACACATATACAAATACATATGTAGGTATCTAGCTTTGGTCAGTATTACTTTGTTAGTTTTCCTCAGAGATTAGAATGAATTTTGAAATATATTTATTGAATTGAATTATATTTTTGTATTACATTCAAATTCTAATTAGACATTATATGTTAGCCTGAACCTTTGAATTTTTCCTACAGCAGTTTCAAATATGGAGATAAGCCCTAGAGCTTCACTGGTGCTTCTCTCTGCACTACAACTGTGTTTCAACCTGTGTCCCATAAATTTGGGAAAGAAATCACAAATGAAAGATGGAATAAAATGATGCAGCAGGTTGTACCTTGATACACCATGCTGGTTACAAGACACTTGCAGGTGGGAAAGAGGAGATTATAATTGGTTTTTGGATAGCAAGTTTCCCAAGAGAAATTATGACAGTAGAGCAGTGGTCCTTTGCCTCCAGGATCTAACGCCTGATGGTCTGAGGTGGAACTGATGTGATAATAATAGAAATAAAGTGCATACTAAATTCAGTGTACTTGAATCATCCCAAAACCATCCCCCAGCCCCTTATCCAGGGAAAAATTGTCTTCCATGAAACCCGTCCCTTGTGCCAGAAAGGTTGGGGACTGCTGCACTAGAGTACATCTAGGAGATGATGATCAGGGTATTAAAAAGGTTTGAAATTGTGACTTAAAAGGAGCAGGTAAAGACCATAATGGACAGAGAGGCCTGGCATGCTGCAGTCCATGGGGTCACAAAGAGTCGGACATGACTGAGCGACTGAACTGAACTGAACTGAAAGGCCGTAATGATATTTAGCTTAGAGAAGAAGAGACCAAAGTAGACTGATTTGATATTCTGATATTCCACATAGCAGACCTGATATTCTGGTGATTTCAAGGAAGGAGAGGATTGAGTTTGAAAGGAAAAGCAATGAATGCAGGTGTAAAGAATACACAATGAAAGCTTTGGCTGCTTATGACTTTCTAATCACTCCGACAGATTAGCAGATGCTGTATGACGATTGAGATATTGCAGAGGGATTTGAACATCAAATGTGAAGCAGAAGTAGATGACCTAGCAAGTCTTCCAGCTCTAGTACTCTGTGTCCAGTCGCAGACTTTATGTGAGGAAGAGTTAGTGTATTTTCAGAGCTCTAGTGGAGGTTGAGGGAAGGTTACAGAGATGTGGATAGTTGTTGGTTATGCTCAGCAGTAGAAAAGGTTTTGAATTTAGTTCCCGAAGGTTACTGGGAACACAAAACTTGTTCCTTTGATTCTCAAGCCTTTAGGTAGATCCCTGAGTACATGTTGTTCTGTCCTTCTGTTCTGATCCAGGAGGTCGGATCCGTGTCACTGGTATGTAGCTTGGTCTCTACGAAATGACAGGAAAAAAAATGTTAGCGTCTAGGGACTCTTCCTATCTTCCTTTGATGGGGTAAAATTTACTGTAAAAGAACACAGCTCTTTAACATAGAGCTCTGAGTAAGTGCATAAATTGAGTGGAAGAAGCTACAATTTAATATATGGGCCACTTAATTAACCATAAGTCCATTTGTCATACTTAACAGCTAACTGTGCTTCTAATGCAGAGTTAATGTTTTAAACTGTGACTCCTAGATTGATGTGGTTGGAAGGAGACAGTTTAATTCTTATACAGACAAGCTGAGGTTCTCAGAGGGAGTGTGCTAAAAGGTGCCCAGTCTCAGAACTGAGACAGGGGCCTTGGATTCCTGCCACCCATTGTCTGGGGCAGCCTCTAACTCTCCACACTTCCATTTGTCTCCCAGATTTGTAGTTCCCATCATAACATGTTGAGATCATCAGTTTTCAATTATACTGGAAGTAATTTGACCTTACAGCGTAACTTTGTATCTCTACCACCCTAGCTATGAATTAGAGTAGTCTTTTAGAACTGACCCAAAGGACAGCATCCTGAAAGTGACTTTGCCCACATCTAGTGATACAGGTGGCTCAGTGGTAAAGAATCTTCCTGCCAATGCAGAAGACACAGAAGATACAGGTTCCATCACTGGGTCCAGAAGATCCCCTGGAAAAGGGAATGGCAACCCACTCCACTATTCTTGCCTGGGAAATCCCATGGACAGAGGAGCCTGGTAGGCTATAGTCCATGGGGTTGTAAAGAGTCAGACATGACTGAGCTACTGAGCGTGAGTGAAATGTCAGGAGCAAATGTCAGCTACCCCAGTAGCCACAAATCTCTAGACATCCATACACCTCTTGTGTAATTTCACTATATCTGTGAGCTTCCTGTTGCTACTGTAGATCAACACACTTAAAAAATCAATTTAGCCTCATCTCAGCCAACTATATCTGTAAAATCAGAAGTTTGATATGCTGTTTTTTCCTAATATAAAAGTAATTATTTTAATATTATATGTGATATGTATAATGTATTCCCCAAGCTTTGGGGAATATTGAAAAAGTGAGACTCTTTCAACAGACTGTCTGCTAATGTAATGATGGATGATAGTCATTTTTCCTCTCCACCCTCCCCATCCCACTACTGTTGTCTCAGTTATTTAAGAGAGAGAACACCAGATCATACCCTTGCTAACACACACACATACACAGACACACACACACACATATATTTATTAAAAAAAATTTCTCTCATGGAGAAGTAGGGAGGAAAGAATTAAGAGATAATTTGTTGGAAAATAAATGAATCAGGTTATGTTCATACATTAATGGTTTTAAGGATCTCCAGACTAGAAGAGGCGATTAGGAAAGTGTGTGAATAAGTGTTTCTTTCCTGCTGAGCTATTGATCAGTTGTTTACAACTTCTCATTAGAGATGTGAGATGTAAATAAAAGCTGCTTAGAGTTTTTCTTCCTGTAGTGCCACCCAAAGGCCCACATAAACATAAATAAACACAGTATTATAAATTCACTTTTGGGAATTTGAGTTTGTGGTGTGGTTACTTTAATAGGATAGATCATACTCCTGTCTGGTTTCAGATGGTGCTTGGGTTAATCTGTCTCATAGACCTACTCTTTGTGATTGAGCTCAGTTTACAAGTAGAGACACCCTTATTACATGAAAGACTAAAAATCTTGATCCCATTTGAGCCATAATTTTTAATTCAAACAAGTTGATGCTAATGAATTAATGGTTTTCTAGAATACAGCTTTACAACCAGTGTTCATAGTTTCTGTCCTCCAGCCCTAAGAAGCTTTGTCATTTTACGCCAGTGTAGGTGTGTTGTATTCATGACATGAATAAGGCTAGGAAGTACTAGACAATGAACAATGCCTCTAGTTTGTATAGTTTAGAAAACACTCACATGCATCAACTCTCTTGAGACAGCGTTTCTGTGAGGCAAATGTTACTTTCCATATATTTTAGGTGAGGAAACTGCAGATTTGAGAGTGAAGTTACTTATGTAAATCTGCACAACTTAAATGAGTGGCAGGTGAAGATTTACAAATGAAGTGGCTCATTTTTAGTGCAATGAATCTTCCATTACACTGCAGCTGCCTTCAGAGTTTCACATTTTCATATTATTAGATTGTGTAAACTTAAAAACACAAATGATCTTTGCTACATATATTTCCTAAGAAGCTGTTTTGAATTAAAGTACCATTCAAAGATGTTTCCTGACCTAATTTGTGCATTGCAGGATGAGACGACACAGATGTGATCCTTGCCTTTAGGGAGATCACAGTCTTCTGGGGCTGGAGGGAGTTATGTATACAAACACTTTAATACAAAGCAGCTGGGTTATGTTTTATAAAGTAGGTAGAGACAAGGACAGAAATAAAGATGCTGATATAGAGAACAGACTTGTGGACATGGGGAGCCGCGGGAAGAGAGGGTGGGATGAATTGGGGAAATGAGCATTGACATATAGGCCCCGTCATGGGTCAATTGGAGAGCTGGTGGGAAGCTGCTCAAACAGGGAGCTCTGTTCAGTGCTCCCTGATGACCTAGAAAGGTGGGATGGTGGGTAGGTGGGAGGGAGGCTTAAGAGGGAGGGGATATATGTATACGTATAGCTATATGCGTATAGCTGATTCATATTGTTGAACATCAGAAACTAACACAACAGCGTGAAGCAATTATATTCCAATTAATAAATTTAAAAATCAGGAAAAAATAAAGTTGCTATAAAAATGGAGTTGCTATAAAAAAGTTGCTATAAAAAAAAAGACAAAATTCTATGGAGGAATAAGAGAGAAAAAAGTTGAATTGAAACAAAGAGGAAACCAGAGAAAGGGTTATGGGAGAAATTGTTGTTCATTTGCTCAGTTGTGTCCAACTCTTTGCGACCCCATGGACTGCAGCATGCTGGGCTTCCCTGTCCTTCACTTGCTCAGACTCATGTCCATTGAGTCCGTGATACCATCCAACCATCTCATACTCTTCTCCTGCCCTCAATTTTTCCTGGCATTAGGGTCTTTTCCAGTGAGTCGGCTCTTTGCATCAGATGGCCAAAGTATTGGAGTTTCAGCACCAGCATCAGTCCTGCTAATGAATATTCAGGGTTGATTTCCTTTAGGATTGACTGGTTGGATCTCTTTGTTGTTCAGTGGGAGAAATGCAGCTATGTTAATGATTACTTTTGCCATGGGTAAACCTTTTTGTTTGTTTGTGAAAACTTCTTATTTATTACATAAAGAGAAAGGCAAATAAAACTTGAAATTATAACTTGGTATAATTTCACAAAGTGAACATATCCATGTAACCATCATGGAGACTAGAACCCAAACATTATCAGCATCCCTGTACCTCTGTCCTGTGCCTCTGTCCAGTCACTACCTTCCCCAAGGGCAGCAGTTATCTTGTTCTAACACTATAGATTAGTCTTGTTTTAAAACATCAAATAAAGTAATACCTTATACTTTGTTTAATGTTATGTTTGTGAGACAAATTGTTTTCTTGACTGTGCAGCTTATGGGATCTTAGTTCCTGGACCAGGGATCAAACCTGGGCCCTTGGCATTGAACTCATGCAGTCTTAACTACTGGACCAACAGGGAATTCCCAGAGACACAAATTGTTGCTTGTAGCTTCAGTTCTAGTTTGTTCTTTCTTTCTTTATTTATTTTTTTTCTTTCCTGTAAATATACCACACATTTATTATCCATTCTACTGTTGGTGATCTTTGGGTTGTTTACAGCTTGTAGTCTTTGTGAGCATTGCTGCTATCAACAATCTTGTATCTCTTTTTGTGAATATATATATGCATTTCTGTTGGGAATAGTCCCAGGAGTGGATTTTCTGAGTCATGGAATACGCCTATACTAATATAGCTTTTGAAGAGAAAAAATAAGGATGACTAATGTCTTCATTGATAGAAGAGGAACCATTTACATTTACAGGACCCAGGCCTGCTGGGCTGCAGAGAGAATTCAGAAACTGATGAGCAATTTGGATGGCAGGAATACGCTGTGTTTGAGAGCTATAGTGGATTTGTATTTGGAAAGAGAGTGAGAGACAAGGAGAAAGAGGCTATTGTTGAGAATCCCTGAGCTATTTTAGAGAGAGATAATTGTATCAGTTAGAAAAGCAAGTCACTGATACTTCAGTAAGTGTCTTAATCAGATGGATTGGTTTTTCTTAAATACTGAGAAGTCTGGAAGTAGGCATATTGCTGGCTTTCACTCAAAACTCAACAAAGCCTCTTAGGATCTCGGAGCTGTCTTTGCACTGTGGCATCCTTAGCATGTTGCCATTTATATTCATATGTGCTCTTTATAGACTTAAGATAGTTCCTGTAGCTCCATATATCAAGTCTAAATTCAAAGCCACATCAGTTCTCTTTCATCAAGAGAGTAAAAGTTTCCTAAATATCCCAACAAAGACTTCTACCAATTGGTATTAATATAGGTGGGTTACCCCTAGCTGAAAGTGAGGCTGGGAAATTGGGGTATAGTATTAAGATTATCTTATATTGATTACCATCCGTTGCTGGAGAATATATTATTGCCTTGAGAACACTGGGACTCTCTTAGCAAAGATGAAATGGATATTAAATAGGCAATTAAATGAGTTTTCTATAACAATATTGGCCCCAGAGGAAAGAATGGGATAGGAGATAAGGTTTTATGTAATAATAATTTTTATATTCTCATATGAAAATCAGACATTTTATAGAGAAAATTAGTATATCTTTCCATTTGATGATTTGAAATTCACTAAGGCTTTTTATTATTACTGTGGTAATAATATCAATAATATCTCTTAAAGTGATCTTGCCTTTGCAGCTTTTTGGTTACAAAACCGTGAATTTTTACCAGCTTTTCTAGAATAAAGTGAAACTAAAGAGCAAGCAAGCATTGTGAGCTGCTGCAATTACAGGCAGAGTGGTGTAAAGAGATTTCTATGATGCATAAATTAAAACATCCCATCATAAGGCTAACAGGTCCAAAATAGCCACAATTTGGTCTTTCATGTGACTTTATTTCTATTTCTAACCTGCAGTTGTTGATTTCCGACAAATTTATTTGTCATGAAATCAGTTGAGTTAGTGCATAAAAGGACAGAATACTGGTTCAGATGTTGTTTTGAATGTATGTAGTTGTATGTAGTGCCCTAAAAAGAGAAAAAAATATTTGTATGAGGTTCTTTTTGTTGTAAGCAAGTCTTAGAAAGCAGGTCAGTCTCTAAGATTGGTTTCCTGACAATTTATAACAACAAAATAAAGTTCACAAAACATACTTCTTTCTTTAGTGGTTGTATGTTCATTATTGTATTTGATGATATGGCAGCATTACTAACTTATTGAGGGCTGAAGTTTTCTGTACTGGGTGCAACCAAAGAGAAAGGACAGAATATGCCTGTGTCACCTCCAATGTGATATTGATGCAACCAGAGCTGTCGGACTGAGAGAATTTAATTTCACATTGAGTGTGATGAAAACCTGCTCTGTCCAAGAAGTTTTGCTCAGGGAGAGGAAGAAGAGAGATTATGAGTATGGCTGGAAGGCACGATTCAGATCTGAGTTGAGCAATATTTGGGTAATTCTATGTTCTTTTTAAAATTTTTCATTGGCGTAGCTTTACAATGTTGTGTAATTTTTTGCTGCTGAAAAGTGAATCAGTTATTGTTATTGTTGTTTAGTTGGTAAATCATGTCCAACTGTTTGCGACCCCATGATTTGTAGCCTGCCAGGCTCCTTTGTCCATGGGATTTCCCAGGCAGGAATCCTGGGCTGAGTTGCCATTTCCTTCTCCAGGGGATCTTCCTAAACCAGGGATCTAACCTCCATCTCCTGCATTGGCAGGCAGCTTCTTCACCCCTGAGCCACCAGGGAAGCCCATACATGTCCATGTATTCCCTGTTTTTTGAATTTCCTTCCCATTTAGGTCACCAAAAGTGTTGAGTACAGTTTCCTGAGTAACTCTATTTTCATATGTGATTATTATTTCATATGTAATTATTAGCGATGAGTGAAATGTTTCTGAATTAGGAGATGTTCCCCAGGATGTTTTATAATTATGTGATCCATCGGTCTGTTTCAAGATTATGTGTAGAACCAACAGAAGGGTTACTTTTATCAAGAGATGATCAATGGACAGATTTCATTATACAGATCCAGAATGCAAATAGGCTTAGGAAAACAGCACATGAACTAAAAGCTATAGCTCACAGTTAAGTAATTGGGAATATTTGGAGATGTGTTATAGACTATACTCCTATTAATTTGTGTATTTTTATCAGAGAGTACAAGTATATTTTTCCATTTTGTAGCTTCTTGTGTCCAAAGAACAATAGTAGGCTTAGTGTCCAGTAGCTAACATTCATTCACTAAATTAACAGAGTATTTACTGAGGAGCTTACCATACGCCACTGTTATGGGTACTGGAGGTAGAGCAATGAACAAATTAAAATGTCTGACCACATTGTCATAGAATGTTTTATTCATGGAGTTTTTCATGACTGTGCAACTGAATGCCTGTGCTTTCTAAGCAGATGATGTAAAAGGAGAATGAACTAGAAACAGGCTTCAACTAATCTCAAACTAAGAGGTTGCACATGATATATAATACATTAAAAATTGTACTTTACTTTTAAATTTACAATTACATTCTAAATAAAGCACTCCTACTGCAGGTGCAAACACTTGATTGTACAAGAGCCTAGCAATGACTTGAACAGTAGATGTAAAAACAGTGCAGCATCCATGTGTGAGTGTTTTAAGAGAGAAACACGGTCAGACCGTTGAGCTTGAGTCATAGGATGATGGCTTGCAGAGCTGAAGCTAAGGACTAGGCTATGAATGAGCACAAAGACAGGATAAATTCGTATTTCATGTTTAGGTGTGATCTTGAAAAAAACAAATGAACAAAGAATCAGGGGTTGGTAAATGAACAAAAGTAAGGTCTTAGAAGATCAGGTTAGACATGAACTAGGGTTTCCCAGGTGGCACTAGTGGTAAAGAACCCACCTGCCAATGCAGAACACATAAGTGAGGTGGGTTCAGTCCCAGAAGGTCCTCTGGAGAAGGGCATGGCAACCCACTCCAGTATTCTTGCCTGGAGAATCCCATGGACAGAGGAGCCTGGCGGGCTACAGTCCATAGGGTTGCAAAGAGTCGGACATGACTGAAGCGACTTAGCATACATGCACGCGGATATTGAACTATACCAAAGTTTGAGTCAGCACTAGGGACAGCTCCCAAGGATTATACCTGTTGCCATAGTATCTAAGAGGAGGCGACAAAATAAGTGCATCTACATACATCTAACAGGTGGGAAAAGTGAATGAATAAGCTAGTATTTAGGCTGTGAGGGAGAACTGTGACAAACAGGAAATTATAGAACATTTCAAATGGAGAAAGGGAGCAGCTACTAGTCAACTCCAGCCAGTTGGTTCTGCAGGAATGCAGATTTCGTGTTCCTGGAGTTTCCAGAAATTAAAAATCAATTCCAGAGTTGCAGAAAGTTCAGATATTTAAGATGACATCTTATAATTTTAAAGATTTTGGCAACTCAAAATTAAAACAAAAAACACACCTGTAAACACGGCTTTGACTCTCATTTCTTTTAAGGCAGTTTTGGTTTCAAGTGAAAAAGGCTTCATCCTGTCGACCAGTGAGTCTTTGGTGTTTTGTCAGTGGCATATCTAGTTATTTTACCCACTTCAGCCTGATATTTTAAAAACTGGATCATGTTTTCCACTGCTTGTACTCCTCAGTGGCTTCCAATTACGTTCATAATAAAGTAAGCGCTCCTGATATGGTTTTCAAGACTCTGAATGATGCTCTTTGCCTGCCTCTGCAACCTCGTCTTATTGCTTTCTTCACCAGCTCACTATTTCTCAGATATGGTCTTCTTTTACTTCCTTGGACATATCAAACTTTTCCTATAGTAGAGTTTTATACATTTTAATTTCCTCCTCTTAAATAATTCCCCTTTCTGCCTGTGTCCGCTAAGTGGCTTGTTCTTTCATTCAGTAATCATCTTAAACATTATGTTCTCCAAGAGGCTCCTACTGATCATCTAATCTCAACTGGTCCTCCAGGTTTCTCTATCATAGGCTCCTCTTTATTCATACCATAAGCTGAATGTAATTTGAGCTTTTAAAATTACTTGTTCCCTTGTTAATTATCTAACTGAACTCATTTGATTTTAAGCCAGCATAAGGATAGGAAACATGTCTACCTTGATCATTGATAAAGCTTAGATGTCTAATACACAGTAGGCATTAATAAATATGAATGAATAGATCATTGCGTAAGAGGACTTGAAAGATTTGTGTCTTTCATATGTTGATATGGTGCTGAATTCTTTGGACCTATATCATCTAGAGAGGTGTTTCTCAAATTTAAGTGAGGTGTTTGCCTTGTTAATGAAAAATTATATTGATGGCCATTCAGTGCAATTTAAGTTATTTTTATTATGTTAAATGTTTATATATATAATATAGAAAATATATATAATAAAATATATATGGGTACAAATGTCTCTTGTTTATAGCTTTTATAAAATTATACAATTTGCTTAAAAATTAAGTTATAAACAAATCTATACAAAAGCAGTTCAGTTCAGATGAATAATCTTTATTTAATGTTATAGGTAATATTTTGTGACATAAAATTGCCTCAGATGAAATATGAAATGTTTCTGTGCTTTTTTTCCCATAATACATATGCAGATAATACCTGTTCACATAAGTATATTAATTAGAATTAATAATTTCTTAATTTTGTTAATAGAAGTATTTGACCTTATACTTAACCAAATCTCTGCCTGCTAGAAACTCTAAAATGTTAAATTTAGTTATGTATCATCCCAAAATTTTTTCACTTGAAAATAAAGCCAGTGTTACTGAAAACTACTTTATTTTATGTGAACTAGTTGGAATTGGGAAGAGAGAAATTTCTCATTGCACATTTGCTATTTATTCTTGCTGTGAATGAGTTGTTGCAATAATGGTATGCTCAGAGCTGGGATTTCTGTAATACATCTGCCAGCAAAATAAAATGTTTTCTTACTGCTGAGACACGACTACTTTTGAGTTTTCAAAAGTCAGATGATTACTCCATTTTTCTCTGTTTGAACTAGCACAAACAGTTTTTATTTGCTGCATGGTGATTTCATTTGACCTTTACTTTGAGTAAAGCAGATCGTATTCAAAGCCAGAAATATTTGTTCCAAAATTTTGTGTCAATAATCAGTTATAAAGTCATCAACCAGTTGCCCTAGAATTTGTCTACCTTCAAATATATAGACACATATACATATATATGCAAACCATATATTTTTATGTATAGTATATATGGATATGGGCTTCCCAGGTGGCTCAGTGGTAAAGAATTCACCTGCCAATGCAGGAGATGCCAGAGACATGGGTGTGATCCCTGGGTTGAGCAGATCCTCTGGAGGAGAAAACAGCAACCCACTCCAGTATTCTTGCCTGAAAAATCCTATGGACAGAGGAGTCTGGTGAGCTACAGTCCAGGGGATCACAAAGGATCAGACTGAGTGACTGAGCACTCATAAATGGATATATATATCTGTGTGTATGAATAAAATATTTAAAATTTAAATTCTCATGGGCACCCATTACTCTACCTCTTACTTAATTTAAGAAACAATACACTAGGAGATCCAACTATGTTTCAACTCCCAGAATCCTGGGCACTGACTAGGGTAGATGACATTCTAGACCTGTCTTGAAACATATAGGCTTAAAATAAAAATACAAAGAAGAAAGTCTCTCTAGTAAATACATTGTCTTTGAACTGACCTTTGGCCTGGGAAAGGGCCAATAGTTACGGGAGCACCATTCATGGGATTTTCTGGAATTGTGCTTCAGGAGATTCAATTTGCATAAATATCAATACAATATGAGTAGCATCCCCTAGAGCTGTTTAAGGCGGGCCTGGTTCATTCAGCAGTGGAAAAGTGCTCAACCCTTTATCCACCTCTCTGGGACTATGTCCGTAGAGAGAAATGCACACTTTTCCCATTCTAGCTCTCACAGCCAACCATTTGCTTTGATGTTAGTTTAAAAGAGATATTCACATTCTAAAAATTAGTTTTGTGTATAATGAATATTTTACCTTAGAGAGTAATGAAGGTAGAACAGCAGGCTGTGGTTTGCTTTCTGTGGAGAGATGTGTGATGGGTGGTCAGCATCACTTGTAATTCTATCATACGCTAACCTGGATTAAAGGGTCTGTGTGGTGTTTGAGATTCTATATTTATAGCAGGTTCTAGAGAAAGTGCTCAATCAAGAAAAACAGATGTGTCTTTTTTTAGGGGAATGGAATAATCCTCTTGTATCTGATAGCTGGGTGTTCTTTTGCATGGAAATGAGAACCTTTGCATGATAGTCACATATGCTACATGTAATTTAGAAAATAATGGCTTCCTCATATCCAAAGTGAAAAAGCCAAAGCCTTAAGCTTTGGGTTTATTCATAGTTTGGCTTTACAACAATTCTGATTTCCTATTGCTCTTTACCATAGCCCATGTGATTGTTGCATGAGTACTTTCTTGTCTTTGCCACCTAAAAAACTCATACAGTAGCCTGTATGTGTATGTGTGTGTGTATCTTTTTTTTTTTTTCTACCTGGAATGACTTTCACATTCCTTTCAATTAACCCAGATACTATACTTCTGTCAAGCTCTACTTTAACCACACTTCTACTTGTTGGCAATTGACACTGCAATGATCACTCCGTGGTGTGAATTGTTTTCATTGTTTACATATGCAGCTTATAATATTAATTCACCCCTGTATTTTAGGAGTCATTTCTCCTTCTATTATGTGTATGTCAATTGAATTGATGTTTACTAAATACTTATTTGTAAATGGTTTCAGTTTAGCATCTCAAGGAGATATAACCACATGAAATATTCTGCCCATAACGGGTTCATAGTCTGCTAAGAGAAATGAGATATTTTCACAGGCAACCATTATATAAATTTTTGTTTGTTTGTTTATTTGACTTTGTTTGCTTTAAGAACGAGTAAGTTACCTATAAAGGGCAATAGAAATTTAAAGAATGAGCGATTACAATTAGTGATGGTATGTGAATCCCCGTGAAGGAGATTAGGGATTCCCAGGTGGCGCAGGTGGTCAAGAATCTGCCTGCCAAGGCAGGAGCTGCAGGAGATACAGGCTTGATCCCTGGGTTGGGAAGATCCCCTGGAGGAGGAAATGGCAACCCACTCCAGTATTCTTGCCTGGGAAATTCTTTGGACAGAAGAGCCTGGTGGGCTACAGTCCATGGGGTCGTACATGACTGAGCACATAGAGGTCTGATCAAGGAGGTAGCATTTGAACTGGGCTTTGAGACATGGGCAGAGTTTTGCAGGCAAAAATGGAGAATCCTTGGAGGAGGAATAACAAGAACAAAAGGATCTAAGTGGCTGTATGTGAGGCAAGCAGAGAATAATGGGGTGCTTAAAAATGAAGGACTGCAGGCTCCTTGACTATTAGAGCTTATAAAAATGAGTAGTAGATGAGACAGGAAGCGTAAATTGCAGCCAGGCTGTACAAGACAATAAATCCTATTCAAGTCTTTATTCTTTAGACAATGGAAAGTTGAAAACTTTGAACTTGGAAATGAGTCAATCAGTGCTTTACCATGCACATTTTGTCTTTCCAACCAGGTTAGATGCTATTCATTTTGAGGAAATCATATTTTGTAAATAATGAAGAATTTATGAAGCTCTTTCACATTATCTCATGTCAGTCTATTGATAGGTTTTTTTTTTTTTTTTTTTTTTTAATTATTGTTGAAGTGTAGTTGATTTATATTGCTGTGTTAGTTTCTGGTATCCGGCACAGTGACTCGGTTATATATCTGTGCCTGCTGAGTCACTTCAGTTGAATCCAACTGTTTGTGACACTATGGACTGTAAGCTGCCAGGCTCCTCTGTCCATGGGATTCTCCAGGCAAGAATACTGGAGTGAGTTGCCATGTCCTCTTCCAGGGGATTTTCCTCACTCAGGGATCGAACCTGTGTCTCCTATGTCTCCTGCATTGGTAGGCAGGTTCTTTACCACTGGCACCATATATGTATATATTCTTCTTCATTTTCTTTTCCATCCTGCTTATTACAAGATATTGAATATAGTTCCCTGTACAATACAGTAGGACCTTGTTTACTTTATATATAGTAATTTATATCTGCTAATCCCCAAGTTGTAATTTATCCCTCCCCCACTCACTTTCCCTTTTGGTAACCAAGTTTATTTTCTTTCTTTCTTTCTTTTTTTTTTTAGTTCTACCAGTTTATTGCTACCAACCCATCTCCCTCCACCCTCATGTACACATGCTCAGTCATGTAACCCCATGGACTGCAGCCCGCCAGGCTCCTCTGTCCATGGACTTTTCCAGGCAAGAATACTGGAGTGGGTTGCCATTTCCTTCTCCACCAAGTTTATTTTCTTTGTCTGTGAGTCTGTTTCTGTTTTGTTAAAAAATTCATTTGTATCATATTTTAAATTCCACATACAAGTGATAGCATATGGCATTTGTCTTTCTCTGACTTACTTCACTTGCTATGATAATCTCTAGGCCTAGCCATGTTGCTGCAAATGACATTATTGTCATTCTTCTTTATGACTGAGTAGTGTTTCTTTGTGTGTGTGTGTACATCTTCTTTATCAACTATTAATAACTTTGGGACATTCTCCTTTTCTTTTACTGCTGAGGGGAAGAGTCTCAGAAAGTTGTAGTAATCCGCACACAGTCACAGGCTACAAGGAACAGAGTCAGGAATTTAACCATATCTTAAGATTCATGTGCCACACTTTTCTTCTTTGCAGTGATACCTGTCCTCTTCTCAGTAGAATTTTTCATCTTCCATTAAATGAGGATCCATAAATCCTCAAAAATTATGTAGTATATAAATATGTTTATGTTATTTTTTTCACATGCATTTTGCTTAGTTCCAGTTCCTAAAACACTTAAGGATGCAATATCTTCTGTGACTGAGGTTCAAGACCCAAATTTGGAAACCCATAATGATCCCCTATAATGAGGTGCAGTGTTCTTACCATTCTCAGCAGTGGTGAGGTTAGTATGTGATAATGATATAGCATTCAACTCTTGGACCCAGGAGACCTCATTAGTTGCAGCTTCTAAAATCATCCTACCTTCTTCAGATGGCCTCTTTGCCTCTTCATAATTAAACAAGTAAAAATATGCTTAACAGACTCTAAGGTTTATTTTCTTGGTCTCTGATGAAGTATAGACTCTGAGAACAATTGAGCATCACACAAAATGAAGTGGTAGAGGTGCTTTTGAGTAGAATTTACAGAAAATATAACTCAGTGTAACTTAAGTACCAAGAAGGTTATCTGGCTTGTTTTACTGAAACATCCAGAAGTACACTAGATTTCAGTGTTGGTTGGCCTAGTGATATATAACTCTCTCATCAGGAGCTCGACTTCTCATTTCTTGCTCAGATGGGCAAGACCTCTGCAGTCTTCATTCTTAGTCTGATTCCACCTGTGGTTGTAGATGGGGTGTAGATGGCATGCTGCCTAAAGCAAATTGGAACTTTATCCAGTGGGACAGTTTGTGTATAGCTGAACAAAAATTAAAAAAAAAATCTCTGTGACTGGAGAATTGTTATTCATTAATTGCTATAGACTTAGTTTGTCTTAGAAAAGTGAAAGTGAAATTGCTCAATTGTGTCCAACTCTTTGGGACCCCGTGGACTGTAGCCTACCACGCTTCTCCATCCATGGGATTCTCCAGGCAAGAATACTGGAGTGGGTTGCCATTTCCTTCTCCAGGGGATCTTCCCGACCCAGGGATGGAACCCAGGTCTCCTGCATTGCAGGCAGACGCTTTAACCTCTGAGCCACCCTTAAACAAACTTAAATGGGTAGGATTACCTTGACTGGTACAGATTATTAGGATTTATCCCTACGCTGGGGGATAATGGTAAATCCTGTCAAAACAAAATTTTTGCTGTCCAGTTAACACTGAAAAGAAAAAGAAGTGTCTACTACACATCAGGATAAAAGATATTTTGTAAGCCATCCAAGCCATTTATGCTTTTTTCTCATTTCAAAGAGGTTTTTTTTTTTGTTTTTTTTTAAATTCATGTCAACATACCTTTATATGAAATTTGTTTTGGAGACTGCTGATGAAGTCATTACTGAGCAAACCCTAGAGGCCTTTGAAGTGAAATTTCTTTTATATACGATATTCTGAATAAGACAGGCAGTGAATGAAAAATTTCATCTGTCAGCATCATAGTTATTTCGTTTTGGCGGGGAGGTTAAATTCAGCATGTTGTTTTAGAAAAATAAATTAAGCATACAGAGCATTAAGCAGTGCTCTTCTTCTCTGCTTCCCTGATTAGCTCTGACCAATTAGAATGCCATCTCCTGTGATTTAATTTTTAGTGGATATTGAAGTAATTAATCTGTGTTAGCTCAACAAGTAGATGAAGAAAATATGTTGATCAATCAATAGCAGTTGGCAAATGTCAAAAGAGAAACTGATTTGGATTTCTTTCTAAGTTTTATAGCCAGGACATGGAAGCAACCTAGATGCCCATCTGCAGACAAATGGATAAGAAAGCTGTGGTACATATACACAATGGAATATTACTCAGCCATTAAAAAGAATTCATTTGAATCAGTTTTAATGAGATAGATGAAACTGGAGCCCATTATACAGAGTGAAGTAAGCCAGAAAGATAAACACCAATACAGTATACTAACACATATATATGGAATTTAGAAAGATGGTAACGATAACCCTATTTGCAAGACAGAAAAAGAGACACGGATGTATAGAACAGACTTTTGGACTCTATGGGAGAAGGCAAGGGTGGGATGATCTGAGAGAACAACATCGAAACATGTATATTATCAAGTTGTGAAACAGATCTCCAGTCCAGGTTGGATGCATGAGACAAGTGCTTGGGGCTGGTGCACTGGGATGACCCAGAGGGATGGGATGGAGAGGGAGGTGGGAGGCGGGTTCAGGATGGGGAACACATGTAAATCCATGGCTGATTCATGTCAATGTATGGCAAAAACCACTACAATATTGTAATTAGCCTCCAACTAATAAAAATAATTGGGAAAAAAAATACATACCTAAACATAAAAAAATAAATAAAATGAATGACTTAAAAAAGCAAACAAACATAAAGTACATTACATATGCCATGACTCTAGATGACTTTTGCTGTGTCTCATATTGCTAGTGTCAGGACTTTGGATAGAAACTTTTCATGTTGGTTTTGTTTAGGGATATTTGGAAGAGGTTGTAATGTTTCCCTATTGTGACAGTTTGCTTTCTGTATTTAGTAATTATTCCACTCAATTGGCAACATCACTTTAAAAATACATTATTCTTTCATTGTTTCTATACATGGAAGCCCTATTTGCCTCAGATTCCTCTTGGAAGAGAGGACTATCTTCTCTATTAACCAGCATATACTTTTATACTTTTTTCCGTTGGTGAGCACAGAAATCATGTCGTTTCTACACTGAGTAACTATCAGTTATGGACTCTCAAGCTGACATTCAGTAGGTTAATTATTTCTGGAGAAGAAGGAAGGAATTTAATGTTGAGATTTACAGTATGATCATACCAAGTGGAATGTTAGGATTCCATAGTACTAGTTTTATCAAAGAAAGAATGGATGTTACAGGCAAGGGTGAGAAGAATGTTGAGGTTCTTTTGCAAAGTCTCATTATTATTTATTTCCTCTATTCTGAGTGCTAAAATCATTTCAGTTGGATCATCACTAGATTCTCAGATCTCCTTTCTTTATCCTCAGCAATTCTACTTGCTTGTGCCAACTGATTGTTCCCGGAGTACTGATGTGCTCTCTGCTTTTATCTTTTCACTTTCTGTATGACAACCCAGAAAATCTTTATCCTTTTTTGGAATCCAGATTCTTTCTTTTAAACCCAGGCTGGCTCATACCTGTGCTGCAAACCCTTCCCCGATACTCAAGGCTGTTTTCTAAATTTATATGCTGTCCTCTTTAGAGTTTCCATCACTCATAATTTTTATTTTTTAGCTCATCCATCTTGCTCGTTTTATAAACATTATACACCTTAATATTCTAGGGGGTGGGGATGTAATTTAGATTTTTCAGTCCCTGAACTGAACACACACATAAGAGGCAGTCAATTAAAGTGGACTGAATGAACCAGGCAGCATTATTATGAAAATATAAAACATGGTTTTGTTTAATCAGACTAGGTTAATAGATTTATTCTATTCTCCTCTCCATCTTATACAAACCCACCATTCAGGAGCAAGGAATTGCCTTTATTTGTTTTGGTTTATTAGTGGGAGACAGGCGAGTTTGTAGAGTTTTCTTCATGTATCATTTTGTTTGGTGAACAAGAAATGCTTGCTGTCTCCCAGGTTTTTTTGTGTTGGACAACTGAAATAAAGAAGTTGACTAAATCGGTGTTACTAAGACTTCATTGACCTTACTGGCTACATATTGCAATAACATCTGACCCAGATTGAAGCTGGAACTTTTGGCAGGTAGATATCTCTCAGGGATCTATCCTACTGCTCTTTCTCTCAAAGCTACTGATGCCTGCTGGAAGGGTGAGGGTGCTGGACTCTAAATGTAGGCTGAACTGTGTGGTTTCCTGTGGCCTCAAAAGATGCTTGGAAGTAGAATAATTTGCTTTATTATGAGGAGAGGAAGGGAGACGCAGGCATATTGCCTGTGCAAAAGGGAATTCATTTCCTGTATCCAGCAAAAGAGGAACTGGAAAAGGAGCAGGGTTGAGCTGTAGATGAGAACACATGTGCATGACATTTCGGTTTTTGTTTTTCAGGCTTCTGCATGGATTTAAAAATTTTTTTAGAGTGTAGTTGTTTTACTTTAGTGTGTTCGTGTCTCCTGTCTGCAGAGTGAATCAGTTATGTGCATGACATTTGACAGTGCTTTTCAAATAGCATGCCTCCTTTAGGCTTCCATGTTTGATCAATGCATGCTCCGAGAGATTTATTCTGTTTTATGATGTCTGTTCTGTGGAAATGTGGGCTGAGCAGATTCTGAGCAGAGCAAATTTGTAGTAAGAATTCAGACACATAGCAGAACATCAAGATAATGCCATTGGAGTGTTGCATACTTACTGGAGTGGGGCAAGTGTTTTCTTTGGAGTTTATGCAAGTCAGCGGTTATACTGATACAGTGACTAACATCTGAAGAGCAACTATGATATCAGTGTAAAAGGTGTAATTTTAAGTGTTGTAAACTTCCTTTTTCTTTCAGAGTGTTCACCTTTTAATGACTTCAAGTATGTTGTCATGCAGTCTAGTGTTTGAAGATTTTATCTCAATCACAGGAAGACTGAAAACTGTTAATATACAGTAAAGATACATATGTACAGAGTGATGAGAAAAGTTTCTGAAAACTTATACTCGGGGAATAGTGATGGATGTTGGCATTTATTAGATAAAAATCTGTACATTTTTAAAATACTTTACACAATACTTTAATGTATCATATGTTCTTTCATTTGAACCTGAAAAGATTATTCTGGATTAGGGACATAGTAATGTAGTGTATGGTTTGGAGTCAGACTAGGGTCGGGGTTTAAATTCTGACTTTATGCCGCTGGGATAGCTCTTACTAGCTGCGTGATTACAGGTAAGTTACTTAACCTAAGGTAACAAGAGTCAGTTTTCTTATCAGTAAAATGGAGACAACAGGAGTACCAGCTCTAGGTTATTGTGATAAGTAAGGGAGATAAAAATGGTACTTGGAAAGTTGTAAGTTTTCAATATATATTTCCTATGAGAGGTTGGATAGGGAAAAGACATTATTATATATCTTTTAAAGATATATATATCTTTTAAAGAAAAGATATTATTTGACCTTGAAAAGGTCAAAAAACTCACCCAAGGTCAGAGAGTTGAAGTGGAACTAGGTCTCAGGCCTACTCCCTGCTCCTGCTTGTGTTTGGTCGCTCAATCATGTCTGACTCTTTGTGACCCCATGGACTGTAGCCTGCCAGGCTCATCTGTCCATGGGATTCTCTGGGCAAGAATACTGGGGTGGGTTGCCAGTTCCTTCTCCATGGGATCTTCCCAACCCAGGGATTGATTCCACCCCTCCTGTGTCTTCTGCATTGTAGGCGGATTCTTTACCACTGAGCCACCATGGAACCCCCCTGCTACATACCAAGGGTATTTTAATTTTATCAGTTCTTGGCAGAGCTAAATATAGATCTTTGGTCTATACTTTTCACAAGCCAGAGGGCTTACCAGTGGCATAAACCTGTAACTCATTGATAACCACCGGCAAAATCCATGTCTCAGGAATTGAATCAAGTATCTAATTAAATGATGTAAAATAAAGTACAGTTCCTGATTACAAAGCACCGAAGTTTCTTTTTATGGAAACTTTCTTTCCTGTTAGGAACTTGAAAGATGGATTTGATCAAACAGCATATTAAAGTATTAATACCAACATGTTGAGTTGAGTTCAGTTGCTCAGTCATGTCTCACTCTTTGCCACCCCATGGACTGCAGCACACCAGTCTTCCCTGTCCATTACCAACTTCTAGAGCTTGCTCAAACTCATGTCCATTGAGTCAATGATGCCATCTAATCATCTCATCCTTTCCTCCCGCCTTCAATCTTGCCCAGCATCAGGGTCTTTTCTAATGAGTCAGTTCTTTGCAGTAGGTGCCCAAAGTATTGGAGCTTCAGCTTTAGCTTCAGTCCTTCCAATGATTATTTAGGACTGATTTCCTTTAGTATTGACTGGCTGGATCTCCTTGCTGTCCATGGGACAGTTAATTCTTAACTATCCATGCTCAGTTGTCTAGTATGAATAATTTTTTAGCTCATTTTTCATACTCGGTCAAATCATATTGTGTATATTTTTGAGCCAGTCTTGATTCTTCCCCCATCCCCTCCTTTGCCTCCCACCTGAAGAACTGGTATACTTGTAGAGACTTGAAATATAATATAAATGAACCTAATGTTTAAAAATATAATTATGTTACATAATCACTGGGAATAAAGTATCTTGTACACTAGTAATAAATTTGACTGTTTTGCTCACTCATTGTTTCTGTTCACTCTTTATTGTCTGTTAATACAATTAAAATTGTACGCCTTACTGCAATAGAGTGTTCTCTGTTATTTGGAAGGCTTTGAACTGTATAATCTTCCATTTGTGCCTTCAGGTCCCCTCTCTACTCTCATATCTCTGCTTTCTACCCAAGAGGCTGACCTGTGTGAAGTCTCCAAGGGGTTCCTATAGACTCTGGCTGTCTATTGGGTTTATCTCCACCTTGGCAGGAGATGGAAGGGAGAGAGAATTATATCAGAGTATTTGTTCTTGTGATCTACCTGGAGCTGCCTGGGACAGCAGGTTATAGCTCTTTTCCGGGTAACATTGGTTGCACAGCTTTTGTTCCCTCTGGTTTTTAGTAAGTCCTCCTTCTTCCTTCACGCTAGTAGAGCTCTGCTGGTATTAGCCTTGAGTTTCTCCACTCTCCTTCACTTTCCCCGCACTTTGCTCCCCATTCTGTAATCAGTCCTTTGTAAATAAACCCACCTCAAGTTATTGTAACTTAGGAGTACCATATGGGATCCAGTCTGATACCGATCTCAATCATTAGAAAGCCTTTATTGGATATTTGCTCATGTATGGTCTCAATTGTATTACTCCTTCATCCTGGACCCATTCAACATTTCACTATTGCTTTCAGGATAAAGATCATCCAAGTTCATTTATAATTTGGCTATAATCAGTCTTTCCTTCTCTATCTTCACTAACTCCTCTGGATACCCTCTCTTCTAACAAACTTAGACAGCCCAGTACCTCTCTAATCCTTAGTGAGTCACTTTGGGAAAGTCGGCTTTACCCTTCTGTTCTCAGATCCTAAATTTTAAGCTTCTTTTCTAGCACTTTCTTGTGCTGGTGGTACTTTCAGTGGTAATTCCATAAGAAGGCACTGTGGAAATTAATACCATCAAAATAGAGAGCATATTGCTGATGGCTTTGAGGACTTGAGACTTAATGCTATTGACTTATTGGATATTTCTTAAGTACTTCCTGTGTGTTGTTATAAAATGATGAAGAATTCATTAGGGGTTATGGAGAGGGGTGGTAAGAGTCAAGCTTTGGAGTCAAATAGTTAGGGTTCATATCTGGATTCTACCACTTATTATTCAGGACCTCAGAGCTCATTCTGTCATCTTTAAACAAAGAGAATATTTTCCTCACAGGATGTTTTGAGAAGTAAATGAGATAGGCTTTGTGCCAAGCCCTTTATATAAATGGGTATAGAAAAGGTATCAAAATTGTAGCTATCACTATTATTTTTCTATTTTCCTACTCTTTTAAAGTATAGAACCTCCCATGTGAGCCTTGAAGCCAGTGTTTATGTGATGCGTGGAAAGTCTTTGTCCAAGTGAGTTTCTGTGATCTGTCTCAATGGTCAGTATCAGATGTCACCTCACATTGAGCTTTAGGCTTGCATGGGGATCAAATAATTTTATTTCTTGGCTGATGATACTTTTGGGAGTTCATAAGTTGTAACATTATTTTCTGGATTCCTTAGGCTATTTTTCAGCAGGATTTTACCTATAGCTATCTAGCTCTTTGACTGTAATGATTTTAGGCTTGCAAGTAGTGAACTTCCAAAAGGGATGTTTTGTGGCTATTCAATCAGGATCATATTTTAGATACACACAGGCTGTCACTTCAGACCTGTCACTTCAGACTTCTCTGTCACAAGAACAACATCTGCAATGATTTTTAATCTTTTCATTCCCTTTTCTTTTAAAAAAACCATGATATGAAACTATTGTGTCTAGAAGAACTGGGCCTGTCCTAATGATACTGTAATCCATAATCATTTTATGGATTCTGGATTTTCCCCTTGTTTTAGCTTTACTACCTCCTGTGTACTCAATTGCTTAAGTCGTGTCTGACTCTCTGTGACCCTATGGACTGTAGTCCGCCAGGTTCCTCTATCCTTGGGGATTCTCCAGGCAAGAATACTGGGATGGGTTGCCATGCTTTCCTCCAGGGGATCTTCCTGACCTAGGGATCAAACCTGTGTCTCTTATGTCTCCTGCATTGGCAGGTGGGTTCTTTGCCACTAGCGCCACCTGGAAATCCCCTTACTATCTCCGATCAATGTGTAAAAACATTTTTTGCTTTTGTGCCTTATTCATATTTGCTGCATTTATTTCCGTGTTTCTAGAAGGAAAATCAAGGAATAATCTGAGATTCTAGGTCCTTTGAGGTCTGCAACCATGTCCTCTGTACTCCCAAGTGAACTTTATTGGCATCTGCACAAGTTGCCTGTTTCTAAGTGCATCATTTAACTGATCAGCCTTTACAGGTTAAGGGGAGAGGATCTTCTCTGGGTGTGGGTGGGAACTCTAGGAAGGCCTGGGAGCAGCCCTCACTCAGTCCTCACCAGCTATGAGCCAGAACAGACCACTGATTTCGAGTTCTCATACTGGCTTACAAGAGACTCATATTTTAAAACCGAAGTTCTTAGATTGGATGGATCAATTTCATGTTTTGCTCTGTTTTTCTTTATAAAACCAGTGGTTTAAAGCTACTTTTACTTGAGCTGTGTTTAGTAGCATTTCTTTAGTTATAGATGCAGAATCTCAATTTGAATTTACTTAAGTGAACAGGGAATTTTTAGAAGGATACCAGCATTGCTCACAGAAAAATAGAGCTGCATGAATGAGGCTAGATGTGGGATTTTAGGGGCTGGACATAGGACGTAAAAGCCTTCAGAGCATTCTGTTACTCCTGCATTGTCTTTCTTTTTCTCTGTTGGTTCTCTTTCTCTGTCTGCATACTATTTGGGCATGGCTGAAGACCACTGTACCTGTGAACTCAGAACATAAAAAGAGAGTTTTATTCAAACACTTCACTCTATGAAGATGCAGAAAGGCTATCATTCTAGCTAATATTCCTGCCTATGTACCCCTTGCTATGACAGAGAAAATACAATGCTATGATTGACTATCTCTGGGTTATATACCTACTTCTGTGGCCTGTGAGGCCAGTGTTCTGTGATTGGAAACTTTGTAAAAATCACTTGTCCCTGAAAAGGGGTGGATGTTGCTACTGGAAGTAGGAAAGCGATTCTGAACTGACAAAAACAACAGATGTCTGAGGCACAAAGGGAAACTAATTTTTAAAGTTTTAACTTCTACATCATTAAACAAAACCTGTTTTACCTTATTGCAGAGTTATATTCATACAAAAATATTTATTTAGTACTTAATGTGCCAGATCATTAAAAAAGACATATGATACATTCCCTACTCTTAATTAAAAATAACTATGTATCAAAAAGATCTTCATGACCCAGATAACCATGATGGTGTGATCACTCACCTAGAGCCAGACATCCTGGAATGGGAAGTCAAGTGGACCTTAGGAAGCATCTCTACGAACAGAGCTAGTGAAGGTGATGGAATTCCAGTTGAGCTATTTCAAATCCTAAAAGATGATACTATTGAAGTGCTTCACTCAATATGCCAGCAAATTTGGAAAACTCAGCAGTGGCCACAGGATTGGAAAGGTCAGTTTTCATTCCAGTCCCAAAGGAAGGCAATGCCAAAGAATGTTCAAACTGTAGCACAACTGCACTCATCTCACACGTTAGCAAAGTAATGCTCAAATTTCTCCAAGCTAGGCTTCAACAGTACATGAACCGTTAATGACTACACCAAAGCCTTTGACTATGTGGATCACAACAAACTGTGGAAAATTCTTAAAGAGATGGGAATACCAGACCACTTTACCTGCCTCCTGAGAAATCTGTATATAGGTCAAGAAGCAATAGTTAGAACTGGACATGGAACAATGGACTGGTTCCAAACTGGGAAAGGAGTACGTCAAGGCTGCATATTGTCACCCGGCTTATTTAACTTATATTCATAGTACATCATGCAAAATGTTGGGCTGATGCAGCACAAGCTGGAATCAAGATTGCTGGGAGAAATATCAATAATCTCAGATATGCAGATGACACCACCCTTATGGCAGAAAGCGAAGAACTAAAGAGCCTCTTGATGAAGGTGAAAGAGGAGAATGAAAAAATTGGCTTAAAACTCAACATTCAGAAAACTAAGATCATGGCATCTGGTCCCATCCCTTCATGGCAAATAGATGGGGAAACAATGGAAACAGTGAGAGACTTTATTTTCTTGGGCTCCAAAATCACTGCAGATGGTGACTGCTGCCATGAAATTAAAAGTTGCAAGCTCCTTGGAAGAATAGCTATGACCAACCTAGACCACATATTAAAAAGCAGAGACATTACTTTGCCAACAAAGGTCTGTCTAGTCAAAGCTATGGTTTTTCCTATAGTCGTGTATGGATGTGAGAGTTGGGCTATAGATAAAGCTGAGCACCAAAGAACTGATGCTTTTGAGCTGTGGTGTTGGAGAAGACTCTTGAGAGTAGTAGATCCATTCAGTCCATCCTAAAGGAGATGAGTCATGAATATTCATTGGAAGGACTGATGCTGAAGCTGTAATTCCAATACTTCTACCACCTGATGTGAAGAACTTACTCATTTGAAAAGACCCTGATGCTGGGAAAGATTGAAAGTGGGAGGAGAAGGGGACAACAGAGGATGAGATGGTTGAATGGTATCACCGACTCCATGGACATGAGTTTGAGCAAGCTCTGGGAGTTGGTGATGGACAGGGAAGCCTGGCATGCTACAGTCGATGGGGTCTCAAAGAGTCGGACATGACTGAGTGACTGAACTGAATGTATGTATTTGCCTGGTTTTCTTCCCTATGCTGTGTAACAGACAACCACAGACCTCAGTGGGTTATACAACAGTAAATATTTAATCATACTTGGGTTCCATGAGTGCTGTAGGTTGGGTCCTGGAGTCTGGATAGCTCTGTTTCATTTACCTTTTTCATTCTGGAATTCATGCTGAAAGGGTAACCCCTGTTGAGAAATGATGTTCTTATGATGGAGGACAAGAACAAGAAAGCTTGAGCCAAACCATGCTTCATGTTGAGAACTTCTGTTTAATGAGAGCAAACATCTGTTCACACAGTTCTTTTAGCCAACACATGTCACATGGCCAACCCCAACATCGATGAGGTGGGAATGTGGTCCTTTAAATAATATGTGACAAATCATAAAACAATGAGTGGGGGGAACAAGTTGTTGAGGACAATACTGCTACAGTTAACAAAGCAATGTTGGGTTTTCGCTATTACTCATTTACTGTGTGTTTGAAAAAACAAAATAGTGGTAAATAATTAACAAGTATCATTACTTTTCTTTTGAATAGATGGATTTAGGTAGAGTATAAGTCACTCTTGATTTATTACCCTGGATTCCCCACCCATGTACGCAGGCTCTGCCGACTGCTGTGTCTTTGGTTGCTGTGTCTGTAGTAATCATCTACTTGTGATAAAGAGTTTCAAGTAATGTCAGCTGGTCTAAAAAACTTGTTGGAAGGAAGTATGGGACTAAATCAGTAAAAACATCCATAAACCAGTCTCAGCCAAGGTTACGTCAAACCTCAGTGGTTTGAAGGATGAGGTGCAGAATTTCTCTCTGATGCTAAACTTCATTTAGTCCCAAAACATACCGTGTCCTATGTCCTCCACTTCCTCTGTTCAAACATTTATTGATTTATTGAACACACAGTAAGAGTGAGGATGCAGAGATGAGTAAAATCAAAGGTTCTGCACTCAAAGAAATCACAGTAAGTAGAGTGAAATGCATGTAAATTATAGAAAAAGTTTTTAAGTACAGAAATAGCATTAAAAATTAAGTAACCAAATGGCTCTTGATCCTGCACAAGATGGCAGACATGGAGATAGGGAGAGATTTCCCACAACAAATGATACTTGAACAGAATTGTGAACAGTGAATAGGAAATATTTAGGGAGAAATTGAATTTATGCTTAGGAGGAACATATAGGAGGAATAGCCGGCACAAACTTGAAGTCATACAGACACAAACTTTTTATTTGTTCTTAAGCAAGAGCAAGAGAATTAGGGACAATGAGTTCAGTCCCCTTGCTGGAGCAAAGAGAGTGTGAATTATGTCCCCTTCCCTTTTCTTCTTTGTGATAGCTGGATGTTCTTTAGATGTTTATGCCTTTGGGGAGTTTCTGGGAGATTATAATTCTTCAGGTGTTTATTTTGGAGGTCCTTGAGCTGTGGGCCTTTGGGGATCTTTGGACTCTAAGAGATGGCAGGAATCAGAGGGAGAAAAAGTCAGGTAACAACAGGGAATGGCATCTGGGTTTCTTACGAGAGTGTTATCAAAGGAAACATGACATTTCATTCCAACTATTGGAGCCTACACATAGTATAGCAAGAAGGGGTGATGGGGAGTCCATCCTGATGCGGGCAACAAGGGGGTGCAATGTCCATATAAGACAAGCATTGATAAATCCAAATAAAATCCACATGTATTGATTATCAGTATGTGCAGCCAAGACTCAATAGCATCTTCTCCACTGAAAAAAATCTGCTGCAGTTGATTATAGTTGAGTTTTAAGATTGTATGCATAAGATTGGAATTAGCACACTTAAAATTACTTATTCCTTACATGTATATTTATGACTGAGTCACTTTGCTGTTCACCCATCACAACATTGTTAACTGGCTATATTCCAATAAAGAGTTAAAAATTACTTATCTTTTAAAACAATGTATTCAACATGGATATTAATTTGGAAACCTACCAGGAATACAGTCAGTCCTCGGATACATGTGAACTCAGCTATGTGTGTTCATTTTGATAATAAGTTAATAATGGTTCAGAGTATTTTGGGCTTTCCTGGTGGCTCAGATGGTGAAAAATCCCCCTGTAATGCTGGAGACCTGGGTTTGATCCCTGGGTCGGGAAGATCCCCTGGAGGAGGGCATGGCAACCCACTCCAGCATTCTTGCCTGGAGAATCCCCATGGATGGAAGTGCCTAGTGGGCTGTAGTCCATGAGGTTGCAAAGAGTCGGACACGACTGCCTGAGCACTGAGCATTTCAGCTGATTTGGGTGCTGTATGCACCTGTGTCTATGTATTCCTGGATCTAAAGAGTGGGTTTGAAATAAACAGTGGTAATGTGGGGTTTGATGAGCAAAAACTGAAGTTACTTCAATTCTGTTACTTTTTAGAAAGCTTTTGTGTGTAAAATTTAAAACAGTGAATTATCGTGGCATACCGTGAGTTGGCCAAAAAGTTTGAATTCTTCCACAAGAACTTCGCTCAGTTGCTTAGTTGTGTCTGACTCTTTGAGACCCCATGGGCCGCAGGCCCAAAGGCTCCTCTGTCTATGGGATTTTCCAGGTGAGGATACTGAAGTGGGTTACCATTTCTTACTCTGGGGAATCTTCCTGACCCAGGAATCGAACCCACATCTCTTATTTGGCAGGCAGATTCTTTACCACTCAGCCACCTGTACGTGCCATGAGATGGTACCAAAAAAACTTGAATGAACTTTTTGGCCAGCCCATTATATGTCCCTTTTATTTAAAAAAAGGCATTAGTGCAGTTATTTTATTATTATATCTTGTTTTATTGTTACTGGCTTGGTTATGCATAGAGGCCAATAAAATACATTTTTTGCCACTTGCAATTTTTTCTCTCATTACTGTTCATACTAAAAATAATTTTATGGCCTATCAGAGGGAAATTTTAAAAAATAATCTTCCCCGAGTGTCAAGTGCAGTAGTCAACTCACTATGTGGCTTCCGAAGCTCGGAATAGAGGCGCGCACCCCAGGCAGGCTGTGTCTCAGGGAGGGAAACTGCTCTGAGTGAAACCTTCCTGGTGGAGTGTCTCTCTGCCACTTGAGCAAAGCACTTATGAGACACTCGCTTCTTGCAGACATGGCTCCTAGAACTGACAGCATGGCAGTGAGCACATGTCAAGGCTACCCACTCCAACTAGCGGAGAGAGTGAAAATCGACTATATAAAATATAAGGCTTTAAATGGGAACACAAACAAAACAGCATGGGGCATAATCGTAAGTGATGGGGGAGCAGTCGGTCAGATGGGGGGTCAGGCAGGCTTTTGGGAGAAGTGCCTTCTGCTGGGAAGCCTGCCACGTGAGCCTGTGGAGGCAGAGTGGTCCAGAGGGCAGGGTCGGCTGCAGCAAAGGTGCGGAGGTAATGGACTTCCTTTGTCCCGAAGACTGAGGAATGCCACAGAGGCTATGGGACACGGGAAAAGGAGATTCATTTTCTCCTGTGGAAAGAAATTGACCTTTCTGAGCCTAGCAGGCTATTAGATGCACTCTGATCCTGGTGAACATTCATGAGAATTATCAAACTCCTCCATGCTCATGATGTATTTAATAGACCTCATGATGTATAGTCAAAGCTTTGTAATGCATTTACACGTTTCTCACGTGTCAGGTTGAGTTAGCGTCTCTTCAGTGCTGAATTAAAAGTAGAAATCATTCCTACCCTTAAGCTTCTTGAGGCTTGGGATGACAATAAATTTAATATGACTGAAAGTTTTATTTTCAAATCAAATAATTGATTTTATTATTAGCCTTTTGGTTATCTCATTGACTTCATGTACATTGCCTATGTTTATATTTACCTCAAGTGAGGAAATTGGAATTAATTGCACCCTTCAATTCATCACACATTATCCTCTCAGTTCAATGAAAATATATCTCTCATTTTATTTTATCCTAAAATACGTTTCCTTTTTTATCCAGTTTCCACTCCCATTCCCCTTCCCACCATAATGTGCAGGATCCAGTGCATGCCAAATATATACAGATTTTTAACATATACAGTGCTTAACATAGGCATGTATCTTTAATTTATTTAAAGGGTATTCTTATTTATTTCCTTCTAGTTTTTCATCCAGCACTGGGGTGAGGGGTCTACCCATGTTGCTGTATGCCTAGTTTCTTGTGCCATGGCACACATTTTGTATCTGTTAGATTTTATTTTTCCAACACAGTGATGGACACCTAGGTTGCCTTTCAGTTCCAGCAACTACAGGCGATACTACAGTGGCTATTATTTAACGTTCTTTTATAGACCTGGGTATGTAGCAGAGAGTGGATTCTCTGAGCCACTTGGCATATCCTTACTTAGTTTCACTTAACTTAGTTTCCATCTTACACTATCTTACACAGTTTGTAAGCACACGCGCCTTTGTCTTGACGGAGCAGGTGATTGGTGGAGTTGATTATCTCTACCAGTCAACAGACTCTGCAGTTGATTATCCTCTGACTGCCAGGTCATCATCATTGGAGGAAACAAGTTACAAATAAAGAAGGAAGGCTTATTCACCTATGGTGTAGAGTCGGATTTAGAGGGGTTGATAGGAACTCATAGTGTTTACTGTACATACCGCAGATGAGGTAGTACAGATGTGTAATATGCATGTGTTAGTATGTGTACACATATCTCCTCGATCTATTAACTAAGTGGTTCTGGAAACAAAGACGGCCCAGGTGCAATGAGCACACTTAGCACCCAGAGCTTTCTGGGTGTACAGAAACACCCAGAGTTTCTGTACAATGTTTGCCAGTGAAAGGAGCCAGGACATCTTGGAGAAATGTTTGATTCTAGGCTGGGGTTTATAAGATGAGTTTGGGAAATGTAGTGATACCAAAAAACATGGAAGTGTTTGAAAAGGGATGAAGGCTTATCTAAAGAACTCAGGGGCCAGCTTGATAGGGCTCTTTTAATGGTCAACACACTGGGACAATTTAAGCAAGAAAATAAATAATGATAGCATTAGGTTTTAGTCCATGAGATAA